>NC_084729.1:8885499-9524663 GCF_033807575.1 Cydia pomonella
AGCACATATTGACACGACTTACGTAGGAATATAAGTGAGGTACCTTCAGTTACTTTTTATCATAGAAAGTAAAAGAGTCTATCCACATCATTACATATATATTCCAATTAGATAAGCATAGAACCCGCCCAATGGGTAGCGGTTTCTGCAGCTTATGACGCTCACTAATTCAGGGGTGTCAGGGTGTCACATTGGTTTTAACATTTCATTTTAAATTCTTGTTTCAGATTATGTTATAATAAATAAAGATGCAAATGCAACGGAGAAGCATGGAGGCTGGCAGTGATGTAAGCTACTGTAAGTATTTGTTAACACAAAATACAGATTTATTCAGGACACGGGGCCAGGGCAGGATGTTGTGTGAGCAAAGCTCCAAAACCGTTAAATTTCTGAACCGTTATCATGTACTTGGCACAATACCTTTTAATTTCGGGTTTGTTCGTAAAGCCATGTTTCTTAACCTTTTGAACGCCACGCCTATCGCACGCGGCGCGTAATCGTGAACCTTGTCGGTATGAAGGTTGATATTGGGCTGTAGCCGCGCGCGTCATATGACGTCTTTGGCGGTCAAAAGGTTAAACCCGTTTTAGGAGAACATTTCCATGATGTTCTTGACAGATTAACCGGTTTAGAACAATAAAAACTGGTTTCTTCCTATGTTGGTGTCTGTGTTTACGTGGCACACCACCAAGCCGGCCGGTCTCTTCGCTCGGCAAATAAACCGATTAAAATAAAGTTCTTAAAAACATTTGCGTTCTGATGAAAGTTCGGAGTTAAACCGAAATAAACCGGTATTTTACCCTTTGCCTGTGTATGCAAACAGTACTAGCTTCTGCCCACGACTTCATCTACGTAGAATGATGATGAGCATTGATAAACACTGTCCTTCCCTGGACCTCAAACTGTTCTTGTTGTGCGTCTTTTTTTTATATGCCAATTTCATTGTCATAGGATGGGCCTTACGGGCACTGAGAATGGTGCTAGTTCAGTGGTGTCACTCACGAATTCGAGCCAATCGTGCAGTCTAACGGAACTAGTTGCGACCAATCGCGCACGTGGTGCGAGCTCATCAACCAGTCGCGTTGCGGCATTAGACTGCACGATTAGCTCGAATGCGTGTGCGTGACACCGCTGTACTGGCCCTATTCTTATTGTCCGTAAGGCCCGTCCTTAGATATATATGTCAATGGCCAATTTCCACCTTTGTGAACTTTTCAGAAAAATGACAGTAAAATTCTGTATACCTTACCTACTGCCTTATCTGCTTACATACCTTACCTGCTTATATACCTTACCTGCTTACATAATTTCACGAGAATCGGTTGAGAAATGCGACCTGGAGAAGAGAACATCTGGACATAAATGCATTTTTGCCCAAGCTAACACAGACCTTCGCTAACACTCAGTCAATAACAATACTGAAAATTTTAAAAGCTCTGTAACTAAACAAAATTTCGACGAGTTTTCGATAGAAGACGACCAGTTTGGCCTAGTGGTTAGTGACCCTGCCTACGAAGCCGATGGTCCCAAGTTCGAATCCTGGTAAGGGCATTTATTCGTGTGATGAGCATGAATATTTGTTCCTGAGTCATGGGTGTTTTCTATGTATTTAAGTATTTATATAAATATTATATATATCGTTGTCTAAGTACTCTCAACACAAGCCTTATTGAGCTTGCTGTGGGACTTCGCAATTTGTGTAATAATATCCTAGTACCTGGGCGACCGAGCTTTGCTCGGTTATAACTATTTATTGTAATATGGTGGTCTATAGGTGATAATCTTAACTACATTTTTTTACTAAATTAAACTTGTCTAAAACAATAAAAATTAAAAAATTATATATAAATTTGAACATATAAAAAAAAAACAAAAGTTAGTCACCGGGCGAGATTCGAACCCGTAACACTCGTTTAGCAGTCCGCGTCTTAACCCGCTGGACCAGACGGACAGTGGCCGGCATCACGAAATTAGCGACCATATTCTGCGTCGAAAGAAAAACGCATGAAAACTCGAAAACACGCGTTTTCCCAAACATAAGACTAATCTAGATAGATTGTATACCCCCAAAAACCCCCATATACCAAATTTCAGCGAAATCGTTAGAGCCGTTTCCGAGATCACAGAAATATATATATTTATATATATACAAGAATTGCTCGTTTAAAGGTATAAGATAATATTTATTTATTATTTAAAATTACTGGTTTTATGACGCTTAAATAATTGTTTTTATTTGGTTCAGATGACAGGGAGCCCTATGAAGACTGGGGAAGCAGGTCGTCACTCAGCCAACAAGAAGAGGTAAATAATTAATTAACATAATTATCACCATTGACATATCTAAGGACGGGCCTTACGGACAATAAGAATGGGGCCAGTACAGCGGCGTCACGCACACGAATTCGAGGCAATCGTACAGTTTAAGAGCCCGGTAACGATTTTAGAGCAAAAATGTAAAATTGATAGATTTTGTTGTTGAAATTGTACACCTTTGTTACGTAATATCTAAATAAAAAGTATTGTTTTCTTTTAGTATGTCTTCTCATCTTGCTTTTAATAATGAGGTTGCAAGCGTGACGAGAAGGGACAGTTTTTTAAAAAATCATCAAAAAATTATGGTGGTAAATTTTACAAAATTATATATAAGAACAGTTTCAGCAAATGTTGTAGATTGTTTAAGTATCAAAATTACGTTGAAATTAAGTCGATTTTCAGAGAAATTGTCACTTGTTTTGAAGTAATTTCTGGAGAAAATTGATTTCGTCAACTTTCATTTACACAACTTCAAATTTATGATAACAAAAATGTAGTTTATTAAAGTTGAAGTACAGGATATTTATAATACAAAATTACCATTTCTAGTAGTCCAAACTTTACACAATTTACAAATAAGAGCTTTAAAATCAGTGCTTTACGCGCGTTTACCTAAACGTCCATCAGAAAAAAAAAACATTACTAAATAAGTGAGTCTGTTTTCAAAAAAAATTGATGTATTAAAATGAAAGATAACAAGTCGTGCTAATAGAAACCAATACATGTTATTTCTTATTGTTAACAAGAGGTGTACAATTTCATCGACTAAATCTATCAATTCGACATTTTTGCGACTAAAATCGATATCGGCCTCGTAACGCCACGGGTTTTCAGTATTTTATTTTTTTGTTAGAAAACGTTCTTTATAGACTGCACTTAAAACTTTTAAAACTGCTGAATCTTTTATGAGTCATTTGTAGTTTTAAGCTCAACTCAAAAGAACTCGACTCTCTAAATAAAAACTTCGTTGCAACGAAAGCAACAATATTTGAAATGTAATAAAATATTTTTACATTTCAAATATTACTGACGAATTGACGATGTGCTGATATTTAATGAAACGGAAAACGACTCTTGCTCAGGCGTTCAGCCCAACATCGGGCCCGATAGCATGTGGATGTAATTGGCCCTTAAGCCCTTTAATTTTTTTTCGAAATCAATCTTTATGTTTTCTGCTCGATAGTTCACAACCGAGGTTTGAACTCACGATTTTTGACCACCATACACGTATGAAAGGTTTTCATTTTTTTTATTCTTTGTTAGTCAAAAGTAAGGAAATCCAGGAAATAAATGCAAAATGCATTTTGTTTTTGCTTCGGAAATGCGAAATCAGTATATTCCCGCCAACCGCAAGTTTTTAAAACACTCCAATGTTAAAATAATGAGCCATAAATTATAGACCACATCAAATAAAAATCTATAAATGTCCAGGAAGTCGGATTATCTTTTTTTTTTTCGCTCGGAATGTTTCGGAGTGTCTCGGCTATTTTCGGCCATTTCGTTTCCTTTGCCTATTTTCAAATGCTAGGGTTGTCCATTCTTAATTAAGTCTTGTTTAAATAGCAACTGTGTTTTTTAATTAGCTGCTGTAAATATACATTGAAATATGAATATAAACTCGAATTGTTAGGATGTCTGTATGTTCGTCTGCGACATCATAGCTCCGGAACGGATGTTTCTCGTTTTAATAAAGGGCCTTTATTTTTATTCAAGTACTTCCTGTCTAGATAATAGGTGAGGTAGGCTAAGTATAGTGTTATACCGCATACAGACTGAAACACAGTGAATGAATTGTGCGCCTTCAGTATTTCCAGGAGTACGGGTATATTTATAGAGTTTTTTTAATATTTATTTCAAAAAAATACATATACATACAAAAGCGCTGGTGGCCTAGCGGTAAGAGCGTGCGACTTGCAATCCGGAGGTCGCGGGTTCGAACCCCGGCTCGTACCAATGAGTTTTTCGGAACTTATGTACGAAATATCATTTGATATTTACCAGTCGCTTTTCGGTGAAGGAAAACATCGTGAGGAAACCGGACTAATCCCAACAAGGCCTAGTTTACCCTCTGGGTTGGAAGGTCAGATGGCAGTCGCTTTCGTAAAAACTAGTGCCTACGCCAAATCTTGGGATTAGTTGTCAAGCGGACCCCAGGCTCCCATGAGCCGAGGCAAAATGCCGGGACAACGCGAGGAAGAAGAAGACTTATACATACAAAAGCTTCGCCAAACTGAAGACGGTTGGCAAATAGTGCGCTCTCTCTAAGTAAAAATCTGTGCCTTATATTAGGTATCTACAGAGTACAGAACTAACTGCATATAGTATACTTAGGTTAGGGGGAGGAGGGGGGTAGGGGTTAGGTTCGAATAGAATTGTATGATTTCAAACTGACATAGATATCATACACTAAATAAAAAGTGAACAAGTCCACCGGTAGCCGAGGCGGAAAGCGAACCCGCGTCTTCAGCTTACGCGGCTAATGCCTTGCTTGGCTTAAAATGTAGAGTCAGACCAAGATAAGTTGGCAGTGATTTTGGCAGCCCAGAAAGTGTTATTTTAAAAGTCATACTTCTATGAAATTATGACGTTCACTTAACACGCACTGGCTGGCCTATCAAAATCGCTGCAAACTTATCTTGGTCTGACTATGATTTTACCAAAACATGAAAACATGTATATTTAGTGCGGCTGGTTTATTAAGAGGATACGGGAGCTGAGATTTAAATATTTTAGGTGAATATATCCGTCTCGCTAACGGAAGCGGCTGCGATAAGGACAACGCCAGGTTAGGCGAAAAATCCTGTTTAAAAATCTCAAAAAACGATGTTTTGTACTCGACTGTTTCCTCCTCCAAAACTTAACCAAATGTAACAAAATTTTGAGATCTACATGGTAATGAAATTATCTGTGTCGGACTGTTTTGCTTTTTAGACTAATTGATGTCAGTTTTGAATACCATGCTTCTCTTTGCGGCCTTGTAAATTAATTAGGCTGTTTTTGCGAATATTTGAAGTACACTAGCGCCTTAAGAAACAAAAGTATGAAAACAGTCCGACACATATATTAATAATAATAATCTGTATTGAAAAAATCATTGCTCTAGCTTCAAAAACCACGGAGGAAACAGTCGAGTACGTTTGTATGGAGAAATTACCACTCCTGTTGCCTCTTAAGTAGGAATAGTTGGCACCGCAGGCAAGTAGTGCAAGCACCCCATAATTCAGCGAATCTGTTGAAATATAAACCGTACGCATAATTGGGCAGAAACAAAAATGGCGCCACCATTACGTATTTACTCGATGCTCCATAATGCACAACCCTGCAAACGAAGCGTTACTACGGAGCTCGTTCGAATTTCTAAAATGAGTTTTTTGCGTTTCTCTTTTCTTTCGAATTGATAATAACCACAACTAGTGTTTTCTAACCATACATTAATTTTGATCTAAACAGAAACATCTACAAGCGATGTTATAATTTTATTTAATTCATTTCAAAATGTGTTGTAACCATGTTTATATATTACAATTGGTGGAACTTACGGGATGTTACTTATATCATTACAACTAATCTGAAGGGTTAATTTGGCAACAAAATTTAATAAACCAAGTACAAATTTTTCGAGTTAGATCGCATCCAAAACTCATAGTGACGCTGTAAGCGGCATCTGACAATTGTGATTGAGTGTTGCAAGGTGGTCGTTGACAAACCGAACTTGTAATTTTTTTATGCCAGTACTGATTATTATATGAATGTAGAAAGAAAAAAAGTTAAGTAAATATATGTATAATATATAAATGTCCTCCCGTTCGAAATTTTATGAGTAATGCATACACCTATGAACGTACACCGCAGACGATGATGTCAAGTGTAACAATAACAGCGATTTAATGCTAGTATTGCTATCATATACCCTCAGGCAGCATACGTATTTTTAGTTATAACGATAGAAAACCTTATTTCAATTAATTAAATTTCAAATTATTTTGACATAGTCGACTGTTACCTGTCATCATGCCTCTTGAAGCGTTATTTTCAAATAAGTGAGTTATTTATGAAAAAAGACGTAACAAAATGGCACACTTGTTATCATAATTTACAGTGAAATTCGAATAATTTGGATCTTTGTCCTGGCAACCCCACAAAATCGGAATGCGCCATACAGCGCCGCGCCGCCCGCCGCGCAGTCGTGCTACGTCACCAAAATAAATAAAACAACAGTTATTCCGAAAAAAAAAAAACAATAATCAAAATAACAAGAAAAACACACTCGCGATGTGAAAATAAAAAAGTTTGTGATTTCCCGTTTCGCCAATGGCGGCTGAGACGTTTTTCGCCTTCGAAATTTAGTGCAAGCGTGTGTTTTAGTGCTGACCTAGTTTTAAATGCAATGTGACGTCATTTGGTAATTTTTACAAGCTTTTTAAGTGTCGGATTTTCAATACAGTGTAATCGACGTAAGTGGTAAAGTAACAGTGATAAAAAGCTACGAGTGTTGGTGTACCGACTTCAATCGTTTTATCAATTTTACTTCGTTTTATTCAAGTTACTGTGCGTAGTTTGTCTGATTTAGTTAAAGCTCTAGATGGTTCAAACTATAGGTTGTTTAAAAAAAAAAAAAATTAACTACTTAATCTTTGAGTATTAATCAATCATGAATATTTTGAAATGTCAATCGCGTCAATTTGTGACCCCACTTGAGTTTGACATTTTGACCCTGTATTTCCTTGGTTCTAAGTCTGGCATCTGTTTAGTTTAAAAACCACTTGACATTCTGGAGGACTACCAAAATAAACAAAACAGCCATAAATTTATTTTTATAGGTAGATATCTAAAAATAGAAATGTTTAACCATACGAAAGTTATGAATCAAAAATAGTTTGGGCATAAATAACATGCAATGACAGTGAAGTTTTTTAAAATGTTAGTAGTAAATGAATGAATATATTTTTATTAGTAGAATATAACTTACAAACTAAGGATGTTAGTAGGTACAGAGAACTTAACTTGAAAACAAAACAACACTGACGGGAGAATGCAATCCCTCACAGTGCGACAATAGGAACACTCAACCCTGTCCGCTATCATTCCTAGGATGCTGTTGGGACTCCCATGCACCTGATTCAATAATGTCAGTTTTTGGTGAAGTTTTTCATGCAGAAAATGGATGAAAACATTTTCTGTAGGTACATTTTTAATTAAATTGACACAAACCTGGTATTAATAGCTCAGCGGTAAAGCATTTCTAGACTGTGGGTTTATAATAGTCTGTCTACTCATGTATAGTATGTTATTTGATATTTATCAGTTGCTTTTTAACACATGAGATAAACCTGTATATAATATATTTGTAAATTGTGTATGAAGTCTCTGCTGAAGCTCAGCAGTTATTTTTTAAACTTTATTGCACATATTTACAAAAAGAGTACAAATGGCAGACTTAACGCCTTGAGGCATTCTCTAGCAGTCAACTGTGTATTTACAAACTCAATATATACAGTGGCAGATTTACCCTAAGGTGCAGTAGGCCCAGGCCTAGGGCGGCAAAACATAAGGGGCGGCAGCAAGGCGCCAGCCTTATGATGGGTGCTGAGGAAAGGGCGGCTAGTTAGCTACTACTGAGCATGGGGCCTAGGGCGGCCAAGACTGCAAATCCGCCACTGAATATATATAAATAAATATACATATATATAATAATTATGTACCTAGTGTGAGATATCGTACAGACATTTATTCACGATTGTTTTCAAATAAGTGCTTATGCAACTTCCTTTTGAATGTAAGCTTGCTCTGAGCTTGTCTATGTCTGAGTTACGCATGCATATTAGCTGTTTCTTTTATATCTCAGATGCTATAACAACATTATGATTGACTAATTTACTTCAGGACATCCTGAGCCCATAGTGTAAATTTATTCGATTTCGTGGCGTGACGTACGCGTTCATTTAGTATGGGATTTAGAAACAGCGCGCTAAGCGGTACGTTTAGGAAACTCAAAATCCCATACAAAATGAGAGTTAACGCAAACGCGTACGTCACGTTACGCCATCGAATAAATTTACACTAGGGGCACTGGTTTTGTACTCAAATGACAGATTGGACAAATTGGGGTAATCTTACAATAACGTTAGTATCTGGTTTTTGGTTTTTTGGAAGGTTTAATAATTTTAATACAAGAAAAATGAACTCTAATGAAATTTCAATCATTACTAATGAGAACGGTGTTGCTTTTTTTTTGTTTGTTCTATTCTATTTTCTAGTACCATTGATTGTAAACTGACCCGCCAGTTTTTCATATATCCATGGGCCGCTAGAGTATAGTTGTGCCATTCACAAGAACGGTTCAAATATATACTATAGGTTAAGACTGCTGAAGATGATGAACATTATTCAAGTTACCATCAAAAACAAATGAAATCAAACAAACAGATTTTGTTTGTAGAGATTTGATAAAATATCTATACCTTAATCTCGAATTGGCATCATTGTAGCAAGCAACAACAAATATTATTATTGGCTTGTATGGAAATAGGGAATATTGAAAAAAAATATTTACTTACTAGCTTCTGTCCGCGGCTTGGTCCGTGTAGAATGACGATGATGATTATTAAAAACTACCCAATGTCCTTCCCTGGGCCTCAAGGGCCTCTATTAATCTCCAAACCAAAAGTTATTTAAATTGGTATCGTGAAGAGGTCAAAAACATACAGTGTTTACCTTTCGCTGGAACTTCCTCCCGCGCACACTCCGGTTGTGGAATGAGCTACCTGCCGAGGTTTTCCCGGGGGTCTACAGTATGAGGTTCTTCAAAAAAGGAGTGTACAGATTTTTCAAGGGTCGGCAACGCGCATGTAACACCTGGAGTTGCAGGCGTCCATAGGCGACGGTGACTGCTTACCATCAGGCGGGCCGTATGCTTGTTTGCCACCGTCGTGGTATAAAAAAAAGCATCTAAACTATTATCTGACAAAATATCAGCCGGGAGACGATGACTGACGAAATATGCTCCTGGCCCGTGGTCTATTCATTCACGCAGCAAATTAAAAACTTATTGAATATGTATTACTAACGACGACCGGTTTGGCCTAGTGGGTAGTGACCCTGCCTACGAAGCTGATGGTCCCGGGTTCAAATCCTGGTAAGGGCATTTATTCGTGTGATGAGCATGGATTTTGTTCCTGAGTCATGGGTGTTTTCTATGTATTTAAGTATTTATAAATATTTATATATTATATATATCGTTGTCTAAGTACCCTCAACACAAGCCTTATTGAGCCTACTGTGGGACTTAGTCAATTTGTGTAATAATGTCCTATAATATTTATAAAAAAAAAATCTTATTAATAATGTAAGTCACACGTCACAGCGTCAGGTATGAAGTTGCAAATGCCCAGACTTTACATATTAGCCACCATTGTTGTATACTAATACATACGCATAACAATAGGAATGGATAACATATTTACTGTCCACATATTTAGAAACGAATGTGCAGGGAATAAGTATCAAAATCGCTTGGGCTTGCCCATACAAACAGTCCGTTACAATGGATGCGTCACTGATTAAACAACAAAGTTTATTGCCGACAGACAGACAAATTGATCGCTTTTCTGTGAACCTGAAATGCTAGCATCTCACTATTTTATGCAAGTTCTAGTGGCATCCCTTATAGTTCTATAGTTCAAGGTATTTTTTTCATAATTAAGTAAGTATTTTTCATTATTCATTAGTACTGTTATTATTTTCATTTTTATTTTTTTTTGACGATCATGATAGAAATTCTTATATTTTTGACATCAATGCAAATTTATTATGTAATTGTCTTTCATGAAATAAATCATGTATTCTAATCTAATCTATTCTGTATTTTGCTCCATACAGTTAAAAATAGACAGGAAATTAAATAATTAAATTAATTATTATTCATCCTCACACCTTAGAACCTAATTGGTCGCGTACTGTGCGGTTTAAGGGGAAGTTTTTAGTATTTGTTGTTATAGCGGCAACAGAAATACATAATCTGTAGAAATTCCAACTGGCTAACTGTCACGGTTCATGAGATACAGCCTGGTGACAGACGGAAGGATGGACGGACAGCGAAGTCTCAGTAATAGGGTCCCGTTTGACCCTTTGCGTACGGAACCTTAAAAAAAATCGCTGCCAACTTAGTTTGGTCTGATTATATTTAGCACGGGAGCGAATTATATCCCATTTAACGACCGACGCAAAGGCGACGTCTCCAGCTCAATTAGATAGTAATATATCAAAGAAATTGGAGAAACAGATGGCATCATCAATCAGCATTGAGTAATCTAAGCTCTTTCATACACTTTAGCGGAATTGTGAACCTTGTTACTATAATGTTAAGGTCTAGATTTCGTGTTCACTTATTATTTTTTTTTTTTATACTACGTCGATGGCAAACAAGCATACGGCCAGCCTGATGGTAAGCAGTCTCCGTAGCCTATGTACACCTGCAACTCCAGAGGAGTTACATGCGCGTTGCCGACCCTAACCCCACCCCCCTCGTTGAGCTCTGGCAACCTTACTCACCGGCAGGAACACAACACTATGAGTAGACGTATATAGACGTGATCTAAAAATTGTTTGCGGAAATGCGGACGATCCGACATTGGTCAATAATTTACGAACACTATTTCATTGGGAGTCTTTAGGCGGAGTGGGTCCTTTCGATTTAGGTCACATTAAGGACGCCAGTTTAGTTCCTGCAAGTCGTATAGTAGTGTTAGTGTAGCACCTGCTCACCGTCACCGCGTGCTCGGTACACCTGTAGGCCGATGTATTTAGCATCGGATAGTACCGTTACTCCTTTTGCTTATCAAAATTGACCCTTATAAACGAGCAAGATAGAACATAGGAGACTAGAAAAAACGGCCCGAAAGAGAGAATCAAAATACGTCTCACTGGGACTAGTTTCAGTATTGTCATTAATTGACGTCTTGCTCTATTTAAATATTATAGCCTCGTAAGGCCCAAGGTCCTACCTATAGGACTTATTCAGTTCGATGAAATTTAAATCATATTCAATTAGGACAGAGTTGCATTTGTTTTGTTTCGTGCAATTTTCAAACAAAATAAAATCTACTGTATTCCGTGCACTATAGTTTCAAATTCCAGTGGCAAATTTTGGATTTTTCATTTCTATGGCTGGGCCTTAAGAGGATATGACATTATTACACAAATTGACTAAGTCCCACGGTAAGCTCAATAAGGCTTGTGTTGAGGGCACTTAGACAACGATATATATAATATATAAATATTTATAAATACTTAAATACATAGAAAATACCCATGACTCAGAACAAATATCCATGCTCATCACACGAATAAATGCCCTTACCAGGATTTGAACCCGGGACCATCAGCTTCATAGGCAGGGTCACTACCCACTAGGCCAGACCGGTCGTCAAAAAGCACGTCCTTGTACCTGAGGAGTTGTCCGCCTTGCTTTCGCTTGCCTTCCTCCAACTCGGAATAAAAGACGCGCTTAGCCACTCGACCCTCCACCATTCTTGAAACGTGGCTGCTCCAACGTAACTGTCGTCGCATGAGGTAGACTTCGATTCCACCACGCCGGCTCTCCGTAGGACTTCGGTGTTCCGCACTCGGTCGGACCAGCTGATCTTTAGGATCTTATCTCTATATTTAGATAACGGTAAACGAGGGGTAAATAAAGTAAAAAACTACGAGTAATCAATTATTAAGATCTGTACCCCTAGTGTAACTTTGATCGACATCATAACGTGACGAACGCGTTTGCGTTAAGTCTCATTTTGTATAGGATTTTGAGGTTCCAAAACGTCCCGCTTGGCGCGCTCTTTCGAAATCCAATACAAAATGAGACTAAACGCAAACGCGTACGTCACGTTTGGAAATCGAATTTAGTTACACTAGGGGTACAGTATAATCTTTCAGACTACCTTTATATTCATAGATAGTACAAAAACATGAGAAAACTAATACTAATATAGTATTTTATGCAACAGTTGTATAAGAAGGGTCAAAAAAGGCGAGTGGCGTGAGTTACAATGTGAGCCGGAGCCGAAGGCGTAGGCGAACATTGTAAAGGAATACGCCACGAGAATTTTTTGACCTACTTATACAATGTTGCATACAATATTTTTCCTACGAGTCAACAAAAATAAATCTTAATTTAGGTAAACAAATTACAGCAAAAGTATATAGCCAAGACGCGCGAGCATACCTTGTTACGCGCCCGGCCCGCTCCGGGCCGCGGCCGGCCGGTCAGCGACACCTCCTCGTAACTCATGAGGCCCTGGTACTTGCTACTTGCTAAATTAATTTTTAAGACAGTTTTTTCTCAATTTTGGCCACCGTAGCCTACGGAGACTAATAAGCAACGCTAAGCGGTCTTCGTAGTCTATGGGTGTTGCTATATTACGGGTGTCACATGCGTGTTTCTGACTTATGAAGTAATTATTTTTACTATGCAACCAAATGAATATTTTGTAAGTTGGCAGCAATGCACTTAGTTTAAAACTGTATTCGTTTTGGTTTTGTTAGGTTGGTAGCCATTAATCGCAGTAACGTTATAGCTTATAAAAGCACAAGAGCTTTTATGAGGAATAGACAATATAGACTTTTCTTGAAATCTTTTATGTATGTTCTTATATTCGTGTTAATGAATGCATAAATGACAGATAACAGTAGAGGAGTAGGAAAACTAAAGTAAAACATCATTGCGCGGCATTACCATGAGACCATGATATTACGATATTTCAAGTTGCGCGCAGTACAGTTGCGTCGCTCATTGACGAATACATAATTATATTTTAGTGCAAGTTCAGCAAGTTGGGTATTTATTTAGCTCTTCTAGTTATTCTAGTTCGCGACATAACAATAACATATTATATCTATGCTATATGCTATGATAAGCGGTTGCATACAATCTATATTTAGAACAAAGACTCATTGCACGCAAGGTCTAGACGTTACAGCCTACCTAACTTTCAGGGTTAAACTCGTTTACCTAGTTGTTAACGTGGTTAGCGACTGAAACTTTAGAAACATGGTGTTTTCTTGCGACCAAGAACGTCACGAGATGTTCAAATCTGCGGGATCAATCAATTGAAGATAAAATCACACGCAAAAAAGTAAAACTGGGATATTTGCTCCACATTTTAAAATCACAAAATTAAAAATAAAATAAATCGGGCAAGTGCGAGTCGGATTCGCACTGGAAGGGTTCCGTACTATTATCTATAAAAGCGGTCACCCATCCAAGTACTGACCCCGCCCGAGGTTGCTTAACTTCGGTGATTGGATGAGAACCTCGAGATTGTAAATAAATATTTATTATATTCTGTTTTTAGTACGAGTATTTGTTGTTATAGCGACAACAGAAATACATAATCTGTAGAAATTTCAACTGGCTAACTATCACGGTTCATGAGATACAGCCCGATGACAGACGGACGGACGAACGGACGGACGGACGGACAGCGGAGTCTCAGTAATAGTCCCGTTTGACCCTTTCGGTACGGAAACCTAAAAACAGTGCGTGTGAGGATAGATGCATTCTGTATCAATTAGATGTAGGGTTGCCACCTTTTTGCGCCCCAAATAAAGTATTTCTCGTCTGATGGTACAAAAATAAAAAGTACACGGCATAAAAATAAAGTATTTTATTGTATTTTTTTAAATACATATTTTTTGTTTGATTTCGCACTGGCTAACAGTTTCTTATCAGCTTGAAATATGTTTATAGCTTCTAAGCATGGCATGCACAAAAAATAAACTAGTAGTTCATTTCTGATAAGCTTAATGGAAGCATTGTTTCTTAAGGTTGCATTCAGGAACATTGTCAAATGTATTTTCCTGGTGAATAGATATGAAATTTCCAAAATTTGCATGTTTCGCTTAAAAAAATATAATTAATGAATAAAGGTCGTAAATAAAGTATTTTGGCGTACTTTTAGTGCTTCGTAAAATATAAAGTACACAAAGCTAAAATAGAGTACAATACTTTTTATAAAAGTACGGGTGGCAACCACAGAAATATTGCCCCAGTGAATATTTAGTTCCCCAAAAAAATAAAACATTATTTAAAAAAGAATTGATGCAACGTTAGCTGCAAATCTCGGATGCGATGTACAGTCGCCATCAGATATATCGGAGCGGCCGAGGTGCTCACCAATATCTGAACACGCACTCTAACGCCTTGGCAATAATGGCGTGTTCAGATATTTCTGCGCACCTCGGCCGCTCCGATATATCTGATGGCGACTACTGTCGCGGAACGCTCCTAGGCCTGACTATATAAATCTTATACCTTTAAACGAGCAATTCTTGTATATATATATATATATAAATATATATATTTCTGTGATCTCGGAAACGGCTCTAACGATTTCGCTGAAATTTGGTATATGGGGGTTTTTGGGGGTATACAATCGATCTAGATTAGTCTTATGTTTGGGAAAACGCGTGTTTTCGAGTTTTCATGCGTTTTTCTTTCGACGCAGAATATGGTCGCTAATTTCGTGTTGCCGGCTGCTGTCCGTCTGGTTCAGCGGGTTAAGACGCGGACTGCTAAACGAGTGTTACGGGTTCGAATCTCGCCCGGTGACTAACTTTTGTTGTTTTTTATATGTTCAATTTTATATATAATTTTTTAATTTTTATTGTTTTAGACAAGTTTAATATAGTAAAAAAATGTAGTTAAGATTATCACCTGTAGACCACCATATTACAATAAATAGTTAAAACCGAGCAAAGCTCGGTCGCCCAGGTACTAAGCATAAAACAAGTCGTCCTCTACAGGAAGTAATACTATTAAAAGCAACTAAGCCGGAAGATCCCAATAAACGAGTAATCTCGCATTCGCCTGATCCTCCAAAAATATACTCGACTTAAACACGATGCGTTATAAGACACTCGAATTCCATCGATTTTAGGCCGGTATTGTTATAGCCCACGGACAAGGCGAGTCGAACGCTCTGGCTCTGGCTATTAGGGCATAAAATATCGGAAGATTCTCTATTGTAACTAGGGCCATCTCTAAAATTTGGAAACGAGGACAAGACGCGTGAAAATGTTTTTTGTAAATAATGTCAAACGATCTTGGTTTTCCTGAGGATCAAATGTCTATAAAGGACTCATGGCATTTAAGCAACACAAAGGTCAAAAATGAGAGTTAAAGTCTGACGCTCGCACTCGACGATTGAAACGCCTCTAACAAAATGATAAGGTGATGTGACGTCACATCATATAAGTCTGTCCTAAATGTATGGAAGATTAAGGAAATTGCCATTTTGACCCTGAAATATTGCGTTTATGTGTATAGTTGTCATACAATTTATTTGTCAATAAAATGTAAGGAATCGAATGGTACCATTTTCTTTTCTATTTTTGAAAGACAAAAAAAAAATTCTTTTGAGACTCGGAGGCTTGTGTTTTTTATAATCTCAATAAAAAAAATTATATTCCACTTTTTTATAATGGATGGCTCATTTTCTATCCATTTTACTATTTTTTTTAATAATATTCAACATGTGTCAAGTACCCAATTATATGCGAGTACGAGCGAGATGCATGATGCATAGAAAGTAAGTTACGTTCTCGACAGCGTTTGTAATATGTCAGTGCCGAACTGAGGGCTTACCGCGAACCACGTTCGACGTGTTGCCTCCCTGTCACACTTACGTACGAATTTACAAGTGCGACAGAGAGGTAACACGTCGAACGTGGTTCGCGGTAGGCCCTCTGGTGGTAGCCACATTAGAGGCGATAATCGTTTTTCTGCCCGTATATTCGATTCGTTAGATTCTCTTTGGAGCAATCGTAATAACAACACGCGGAGTACTGAGCTCGCAATATCCTCAAATACCGACTCTTTCCCTTACATTGTTAAGTTGATTTTCGGTTGCGGAAGAATTTATTGATGTTTCGCAAGTTTGAATTTGCGATCGTCAATGTTTAATCGATATGTTTGCTTGTCGAGGTTAAGAATTTCAGTTTTTCTTTAATCGTTCGCTCATTTTTGCCATTATTTTTAACTAGCTTTTGTCCGCGACTTCGTATGCTGATGAGTACCAGACCCAGACCAGCACCAGAGTGTGACTTGTTTGCGGGGAGATGGGTGAATATGTGCCAGGAGTGTCTGAGGTTCTGTGAGATGATGGATGATAGGCTTTCCAGCACTTGCATGTGATTATTAATGAATATCTGTTTTTTATTTTATATATGTTTTGTATTTGTATAGTCTAATTATTCGGTGTATTGGCATATGCTGTAATGCCGTGTAAATATTAAAAAATAAATAAATAAATGAGCGATGATGATAATGGATAAAAACTTATCCTACTCGTACCTAATGTCCTCCCCCAGGCTTCAAACTTTTTTTATACTACGTTGGTGGCAAACAAGCATACGGCCCGCCTGATGGTAAGCAGTCTCCGTAGACTATGTACGCCTGCAACTCCAGAAGAGTTACATGCGCGTTGCCGACCCTAACCCCCCCTCGTTGAGCTTTGGCAACCTTACTCACCGGCAGGAACACAACACTATGAGTAGGGTCTAGTGTTATTTGGCTGCGGTTTTCTGTAAGGTGGAGGTACTTCCCCAGTTGGGCTCTGCTCTAGATCTGGAATGACATTCGCTGCGCTGTGCCCTACCACACAAAGCGAGATGACATTCACAATGCTATCTTACCAACTTTTGACTCAATTTGTTCAGCGGTTTATTAAGCGTGAAAAAATAACCGTAATATCGTTGACAGACAGACAGACGGAATTAGATACTCACTTTTAAAATATTAGTAGTAATTTTGCTCTCCCATATTAGGCAACATTGACATCTGATCTGACAAAATGTATGATATAGCCAATTTTCGCGATTTTGGAAATGGTTCCATAGTAAATTATGACTAGGGGTTGAAAAAAAAAAACACCTAGTGCAGACGCCATCAGATATATAAGTGCAGCCAAAGTGCTCAAAAATATCTGAACGTACACTTTAACGTCTTGATAACAGAAGATGTTCAAATATTTATGAGCACCATGGCGCTCCGTTAAATACTCTGCTAATATCATAAAACTTGTAGTCAAGTAAAAATATCAAACAAAGCTAATAGCTTCCCAAGCACGTTTACAAGGTACCTATATCAATATCAGACGATGTCGCCCAGCTGACGGGTCAAGGTCGCGGGGCGGTGAGGGGTGAGGGGGCGCGCGAGAGCTCCCCTTCGGGAAGTGGACAAAACATGTGCGAATAAGGCCTGTACCGAAAAAAACTGTATATTTTGACGACCGGTCTGGCCTCGTGGGTAGTGACCCTGCCTATGAAGCCGATGGTCCCGGGTTCAAATCCTGGTAGGGGCATTTATTCGTGTGATGAGCATGGATATTTGTTCCTGAGTCATGGGTGTTTTCTATGTATTTAAGTATTTATAGATATTTATATATTATATTACCACTAGCTTTTCGGTGAAGGAAAACATCGTGAGGAAACCTGCATACATCTGCGAAGAAATTCAAAGGTGTATGTGAAGTCCCCAATCCGCATTGGGCTAGCGTGGGGACTATAGCCCGAGCCCTCTCGCACATGAGAGGAGGCCTGTGCCCAGCAGTGGGACGTATATAGGCTGAATTCTTTATTTATATTATTATATATTATATATAACGTTGTATAAGTACCCTCGACACAAGCCATATTGAGCTTATGCCGAGCCCGGGTATGTCCTTAAACTACAGTAAACTACGTCCACAAGAGAGGTATGGGCATTGTGAATGTCATCTCGCTCTGTGTGGTAGGGCACAGCACAGCGGATGTCATTCCAGATCTAGAGCAGAGCCCAACTGGGGAAGTACCTCCACCTTACAGAAAATCGCAGCCAAATAACACTTGACCCTACTCATAGTGTTGTGTTCCTGCCGGTGAGTAAGGTTGCCAGAGCTCAACGAGGGTGGGAGGGGGTTAGGGTCGGCAACACGCATGTAACTCCTCTGGAGTTGCAGGCGTACATAGGCTACGGATACTGCTTACCATCAGGCAGGCCGTATGCTTGTTTGCCACCGACGTAGTATAAAAAAAAAAGCTTACTGTGGGACTAGTCAATTTGTGTAATAATGTCCTATAATATTTATTTATTTATTTCAAGCCGCTGTAATTTTGTTTCTAAGTAAGCAAGATGACTACAGTTTTCTTACCGCAGTAAAAAGTCTTATCCAAGTATATTAGAGTTTTTGTGCACTTGGCATTTTTAATTGGCTACTTAATTGTTTTTTGTAAATAATGTCAAACGATCTTGATTTTCCTGAGGATCAAATGTCTATATAGGACTCATGGCGTTTAAGCAACACAAAGGTCAGAAATTAGAGTTAAAGTCTGACGCTCGCACTCGACGATTGAAACGCCTCTAACAAAATGATAAGGTGATGTGACGTCACATCATATATAAGTCTGTCCTAAATGTATGGATGATCAAGGAAATTGCCATTTTGACCCTGAAATATTGCGTTTATGTGTATAGTTGTCATACAATTTATTTTTCAATAAAATGTAAGGAATCGAATGGTACCATTTTCTTTTTTATTTTTGAAAGATTTTTTTTTTTTTAATTCGGAGCCTTGTATTTTTTTATAATCTCAATATAATTTAATTCCACTTTTTTATTATGGATGGCTCATTTTCTATCCATTTAACTAAATTTTGTTATAATATTCAACATGTGTCAAGTCAAGTACCCAATTTGCGTACTCGTAGCTGTTTCTGCTTACTTATAGCTACTTCTGCTGTTGATTTAATCGTTAATTATAGTGGAATTATCTAATGTGACATGGTCAATATTTACTTATAATTTACTTCAAATTTTACCGCAACAAGTGCCCGATTTGGAACCACAAGCTTACTTCTGCGAAGTTCTTTCTTATGCTAAAAACGAAGTATAGTTCGCGACTGTGCGAAGAAAATATGTAGAAAGTCGGACCTTTCCTTGCCGTGGTTCTTAACTACATATGTTTGATAGAAATCGATCCAGCAGTTTGATGAGTGTGAGCTACTCTATTCCAAAATGATGAAACGTTTTTTGGCATATAGCATAACCATAGGAAACCGGACTAATCCCAGTTAGTTTACCGGTTGGAAGGGCAAATGGCAGTCGCTTTCGTAAAAACTAGTGCCTACGCCAAATCTTGAGAAGTCAAGCGGACCCCAGGCTCCCATGAGCCATGGCAAAATGCCGGGACGACGCGAGGAAGACGAGCATAGCCATTGCGGTTTTTTTTTAAATTTAATACTCGTAGTTATTAGATGTAATTATGTCATATGTAATCAAATAATTCAAATAACTACACTACACGTATCTATGTACGCGACCTACAATATGTTTACCAAATGCTCCCATTAGCATGACATTTAGTCTTGACATGACGAAACAGACCTCGGAGTCGCCTTAATAGATAACCGTGGGCGACGGACCTTTGCGACCTATGGCTAAATTTCACCGACTTTCTCTTTCGCTATACGAATCAATTAAAATGTCGGTGTATTTAACGTAACGTGTGACGTAAGCTAAATAAAACATACATATTAGTGTGCTTTGCTATGTATTTTTCATGTCACTGTGAATTTTGTATTGACTTGTTAAAGAGCCCTTGAGGCCTTGTGGAATATTTTTATGAATTTTAGTCAGTTTGTTTTAGCTATTTGAGTACACCGTGGGCTTGAGTAACCCGACAGATTTTACCCACGCATTCCTGCAGTGGCAGCATGGTTAAATTTTTATCGCTTGTCACTATGCCCGTCACTTTCGCACTTATATACTTGTTAGAACGTGAAGAGCCGACCGTCTTAGCCCTACGGATATGATGGTCGTTCTTGTCTACGTGGCAAAACGGTGTGTGTTCAATTCCGCAGAAAGTGACGCTTATTCTATCACGTGCATAAAGCCATCCATAATATGCCTGCTGAGGCCATAAGGAGCAAAATGTTAATGACTTTTAGTCGAATTCGGCAAACAATATAAGTAATTGTGTTTTCTGCTCACGACACGTTAATTTCTTTTTACACCTTGGCGAAGACAAAACATTACAACGAATATGTAGATAAGTTTTGCGATTTCCTTTAAAACTTTAATGTCTGTCAGTCATGTCTAAAGGAAGTCACATTGTGGCAGCATCGCAGATCGCAGCAAAAAAGTCGTTTTTACAAAAAAAAAATCAAAACAAAGACCTAACTAATTTTAAAAAACTTGGTCTCTAATAAACCACCTTTAAAATCTGTCGGGTTATTCGAGCCCACGGTGTATTTTTGAATTGCTATCGGGAAGCACCATTTGGTGAAGTGGAACTACCGATGAAGACCATAAATGGCATTTTAAAACCTAATTGCAGTCTTTTTTTTTATTGCTCTACACTATGTTACACCGATGAAGACCATAAATGGCATTTTAAAACCTAATTGCAGTCTTTTTTTTAATTGCTCTACACTATGTTATACATTTTCCCTCAGCATTAAGGAAACTACTTCATATAAACTAGCCATAAAAGTACCTAATCATATCTGTCGGTCAGTTATTCCTGTCCTGTAGGCTGTAGGCTTAGAATAGGAACACCGTGGCTGTAAATATCTCACCCAGGAGATAGGCTACCCGACTTTACCTAGTAGTATGTACTAACAAACCTTAGTAAATATAAATATTATAGGACAATTCTTACACAGATTGACTAAGTCCCACGGTAAGCTCAAGAAGGCTTGTGTTGTGGGTACTCAGACAACGATATATGTATATACAAATACACATAGTTTTGTGCTCCTGCCGGTGAGTAAGGTTGCCAGAGCTCAACGAGGGGGGGGGGGGGGGGGGGGTCGGCAACGCGCATGTTATTCCTCTGCAGTTGCAGGTGTACATAGGCTACGGAGACTGCTTACCATCAGGCGGGCCGTATGTTTGTTTGCTACCGACGTGCTACCGACGTAGTATAAATAAAAAAACAGAAAATACCCATGATTCTGAAACAAATATCTGTGCTCATCACACAAATAAATGCCCTTACCGGGGTAGGACCATAGGCTTCATAGGCAGAGTCGGCAACGCGCATGTAACTCCCCTGCAGTTGCAGGCGTACATAGGTTACGGAGACTGCTTACCATCTGGCGGGCCGTATGCTTGTTTGCTACTGACATACTATTAAAAAAACCAGAAAACGCCCATGACTCCTTAACAAATATCTGTGCTCCTCACACAAATAAATGCCTTTAACGGGATTCGAACCAGGACCATAGGCTTCATAGGCAGAGTCGCTGCGTCGACCGTCCAAGTTGCGTCTTCATTAGGCCAATTAATTTCTGTAAAAATCAGTATACTTATTAATACTCGTAGTGTTGTCCTACTGATTCCCCAAGTTTTGGTCTTTGTCACATAGTTTTATTGTTTTTTTTTTCTTATTCAATTCAATTCAATAATTTTAATTCAGAAAATAAATTCCATACATTAAAATACAATATAAATTAAGATAAAAATTTAAATTAAGTATGTTAGTAACAATGGGTAAATCCTTAAGAAACTATGTTAGTAATAAATTGGCCTAAAAAATATACATATATTATATATATATAATAAATAACTATGTTATGTATAATAAATATATATACAGTAGAATTCATTTATAACGACGTCGCTTATAACGACTAACCGTTTTTAGCGTCGATATTATTTACTCAAGTTCGGTTTAATACATAATTACATACATATGTAAATAGTATCCGTTTTATACGTCATCCGGTTAGTACGACATAATATCGCCGGTCCCTTGAAGGTCGTTATATCCGGATTCTACTGTAATAACTATGTTAGTAATAAATTGGCCTAAAATATATAAAGCCTTATGGTGGCCACATTTTTCCGGGTAAAGAGGGATGGGTAGTCTATCTGTCTCGCGCGCGAGATATGCTCCTGTGCTAAGCCTATCTACTCGTGAACACAACACACCTTGTAGACAAAACAGTCGTGACGTGTTACAATAGACGTTATCTTGGATTCGCTAAGCCAATAAGCATTGTTTAATGTCATATGAAGTTGCTTTAAGGTTAAAAGCCTCACGGTTACTTGCTTGTACATGGAGCGGTATTCCAAAAAACGTGCTCATAGAAAAAGTCTCCTTATTCTTATTATGCATTTGTTTTGTTTTACACTTACGTCCTGTACCCCTAGTGTACATTTATTTGATAGCGTGTCGTAACGTACGCGTTTGCGTTAAGTCTCATTTTGTATGGGATTTTGAGTTCCCAAAACGTCCCGCTTGGCGCGCTGTTTCTAAATACTATACAAAATGAGACTTAACGCAAACGCGTACCTACGTCACGTTACGCTATCGAATAAATTTACACTAGGGGTTCTGTTTTACAATATCCAAGTAAAGTATTAGATAGCTAACTAACAAATAACTGCCGGATAAAACATCCTACGAAAAAAATTATTATTTTTTAATTGAAGTGCTCACTCCATCCATACAACGGTTTTGTTACCAAAAATACTATTATTTTCGTAGTCTACATCTAGCGTCAAGTAGCGGAACTCTCAGTACTGCTACTCGACAATAGATGTCGCGGCAAACAAAAAGTCTGATGCTCAACGATTATCCGCTAATATTGTAACTAACCGGAACTCAATTTTTAACTCCTACGCTTACTCTGGAATATAATATTTGCCGAAAATATTTGAGCATTAGACTTTTTGTTTGCCGCGACATCTATGGTCGAGTAGCAGTACTGAGAGCTCCGCTACTTGACTATAGATGTAGACTACGAAAATAATAGTATTTTTGGTAACAAAACCGTTGTACGGAGTGAGCACTCTTGGTTTTCTTAATTCTCTTTGATATAGGCGATAGGCACTCGAGCCCTGCGGACGCGATATCGCGTTGGCAGAAAAGTTACCAAGTCCCACGGCCCTTTTTATCGAAAATCGCATACCGTAAAACTACACAACTATAGTCCAATACTGCAACTATGGCCCACAAGTTCGAAAGGAAATTAAGTATCTATACCAATGTTCCTTTTGGTTTACTCCTAGTTTTACCTTCTATTTATAAACATACTTTGCCTTAGAACTACAAAAATATAGTAAAATACACACCTGAACGAGAAAAATTGAGTTTATTTGTGGACCATAGTTGGGAGCTTTGGACTATAGTTGGGGGGTTTTACGGTACCTGATTTCATACAAAATGAATGAAAAACAAAAATCCGCGGGACTTGGAGGTTGTTGAGCTTGGTTATGGCACTCGATGGGTTGATATCTGCACGTTAAGTCGTTCTCGAGAATAAGGACCGTGCGGAATTAAGTCTTTAAGCATGTTATTCTACCTTTGGCTGAATCTCGAGTAATTTATCCTTTATGTTTCGCTTATCTTTATCGACTTCTCAATTTCGTACATAAAACAAGAGTATCGTGCAAGCGTGCAACTTCGCAAGTTATACGACGAAGACGTGTCTAGTCTAATGTAAGAAATATTCAAATGTCTAGATTGTATTCTGCGTAAGCAGCATTCTAGATATGTGGGAATATGCATACCTACTTTGAATTTCATAACGTCATAACGGTATTCTACTACGTCTACGTTTTCTTGTAAATCGTTATAGATTTTTTTTTGTCGTCGTTCCACAATGAAAAATCGAAAAAAAAAACATTTTGTATGAAGGGTCCATCAAAATGGAACTATATGGAACTATTTTGTCGATTCAGTAATTGGAAATTTTTCAAAATTACAACCAAAAATTGTGATATAGTTATGCTCCTGCCGCTGACTGTACTTACTGAGCTATAAGAGTAATAAAATGGCGGTTGCAAACGTGCGCCATCTAGTTAATGACACTTGTAGTTGTAGTTCTTTGCGTTAGGAGTTGGATGAAGCTATTTGCTCTACAAGCGTTGTATCCATATACCTTTTAAGCTTCACTACTGCACGTTTGTAAGTTATTTATTTAGTTTGGCTGGGAATTTTCCGTAAAAACAACTTCCATTGTGCCTATTTTGCGTGAAACGAGGTAGCGCTACTCTAACCACCCCAGCTCCTCCACGAATCCTAGCAGTTCAGGTTGCTAACTGCCTCCTTTAGTGTGCACGGAGTCCCTAGGTATTTGCTCCTGTATACTTCTACCTGTTTACAGTCTAGGAGAATAAGTTTTGTTGTTTCCTCTTCTTCCATGCACGCTCTGCACATAGGGCTGTCAGTTTTGCCCATATTTGTTTGTAGGTACTCAACTGGCCAATTTAACTGTCATTTTAGAATCTGGGATATACAAACAGCTCGTACACGTGTAAGTCAAAAAAAATATTGACCTATTTTACGTATATTCAGACTATTCTTCCATCATTTGGCGTTACCTCAGAATTTAATAAAATTCACCAAAAACTATCGCGGTACACCAATACTCATCTAAACGAACCAAGCTAACTCTACATAGCAATGTGACAAAGTCTAAAACTGTCATCATTAGGGTCAAATCTCTATGAAAATATGACGTTCATAATGTCAGTCCCTTACTTTGTTTTGTAGTCGCCATCTGATATATCGGAGCAGTCAAGGTGCTATGTGTGTATAAATATCTGAACACGCCTCTATGTGAAGGTGTTAAGAGCGCGTGTTCAGATATTTGTGAACACATTGGCCGCTCCAATATATCTAATGGCGACTGTACAAGCCTGCAAAGTTAACTTAAACCGACATTACAACAGGCAAACATGTAAATCGATCCAAGTGCCAAAATGACTCTAAATCTAACTGGAAACCGAACCGTGGAACCGCGTTCCACGGCCTACTACTACGCGGACATCGAGCGTCTCAAACGGAAAAACCAGAACGGAACTCCGCACATCACTGCCGACGAAGAACCGAGGAACCCTGACGAGCTCAGCGAGTATGTGGAGTCTAATGAAGTGGTCAACGAAGGAGCCAAAGTGGAAGTACCTCCATTGCGAGACAGACAGTACAGTTTACCTGAATACACTACACCTGAAGCTTGCAGACCTGAGGAGACTTATTCTACAGCAGGCACATTTCCCATGCCAGAGCCTAAAGAGAAGGAACCATTGCTAGCCGAGCTGGAACTTGTTGGTCGACTGCCATTAAGCCAATTGGATAGTGGATCTGGAGTCAGGAGGAGTAGGAGCTGGTATCTCTGCTGTCCCAATGTGGCGGATGAGGAGGTCTCGAGGGAGTCTTCTTGGCGGTACTCGAGTCTACGGCCGGTCACGGCGCCTCCGATGGGAAGGAATGGAATCAATTTTATGGTACGTTCTTAACAAGGACCTTTATTTAAGTTGGATGAATGTTTTGAGGTACGAAATATTGAGCTTGCATGACGTCACACTCATATTGTATTTCTGTTGAGTGATGATCTTCGAGTCCGCAGCAAGCTTGGAGGCTTGCCAAACGGAGTTTCGGTATCATTTTAAAACTACGTGTTGGATTATAATGAAACTTTGCACATACAGTGACACGAGGTGAAACAAGTTTTTTATAAAAAAACATAAATTCGCCGTATTCTGTAACGATGGTATATGAAGCTACATAATATACTTACAGGCATAGATATACCTTATCCTATTGTAAGTAAAAAGTTTAAAATCAGAGCGTAGCTAGTAGTTTTAAAATAAGAGCGTAACTACGTTTGTATGGAGAACCGAGCTTGCTGCGGATTCTTAAATGTTGCTCGAATTTGGTATTTGTAGATATGAAAGATCCGAGATTACACTGATGTCAAAAGATCAGCTCTCTGGTGATGGAGACTGGAGGTACCTATAGGAATTAGGTGTTGAAACAACGCAACCTAATTGAGCTTGAATATTATCAACAAAATCAACAAAATGTATTAATTTTACACTCACAAACTAATTAAACGTCAAAATGGCGGTTTTTTTTATTCAGAGACAAACTAGAGTCGGGGCCGACTGCCATATCGTTCGATATCAAGTATATGGAAGGTAGAGGCACGGAACAGAAACACCTTAGGCAGAATTGTTGCAAAAGTGTCCAGCTGTCAGCTATAAATAATAGTTCCAAATCTCTCCAGAGTAGCGCTAGAGTACTAAGAACCTAGGCGTTATTGACGGAGTGAAGTGCGCTGTCTATGATTAGATTTTTTCTCAAGTATTCTAGGTATTGGTAGCGCCACCTATTTATGGTTTTTTGTCGGACACTTTTTGGTATATGGAGATTTTTCCTTCCGTAATCAAGTAACATGCGAAATTTGGAAGGTGGAGCAAAGGAATACAATCTCCATGTACCAAAAAGTGTCCGTCAAAAAACCTTAAATAGGTGGCGCTACAATACCTAGAATATTAAGAAAAAAAAATCAAATCATAGACAGCGCACTTCACTTCGTCAATAACGCCTAGGTTCTTAGCTACTCTAGCCCTTTACGACCGGTTCGATATAATTATGCAAATTACTTTTAAAAAATCCTGCCCGCAAGTAAATTGTCTTTTCGAGCTCAGACCTATTCCGATCGAATCTGCAGACATTAGCGACACGTTTCAGTA
This sequence comes from Cydia pomonella, assembly GCF_033807575.1. Classification (NCBI taxonomy): domain Eukaryota; kingdom Metazoa; phylum Arthropoda; class Insecta; order Lepidoptera; family Tortricidae; genus Cydia; species Cydia pomonella. The sequence continues at coordinate 8,912,339 of NC_084729.1, forward strand.
CTAAATACCGCAGGTCAGTAGGATCAGTCCGTCGCGAGACTGCTTTGAAGATGGTGGCATTTTTTGATGGGAGCAGTGGCACACGTAAGTTCTTAATTTTGTATAATTTTGGTATCAAACTTGTTATTTAACACTTAATTATTACAGTAAAAGAGTTATGTGTGTTTATTTATCACAAATTAGAGTAACAATAAGTTATTAAGGGGAAACTACATGCTCGTAAAAAAGAAGTGCACGAATTTGTGGGTTCGGCCGTAGCCCGTAAATCGATGGTCATAACTATTTGCAAGTTTTTGTCTATCCGGCTTCTGCGCAGAAAATCAAATCAAAATAAATAGTCATATGTTTGATAGTTTTATAATACTTTTCGTTTTGTAATGTTAGATTTATGTTTTTTTTAAGCGTCCATTAAGAGGCAAAAAATTCCTTGAAATTTTGTGCAATAATGATACGAGTATATCACATATTGAGGAATTATACGATGACCTCGAAGAATTCCCTTATTCGCTTTTTGAATGAATTGAAAACGAAATCAAAGAATCAACGACGAATACGATGAGATGTACCTAAAGATCTGCTGATTGTGACAGACCCAGTGTCACTAGTTAGGAGGAAAGACAACAAATATGTTTTCCTACTGTCTAACTGCTCGGGAACGATCAGCATTAAGGTTGTCAAGAGATGGGAGATAAAGATTCGGTCATACGTGTATGTTACAGCTTCAGAGAAAGTTATGAACTAATAAACCCATGGGAGACCTTTTTTTAAACAAGGAGATGGACACTGAAACTAAATTCTTTCTTTCTTTTTACATGTGAATGAATCAGTATTCATTTTATGGATATTCGCTTGATTGTGATGCCATAGGCCGTCCTAGGTGCGAAATACTGGATTTACTCGATTTTCGCTTCAAAATCTTAGAAATGTTGGTTAAACCACCAAGAAAACGACGTAGTGAAGCATGTCTGAGGCGTCTGAGTGATGTTTCAGATGATGCTTCAATTTGACGATACCAAATCTCCAAGAGCCCGCCAATTTCAGACTGCTTCAGACTACTTCAGCAGGGCTATTACTCGTTGTATTAAATGCAACGTGTTCGTTACACGTCAAAATAATTTTTTCAAGCATTTCCTTTAGATGTACTGAATTGAGAGTACTTTACAATTGTTGATTATTGTTTTTAATCATTCTTTAATCGTTAAGATGTTGATTCTTAAAGAAAATTGTGATAATTATGCTAAATTGAATACTGATTACTTCATATGCTATGCATGTGCAGCATACACATGCATTGTTCTGTAAAATGTTGCGTTTTAGTCATATTATTTTACAAAACTCAATGAATTTGCACGTTCGTGCATTTCCAGATAGTTCCTGAACGTCACTTTCGTGCACGCGATTTTTTTTATGATAAAGGACACTAGGATTTTTTTAAACATTTTATACGCGTATTTTATAACAATTAAAAACGGTTCACATGCATTTTTTATGAATCTTTGCAAAATATTTTTCCCGGCCGTAAAGGGCTAGCGCTACTCTGGAGAGATTTGGAACTATTATTTATAGCTGACAGCTGGACACTTTTGCAACAGTTCTGCCTATGGAGATTGTATTCCTCCCATAATACGAATTTGTCAAAATTGTTCGCAACGGACACTTCATTACGACTGATATTAGAATAGAGGCCAAATCAAATTTCTTTGTTTCTCGGAGATGTTCTAAATTTGAATGTAATGTTTTTGTTTTAATTAAGGTATCATCGGTTATCGCTCAATAAAGTAGTTAAAACTACGATGCACCTACAGATACAGGTTTGTGAATATAGGCGGTCAGTTCAGTTTATTTTTTCTGAATATATTACAGAGAGGTTATGATATAGATATAGATAAAAGCTTAAAATGTTGACAAAAAGCTTATTAGGTCTGTTGAAGCAAATTAATTAAATCGTCTATAGAGTCCCATAGAAGTCGAAATCGAAGAAGCAATCAATTTCTTTGTTGAAATTTCCTTATTCTTACGAAACCTAATTTGTCCTTTTTTGCAAGAAAGACAAATAATATAAGATTAGTTCCACACACGAGGGTTTCTTTTGCTCGGCCGTCACGCCTGATTAGAGCTCCCTTAATGACAAGCGGACGTTAATGAACGGCTCTTGCGTAGACTACACTCTACTGGATCCCGCATCAGAGTACGCTGTGCTCCTCACGTACTTATAGTCGACGAAACGTATGGACAATAGTCATGAATTAACCCGTATCATAGACTAATAATACATAGAAGGCTAATCCCCTTGACATGCTTGTAACCAAAATGCTGCTTATTTTCTTGGTCGACATGACGACATCAGATCTCGACCAGATTCTAGCGTCAAGTAGCGGATTTTTCAGTACCGCTACTTGACACTAGATGTCACGAGTATCGCATCAAATGAAAAGTGTAGGTATTGCTTAATAATTTACAACTAATATTACAAGCGGAACCAGTTGAAAATTAAGTTCCGGTTATAGCAATGTGTCGAATTGGATCTCGCGCCGCCGTGTAAATAGGGCTTAAGGATAAATTCATAATTGTCAAATATTAGTTTACGTTGCGCCGACTACAGGCGTGTTGAAAAAAATAAGATCTACAAAAGAGATTACATTAACTTTTGCATGTAATGTAGGTGTAGCTTATAGTGTATTTTATGCGTTCATGAGCTAGCGTGCAGAAATATGTGACCTAATCTTATTTGTAGAGCCACAAAAATCTGACATATATATTTTTGCATGCTTCGTTGTGCAAGATATGTTTGCAGGTGAGTCGGGTTCAGGTGACTGTACTGGCATCTGTCGTACCCACGGTCTGATGTGATCTGACGCAGCCGTTTCCACGCCCAATGTGTTGACAGAAATGACAAACACGTCAGATCTGTCATGTCAGTATCAATGCGCATCAGATGAATGTAAATCTAACGTTGTTAAATATTTAACACCGATACCGTTCTGTTAATCTGGATTCCGGTACATACATCCAACCTCCCAAACAGATTTTTTATATACTACGTTGGTGGCAAACAAGAATACGGCCCGCCTGATGATAAGCAGTCTCTGCAACTCACAGAGGGGTGTCACATGCGCGTTGCCGACCCTAAAACTCCCCACCCTCGTTGAGCTCCCCTCCTGAAGGTATGCAAGCATGATAAAGAAAATATCAAATAAAATAAATGTAGTTCCTTTTTTGTTCCTTTTGTATTCTCTTTTATTTTTTTCTGTTACATCGTGATTTTCTTTTCTTTTATTAAAAAAATAAATCATCATGTTCATATTTTAGACAAATATATTTTTTTTCTTAACCCACTCCCGCGGTCAGATTACTATATAACGGCGTGTATTGTCATTTAAGACAGATTAAACGTATTATACTCAAGATCAGATAGTTTTTTGACGCCTCACATCACACTCTATCCTGTGGGAATAAATCTATGGTGGCTCCTAATACGGAGACTTACGCGCTGTTGGCTCCGGGGCACTGACCGTACAATCCTTGATGAGCCTAACCTAACCTGACAATAGTGGCGATAATCAATTGAAGTACTTAAATACTAATACATTACGTTTTGGTATGTGACACGTGAGTGTGTAATGCAAGTTACAAGTTTTTTTGAAATTTATTGAATAAACATGATGGATGTTCCTGATGGAAGTTGGACAGTCCTTAAGAACCGTGAGATTGAAGACCTAGTGGCTGAACCTAATATCATGGGAGAAAGTAAAGCCCACAGACTCCGTTGGTTGGGCCACCTTGAGAGAATGGACGAAGATCGGAACGTAAAAAGAGCGTACCTGGGTCGCCTAGCAGGAGGACGTCCTATCGGACGCCCTAGGTATCGCTGGAGCGACATGGTGGAGGCGGATCTGCGCGAGCTTCGAGTCGACAATTGGCGACAGGTCGCACAGGACCGAGAAAAGTGGCGCTGTCTTGTGTCGGAGGCCAAGTCTCATTTTGGCTCGCTCTTCTTCTTCTCTCGTGTCGAGGTTCCCCTAAACAGTGGATGCCCAGAAAGCAGCGGTACTGACAGCCCGGACTGTGGCATCTCTCAGGTCAGATTCAGAGCACGAGTGCGGGCACGCGGGGCAATCCAGCAGGTGCGCCATGGTTTGTGGTGCAGTGTCGCAAGCACATTGAATAGAGTGGCCACGAAGTGGCGATCTGGGCCTCCGACACCAAAGACCGCTATGCTGCTCTGTCCTAAGCCTTTTCTTTACAGTCGACGGCGCAGAGTTCGATAAGGTCTTTTTGCACTTCGTCTCCAGTCTGCGTCTGCCAGTGTTCACAGTCTGCGGCCATTTCGAATTCCAAAGTACGCCCTCCAGACTGCACGATCTTCTCCCATCCGGACTACGTAATACCTATAGGTGTCGCTATATTTAGGGCATATGTAATTGTGTAGGGATCTAAAACCTGTGGCTCTAGTGAATAAGGGATAAGATCGATCAGGTTAAATGCCACTACATGGAATTATTTCGGCTGTTTGAGTTCTTTCTTTAAACAGCGTGAATTACAAGGGCTCCCGTTATCTAGTGTTAATTACTGAGCTACTTGGTAAAATGTAACACAGAGGGCGTTCGGACCAATTGTATTAATAGATGCAACAACCCCATAGTCGCATTTACAAGTCTCGCGTAGCTGAGATGGTAAATCGTGCAAGTGTCATGTGGAACTTATACCCTTTTTCATCTGAGATGCACGAGACTTGTAAATGTACCTAGAGCCACAGTCGTGTACTATGAAATTGCAGAAACGTCAGTTATTTTGGGCTGTCTAAAGTGACTATATTTACCTTTTTGCCTTACCGTTTTTTGCTTTGAGATTTAAATGTATATTTCTCAATCATTGTCAAAATCTGACCATATCCCTTTATCTTTCCAGGTAACAACTCAAAGCAGCGGGCAACACGACGCGACCACCCTACGCTGCGAGCGCGACGCACTCGCCCGGGCGCTGTCAGCGGAGCGGGCGCGGGCCGCCGCGGCCGCGAGAGCTCACGACGCGAGACTGGCTGAACTACATGGCGTCATAGCTGAGCTGGTCAGGAGGAGGGCGGCTGATAAACAGGCCAGGGCTATCCCCGAGGAAGAAGTATCAGGTAATTGGTTGTAATTTCTTGAAGCTTCTAATATTCAATATGACGTGCGCAAGCAGAATGGCCGTGCCGGAGTGGCGGTGCCGTCTTGGTCTTAGATATGAGCAATCTAACTGGTGTAATCACTGAAATTTGTATACATATACCTACTCTGGCAAGCCAAGTTTGTCAGTAGAAAAATGCACGAAATGATGCAAGACTGGCTGAACTACATGAGGGAATAGGTGAGCTGGTCAGGAGAGCGGCTGATAAACAGGCTAGGGCTATCACCGACGAAGAAGTATCAGGTAATTTCTTGAAGCTTCTAAGATAGCAGACGTCAATATGACGTGCGCAAGCAGAATGGCCGTGCCGGAATGGCGGTGCGTGATAGCAGACAGTGTCAATAGGACGTGCGCCAGCAGAATGGCCGTGCCGTCTGGGTCTTAGATACGAACAATCTAATTGGTGTAATCACTGAATACGTATTTTTATACATACACCTACTCTGGCAAGCCAACTTTGTCAGTGGAAAAATGCACGAAAGTAAGCAAGACTGGCTGAACTACATGGCTTTATTGCTCATAAACAGGAAGAAGTATCAAATAACACGCTGTTGGTTATTACGGTTAAAACGGGACCAATCTGTATATATATAGATTCAATCAAAAAAATGATTTTTGAAATCGGTCCAGAAATTACGGAGTTATGAACTAACAAACATTTAAAAAAAAAACAACCGAGTTGATAACCTCCTCCTTTTGAAATCTTGAAGTCCGTTAAAAATAAAAATACTTCCTTGATGTACTATTTCAAATGAAAAATACAAAATATTTTTCAAAATTGTATTTAAAATACTAATACAGAAAATGTCGACAATTTTGACTTACACCAAGGAGCCGAATAATCAAAAGGTGCTAATTTTAGCCTATTTCTGAGGGAAAGTGTCATATTTTGCTTTAAATATTAGACTTTTTGGGTGGCTTCATCCAAGGGCTGAACTGCTCTTTGGAACTTACATCGTACCGAAGCCAAATTATCGTTCATGTTCTATAATTATCGTACGCCTGGCAACACTGCCTCAAATCTGGAAAACTGCTGCAAACATCTAAAAATCGAAAATCGTCTGCTTCATCGCTTTTGTATATTCAAGCGATAGATGATAAATCATGATGTAAATGAATATTGTGACTTGTTGTTTCAGATGAGTGTGAGTCGACGACACAACCGGCGGGGGAACTGGATAACGACGCCGACCGGTCCAGGACAGACCTGGTATGTTACTGACGGTGTACCTACTTTCGTTTGGCCCAAATACTTTTCGCCAAATTTCACTTCCCAATAAACATATCGCAATAGTTTCATTTCCCAAACGAATCTTTAGCAAGTTTACACTTCGCATTTAATTTGTATGGTCAAATTATCATTTGCCATCATTTTACTTGGTCTAATTCTACTATGATAAAAACTTATTTAGCAAACTTTATAATGGTAAAACTTATATTCTAAAAAGATGTTTGATCAAATCGTAACTTCGCAAATTTGGCAAATAGGCATCTCTATTTAAATTTGTATTAATTTTATTTTAAATTTGTAATAATTAGCGGCGCTGTGCACTTTTTGTGATGGGGGAAAAATGTTAAACTCGCGACAGGTCAAGTGACCGACAGATTCGTCAGATTAAAATTCGTAAGACGGACACGTGACCTGATCGAAAAACTGTTACAATGTCACTGAAGCCAGTAGTTACATTTTTTATGTAATATAAATTGTCATGTTTGTGTACGAATCGCAATAAATGAATATTGTACTTTACCACATAAATGATAGTACTTTTATACTGATAATTAAACTAATTAAAGCAATTCGTGCAAAATTATTCCCTAACCATTCCAAAATATCAAAAATGCACAACGTTAATATTCAAGTTTTCACTTCTGCCGGCACTCCCGGAGTGCAACCCGTTGTTTTTTTGTTTTTATTTTTTATATCATTTCTCCTCAGATTCACGAGCTTTTTCCATTTTTACCGAGATAAAACTGTCCCCAATTGTTTTGTCTTCTATGACCATAACCTAACAGACAAATATAAATTGAGTGCTAATATGGTCTGCTCTTTATCATTTGTCACCATGCCACGTTCTAACAAGTATGTAAGTGCGAAAGTGACGGGCATAGTGATAAGCGATAAAAATGGAACCGTGCTGCCACTGCTGAACATCTTAATTCTTATGTATTATATGTTCTTCTAAATGAATTGAATTGGAAATGAATAAGCTGAGTAGCCTACAATGTGTGGTTGTTGGATGCATGGAAGTTAATATTCTGACTAGATATATGGAGAAGCGAAAAGTTATTTTCTGTCAAAGTAGTAACCGGAAGACGTCTATGGCGGAAATCAAGCGAGGTTTCGATTTCCGGTCCGACAGCGTGGCCCCAGGAAGCGAGCCTTAACGCGAAAACATGCGTCAATAACCATAATACAGCTATGTAGGTCACACTGTGTAACTATTGAGGCCGTGCGAAGTGCATGGTGGGGGTAAGTAAAGCTATCCCAGCGCATAAGGTGGTAAACATTAGAACTAACTGCGGATAGCGTCTTTAACATTTCGTACAAGTTATATGGCTCGAAATGAAACTTTAATTTACGATTACTCCTGAAATATTTATTTTAATTGTATGTTGTAAGGGACCATTGTAATCTGTATGAAATGCTTAATATAACTAACGTGTTCAATTTGATAATTATTAACACTGTATCCGTGTAAATAGCTTTGCAAATGCCACATATTATGTGAACTTTATCAGAAGTTAAGAATAGGTACAGTAAGTTATCCTTAAAAGATAGACATTCAACATCGCGGACTTTTTTGTAGACCCATGAAAGGGTACAACACCATCATACATTGTGTTGTTATAGCTCAAACAGATTAGGCAGCGTTTTCGATTAAAGCTCCTAGCCAGTGTGATTTTTTTCATTTCATTTCATTTAATCCATTCTTTTATCATGTTCATTAGTACATAAAGATCCGACAACTTCGTTATATTTCAACCAATTTACACAAAGCTGAGTCGGTCGGATGGTAAAAGACCAGATGGTTTGACCTTGGTGCCGTGGGAGAGGGGTAAGTGCCTTTTGTGGGATGCCACCTGCGTCAGTACGTTCGCCGCCACGCACCTTGGCCGCACTGTGCGATCGGCGGGAGCTGCTGCTGAGCAGGCGGCGTCCCTAAAGAGGGACAAGTACTCGGGGCTGGCAAGCTACTTGTTTGTTCCCCTTGCCGTGGAGACGTCAGGGTGCTGGTGCGCGGAGGCGAAATCTTTTCTTGGGGAACTGGGGCGGCGCTTGCAGGAAAGAGGTTTCGACCCCCGCTCCGGGTCGTTCCTAGCGCAAAGGTTGTCCATCGCGGTTCAACGCGGAAACGCAGCAAGCGTGATGGGCACCTTTGCGTTGGGAGCGACGCGGGGTGGGTTGTTTGACTAGGTTTTTTTTTTTTTTTTTAGTGGTTAGTTTAGGTTTAGTTTTATTTATAGTTAAGTTTATTTGTTAGTCCTTAAGTATTTTAATGATTGTATCTTTTTATTTAATAAGTATTGGAATAATAAATATTTTTAACGACTTATAAAAATTTACACAAAACCTTTACAAGTTATATACTTAAACCTTCCTCAAGAATCACTCTATTTATAGATGAAAGTCGTATGAAAATCCGTTCAGTAGTTTTTAGTTTTGGAGTAGTCTTATAAATAAATATTATAGGATATTATAGGACATTATTACACAAATTGACTAAGTCCCACAGTAAGCTCATTAAGGCTTGTGTTGAGGGTACTTAGACAACGATATATATAATATATATATAAATACTTAAATACATAGAAAACACCCATGACTCAGGAACAAATATCCATGCGCATCACACGAATAAATGCCCTTACCAGGATTTGAACCCGGAACCATCAGCTTCGTGGGCAGGGTCACTACCCACTAGGCCAAACCGGTCGTCATAAGATGTAGTAAATTTACGTTTTCCCCTATATTTGCGGCTGCAGGTTGCGTGACAGTCGTGCCCATAGCGAAAACGTCTACCAAAGATGTTGTTCGTCATTTTCTAAGAAATCAGAAAGAAATCAGAAATCATAGCATTTATTCGTGATAAACTATGACATACAAAAGTATTACAACATAACAAAAGGAAGAAACATAGAATAAATAAATAGTTTACCACGAAATGGTCCCGCCTCAGCATTAATGCTAACCCAAAAGTCAGCGCTGATCTTCCGGCGAGACCATTTGTTCTACTTGAATGTTGCTGAGTTTTGGAACAACCCCTTGCTATTCCTAATGCTTCTCGTATCTACAGATAGAACATTTTTTTTAATGCGTGCTAGTAAATGATTAAATAAACTTAAGAATTAAGGATATTGATATTTTCAATAGCAACATCCACACTGTGCAGCGTATCCTGATATAGTATCCTTAAATGAAAATGCCTTATTGAAATTGAAATTTCATTGTGTTGTGTTTTTTAGGGTTCGGTATCCAAAGGGTAAAACGGGACCCTATTACTAAGACTCCACTGTCCGTCCGTCTATCTGTCTGTTTGTCCGTCTGTCACCAGGCTGTATCTCATGAACCGTGATAGTTACAGACAGTTGAAATTTTCACAGACGATGTATTTCTGTTGCCGCTATAACAAGTATAACAACAAATACTAAAAATTATAGACAATGGCACGGAACCCTTAGTGCGGGAGTCCGGCTCGCACTTGGCCGGTTTTTTGAAGTGAAAACTTCTTTAGCGACGCTTCGCACTTTTTGTGATGACGAAAAAATGTTAAACTCGCGACAGGTCACGTGACCGACAGATTCGTCAGGTTGAAAATTCGTAAGACGGACACGTGACCTGATCGAAAAACTGTTACAATGCCACTGACGCCAGTAAATAAATTTTAATGTAATATAAATTGTTGTTTGTGTACGATATATTGTATTTTACCATATAAATGTTAGTACTTTTATACTGATAATTAAAGCAATTCGTGCAAAATTATTCCGTAACCATTCCAAAATTTCAAAATGCACAACGTTAATATTCAAGTTTTCACTTCTGCGGGCACTCCCGGAGTGCAACCTGTTGTTATTTTTTTTCTTTTTAATCTTCTTTAGTTAATTTCAATAAGAGTGGAGAAAATTAACTAGGAAAGCGGACCCTGGCGCTAGGCCGGGAAAGCGCTAGGTTGAAGAAGAGAAGTTAATTTCAAATAAAAAAATATTAGCTCTGGCTTTGGCGTAGGTAGGTTTTTGTTAATCTGTATTTACCGATGAGAACCTGTAATTGGCTTTTAGTATCATATTTTAAAACCTATGGACATATTAACAGCCGTTGGATCTCCGAAAAAAAAACTATTTTAAATATCACATTTTTATACACGCGCATGATGTGCGAGAAATAAGTATAATTACGCGCGTGCGATAGAGATAGGGACAGAGGGTTTAATGTACGAAATTCATTGTGCTTAGCGTCCTTACTTTACCACTGATTATTTTGTCATGCAGAATGACAGTTCGTCCCTGGTCAGTCCAGCCGAGCTACCGACGCCTCAGGAGAAGGTGGAACCAGAATCGGAGGCTTTCAAGCATGAGGTCCAAGTCAGGTGGGTTGCTTTAAGAGGGAACTATTAGTATACGTGATCGTTCATTCAAAAAGAGAAAACGTTTTTCTATTTCTAAACATTTTCCATTCTCCATGATTTTTAGGGTTCCGTACCAAAAAGGTACAAAAGGAACCCTTATATATGCGACTCTGTCCGTCCGTCTGTCAGTCTGTCTGTCACATCGCTAAATATCTCGAGAACCACTTAAGCTATCGATTTAAAATTTGGAATCGTTATGAACAACGCTAACCCAGACACATTGAGAGTATTTTATTTATATATTTTTTTTATTAATTATGAAATATGCTCAATATGAAGAGGGGGCCAAATTTCAGTCTAGTGACTAGGTCAAGTGGGGTATCATTTGGAAGAGCTCTAATTGTACATTCCAAATTTAATTTTTTTTCATAGAGAAAAAAAAATGATTTATGAAGATTAATGTGAAAAAAATACCGTTCCCAATATATAATGCTGAAGCGATCAACATCAACATCAAAGTGATTTGTTAAGATCTAGTTAGTGGTAATCGTTTTCTCCCGAAATGGAATTTCTTAGAAAAAGTACCGTTATGTAAAAGTGACCCTGTGTAAAAGTAACCCTACTAATGTAACACAAATATTGTGTATGTTTCAGGATAGAGAAGCCACAAGAGATGAGCTCGAGCGAGACTCACCCCGTGGACAACTGCGACACCAGCCTAGATCTCTCGGCCAGGGATTCAGAGATCTGTCTCAGCACGGCCAGGTAAGATACTGAACAAGATATGAGCTCGAGCGAGACTCACCCCGTGGACAACTGCGACACCAGCCTAGATCTCTCGGCCAGGGATTCAGAGATCTGTCTGAGCACGGCCAGGTAAGATACTGAACAAGAGATGAGCTCGAACGAGACTCACCCCGTGGACAACTGCGAGACCAGCCTAGATCTCTCGGCCAGGGATTCAGAGATCTGTCTCAGCACGGCCAGGTAAGATACTGAACAAGAGATGAGCTCGAGCGAGACTCACCCCGTGGACAACTGCGACACCAGCCTAGATCTCTCGGCCAGGGATTCAGAGATCTGTCTCAGCACGGCCAGGTAAGATACTGAACAAGAGATAAGCTCGAGCGAGACTCACCCCGTGGACAACTGCGACACCAGCCTAGATCTCTCGGCCAGGGATTCAGAGATCTGTCTCAGCACGGCCAGGTAAGATACTGAACAAGAGATGAGCTCGAGCGAGACTCACCCCGTGGACAACTGCGACACCAGCCTAGATCTCTTGGCCAGGGATTCGGAGATCTGTCTCAGCACGGCTAGGTAAGATACTGAACGGATTGAACTATTGTCGCAAGTTGGCAACTTGTCGGTAGAGAGAGAGTTTGTGTTATGGAAGGTAGAGGCAAAGAATAGAATCTCCATAGGCAGAACTGTTGCAAAAGTGTCCAGCTGTCAGCTATAAATATTGCATTGTGAATGCCATCTCGCTTTGTTTGGTAGGGCACAGCGCAGCGGATGTCATTCCAGATCTAGAGCAGAACCCAACTGGGGAAGTACCTCCACCTTACAGGAAACATCAGCCAAATAACACTAGACCCTACTCATAGTGTTGTGTTCCTGCCGGTGAGTAAGGTTGCCAGAGCTCAACGAGGGGGGGGGGGAGGGATTTATGGTCGGCAACGCGCATGGAACTCCCCTGGAGTTGCAGGCGTACATAGGCTGCTTACCATCAGGCGGGCTGTATGCTTGTTTGCCACCGACGTAGTATACAAAAAAAATATAAATTATAATAATTCCAAACCTCTCCAGAGTAGCGCTAGAGTAGCTAAGAACCTAGGCGTTATTGACGGAGTGAAGTGCGCTGTCTATGATTAGATTTTTTCTCAAGTATTCTAGGTATTGTAGCGCCACCTATTTATGGTTTTTTGTCGGACACTTTTTGGTACATGGAGATTCTATTCCTTAACTCATTATGGCATATGGCAATGGAATTAAGAGTCCGCAGCAAGCTCGGTTCTCCATACAAACGGATTTACGCTCTCATTCTAAAACGACTAGCTAGATTGCTCTGAAACTTTGTACTTACATTAGGATAAGGTATATCTTTGCCTGTAATTAGCTTATATAACTTCAGATACCGTAGTTAAAAAAATACAGCGAATTTAAGTTTTTCATACAAATCTTGTTTTCGTTCGGTTTATAAGCTGGGGCTATATAAACTAATTACAGGATATACCTCATATTATTGTATGTGCAAAGTTTTATAACAATCCAAGACGTTGTTTTAAAATGAGAAACGAAAAACAGTTTGTATGAGAAGGTGAAATTCAAAAGTGACAAACCTTCAAATTCCGTGACTGTGCCTACCTACCTACTTATTCTTTTACAGTACATATGGCGCTACTTTCCTGCACGCGTGCGTGAATGAGCACTTTCCGTGCATATGTCGAAACTTTAAAGAGCCATATGTACTGTAAAACGTTGTACGATACACGTGTATATAGGAAATTCGCAACTTGTGTCGATTTATAACACTCCCTTCGGTCGTGTTTTAATTTATCACAACTCGTTGCAAATTTCCTATTTTCTGCACTTGTATCGTAAATAACTATTACGGTTATGGTGCAATCCGCTCTTACTGATTTACTATTTTCCAGATGTTGCGGCTACACGCGTCCACACGCCAGCTCGGGGAGCTGCGAACGCGAGCACGGCTCGGCCGACGGAGCGCGGGTGTGTACGGCCTCGCCGCGCGACGAGCGCCGAGCCAAGATCGCGAGCAGGGTGCGACTGAGACGGACTGACGACGAAACCAGCCATGAGGAGGTGAGATAGCACGAGTGTGTACGGCCTCGCCGCGCGACGAGCGCCGAGCCAAGATCGCGAGCAGGGTGCGACTGAGACGGACTGACGACGAAACCAGCCATGAGGAGGTGAGATAGCACGAGTGTGTACGGCCTCGCCGCGCGACGAGCGCCGAGCCAAGATCGCGAGCAGGGTGCGACTGAGACGGACTGACGACGAAACCAGCCATGAGGAGGTGAGATAGCACGAGTGTGTACGGCCTCGCCGCGCGACGAGCGCCGAGCCAAGATCGCGAGCAGGGTGCGACTGAGACGGACTGACGACGAAACCAGCCATGAGGAGGTGAGATAGCACGAGTGTGTACGGCCTCGCCGCGCGACGAGCGCCGAGCCAAGATCGCGAGCAGGGTGCGACTGAGACGGACTGACGACGAAACCAGCCATGAGGAGGTGAGATAGCACGAGTGTGTACGGCCTCGCCGCGCGACGAGCGCCGAGCCAAGATCGCGAGCAGGGTGCGACTGAGACGGACTGACGACGAAACCAGCCATGAGGAGGTGAGATAGCACGAGTGTGTACGGCCTCGCCGCGCGACGAGCGCCGAGCCAAGATCGCGAGCAGGGTGCGACTGAGACGGACTGACGACGAAACCAGCCATGAGGAGGTGAGATAGCACGAGTGTGTACGGCCTCGCCGCGCGACGAGCGCCGAGCCAAGATCACAAGCAGGGTGCGACTGAGACGGACTGACGACGACACCAGCCATGAGGAGGTGAGATAGCACGAGTGTGCGCGAGTAGTAGCGTGAGTAGCGCGAGCACGGCTCCGCCTGGCTGACCATCAGAAGACAGTAGTTAACTGGTAAAATTGGTAACAGTGTACACAACATTAAAAATATCCTATTTTTTTATAATATGTGCATATACACGTCCGGGGATCGAACCCGGATCGTCGCTGCTACCACCTGTTTTTAAGGCTGTATGCCAACTGCGCCACTTATTCTCGAGAAAAAAATAACCAATATAGTCCAGCAACTTAACTGGATTAATAGCAGTAAAATCGATTATTATGATATTGCAGACGTGGTGTGCGGAGGCGGCGGAGAGGCTGGCGCTGGACGTGTGCGCGCAGGCCGGCCTGAGGGAGGCGCTGGTCGCGGCCAGCAACGATGGTCAGTTGGTTGTTTTTGAAATTAAATACAATCAAATTCGCAAAAAAAAAAAAAATATGATCATGGGTAGCACGACTAAACTAACGTAATTTTATAATAGTATGTATTTTTATGATGGTTAGGTTGCGCGTTGTCAGCGTCGGTGGCGGCGTGGCGAGCACGCTGTGCGCGGCTGGAGGCCGACGCGCGCGTGCTGCAGTGCGCGCTCAGCAGGGCCGCCGACACCGCGCACAGGTGAGACACTACACACACGGTACAGCGTCGGTGGCGGCGTGGCGAGCACGCTGTGCGCGGCTGGAGGCCGACGCGCGCGTGCTGCAGTGCGCGCTCAGCAGGGCCGCCGACACCGCGCACAGGTGAGACACTACACACACGGTACAGCGTCGGTGGCGGCGTGGCGAGCACGCTGTGCGCGGCTGGAGGCCGACGCGCGCGTGCTGCAGTGCGCGCTCAGCAGGGCCGCCGACACCGCGCACAGGTGAGACACTACACACACGGTACAGCGTCGGTGGCGGCGTGGCGAGCACGCTGTGCGCGGCTGGAGGCCGACGCGCGCGTGCTGCAGTGCGCGCTCAGCAGGGCCGCCGACACCGCGCACAGGTGAGACACTACACACACGGTACAGCGTCGGTGGCGGCGTGGCGAGCACGCTGTGCGCGGCTGGAGGCCGACGCGCGCGTGCTGCAGTGCGCGCTCAGCAGGGCCGCCGACACCGCGCACAGGTGAGACACTACACACACGGTACAGCGTCGGTGGCGGCGTGGCGAGCACGCTGTGCGCGGCTGGAGGCCGACGCGCGCGTGCTGCAGTGCGCGCTCAGCAGGGCCGCCGACACCGCGCACAGGTGAGACACTACACACACGGTACAGCGTCGGTGGCGGCGTGGCGAGCACGCTGTGCGCGGCTGGAGGCCGACGCGCGCGTGCTGCAGTGCGCGCTCAGCAGGGCCGCCGACACCGCGCACAGGTGAGACACTACACACACGGTACAGCGTCGGTGGCGGCGTGGCGAGCACGCTGTGCGCGGCTGGAGGCTCACTAGGACCGCCGACACTGCGCACTGGTCACTTACATTCTATATAAGGGCCACTAAAATTAATTTTACGCGAATAAGTCTCATAAATTCAGTTGTTGAATTAATGTATATATTTGCAGATTGTCCAGCGCGTGCGCGGTGCAGGAGTCGTCGTCGGTGGCGCTGTGCCTGGCGCTGCGCGCCGCCGACCGCGCGCTGGAGGCCTACGACGTGCTGCTGGCGCTGGCAGAGACTCTGCACACCCCACAAGAAGAGGTAATTCTACTCGTCGACTGTAGTGGTTGAATTAGGATTTCGTATACCAAGCTGTTATTGGGTACTTTTCATGTATGGGCTCCCAACTCTACTATAATATTCATTTCGAAACGATTTACTCAACTATAATGAAATGGACCGCAGCACAGCTCGCCGCGGTCGAGAGGACGAAACAAAACGATAGCTCAAATTATTTATTTATTTTAGGTTGTACAGTAGAAACAATTGCTTCATAAGTCATAAACGCACATGTGACACCCTTAATAGCAACATCCGTAGACTACGAAAACCGCTTACCATTGCTTGTTAGTCTTCATAGGCTACAGTGGCCAATATCGAGAAAGAACTATCTAGAAATTGAATTTAGCGCGGAGCAAGTACCAGGGCGTCATGAGTTACGAGGAGGTGTCGTTGACCACCCCGCCGGGTCCCGGCGGCCGGGGCGCGCACGGGTATGAAGGTATCGCGGCTGCTCGCGTACCTTAAATTGCTGTATACTTTTGGCTTGTTTACCTGTATGATTTTATTAGTTTTTCCTACTCCTGTAGGAACTGTTATCTGTCATTTATGCATTCATTAACACGAATATAAGAACATACATAAAAGGTTTCAAGAAAAGTCTATATTGTCTATTCCTCATAAAAGCTCTTGTGCTTTTATAAGCTATAACGTTACTGCGATTAATGGCTACCAACCTAACAAAACCAAAACGAATACAGTTTTAAACTAAGTGCATTGCTGCCAACTTACAAAATATTCATTTGGTTGCATAGTAAAAATAATGACTTCATAAGTCAGAAATACGCATGTGACACCCGTAATATAGCAACACCCATAGACTACGAAGACCGCTTAGCGTTGCTTGTTAGTCTCCGTAGGCTACGGTGGCCAAAATTGAGAAAAAACTGTCCAAAAAATTAATTTAGCAAGTAGCAAGTACCAGGGCCTCATGAGTTACGAGGAGGTGTCGCCGACCGGCCGGCCGCGGCCCGGGGCGGGCCGGGCGCGGAACAAGGTATGCTCGCGCGTCTTGGCTATATACTTTTGCTGTAATTTGTTTACCTAAATTAAGATTTATTTTTGTTGTCTCGTAGGAAAAATATTGTATGCAACGTTGCATAAAATACTATAAAGTATTATTTTTATTGACTCGTAGAAAAATTATTGTATACAATAGTGATATAATCAAGCTTTTCAATCTCGTACCTCACATAGGCACCTCAGCATGCTTCGTTGCCATAACACGGTACTCGACTAAAAAGCTCTCTATTATATTTTTAATTTTTTTTTTAATTTTAATTAATTTATTTAAGAAACAAACAGTCTTTTATAGTTATATATAGCACAGGAACTTTTCTTAAAACTAGACTTACAGTTTCCTTAATGAAAATATTTTGACATCATGCTTATTAAGTAATTTCTACATAGTAAAACAGAGCTATTTGTGCGTGCAAAAACAAAAAACAAACAAAAGAAAAGAAAAATTATGAGAATAAAAACATAAGAGCATTATAACAACCTTATGGTATTGTTTACAAACTGAAATCTCAAGGATTTATTATCTATTAATAAAGAAATTATAAAATATATCACGATTGTATAATAGTACATTACTATAGAGGCCGGGAAACGTAATAGAGATACGCGGCCGGCAACCCCGTTTCTCGCCGAGATGTATAGTGCTTTTCTCAAACTTGCAATTAAAACAAAAAATTGTAGTCAATTTGTTTTGTGGCGACCTACTCGGCTCGCCACTCTACCAGCGGTGTACAATCCGTAAGTCCGCGCGCCTGCGCGTTGCGCCAGCGCCATTGCTTAGCAACGAATATGCACAAGAAATCACCGTACCAAGCTAACTGAAGCTACCAAGAAGGATGCCAAGACGTTGTGTCACAATTTGACGTTAAAAAAGAAAAGAAGGTTGCTTTACAGTCCTAGGTGTGTAAGGCAGTATGAAATTCCTTTACATATCATGTTCACTCATGCCACCTGATATGTAGTATTTCCGGACCTAATTTGACGTAAGTCATGTCATCATTTCATACAAAGTTTGAGAAAAGTACTATTTTCTAACTCGTCGACTGTAATCATTGAATTAAGATTTCGTATACCAAACTATAATTGCATACTTTTCATACATAAAAAGTACCTCTTGTTCTTCTAAATGCAAATAGAAGCTTCGCCTTCAGCGGATGCCTGTTATGTTGTCTGTTTTTCCTACTCTTTGACTGTAATGGTTGAAATAAGTTTTCGTATACCAAATCCATTATTATACTGTTAATTACTTATTACTTCCTTTATTAGTTTAGTTACTGTATATAGTATATTTTCAGCGCAAAGCAGCAGAGGTAGTGGCGAAACAGTTGCTGGCGCGGCTGGACGCCGAGCACACGGCGGCTATAGGGGAGCCCCTGCTATCACCGGGGCCGTGGCTGCAGCACGACGGACAGTAAGTGAAGTAATATTACATTACTATAGACGCCGGGAAACGAAACGTTGCTGGGAAGTAGATATGGCTGAGCGTAACGAGGTCAGATAGGCATACGAGGCCGGCAACCCTGTTTCTCGCCGAGATTTCTATAGTAATTTTCAATGAAATAATAATAAAAATAGGATGATCATAATTTGACGTTTAAAAACAAAAGAATTGGTTGCCTTACAGGCAGTGCCGGATTAAGAAATTTTGATGCCCTAAGCATTTCTAGATCTTGGTGCCCCCTCTGCCTAGGCTGATCCAGATTACATTGACAACATTGATTTTTTTTTTGGTAAACTAAGTGACGTTCATGGTCGCATTACTGCTGCAATTTGTATTTTCAATCCATTACTTATTTCATCAAGGATATTGACAGTGCTGCAGCAGTAACGTTGCAACAGTAATGCTGGTGCAGTCGCCATCCTATTGTCACCTTTATCAAAGCATGCGTGAACTAAATGACTGAAATTACCTATATCTATGATTGTGTACTTGCCTTTCCGGCTAACTATGTGATTAAAACCTGCTTTGGTTCACTTCACAAATAAACTCTAGAAGTAACATGACCAAAAGTAACCCGAAAGTTACATAAGGACTGAGGCCCAGAGGCAATCGTAAATTCGTATGTGCGACAGGGAGACAACACGTCGAACGTGGTTCGCGGTTGACCCTCAGTTGTTTCTACCGTGGCGAGCAATCGAGCGAGGCCGAAGGCCGAACTGCAGGATAGCAGTGCTTGGAATTGAATCAATGGTGGCAATAGTCAAAAAACGAATCCAACGGCCATACTCATAAGGTTGAAGATCCAGAGTGCCCACTTGGCGCTTCCGAGCAAGACCTAAAGGCGGAATTGCGAGAGAGCTGGGTTTTGTGACTGGAAAAATACCCAGTGTAAGCGAGGACTAAGGTCGAACTCCACACAGGGTTGAAAAGAGAGCTTTTCTGAGAAGCGCATTCATGTGAGGCCAAAGGTCGAGCTTCAGCAGGGCCGAGCTCTGGCAAGAATCTATGGCCTTAAAAAACTAAGTCGAAAGCTGAGCTCTTCATAAGGCTGAAAGCGCGGTCCGATCGGCGCTTTTACGTATGAGGCCAAAGGTCACGCTGCAAGAAAGCAGAACTTGGAATTGAGAAATTGTGTGAATGAGGTCGAAGGCTGAGGTCCTCATAAGGTTAGATGCCCGGAGAGACTGATGGCGGCGCGCTATAAAAAAACCAATGGCAAATTGTAAACAAGGCATAATGCCCAGCCGCGAGAAACGAAAGCCTGGATTTGGACACATGGCCAAATTTATGTGACTTTTGCATAAAGTAAAAAGCCGAGTATGAATAAGACCTAACGAAATCGAACCAATGTGATCATGGCTCTCCTGCTGCTCGGCATTTGGCCTCGCTCAAAAGGGCACTTGATTAGAGTTAATTGCAGCCGATGAAATAGGCGTTTCGAACCGAAGATTCCCTTGGCAGGATTGGCCCCTAGGAGTTAGGACCCAAAGGTTGATTTAGTTAAGAAGTGGAGCCACCAAGTTTTGTAGTGTACATTTTTAGAGGAGGGGGTGGGCTCTCAACTTTATCTTGATATCTACATCAGTTAAGCTTACTAGCTATGTTTGTTATCGTTTTCGTATAAATCGGGAATGCCGAACTCATTTACGTGTATGGTATCACATTGACACCATTCCGAAGTGGAAACATGTAAAATTTTCATTTTTTTTAATATTCCTCTTCACGCTTCAACCGCTTAACCAATTTAGTTGAAATTTGGTATAGAGATAATTAGTTTAGTCTCAAGAAAGGACAGGATAGTTTTAATCTAAAAATCATCGCTAAGGATGTGTAAAGGAGGGTGGAAGTTTATGTGGGGAATCAATAACCGCTGCATCTATTTGAATGAAATTTGGTATGATGTACATTTTAGATTTTGTCGAGAATGATACCAAACGTAACTTAGAACCTAAACTTAAACAGTTATTGACCTCCGACTGACCGACTTCGCCGAAGCTGAAATAAACCTGAATCAAAAATCTGGGTGGCATCACTTTTTAATTACATCTTAGGAAAACAAAGATTAATTCTGCTAAAGGAAACCTTTGGTTAAAATAAAACCGTATACTTTTGGTTTTCGACCTTTCTGGGGCCCCGAACCTGCACTTTAGCCTTTGATTCCGTCATCAGTCTTTTTATAATAAAACTTTGGTAATTAGGTCGCACGATCGCGGCTCTGCAGCTTGGCCGTGTGCAATACGTCGCAAACCAATCTGGTGTGCAAGAGCTCGGGCAGCATGAGTGACAAATTCCGATCCTCGAAAATCTGTTAAGACTTCGGTGCGAAGCCGAAGGCCGAGTTGCAAGAGAGCGAAATTCGGACACGACATTATTGTGAATTAAGACAAAAGTGTAGATCTACTATTAAATTCGACACTCCGAGAAGGCTGAAGAACAAGCTCCACGTAGGGTTGAAGACAAGTAGGTTTCTAGAACTGAGCTCTACGTTGAGTGTAAGGCCCTTTGGCCCAAAGGCTGACAGATTTGCAGAATGCTGGAAATCAAAAATCAACCACGAACCAATGGGTAAAGTATGAGGAAAAAATCAGCATATTGCAAGCCTGATGGAATGGGCTTCCTCGTAGGGGCAAAGGCCTGCGTTGGAGACGCGCTTAATACGTGCCCTATACACGACGCACAAAGGTTCATGTACAAACTACTCGTTTTTTTGCCAACGATTTTGGTGCCCCCCTAGACGTGGTGCCCTAAGCAAGTGCTTATTTTGCTTAATGGTTAATCCGGCACTGCTTACAGGCCTAGGTGTGGGATGTATGAAATTCCTTTACATGTCATCTTCACTCATCGCACCTGAAATGATGCAAAAAAAATCAATCTAGCTAGTCTTATCTATGGGAAAACGCGCATTTTTGAGTTTTCATGTGTGTCTCCCAGATATTATACTATTAAATGAATTCCGACTATTTTTGTTACACTCTGTATACATGAACATTCAAGTAACACATGTCTAAAAGTATTGTATTATTCATATTTTATAACGTATGAAACATCATTACAGAGCGCACACGGACAGCGAGTGGACGGAAGAATGCGAGACTCGTCTCCGAGCGCACGCGGCGCGACTCAAGAGCGACACCGTCACGCTGCGGAACGCCGGACAAGCGCCCGCGCTGTTCTCTTACCACGGTAAACGCTAGTGTGACAGTTGACATAGAGCTCCATACTTTACAACTAGCAAGCGAACGCGACTCGACTCGAGAGCGACACCGTCACGCTGCGGAACGCCGGACAAGCGCCCGCGCTGTTCTCTTACCACGGTAAACGCTAGTGTGACAGTTGACATAGAGCTCCATACTTTACAACTAGCAAGCGAACGCGACTCGACTCAAGAGCGACACCGTCACGCTGCGGAACGCCGGACAAGCGTCCGCGCTGTTCTCTTACCACGGTAAACGCTAGTGTGACAGTTGACATAGAACTCCATACTTTACAACTAGCAAGCGAACGCGACTCGACTTAAGAGCGACACCGTCACGCTGCGGACCGCCGGACAAGCGCCCGCGCTGTTCTCTTATCACGGTAAACGCTAGTGTGACTGTTGACATGGAGCTCCATACTTTACAACTAGCAAGCGAACGCGGCTCGACTCAAGAGCGACACCGTCACGCTGCGGAACGCCGGACAAGCGCCCGCTCTCTTACCACGGTAAACGCTAGTGTGACAGTTGACATAGAGCTCCATACTTTACAATTAGCAAGCGAACGCGACTCGACTCAAGAGCAGCACCGTCACGCTGCGGAACGCCGGACAAGCGCCCGCTCTCTTACCACGGTAAACGCTAGTGTGACAGTTGACATAGAGCTCCATACTTTACAATTAGCAAGCGCACGCGGCGCGACTCAAGAGCGACACCGTCACGCTGCGGAACGCCGGACAAGCGCCCGCGCTGGTCTCTTACCACGGTAAACGCTAGTGTGACAGTTGACATGGAGCTCCATACTTTACAACTAGCAAGCGCACGCGGCGCGACTCAAGAGCGACACCGTCACGCTGCGGAACGCCGGACAAGCGCCCGCGCTGTTCTCTTATCACGGTAAACGCTAGTGTGACTGTTGACATGGAGCTCCATACTTTACAACTAGCAAGCGAACGCGGCTCGACTCAAGAGCGACACCGTCACGCTGCGGAACGCCGGACAAGCGCCCGCTCTCTTACCACGGTAAACGCTAGTGTGACAGTTGACATAGAGCTCCATACTTTACAATTAGCAAGCGAACGCGACTCGACTCAAGAGCAGCACCGTCACGCTGCGGAACGCCGGACAAGCGCCCGCGCTGTTCTCTTACCACGGTAAACGCTAGTGTGACAGTTGACATGGAGCTCCATACTTTACAACTAGCAAGCGAACGCGGCTCGACTCAAGAGCGACACCGTCACGCTGCGGAACGCCGGACAAGCGCCCGCGCTGTTCTCTTACCACGGTAAACGCTAGTGTGACAGTTGACATGGAGCTCCATACTTTACAACTAGCAAGCGAACGCGGCTCGACTCAAGAGCGACACCGTCACGCTGCGGAACGCCGGACAAGCGCCCGCGCTGTTCTCTTACCACGGTAAACGGTAGTGTGACTGTTGACATGGAGCTCCATACTTTACAACTAGCAAGCGAACGCGGCTCGACTCAAGAGCGACACCGTCACGCTGCGGAACGCCGGACAAGCGCCCGCTCTCTTACCACGGTAAACGCTAGTGTGACAGTTGACATAGAGCTCCATACTTTACAATTAGCAAGCGAACGCAACTCGACTCAAGAGCAACATCGTCACGCTGCGGAACGCTGGACAAGCGCCCGCGCTGTTCTCTTACCACGGTAAACGCTAGTGTGACAGTTGACATGGAGCTCCATACTTTACAACTAGCAAGCGAACGCGGCTCGACTCAAGAGCGACACCGTCACGCTGCGGAACGCCGGACAAGCGCCCGCGCTGTTCTCTTACCACGGTAAACGCTAGTGTGACAGTTGACATGGAGCTCCATACTTTAGAACTAGCAAGCGAACGCGGCTCGACTCAAGAGCGACACCGTCACGCTGCGAAACGCCGGACAAGCGCCCGCTCTCTTACCACGGTAAACGCTAGTGTGACAGTTGACATAGAGCTCCATACTTTACAATTAGCAAGCGAACGCGACTCGACTCAAGAGCAACACCGTCACGCTGCGGAACGCCGGACAAGCGCCCGCGCTGTTCTCTTACCACGGTAAACGCTAGTGTGACAGTTGACATGGAGCTCCATACTTTACAACTAGCAAGCGAACGCGGCTCGACTCAAGAGCGACACCGTAACGCTGCGGAACGCCGGACAAGCGCCCGCGCTGTTCTCTTACCACGGTAAACGCTAGTGTGACAGTTGACATAGAGTTCCATACTTTACAACTAGCAAGGGCACACGACTCTGCATAAGAGCGACACCGTCACGCTGCGTAACGCCGGACAAGCGCCCGCGCTGTTCTCTTACCACGGTAAACGCTAGTGTGACAGTTGACATAGAGTTCCATACTTTACAACTAGCAAGGGCACACGACTCTGCTTAAGAGCGACACCGTCACGCTGCGGAACGCCGGACAAGCGCCCGCGCTGTTCTCTTACCACGGTAAACGCTTATGTGACAGCTGATTTATAATCCCATACTTTACAACCGGTTTTTGCGCAAAAGCCGAAATAAGTTAATACAATTATATTTTGTTTCCAGATATAGAAGAAGATGAGTTACCAAAGTCCGCTGGCAGCGCCAGCATGGCGGAGATGGAAGCGGCCGTCATGATGCAGGTACACTTCAACATCAAATAGTACATTGTGCATTTGACTTGGCATGTATTCTAAATTCGGAGTTTCTATGTCTGCTAGAAGTGCCTAAGAGTTTTGATGATCGGTCAGTAAGTGAGTGACAAAATAAGAAACTTTGACTAATCAAAGTCAATATATTCTTTATTCAAATAGGCCTAGCAACAAGCACTTTTAAATCGTCAAATTTTACAAATAGCATCTTAATCTAAATATCAGAGCAATTTATTGATGCAGTTGTTCTCAAAAAAACATTGAATTCTTATAGATATGGCAAACTTAATAATAAGAATTTCACAAAAGGATCGTCAAACACGAAAGTATAAAAATACTAGTCTAGAAACTTTCTAGAATTTTTTTTTTTATACTACGTCGGTGGCAAACAAGCATACGGCCTGCCTGATGGTAAGCAGTCTCCGTAGCCTATGTACACCTGCAACTCCAGAGGAGCTACATGCGCGTTGCCGACCCTAACCCCACCCCCCTCGTTGAGCTCTGGCAACCTTACTCACCAGCATGAACACAACACTATGAGTAGGGTCAAGTGTTATTTGGCTGCTGTTTTCTGTAAGGTGGAGGTACTTCCCCAGTTGGGCTCTGCTCTAGATCTGGAATGACATCTGCTGTGCTGTGCCCTACCACACAAAGCGAGATGACATTCACAGTGCCCATACCTCTCTTTTGGACGTAGTTTAAGGACGTACCCGGGTCCAGAATAAAATCTAAATGTCAAAAAATAAATAATTATTTACAATCACACTTATCCCGCGGTATTTCATCTAGTCTTATGTGCTATAATGTGATGACTAGTTATTATTCCTAAATTACTGGTTCAAATTGACGACCAGTTTGGCCTAGTGGGTAGTGACCCTGCCTACGAAGCCGATGGTCCCGGGTTCAAATCCTGGTAAGGGCATTTATTCGTGTGATGAGCATGGATATTTGTTCCTGAGTCATGGGTGTTTTCTATGTATTTAAGTATTTATAAATATTTATATATTATATATATCGTTGTCTAAGTACCCTTAACACAAACCTTATTGAGCTTACTGTGGGACTTAGTCAATTTGTGTAATAATGTCATATAATATTTATTATTATTATTTATTAAATAAAATTGAATTAAATTAAAAATTATTATTATTATTATTATTTTTTAAGCATTTTATTATTATTATTCTCTTTATTCATTTCTTTATTATTATTATTAAATTTTAAATATACTGTGTTTATAAAATACCTGCTTATTTACTGAAAATTGAAGCTTCTAGTTTTATTCGCAATGAATTTATAGAGGGGTAGTAAATGGCCTGAACTGCTTCGAGAAAACGATGGTACGGCCGTGCCGCTTCTTTGATCGACTTGGCGGGGGCACTGCCGTGCCCTTAGATGTGTTAAAATGTCGAAAGTATACGAGCGCTTTTATATTTTCTGTGTAGTGGTACAGTCACGTTTGAAAACATCGACACGATCGAATTGTCAAAATTATGTATACACGACCTTATGGTCCATATATTAGGGTAGTATGTACATATTTTTGGCAAGTCTGTATCGATATTTTCCGACTCGACCGTACATCGTAGACGGTATAGTCGTCAATAATGATGATTTTTTTTATACTACCTCGGTGGCAAACTAGCATACGGCGACCTGATGGTAAGCAGTCTCCGTAGCTTATGTAACACTCCGCACCCTCGTTGAGCTCTGGCAACCTTACTCACCGGCAGGAACACAACACTACGAGTAGGGTCTAGTGTTATTTGGCCGCGGTTTTCTGTAAGGGAGCTACTTCCCCAGTTGGGCTCTGCTCTAGATCTGGAATGTCATCCGCTGCGCTGTGCCCTACCACACATAGCGAGATGACATTCACAATGCCCATACCTCTCTTGTGGACGTAGTTTAAGTAACGTACCCGGGTATGTACCACGGTTACCTCCGCGCAGGAGCTCCTGGCGGCGCGCGAGGCCCGCGCGGCGGCGCGCGCCGCTGGCGCCCGACGCGACGGCGAGCTCTACAACGATCACGAGTACAAACACCATAAGGACCACAAGGAATACACCCACAACGACCACAACGACTATGACCATAAGGAGCATGCGCAACATAAGGTAATTACAATGTATAAATATAAATCAAAGTAATGAAACGAAGACTTGCTTTCAAATAAAGTCGCTTCACACACTAACTTGACACATATAAAGTGAAAAATTCACCACAAATACACATACCAAATACAAATGCATTTTATTTCATTACTTTTTTACAGTTTTTCTTAGGTATAAGGGTTAGGCAAAAAATTAGTCGATCTTAGGTAAAAAGAGTAGGTAAATACAGCTTATATTGCACAATTATATTGAATGAGTGAATAAATGGTACTAAATAGCAGAATAGTTGTGCCTTTTAACCCATGTCTCCGGAACTTTAATAGTTCCTGAGACATGGGTGTTTTCTATATACTTATAAATATTTATTTATTATCCGCGAGTTCCGCCAAGAGAGCAACGATGCCCCAATGTTGGTTGTAATTTGGGTTGGTGAATAAATCATATAAAGTTTATAATATATGTGTAGATAAAATAGTGTATGTAACTGTACATAATTAGGCATTAAAACACTCGTGTGGTCCTTTTAAGAAACTCACTTCGTTCGTTTCTAAAACCCACACTCGTATTTTAATGCCTTTCATTATGTTTTGACGACCGGTTTGGCCTAGTGGGTAGTGACCCTGCCTACGAAGCTGATGGTCCCGGGTTCAAATCCTGGTAAGGGCATGTATTTCTGTGATGAGCATGGATATTTGTTCCTGAGTCATGGGTGTTTTCTATGTATTTAAGTATTTATAAATATTTATATATTATATATATCGTTGTCTAAGTACCCTCAACACAAGCCTTATTGAGCTTACTGTGGGAATTAGTCAATTTGTGTAATAATGTCCTATAGTAAAAAATGTAGCAGTCACTCAAACTAGTATTAATATATGTTTGTTTCAGAGCGACTCGACCCGCAGCCGCCGCAGACGCGAGCGGCACTGGCTGGACACGCAGGCCTCCGAGACCGACCTCTGAACATATCGTTACCTACTTATATCTGTAAACGTAATACATACTACCATGTTCGACCACCGTTTGCAAACTAAATGCTTATAAACACGTTAGTGTTCACGTTAGTTCACATCTTGTAGAACAAAACTAGAGGCCAAAAAAAATTTATCTAGAAACCATCCAGAAAACGACAAAATGATGTAAGTCAACATCTTTAAAAAACTGCGCTTAAAATTCTCCCATTTTATAAGTTTATTGGTTGTAACATTAGAAAATTACACTAAAATTTACGATGTTTACCTGGTAACATTATAGTATCGTCCACACTGTCGACTGTCCATCGGTGGGCCTTATTACAAAAGGCATAAGGTCCACTAATGGACAGTTACGAGTGTTGTGTGTACGTTGTTATGATACGTCCACACCGAGTCAACGAACGCTTTACAGATTATTACACACTAATAAATACCAATATAATTGGGGGCCCATTTCTCGAACGGTATTACTCTAATATTATTAGTGTGTCGCCATGGTAACCCATGCGACTTGAGAGGGGCCCATTTCTCGACCGGTATTAGTCTAATATTATTAGTGTGTCGCCGTGGTAACCAATACGACTTGAGAGGGGCCCATTTCTGGAACCGTATTAGTCTAATATTATCAGTGTGTCGCCGTGGTAACCAATACGACTTGAGAGGGGCCCATTTCTGGAACCGTATTAGTCTAATATTATCAGTGTGTCGCCGTGGTAACCAATACGACTTGAGAGGGGCCCATTTCTGGAACCGTATTAGTCTAATATTATCAGTGTGTCGCCGTGGTAACCAATACGACTTGAGAGGGGCCCATTTCTGGAACCGTATTAGTCTAATATTATCAGTGTGTCGCCGTGGTAACCAATACAACTTGAGAGGGGCCCATTTCTGGAACGGTATTAGTCTAATATTATTAGTGTGTTGCCATGGTAACCCATGCGACTTGAGAGGGGCCCATTTCTCGAACGGTATTAGTCTAATATTATTAGTGTGTTGCCATGGTGACCAATACAACTTGAGAGGGGCCCATTTCTCGACTGGTATTAGTCTAATATTATTAGTGTGTTGCCATGGTAACCAGCAATGGTAAATTATAATGGCAAGCATATTTTGTATTGAAATAAGTAAAAATTATGTAAAACTCGCCAAAATAAATTTGATCATCAGTAGGGTCGTTCTACTTTTTACTGCAGGTTTTTTCTGTCCCCGGAAGAAGGTATTTGACTTTTATATTTATAAATTATGTAAACAAAATAATTGTATATCAATATAAAGCACATTTTAATGCCGCACTAAGGATACCTTATAACCAAAGTAAAACATATTGTACGGTCACGTCTGAAAATATCGATACGAAAAACGCGCCAAAAATATGTATACAAGACTTTATTGCCCATATATTAACCCTTTACCAGGCTAAGGGATATATATTTCCCACATGCGGCTCTTCAAACATGTGTTCTATTTTCGATGAGCAAGACCGACATTCGATTGTCATTTTTGAACTGTCAGCCTGGTAAAGGGTTAAGGTAGTGTATAAATATTTTTGGCACATTTTTCGTATCGATATTTTCAGACGTGACTATATCTATTTTTATATATTATTCTATCAGTAACAAAGTTGTCATTATAAGTAAAAGAGATAACTTAATAATTTTAACTTGTCATTTTTATTTATTTGTATTTGTATCCTTTTATTTTAATCGAATGTAGATCAAGTAAAAAATTTTTAATTTAATTTAATTTCAACTGAGTATTTTATTGCTGACATGTAAAATTGTATATTTTACCAATATACAATTTATATATATCGTTGTCTAAGTAGCCTCAACACAAGCCTTATTGGGCTTACTGTGGGACTTAGTCAATTTGACCTATAATATTATTATTTTTTTTTCAAAAAAAGAGTATGAGTATGAGTGGGGACGGTAACATAGTTGTGTTTGCACACTCCAGGCTATAAATTCTAAAAATATAAAAAATTCAAGGGTTAAATATTGAAGCCTATTCTGTGCTTATCATTTTTAAGTACCTAGTGTATGTTAAACCGCATTACTAATATTAAAATTTCAGGAATCTTTAAAACCGTAAAAACCTGCAGTAAAAAGTAGAATGACCCATAGTTTTAACCCCCATTTAGACGGCTGCATACAATATTTGATCAAATACGCAATGTAAAAAAATCGCGTGCAATTTATTGAACCGTGTAAATGGGATGTTAGGCTTGCGACTTTGACAGCGTAAACTTCAACTTGTAGTTAAATTTATCCGAGCCCCTAGTGTAAATTTATTCGATTTCGAAACGTACGCGTTTACGTTAAGTCCCATTTAGGGATTTAGAAACCGCGCGCCAAGCGGGACGTTTTGGAAACTCAAAATCCCATACAAAATGAGACTTAACGCAAACGCGTACGTCACGTTACGCCATCGAATAAATTTACACTAGGGGACTGATGACTGACTCGAAATATTATCAAAAAAATCGTGTTTAGAAATAGTACAAAGTAACGCCTGAGAGGCTTCCC
Source organism: Cydia pomonella (assembly GCF_033807575.1). Classification (NCBI taxonomy): domain Eukaryota; kingdom Metazoa; phylum Arthropoda; class Insecta; order Lepidoptera; family Tortricidae; genus Cydia; species Cydia pomonella. The sequence goes on from NC_084729.1 coordinate 8,942,260, forward strand.
TTCCTAGTTATAACATTGTAAAAATCATGACATATCTTGTTCATTTTAGGCTATTATTCTATTTTTTGGCTAAAAATCAAAATGGTAAATAATGATAATAAAATAGATTAAAAAAAACTATGTAAATATGTTTTTTTATGGACAGATAGTGAAATTAATTTTGCTAATAGCTTGGAAATAAATTTACTGTTTTGGGTGAGACTTGAACTCAGCTGCAGCAACGACAACAAGTCCAGTTCTAGTGATTTTCATTTCCATAGTCCGTATGGATAAAGAGAATTTGAAATAGAGGTGGATTGTCAAAGAAAACTTTTTAGTCACAGTAAATTTACTGCCATCTTTCGACACATGTTTAAAGCTTTTAGAACGCCATTTGACTTTGATGCTTATTCTTTCACAGATATGTGTCAAATTTGTTAAATATCAAAAAATGGCGCCATCTAATAGATCAAAGGCCAAAGGTATGGCGGCATCGTTTCGAGTGATGACGTCACAACAGGCCAAAGCCTATGCCCGGTAAGATGGCGATGGCGGAAGTTTTTATATGCATTTTACATTTTATGGTTTTACTTTTTAATGAATTGTTATTTTTCTTTCGTCGATGACATTCAATTATTACCTTAATATTAAAAAAAAAATTAAACACAGTACTGATCACTCGTGTTTCTAAATGTCCTCGCTTGAGCTCGACCGTTAATTTCACGCTCGGCAGACAATGTATTTGTTGCGGTCGATGTATGGTGCTTTTCTCAAAGAAAATTTAATAAAAGTTAACTCATTTCTTTGATGGCTTGTAAGTCGGATCCCTTTGTTTGACATAATTATTGAAAGTCATAATGTATTGATTGTCACATTATTATTAGTCATAATTCTGAAACCGTTAACTTCTCAGGATTTTCGTAAGGATATCCTATCGATAGGTTAGGTTAGGTTTGTTTTATGGCAATCATGAAACGTTACGCGTTTCTGAGAAAAAAACAAATTATGGCTAACGAAAATGCGGACAAACAATACATTATGACTTAAAACTTTATGGGAAACAATACAGACCCCTTGTAGGTTTTTGGGTGAAATGTTTTGCGGCATTTTGTAGTAACAGGAATAAGCATTACCACGCTTAGTCAATTATCTGTTTTATAATAGGCATTTATATTTGAATATCATCACAAAAAATATTGATGTAAATTATAAAAAAAAAGAATCTCAAAAATTACCAGTGTCATAATATTGTTATAAAAGATATTAGCTATTGTATAGAAACCTAATGTAAAGATCTTCCCTCTGTAATTAAGTATTATTTAATTTTATAGATTTAAGTACATGCTATGTGGGATCTTATTCAAAAATTAATAGCCACAGACATTTCTTTATCAACCAATTATACAATCTGCATTAATTTTTATTTAACTCTTTAAACCAGGGACCGGTCCAGTATCCCGTTCGAGGATTTTGGAAGGGGTATTTCGTAAGGGTTTGCTTACCAAAGCTGTTGCTAACTAAAACCCTTTAATTTAGGTTTGTAAGCGCTTCATAATACGGGTTAGCTGATACCCGTTCCTAAGCGCTGAACTCTTTAAGGGGTATGGACTATAAATTATAACGCTTATGCTATTTTCAACTTTCTATTAGTAAAAATGAATCAAATATTGCTTATTTCCGTTTAAAGTGAAGGTCTGGGTGTCTAGTGCGTTGACAGCACAGGTGTCATAATTTTTTGAATTAGGAAAGGGATACCCTTTCATATTGCGGTATCTCTGAAAGGGAAACCCCTTCCTAGAGCTAAGTCAAATGAATGGGTAAGCAATTCAAAGGGAAAGCCACTCGTTGGGACTAATCGATAGACGACTAAGCCATTTAAAGGGTTTTCTGGGAAGGGGTGGACGGGTCCCTGCTTTGAACGCAAAGTCTATCTTGCGCGGCGCGTCAACGTGAACCTTGTTGCAATGCACTAAGGTTGATATTGGGTTGTAGCCCGCGTCAGTTGACGTCTTTGGCGATCGAAGGTTTTAATAAAAAATTATATTGAATATAATTTAAACATAATATTCCGCACATTTTTGGCAGTTTCATTCAGAGGACGATGGTTCGATTCCAGCCTGGGGCACTGGAGTCCTTGGTCACTTTTTCTTAGTACATGACATTTATTTCAGTTTATAATTTATATAATAGTGTTTCTACTTGAAATAAAAACAAATTAAAATATTTTCTGAAAATAATTTAATTTGTTCTAATACTTCTAATAGTTTCATTCCACGTTATATCAAGACTGGTTTTCCAATTATTTATTTTCATAACGATAAATTGCTCTTAAATTATTATTGAAGACCTATTTGCGTTTGTGCTAAATATATTGAAATATCTTTTGAATAAGATTCAACATTGGAATATTTTTAGTATATTGCTGACTAACTCCGCTTAAAAATGTCTATAATAAAGTTACATATATCTTAACATGTACATCTCGCATAGCACGACCACAAATGCATCAAAATGTATATAATGTTTATTTTTAGAACCGCGTCCGTATGTTCGCTTCTACCGGTTTTCGTGGAATTTTGCAAATAAATAGATTTCTTTGATTTTTTTTTTTCAAAATATCGCGACCCATATCTAGGGTAGATATGGGTCGCGATATTTTGAAAAAAAAACTGATTGACTAGTTTATATAAAGTCAAAATTATGTGCTTTAATGATTAAGTGTTACATTTGATGTTTATTTATTGAATTATTAAACATTAATATTTGACGACCGGTCTGGCCTAGTGGGTAGTGACCCTGCCTATGAAGCCGATGGTCCCGAGTTCAAATCCTGCTAAGGGCATTTATTTGTGTGATGACGAATATTTGTTCCTGAGTTATGGGTGTTAATTATGTATTTAAGAATAAATAAATATTTATATCATTGTCTAACAAGGAAAGGTACCCAACTGTCGGGTTCCGATTTGATTTATATTTATATATGTCATAGAGTAGTCTAAAATAACGGACACGTATTTTTTTTTAGCTGCCCAAACTCAACCTATTGGGAGAAATTGTCCTCCAAAGTACTAAAAAGTCACTAAATCTTCTAACTCCTATAGAAAGTGATGCTCAAGCAACTTATTGCTAGTTAATGGCTGGTTTGAGTATATGTTTGAGAACAGGAAAAAATAATGTACACGTGTTTTGTTATATCTGCTTAAACTCAAGTTTTCCTAAAAAAACACCCGTCTTTATGTGTAACTTTAGCGATGAGATATTATAAAACTTTGAATGTCGATTTTTTTTAGGAAAATATGAGTTTTAGCCGACATAACAAAACACGTGCTCATTATTTTTTTGCTGCTTTCAAACATATACTCAAACCAGCCATTAACTAGCAAGTTGCTTGAGCATCACTTTCTATAGGAGTTAGAAGATTTAGTCATTTTTTAGTACTTTGGAGGACAATTTCTTCCAATAGGTTGAGTTTGGGCAGCTAAAAAAAAATACGTGTCCGTTATTTTAGACTACTCTATAACATATATCAAAATGAATCAAATCGGAACCGGACAGTTGGGTTCCTTTCCTTGTAAGTACCCACAAGCCTAATTGAGCTTACTGTGGGACTAGTCAATTTGTGTAATAATGTCCTAAAATATTTATTTATTAATAAAATATTACATTGTGGACAGAGGTCTTGCCAAACAGTTTGACTGCAGGAAGTAAATATCTTATTAAACTTATTTTTATTACAGTTCAACTAAATTATACATTATACATGTTTTTGGTTGTGCTATGCCTAAGATTTAAAATGCCGCTGCATCGGATATAGGTAATGAGCTTTAGTTCTATAATAATTATATTTTACTAAGGGCCCGTTTCACAATGTCCAAGTAAAGCCCTGAATGAGCTACTTGCCACTTATCTGACGAATAAGTCATCGTTGGCGTTTCACAATCTTCAAATAAGTTCAACTGGTAGATATAGTGCTAAGTTTTGTATTAAGTTTTATCTGGCAGTTAATTTATTTGTTAATTAGCTATCCAATACTTGGTCATTGCGAAACAGGACCTGAATGACTGGCGAATGCTCCATATTAAAAACTGCATGCTACATTTTATTATATCGTAAAGAGAAAGGGAGTAGAGAGGTTTTAAAGGGTCGTCAACGCCCATGTGTCTCTGGAGTTGCAAGAGTCCATCACGGTAGCATCATACCATCAGGCGGGCTGTATTGGCCACCGACGTAAGGATGTTTACAGTACATTTGGCGCTACTTTACCTCCCTAGTGCGGTAACTAACACTATACGTGCTATATCGACAATTTTAGGGCCATAAAAACGTTGTACGATACACGTGCAAAAAGGCAATTCGCAACTCGTGTCGATTTAAAATACTCCCTTCGGTGGTGTTTTAATTTATCGTCATTCTCTGAATTTCCTACTTTTCGCACTTGTATTGTAATGTACAATTATGCCATTGGGTTATTCTTCTTCTTCTCAGCATATATGCGTCCACTGCTGAACATATGCCTCTTTCATGGATTTCCATGTTGTTCTGTATGCGGCGGTTCTATGCCAGATCGTTCCTGCCGTCTTTCTGATATCGTCCGACCACCTGGCTCGTGGTTTTCCTTCACCTCGGCTTCCCAGTCGAGGTCTCCAGAACAGTACTCGCTGGCCGCATCGGTCATCATCCCTGCGACATATATGGCTGGCCCATTCCCACTTCAGTTTCGCAATTCTTTTGGCGATGTCGGTAACTTTTGTGCGTTGGCGAAAATTGGGTTATTACCCCTTATATTCATCTTGGGTTAGGTTATTTATAATATGAATATGAAAGTAAAATATAAAAACTCAAAACAATACAAAATAAATATAAACATATTATAAAAAAACCTAACCTAGGGTGCCGCCAGCAGCGGGGCAGGGCCCAAGCTGCCGGTGGTCAGGGCCGCAGAGAGAGGAACGTACTATACGCGCCGTCCAAGATCACCGCCTTCTGCATCTGACCCTTGATCCAACCACCTAGCGAGTCTCTCAAGGTGTTATTATCTTTATTCATTATTTTTCTTGGGTGACGAGGTTTTATGAAATATAGTTAAATGGCTTATGCCAGCAATGTTAGTGGTTTGTTATTGTATCACAGTTATCTCATTGTGAAGGGCTCCCCACATATCTTCCCGCCGTGTACCGATATATCGACGAAGAATCGGCGAAAGCCACCACATACAGCTTTTTTCTATCGGCTTTTGCCGATTCCGCGTCGATATATGGGTACACGGCGGGAAGAAGTTGATAATTCGAGATATAAAATTGAAGAAACTTGAACTTAAAATAGAATTACATGAGGTTTAATATATCATGAGTTATCAACGCAATAGCCGATAGAAAAGCTGTATTTCAATGCAATGAGAGGGAAAAAGACGTCGCGTCAGAAGGCTTCGGCCGATGCGAGCCGAGTATTTTTGGCTCTTATTGAGCTGACATAAGGCTTTTTTTCTATCGGCTTTTGCCGATTCCGCATCGAATGTGGAAGACCTTTAGGCCCAGTTGTTAATGTATAGGCAAAATATGCAACACAACTATGTCTGTAGCCTAGCATTATTACATTTCAATTCAATCGTTTATTTCACACATAATAAGATTAATAAGCCCATATTATTTGTATTGCTACCAATAAAATTAATCTTAATATGCTAATGTAGTAAAAGACGCAATCACATGAAAATAAAAATACAAAATTTAATGCTACCACTACGTGCGGCAGCATCCAGTGGCGCTGGAACGAGCAGTCTAACCTTTCGGCCAGCACACTTAGCAGACAAAGGCGTAGCCAGCCAGCGAACTAGGGGGGGAGCAGCTGCAGAGGGGCATTGTATGTAAAATTTGAGCTCGGGAGTGGGGGGGGGGGGGGCTGTCTCTACCTGCCTACGCCCATGGTAGCAGACTGTTGGAACTACCGCGCAACCGCCGCATCAGTGAGGCAGTACGCTTGCGCATTGTGGCCTGAAAGCCATCGGTCCGAGCCTCCTGATGCACTGCAGTAGCGCGGCAGACCCGACAGTATCCCAAATGCATTATTATATCGTACTCTGCATATATCTTACCCACACGTGTAGAAGTTCTGGCAGTAGGCTTTAAACAATGTTATAACTTCTTTTGTACAACATAATATACCGTTCTCTGTCTATTTAGAGATAGCATGAGCCAGTCACGAGTAACCGTTAGCTTGGAGGCAGTTGTAAATGTGTGTATAAATGTATATGTATGTACAGCGCGTATGTCGGTGCTAGCGTTAGTACGGGAGATGTTATGAGAAAATAAATGCTATTACAATATTACATACTTACTTTCATTTATACCATCAACGCTAGATTTAATGACAGTTTATTTACAACAACAATATAAAGCCTGACCAGTAATATATGATCACGCGCCATATTGCGAAATTTCATCCTAACTAAATTTTAAACGAAAAACGCTAGGCTGGGTTACGGTCGTAGCGCTACTAAAACGTTGGTAGCGAATGTGTTAAAATCCTTTGGTCCGTTTTCATAACTATGGTTTTCGTAACTGGCTGCCAAAGAAGATTTATTTTTCCTGTTTCATAATTAATTATCAAACAAGAATTCACTTTCTGCTTTCGTAATCGAGTATTTTTTCTTCGTTCGTAATTATTAATTAATTATCAAAACTTGTGTGATACACTTAGTACCTTTTTCATGTAAAACGATACATACCTTTTTTTAAGAAAGACAAATTTAATGTTATTTATATACTCAGAATCATGAGCTGATTCCATCCTCCTACGAAAAAGTAGGCATATTTCTGAAAATTTTCATACATTTCACTTTGTTTTCCATAGTCCATTCCGTAACCGCCGTACAACGCGTTTGAAAAATTGTAACGGAACCTAAAAATAAAACTTAGGACGCTTTCTTTCTCCTAGTAGGATAGAAAAGAAAGAGCGTGATCCTAAGAATGTAAGAACAAATGAGATATTATTCAGGATAATTAAAAGTCAAGTTTCTGATTGGAAAGCAGCAAGAGTGACTTTAGATTACGAAGTAGCAGCTAGGAAAGGTATTCAAATCGTATTTCCAGACGTCATAGTGAAGGGTTGCTTTTTTCACTTCTGCAATACGCTTTTCCGTAAAACAAAGATGCTCGATATGAAGTCGAGAATTCAAAGACGTCATGTCGCCCGTTGTGCCGGTTTAGCACGTTTACCTTTAGCGTTCGTTAAAGAGGGATACGAATATGTGATGAACAGAGCCCCAAATGATGATCAAACTACAATATTTAACAAGTACTACCAATTAAAATGGATGAAAGACATCGGATTTATTAAAAAGTGGTGCTGCGAAAACATGAAAATCCGAACCACAAACGCAGTTGAGGCGTGGCACTCGCGTATAAATAAATATGTGGGAAGAAAGAATCCCAATATAGCACAAATATTAGATGTGTTAGAAATGGAAACTAAACTTCGCAATTATAAGCGATCAATGAAGGTAAATAAAAACTATCAAGAAATTGATCAAGAGATTGAAAGGGCAGTAGCAGAGTTAGTTGAAAACAAAATAACTACCGGGCACTGCGTTAAGATTATTGCTCCATTTATGTATTAGATTAGACTAAGAAGAATTATTACGAAGTGAAAATTATATTTTTTGTTAAAGGAAGTTAGGTCATATTTTTCTTTTATTTTACTGTTACTAAGGGTACTCCGTTTTAACAAGCTTTTGTATCTATACAAATCGAGAAAATTAAAGTAGATGATTTACAATATTCGTATTTTTATTTTCTCTAATTTACTGTAGGGATATCTATGTAGGTACTTTTATTGTATCCAAGTTTTGTTTTAAACAAAATTGGTACATAAAGAGCCTGGATATTGCTCTCTTCTCTTTTGTAGTCAATTTACCCAGTCAGTCACTCACATGGTAAATTGGCAACAAAAGGGGAACTTAACTTCCAAAAAATTTAACGAAGTTAACAACGAAACTCGATTACTAAAACAGTAATAAATTCTTGTTTGATAACTAATTACGAAGCAGCGAAAAATAATTCATATTTCGTAGCCAATCCAGGCGAAAACAGAAAAAAAAATCTTATTTCATAACCAGTTACGAAACTCGATTACGAAACCAGAAAGTAAATTCTTGTTTGATAATTAATTATGAAATAGGAAAAATTAATCTTCTTTGGCAGCCAGTTACGAAAACCATAGTTATGAAAACGGACCAAAGGGTTAAAATTATGCGAATACGTACTTCGCTCAGACAAATTGAAAGAGCTTCGTTCCTTCTGCTCCACCGACCTTCTGCAAACGAATATGTGTTTAACTCAAGCGTTAGAAGCTACGAAAGAGCTTGTAGACGGTATTTATTATTACTGGGGTGTTGTAGGCCTTTAAGTGCCACGTCGACCAAACCGTGATCTATAGTACTACTGCTCTTACCTGATAGACGGCTTCACCATATTGACCTTATTTTAAACGAATATGTGTTTAACTCAAGCGTTAGAAGCTACGAAAGAGCTTGTAGACGGTATTTATTATTACTGGGGTGTTGTAGGCCTTTGAGTGCCACGTCGACCAAACCGTGATCTATAGTACTACTGCTCTTACCTGATAGACGGCTTCACCATATTGACCTTATTTTAAACGAATATGTGTTTAACTCAAGCGTTAGAAGCTACGAAAGAGCTTGTAGACGGTATTTATTATTACTGGGGTGTTGTAGGCCTTTGAGTGCCACGTCGACCAAACCGTGATCTATAGTACTACTGCTCTTACCTGATAGACGGCTTCACCATATTGACCTTATTTTTATGAAGGTATCATGGTGTTATTCTTCGCCTTAAAAAGACTGGTAAGTGTATCAAATGATATTTATGTATAGTCAAGTGTATAAATATAAGTTCACGCAACTTACTCAAAAATATGCCTCAAAGCTATTAATTCCTCTTAATTTAAAACATAATACCTTTTACAAATCAATCGTCAGAATGTGTCGTGAGTACAATGATTTGATATTAAAAAATAGAGAAATTGATATTTTTGACTCACGGCTGGCAGTGTTCAGGAGGCAGGTGGTTAGGGTTCTCGGCCATCATACTTCACAATAATATTAAACAATTAGACATGTTATAGTACATTACGATACAAGTGCGAAAAATAGGAAATTCGAAACGAGTGGCGATAAATTAAAACACGACCGAAGGGAGTGTTTTAAATCGACACGAGTTGCGAATTACCTATTCGCACATGTATCGTACAACGTTTTACAGTACATATGGCCCTTTAAATGTTCGACACAGTAACGTATTATGCTAATTTTCGCACTAGTGCGGTAAAGTAGCATATTACGAAAATTATTTATGTTATCCTGTAATTTAGTGTAGTTTTAGGATATGTTTTTTAATTTTAGGATAGTTATTGCTCGTTGTAATTTTATCTCGCTGTGCATGATTATTATGGATGGCATTTTTATATAATACCTACCTTTCTATATATTGTAAAACAAATTTGAATGTTGCCTGTTTCGAGGGACTGCTAATGTGTGCTATGAGACATATATTGAGCAACTTGTGAGCATCCATAATTTGACTGTATATAGATGGTAGAAAAGGTTGGCAGTTGGGCCAGTAAAAGTGCTGAAACATTACAAAGTTATTTAATGATATTACAAATTTAATTACAACTCCCGCCCCGGCTTCACACAAACAAATTATACATCTAAACCTTCCTCAAAAATTACTATTACATTGGTGAAAACCGCATGAAAATCCGTTCAGTAGTTTTTAAGTCCCGAACATACACACACAGACGGACGCGGCGGAGGACTTGGTTTTATAAGGTGTAGTGATTTATTCATTTGTAATAAAACGATACAGAGCTATTACATGCTAAAATATATTATAGTATTTTATGCAACAGTTGTATAAGAAGGGTCAAAAAAGGCGAGTGGCGTGAGTTACAATGTGACCCGGAGCCGAAGGCGTAGGCGAACATTGTAAAGGAATACGCCACGAGCATTTTTTGACCTACTTATACAACGTTGCATACAATATTTTTCCTACGAGTCAACAAAAATAAATCTTAATTTAGGTAAACAAAGCAAAAGTATATAGCCAAGACGCGCAAGCATACCTTGTTACGCGCCCGGCCCGCCCCGGGCCGCGGCCGGCCGGTCAGCGACACCTCGTAACTCATGAGGCCCTGGTACTTGCTACTTGCTAAATTAAATTTTTGGACAGTTTTTTCTCAATTTTAGCCACCGTAGCCTACGGAGACTAACAAGCGGTCTTCGCTAAGCGGTCTTCGTAGTCTATGGGTGTTGCTATATTACGGGTGTCACATGCGTGTTTCTGACTTATGAAGTAATTATTTTTACTATGCCTCCAAATGAATATTGTGTAAGTTGGCAGCAATGCACTTAGTTTAAAACTGTATTCGTTTTGGTTTTGTTAGGTTGGTAGCCATTAATCGCAGTAACGTTATAGCGATTAAAAGCACAAGAGCCTTTATGAGAAATAGACAATATAGACTTTTCTTGAAACCTTTTATGTATGTTCTTATATTCGCGTTAATGAATGCATAAATGACAGATAACAGTAGAGGAGTAGGAAAAAAAATATAAAATAAACTAAAGGAGAACACACTGGACTATATCTCTGGCACTGGATGATATATTAATTCATGCATCTTTAATGCATATCATGTATATGGTAGGCATTAAAAAAAAATCTTCATATAATTAATCAAATTGAAAACATAAAAACTTTGTTTAGGTTTTGCATGCGTATATTTTTTACTAGCGTGAATTCGTATATGTGAACTTAATTACCCAATAGCAAAAAAGTTTTTTTAATACAGTTGCTCAACAATTGCTACTTTACGTAGCTGTTTAGCGTGCGAAAGTTGGATTTCGCGAACTAGTGCTTTTTACTTTTCCACTTGTTCCAATTCATGACTACTTATTGATGAGGGTTAATATTAGTTTCCTTTAAAAGTCGTAATGAACATAAAAACCTACTGTTAATGTATAATAAAAATATAGAGATTTCATATTTTATTACTTACCTCTTCATCATTATAACACGTTTATTTTTTAATATTGAATATTGAAAAACCGTTCTTAATAAGTTGTCTGAATGGAACGGAATAGCTGCCGAAACGCCTGTCAAAGCAGAGTTGCATATTGTTTTCATACAATTTAAATATACGATACACAAATAATCGTAAATAACGATACTTAGGTAATAATAGTATAATATTTTATATTTACAATTGTTCCTGTCTTATAGAATATGCATAAAAAAGTACTTGTTGTTTTTCTTATTTTTTCGCAACTGTATTAAAAAACGTCGTTCGATACACGTGCGGAAATTTCATTCTAGTAATGACATACTTTCCGCACTAGCGTCGAAATGTACTATTACATAATTCATATTTTATGCTTTTTTGCCGGTGTGGACTCATTTACGTTTATTTGTTGTACTCACGAATCTGAATCGCTTTTTATATATTTCTCACTGATATGGTTATCACCGGTGAGGACTCGTTTATGTGTGCTTAATTGACCTAATTGTCTAAATGTTTTCTTACATAAATTACATTTATGTGGTTTTTCACCAGTGTATTAGTTTATGATTATTTAAAGTACTCAATTCTCGGAATTGAGTTTTACATAATTCACATTGTTATGGTTTCTCACCAGTATGTATTAGCTTATGTCTCTTTATATTACTCAAATCTCTGAATTGTTTGTTACGTACTTCGCATTGATATGGTTTTTCGCCGGTGTGAATTCGTTTATGTACATTTAAAATATCTATTCGTGCAAACTTTTTTTGACACAATTCGCATTCATATGGTCTTTCACCAGTGTGCATTAGTTTATGTGGTTTTAGCTTATGTCTTTTCACAGTTCTCAAATCTCTGAATTGTTTGTCACATAGTTCGCATTGATATGGTTTTTCACCGGTGTGAATTCGTTTATGTACGTTTAAGTTATCTAATCGTGAAAACTTTTTCTGACACAATTCGCATTCAAATGGTTTTTCCCCAGTGTGTTTTAGTATATGTCTATGTACCATTCTCAACTCACGAAATTGCTTTTTACATATTTTGCATTGATACTGTCTGTGTTTCTGTAGCGGTGAAGCGGGTTTAGCGACCATTGGAGTATTCTTGGTCTTGGGTACGTGGTGTGATTTGGGGCCGTCGCAGGGCTCGACCCGCACGGAGCAGGCCCGAGCGAGCTGTCTTCCGCCGAGGCCCCTAGTCTGCGGGCAACCGTCTGCGTCACCGAGCGCCCAGTCTGTAACAAATTGTATTTATATCATATCTAGTAAAAATATTTCAATAGCAATTGTTATAATCGCCGTGTACATATTAGTGAGTACTGCAGCATTGCTCTGCATATTAAATAGTGTATTTTCTACTCCAGCGTTTTTATTTGTTTAATGACTGCCCGTGATATCGAAATCAACTTTATAAGAAGCCCGGCCACGCGCCCCGGCGGGGGCCATTGAATAGGATCCTAAAAGCTGTTTTTGGATATTCATACAATATTATGCAACGGTTATTTTTTTTTTTAATTCTGACTTCTAGGCAAAGATCTACAAACCAATATTTACTTTGATATGATTTATCTAAGACGGCTCATCTGTAATTACGTGGTGCCTTCCATAGTAAACGAAGCGCCGGAAGCTCCGACTGGGCCCCGCCCCGGTCTAGCGTGAGTCATACTTTACTACGTGCAGCGCCCATAAGGCAACCAGGCACTAACATATGCATTTAATAATATTTATCAGAGAAAAATAGAATCATTTAAATCAAAATATTTTTGATTGTTTTTAGTTCTAATTTCTATAGTTAAAAGTACGGACTGCATTATGCAAATGAGACTTAGGTAGTAGAGTAAACAGCAGAATAACTATTGTCCAAGTTCATAATTTCCTATGGGAATAAGAATAATTTCCTATTCAAGTGCATTAACATCCAAAGCCTCAATAAAAATCAGATTAAAAAAAAAAAAAAAAAAGTGCATTAACAAATTCAGAGGGCATTAACGGAAGGTAATAGTTTACGGTTCAATTTGTAATGGTTAACAGTCAATTGCATTAATGTTTCGGCCAACACTGATCAACACTCGTCTTGTCCTAACCAGACAATTTTGTGTAAAATCCCGCCATATACCGAGTCGTAATAAACGGTTGTACTTTAATAGTAGCTCATCCTAAAACCAAACATTTGCCTATAGTTACGTCGCTAAAAACGGTTGCTTGTTATATGCGAAGTCCTACTAACCATACTCGACTGTACATTTAAAAAAACCGGACAAGTGCAAGTCGGACTTGCTCACCGAGGGTTCCGTAGTTTTTAGTATTTGTTGTTATAGCCTGGTGATAGACGGACAGTGGAGTCTTAGAGCCCACGGTAAGCTCAATAAGGCTTGTGTTGTAGGTACCTAGACAACGATATATGTAATTATAAATACATAGAAAACATCCATGACTCAGAAACAAATATCCGATCATCGCACAAATATATGCTCTTACCAGGATTTGAACCCGGGACTATCAGCTTCATAAGCAGGGTCACTACCCACTACGCCAGACCGGTCGTCTGTCTGTTGTACACATAGGGAAAACAAGCCCTAAACTAAATTATCGCATTGGCTCTGTTACCCTACAAGCAATAGCCAGTTAAAGAGATCTGGGCCACAGAATAAATAATAGTACTACCATACAGAAAGGAAACTACCTACAAAACCAGTTTGACAGAGATTCAGGGACAAATCATGTTGTTCCTTTTGTAATGAATGGAGCTATCCCTTAGGGTTGTCAAAATTAATGTAATTATCTTATCTGTGGTTGTGCACGCAAAGGAATGTCAAGGATTGCCAACCCTAATAATTGCTTGGAGCAATGTTGAGCGGAACGGAGCCCAGAATGCCCGAATGCTCTAGTTTCCTCGCTAACTATAAATGGGACACTCATATTACTAAAATGACTAACAGAGAATTCTATTTTGTAAATGATCCAGAAAGCATTACATGTAATTACTAAAGATTTCTTTATTAGAATATACAAGACATATCTTTTCTTCTTTATGCTTTTCAAACTTGGTCATGCATTAAAAAGTACAACACATTGTTAAATAAAGTTCATCCAAGAGCAACAAAAGATCCTAAATTTTGTAAAACTAACCTAAGTATTCTAATGATGTTTAAATTACAAGTAGATATGTTAATCCAACTTTTGCTAAGTCAATGAGTTAAGAAACCAACTGTACTTCCCAAGCCCTAATGATTTTACAGCTTATAGCTAGAACCCACTACTCACCTGTTGGTGCGTGGCACACGCCGGGCAGCTCCAGCTCCTGCTCGGGGCTGAGTACGAGATCATATTTCATGGCGTGGTCGGCGTACAGCTCCGCTGCCACATCCGCCGCGCTCTCGCCGAGCGACTCTTCTTTTACACACACATCTTCCAGCAACGGCTCAGCTTTCACAAACACTCCTTCGAACGTGGGCATATCTGATATACACTCATCCTCACAGGGCTCAAGTTTAACGCAAACACTCTCTGACTCCATCGTCAATAACACTTTTCGATATTATCTTGAATCTTGTAAACGGCAAGTAAACAAAGGTCTTTTTCCATTAGGTTATCGTTTCAAACTCGTACAATATATTTTTCTTTAAATTTCTAGTTAAAGTTGTTTACTGTTTATTTTTATATTTTGTATTGTACTTTGTATTTTTATTTTTATATTGTACATAATGACTTGAAATGGGTGTTTACCTGTAAATAAAGAACTATTATTATTATTATTATTAAAAAATCCTAAAATTCAGTATTTATCACAGGACTACGATAACTAAGCGTTAAGCGTTAGCGAATAGGTCAGAGCGCCGCGCCCAAAGAGCATATAATCACTACGTTCTACTGTCACCTAATCTCCAAATAGGATATTATTATTTATTCATAGCTCAATAGTGGGATCGGATTTTTGCCCTATAAGTTTCGATAATTCTAAAGAGTGAAAAGTGATGTTTATCTGGTATGATATTCTATGATTGTATATGAAGTGCCCAATTGTCAATGTCAACGTCAAATTGGCGTCTAAAGTTGAAGACCAGTCCAGACGGGAACAATTTTTCTCTAATCTGATTGATTGTCTTGTGGCCCACTCCACATCACTATTACAAGTACGCAGATAGAATAAATTCACAAAACCTTCTTCGTGTGGACCGACAACGCCCTAGCTCACGAAAGTTAACAACATGGCGGCGCGCGGGCTGGCAACCTATGCTAAGCAACGATCGCCGCTCGCGCCACCGACTCGACGCGCCCCTCCTCGCCGATTACAAGTATTACAACCACCGATTATGACCGATGTTACCGTTAACATCAAATAATATAATACTCACTAGTTAACATGGAGATGCGGACGCAAGAATGCTATTTTTTTTTATACCACGACGGTGGCAAATAAGCATACGGCCCGCCTGATAATAAGCAGTCACCGTAGCCTATGGACGCCTGCAACACCAGAGGCATTATATGCGCGTTGCCGACCCTTTAAAAACCTGTACACTCCTTTTTTGAAGAACCCCATCCTAGTGAGTATTATATTCTTTGAACCCCATACTGTGATATATGGAGGCATTTTTAATTTAATGTGCTCAAATATCACCACAAATCTAAAATTGGTGATTAACTTGGAGATTTTCGCCAATTTCTTTTCTGATCAAATCGGCTAATATTCCCGTCTGGACTGGCCTTAAGTATCGAACCAAACAGGTCGCCATTTTGATTTCGCAATTTTGTTGCAATTTTGCATTTGCACTTTTTGCAATGATGCTCTACGGATAATTGAGTAAATTGAGTTTATTTTACCTATAATTCTAAAACGTTATATTCTCTTTAATTCCTGTTTTAGTATATTTTTTTATGGATTTGAAACAATATCCTATTTGAAAAATGAAACTTATCTCTATATTTACGTGAAGCTAAAGAATAATAGAAACGAGTTTTTAAGTTAACGATGGAGTCCTCAGCGTTACAGGGTACAGAGAATGTTTGCGTAAAGGTTGAACCCTGTGAGGAAGTATGTATAACTTATGAGCCCACGTCCACAGAAGTGTTTGTGAAAATTGAGCCGCTGGATGATGTGTATGTAAATGATGAGTCCAAACGCGAATGTGTATATATAAAAGCTGAGCCTTCATGCTCAGATGTAAGTGTAAAAGACGAGTCGCTCGGCGTATGCGCGGCGGCGGAGCTGTACTCCGAACACGCTGTCAAAGATGAGGTCGTGCTCGGTCCCGAACAACTGGACCGACGCGGCGTGCGCCATGCACTAACAGGTCAGTTATCTTTGATCGGTCTGACCTAGTGAGTACCCTGCCTATGAAGCCAAAGGTTCTGGGTTCATATCCCAGTATTTGTATTTTATTTATGCTATAAATAAATAAATATTTGGGGATAATCTTACACAGATCGACCTAGCCCCAAACTAAGCAAACCTTGTACTATGGGTACTAGGCGACGATGTACGTGTTTATAGATAAATACATTATTATATTATTATTATATAGCCCTTTGTTCTGAACATGATTGTTCTTTTGATAGTCTTGAATTATCATATGAAGTCTCTTAGTTCAGTGTGCCTGTCGGCAAAGGCCTCCTCCAACTCCTTCCAGTATCTTCTCTCTCTTGCCACCCTTGTCCAGAGTGGTCCCACTGTACGAATAATTTCGTCTTCCCATCTTGTTACTTGAGGGCCTTGCGATCTTGACCCGTCTGTAGGGTGCCACATGAGAACTCTTTGGCTCCACTTTTCTGTCTTACATCTTATAGTGTGACCTGCCCACCTCCATTTTTGCATATCTATGTGAGTGAGGATATCTGCTACTTTTGTTCTAGCTCTTATGTCAGAGCTGCGGTTTCTATCCTGTAGTTTTACCCCAAGCATGCTCCTCTCCATAGCTTTCTGGCACTTTGCAAGTTTATCTCTTTGTTTTTTAGTAAGAGACCAAGTTTCGCAGCCATAAGTTAGACACGGAAGGACACATGTGTTGAAAGTTTTGCTTTTTATTCGTATACCTAGGTTGCTTTTCATGATTTCTTTAAGTGACCAGTATTTGCTCCAGCCGGATGATATTCTTTTTTCGATTTCTTTGTCCATTTGGTCCTTGAAAGATATTATTTGACCTAGATACACGTATTCCTCAACGTAATCTAAAATGTATCCATTGACTGTGATTTCTTGAATCCTAGAATTTGTCATCAATTTAGTCTTGTCTGAGTTAAGCGCCAGTCCCACGGCCTTGCTCTGTTTTGCTAGATCTGTTAGCATGCATTCTAGTTCTTTTGGGTTTTCCTCAAACAAGACTATGTCGTCGGCAAACCTTAGGTGATTTAGGCGTATGCCATTTATGTTGAGGCCAAAGTGTTCCCATTCGAGTTTCCTGAATATTTGTTCTAAGACAGCAGAGAATAATTTTGGTGATAGTGGGTCACCTTGCCGGACTCCTCTTTGTATAGGGAATGTTTTACCAGTCGATTCCAGTCTAATTCTGCTTTTGCTAATGGTATATATCCGTCTGATGATTTCTACGTATACTTCGTGTACTCCTTGTTGTTTCAGGCTTGTCCATATACAGGTGTGGTTAAGGCTATCGAACGCTTTTGAGTAGTCGATAAATGCTATGAACAAAGGCTTTCTGAACTCTTTATATTTTTGCATAACTTGTTTTACCGTATGGATATGATCAATTGTACTAAAGTCTTTCCTAAATCCAGCCTGTTCGATTGGTTGGCATTCGTCTAATGTTTTTGATATTCTATCTAGTATCACCTTAGCAAAAACTTTGTATATGTTTGACATAAGGCTTATTGGGCGGTAGTTGCCTATATTGTCTTTCGCACCTTTTTTGTGGATCAAGATGATGTCTGATTCCCCCCATTGATTTGGGATTGTCCCCGTTCCTAAAATTTCGTTAAATACCACTGTTAGGATTTGGCTAAGTTCTTCAACTGTTCCTCTCATAAGTGTGTTGGGTATTTTATCCGGTCCAGGGGATTTATCTAGCTTCTGGGAGTTCATTGCCTTTTTGACCTCATCTACCAGTATAGGTGGTACCGCATCACTTTCATGTGTTGAAAACAATCCATCCAGCAATTGAATGTTTTCTTGCTCGGAGTTTGAACTTTCATTACAGTACAGGGCTTGATAGTACTCAGTTGCTACTTTCTGGATTCCTGTACGGTTAGTGAGATTTGTCTGTGCCTTTTTCAGTTTGGGAATCCATTCTTTTCCTTTTTCTCTTAACTCTTTTAACGCTTTCTTAGTACCACCTGTTTTTATTATGTGCTCCTCTATAGTTCTTAGTCTTCTTTGCTTCCTGTCATTTCTTATATTTTCTCTTATTCTTTTGCTGAGATTAGTTATCCTCATTCTGTTTTTGCTATTCTTTTCTGAGATGATCGCCTTTCTTTCCTCCATGAGTTTAATTGTAGTCTCACTTAATTTGTGTGTTTTGGTTTTATTTCTATCCATATTTGATACTTGTGTGAGATTTTTTTCTACTTCTCTATACTTTTCTGCTAGTGGTCTGGTGGATTTTACAATTTCAGTTAGCAGTTTAAAGTTGATAGGTCCCAGTTCAGACAGGTTTTTGGTTGCTTTGTTGTTAAAGCTTTTTCTTGAGTTTTTAGGTGGGTAGTAGTTCATACTGCTGCGTACCATACGGTGATTAGTGTTGAAGTTGAGATTTTGAATTACACTTGTGTCGCTAAACTGTTTGGCATTGTTTGATAAAATAAAGTCAATTTCATTTTTAGTTCGTCCGTCTGGGGAAATCCATGTCCACTTGTTTTTTTCTTTTTTCTTGAACATGGAGTTCATTAATATTAAGTTGTTTTCGTGTAGGAAGCCAATCAATTTGTGACCATTGATACTTCTTTTGCCATGTCCAAAGTTTCCCATGATTGACTCTTCTCCTTCTTGTCTAGGGCCTACCTGTGCGTTGAAATCTCCCATGACGACCAGGTTATTATGAGAGTATTTTTTTACTTCATCTGTTAGGTTGTTGTAGAAAGTTTCAATTTCATCCTTGCTAGCTTGCTGCGTAGGAGCATACACTTGGATTATTGTCAGTTCTTTTCTGTTACCAGGTATTTTCATACGGAGTATTGCGAGACGGTTTGATACTCCTATGAATTCCAAGATCTTGTTTTTATGCTTCGACTTTACTAGGAATCCCACTCCATAGTAGCCAGCAGTGCCTTTGTGATACATTATGTAGTTGCTGCGTTCATCGATTCCTTCGCCGTCTCTTCTCATCTCACTTATGCCTAGTATATCCCACCTTATGTTGATGAGGGCATATTCTAGTTCCTGTAAACTTTCTTCAGTCCTTAAGGTTCGGGTGTTAAGTGTGCAGATGTGCACATACTTATATACATAGAAAACACCCATGACTCAGGAACAAATATCTGTGTTCATCACACAAATAAATGCCCTTACCGGGATTCAAACCCAGGACCATTGGCTTCATTCAGGGTCACTACCCACTAGGCCAGACCGGTCGTCATGAACACAGATATTTACTCCTGAGTCATAGATGATTCCATGTATTTATTTATATAAGTATGTATATATTGTTACCTAGTACCCATAGTACAAGCTTTGTTTAATTTGGGGCTAGTTCGATCTGTGTAAGATGTCCCCTTATATTGATTTATAAGATATTATAATAAATTGCATGAAGTTGTAGGGGCTAGAGAAATAGATTGTTTTACTGGGCTCTTTTACAAGTCAATACAACATTTATAGTAACATCATATAGTGACATGAAATATACATAAAAACATTGATAAATACAACAGCCAATACCTGGGTAAACATTACATTATAATAATCTTAAAATAAATAATTACTGCAATACAATAGAGATGTATAGTCTCTATAGTTAAAAATACATCTAGTCTGGAGATGTAAAAGGTCCCCAATGCCAGAGTACTAATACTAATAAGATTTGGAGGTGTAAAGTCTCCCCAATTGTCAAAATAAAATTTATTATTATTATCTTTTATTTATCTTTTTTCTCTTAGGCTAGGATTTTTACAATATGTATATAAAAGTGAAATATAAAAACACTTAAAAAACAATACAAAAGATATAAACACATTATAAAAAACCTAACCTAGGGTGCCGTCTCTTTAAGGAGTTAGCAAAACGCCTTATAGAGGCTTCGGGTGACCAGAGGGCTGGCCTGTATTTCGCCCAGCGGATAAATATAATGCAGCCAGCCTTCTGGGCACCCTGCCAAGCGGTCTCGACATGGGACAATTTTTTTATTTATAAGTTTTTAATTGTTTTTCCACCCATTTGTGTTTGTAAAAATGATTAAATAAATTACATGACAATAATGACGTCTCTAGATTAGTGGCGTATGTTACATATTTACAATTAAGGACTTAAAACATTATTTGTATTTGTACATAATATTTTTATGTTATTACTTTTTTCGTAAAATTTAGTTTTTGCACATGTTATTTGTAACTTTTGACATCTACCTATCAAATAGGATATTTAGACTATGTTGCATAGTGGCAAAAGTTTTTTTTTAATTGGTATTACTTGCAAAATAGGTAAATTCCAGAAAAAATTATAGGACTTATTAGCCTTTAAATATGATCAGGAATAGACAGTTAAAAATTTTCGGGACCCTTCCGAATACCATGTATATAAATGGCTAAATGATCTGTGGAAATTCACATACAATATGGATTGTCAAATGTATATTGTGTTGTGTTTAAATAAACATGAGGTCTTAAACTGCGGGTGATTTCAGCGTTCAACCAAGAGATAGAAGTGAAGCAGTCATGTCAGATTGTCCCTGAGAGCACAGACCAGGACAGCCAAAGACAAGTTCCTGAAGCTGGTGTAGAGGAACTCAGGAACCCCAAAGTTGAGAAAGTCAAAAGAAACAACCAAGGTGAGGAATCTGTGTAGATGTATAGTATTTTTTTGGATTTTGTATTCATTAAATTTGTCTGTGGTGTGATAACTTTTTAGGTGACATGACATTTTTGAGTAGTTAGTTTTTGTATTTCGATTTTAATGATTTCTCGCCGAAAATTCATGCCTTCATAAAAACAATAATCCAGTCAAATAAGGTGTTAGCACAACTGAACAGCTGCTCAACTCCCACTCAGCTTAAAATTAATACCTGGGAGAATCAACTTTTTAGCGTCACTCGTTGCCATGGTTACGATTAGTTGTCCAGGGGACAAAAGTTCATTGAAATACTGATTTTATGGTACTTAAATGTATCTAACTTGCGTTTTTGTGGTCGTTATAACCAATGTCCATAATGGGCCCCCTACTAAGCATGTTAATAGAACAGCATACAACGTCTCTTCAAACAAACTGTGCCACTGTTGTCCCTTGGACAACGGGACAGGATAACAAAACAAAAAATGTTGATTCACCCACCAAATGCCTATTTCCTACAGTACACTAGAGATGGGCCTAATATGGAGTTTGCCGAATACAAATTCCAGATTTTCCCGAACCGAATATTCGGCTGGACTTCCAGTGTGAACGCCGTCTTGATAGCCTCACGATTAATTCCTTTGTGTTTTGCTCTTTAATATTATTTAAAGTGTAAAATCGATTGCTTATTATACAGTAAACTAATATAGTAGTGTGCAGTTAATGGAGAATTAATCTTAAAACGCGTTTAACCACCATTTTGCAGTCTTGTACAAACTGTACAATTTTAGTTGTATTTTAAGCTCCTATTCCCTTGATACTGAGGAGATAGTCCCCCTGGACTGAAGCCATAATTTTAAAAGAATGAATGAATGAATATTTGGCCGAATTATTTAGTTCATATGTATCATTAAATAATAAATAATAAATAAATATTATAGGAAATTATTACACAAATTGACTAAGTCCCACAGTAAGCTCAATAAGGCTTGTATTGAGGGTACTTAGACAACGATATATATAATATATAAATATGTATAAATACTTAAATACATAGAAAACACCCATGACTCGGGAACAAATATCCATGCTCATCACACGAATAAATGCCCTTACCAGGATTTGAACCCGGGACCATCAGCTTCGTAGGCAGGGTCACTACCCACTAGGCCAAACCGGTCGTCATTCTAAAAAACCATTTCTAAACACTTCAATAACAGCTTGCCAGAGAAATAGCTTCCTAGTCAATTCCAATGAAACAACCAGCTCAAATGGACCTCGCAAAAAAAATTTCAACACTCCCCAAGTAACCAAAACATCCCATGGATTCAACATCCTCATTTGTCTTTTAACCTGCGGGAAAGCGTAACCTGATGGAAGAGAGTACTTGAAAAGTTCTGGACGAGCTTACATTTTACAGTGTATATACCGTTATATGTATATTATAGGTTATAAGTCAACTAAATACTTTCTTGTGTTTTTTACGTCGTTTGTACAGTAGACATGTCTACCGGCTCCAACACTCAATTGGGTACTTGACACATGTTGAATATTATAACGAAATTTAGCTAAATAGGCGGGTCCACACGAGCGAGCGAGGAAATTGCCTCGCACGTATGCTCGCTCTGTGTGGACCTAGCTAATGGATAGAAAATGAGATATTAGGCTCGTCTAAAAAAACTTTCAGACAGAAAAAGAATATGGTACCATTCGATTCCTTACATTTTATTTAAAAATAAATTTTACTACAACTATATGCATAAGCACAATATTTCAGGGTCAAAACAGCAATTTTCTTGATCTTCCATACATTTAGGACAGACTAATGTAATGTGACGTCACATTATTACCTATAATATCATTTTGTTAGAATCGAGTGCAAGCGTCAGACTTCTCTCATTTCTGACCTTTGTGTTGCTTAAATGCCTTGAGTCCTATATAGACATTTGATCCTCAGGAAAATCAAGATCGATTGACATTATTTACAGAAACTGTCAAGTACCCAATTGCCCAAAGGTTAACTGGAAGAGATCCCTTAAAGGGATAAGTTCGCATTTGTACACAACAACAATTGACAATTGTTTTTTTCCTGTTTTTTTTTTCATTTATTCCGGCAATTTTATTTATTACCGAATAATTCCATAATTCGTCCCATCTCTACTGTAAACTTCAATATGCATGTAACTGTAGTGTACGACGGGTGGTTTACGACGGGTCGTCGACTCGTCATACACTAAGCTGAATTAAAAGTGAGTTGAGTTGGTGTTGAAATGGTGTGGAATTGATTTAGTCTGCCTATATTGTTGTTATAGTTGTTATTGTTGTGTGTGTGCCTGTATTGTTATCTGTTGTTGGGTATTCTTATCATATATATTGGATTTATGTGCCCTTACAGGGTCTGTATTCAATGTAATATATGAGCAATAAAGATGTTATGAGTTATGAGACTTGTACCCTTTTTCACTACACAATTTCATACAATCTATAAGTTATTAACCTATATTAACAAATTTGAAAAAAAAAAGAATTGATTTTGTTTTTGAATTTTAATATACATTAAAATTACAATCAATAACACTTGCACACATTAAATTAGAAATTAAAACGAATAACATAAAACTAATAAATCAGTTAATCAGTTAGACTCACTGTGCAGTTTATCACAATATATAATAGAGATTCTTCTGTCAGAAGAACTTAAATAAGGTTCACCATCATGTATATGTACATAATTATATGTATTAGTCTATCTTTTATACATTCTATAAGTAGTAGTATTTAACTATTTATATATTTTTAATATTAATTGACTTCACGATTTATTTTTTCCTAATTATTTGTTATTAATTTTTCCTGCACCAACATACACAAATGTCTCTGTTTGACCTATGGTTGACTGGTAGAGAATGCCTTTTGGGCATTAAGTTCGCCATTTGTACATTTTTCTTTATGTGTGCAATGAAGTTTAAATACATAAATAAAAATAAATAAATAATAATATTTATAATAATTTATAATATATTGAATTTATATTTCATCAACAAATTCGGCAATGTAACTATGGTGTGGTAAGCAATCTGTAAATGTGATCTAAAATCCAGTTTATTTCTTATGTAAAGGAATGTCTTAACAATCAAATCCTGTCTATGGTTAAAGAGCATAGACTTCAGATTATGTTTTGACCAAATTTTGCATCTTGCCCGATGAATGAATGAATGAATGAATGAAAGTTTATTCACAAGAACATATGGTACATTAGATATCATTAACATTGTTGACCCTTGATATGCTCGGCCCTAGGGCATGTGAAAATTATTTGTATTGACACAGTTTATGCATGTCAAAGTAAAATACGTTACATAAATGTCGTGTTTCCTAAAATATTATCAAATACAAACATTAAATTATTAAATACAGACGTCAAGTTTTAAGTCTCAGTCAGTTAGTCATTCAAATTCCGCACATAAATTCATCAAACTGTTAGCTAATAACTAGTTAATCCAATTTACTTTTTTACGTCAAAATGAAGTAATAATTAGAATCAATAATGTCAAAATGAACCAGTAATTAGAATCTATAATGTCAAAACTTAAATGAAGTAATAATGAGAATTTATAATGTCAAAAGTTTACATGTCAAAATGAAATAATAATTAGAATTTATTATGTCAAAAGTTTACATGTCAAAATGAAATAATAATTAGAATTTATGATGTCAAAAGTTTACATGTCAAAATGAAATAATAATTAGAATTTATAATGTCAAAAGTTTACATGTCAAAATGAAATAATAATTAGAATTTATGATGTCAAAAGTTTACATGTCAAAATGAAATAATAATCAGAATTATAATGTCAAAAGTTTACATGCCAAAATGAAATATGGTATAATTAGAATTTATAATGTCAAAAGTTTACATGTCACAATGAAGTTATAGCTAGAAATTATAATTAAAATATTCATCAATGGTATAAAAACTTGCATTACACAATATATTTTTCAATTTAAATTTGAATTCATCATTTGGTAGCGACTTTATGTTTGCAGGAATTTTATTAAATATTTGTATACACATGTGATACGCGCTTTTTTTTCTTATTTTAAGCTTATAGGGCGGTAGTGCCATTTGGTACTGTCGAAGAGGTCTATTATTTATATTATTAAATGGCGGGAAGAGTTCTAGATTCTGCTTCACAAAGACAGCTGCTTCGTAAATGTATAGACTTGTCAGTGAATCCAAAGCTTTGCAGTGATATGAAGACAAAAATGTGACTTTCCATCTGAAAAAGTTCCTTATGCTTAATATCCAATATGGACGTTTCTATTAGAATTTCAGATGGAAATGTCCCTCATGAGACAAGTGGAAATCGCAATAAAAATATAAAGACAAACTTATCCCTACGGGATCTCTTCCAGTCAACAGTTCTTTGTTTTACAATGTACCATAAGATTTCATAAATAACACATTTTGTTGCAGAGAAAACTCCACAGAAGAGACCAACAGGAGAGATTCTTTACAATTGTAACCAGTGCAGTTATTCTACTAACAAAAAAAGTAATTTTCAAGTTCATGTAAGGAAACACACTGGTGAAAAACCTTACAAGTGTGACCAGTGTAGCTATGCTAGTGCAAACAAACGTCATTTGCGAGTTCATGTAATGAAGCACACTGGTGAAGCGCCTTACAAATGTGACCAGTGTAGTTTTTCTAGTAGTTACAAAAATAGTGTATTAATCCATGCAAGAACACATACTGGTGTAAAGCCTTACAAATGTGGCCAATGTAATTACGCTAGTGCACACAAACGTGGTTTACGAGTTCATGTAATGAAACACACTGGAGAGAATCTTTACAAATGTGACCAGTGTAGTTATGCTAGTGCACTCAAACCTAATTTTCTTAGTCATGTAAGAAAACACACTGGTGACACGCCTTACAAATGTGATCAGTGTAGTTATGCTAGTGTATATAAACTTGCTTTGCAAGTTCATGTAAGGACACATACTAATGAGAAACCTTACCAGTGTGATAAGTGTAGTTATTCTACTATCACAAAATATTGTTTGAAAAAACATATTCTAAGGAAACACACTGCTGAAAAGCGTCACAAATGTGAGCAGTGTAGTTATGCAAGTAATTTCAAAAATAATTTATTAATTCATATAAGAAAACACACTGGTGAAAAACCATACAAATGTGACCAGTGTAGTTTTGCTAGTACCAACAAAAATTATTTAGTAATCCATACAAGAAAACACACTGGCGAAGAGCCTTACAAATGTGACCAGTGTAGTTTCGCTAGTAGTTACAAAAATCAATTATCAATGCATATAAGAAAACACACTGGTGAAAAGCTTTTCAAATGTGGCCAGTGTCGTTATTCAAGCGCATATAAAGGTGGTTTGAAACGTCATTTACTGACGCACACCAACGAGAAACCTTACCATTGCGAACAGTGTACCTATGCTAGTGCATACAAAAGTGCTTTGAAAGTACATGTAAAGAGACATACCTAACCATAAGAAACCTTAATGTAATCAGTATTGTTATGCTAGCAGCAGAAAATATACATTGGAAACCCAATAACGATGTACACTGATGAAAAGCCCTACAAATGTAACCATTGTAATTTTGGTACCAACCATAAAGGCAAAAAGATTTACAAATGCAACCAGTGTAGTTATGCTCCCTTCTTCTTCCTCGCGTTGTCCCGGCATTTTGCCACGGCGCATGGGAGCCTGGGGTCCGCTTGACAACTAATCCCAAGATTTGGCGCAGGCACTAGTTTTTTACGAAAACGACTGCCATGGGGAGCATCAACTTTTTAGCGTCACTCGTTGCCATGGTTACGATTAGTTGTCCAAGGGACAAAAGTTCATTGAAATACTGATTTTATGGTACTTAAATGTATTAAACTTGCGTTTTTGTGGTCGTTATAACCAATGTCCATAATGGGCCCCCTACTAAGCTTGTTAATAGAACGGCATACAACGTCTCTTCAAACAAACTGTGCCACTGTTGTCCCTTGGACAACGAGACAGGATAACAAAACAAAAAAAGTTGATTCACCCCATGTGACCTTCCAACCCAGAGGGTAAACTAGGCCTGGTTGGGATTAGCCCGGTTTCCTCACGATGTTTTCTTTCACCGAACAGCGACTGGTAAATATCAAATCATATTTCGTACGTAAGTTCCGAAAAACTCATTGGTACGAGCCGGGTTTGAACCCGCGACCTCCGGATTGCAAGTCGCACGCTCTTACCGCTAGGCAACCAGCGCTTGTAGTGTAGTTATGCTCGCGGGCGCAAAAAAAATTAGCAAGAACACCTACCTAGCCTACCTACCTAAACTAGGTACCTAGCCTAGGTACCTAGTTTAAGTTTTAAACTCTGTTAATATCTACACGATAGAACATACCTTGGAGTAAAGTAAAATGCTATTGATGCCGGTGATATCGTCCAGTGTAGAACACCTTTAGATTATTTTATGTTAAGGGGCTCCCTAACGCCAATGTCCTTCGATCTAAATTCCTTAGTTTTGTAATGGTCTTTACAGTACATATGGTGCTACTTTACCGCACTAGTGCATATTACGTTACTGTGTCGAACATTTAAAGGGCCATATGTACTGTAAAATGTTGTACGATACATGTGCGAATAGGTAATTCGCAACTCGTGTCGATTTAAAACACTCCCTTCGGTCGTGTTTTAATTTATCGCCACTCGTTTCGAATTTCCTATTTTTCGCACTTGTATCGTAATGTACTATTGTAGTTTGTCATATTAACAGCAACAGCTTTAAGCAATATAGTATCCCATATTTACTTCAAAGTTCATTGTCTTCGGGATATTTGGCATCAAAGTTGAAAAATTTTAGGCCAAAAAACTGTTTTTTTTGGCCATAACTTTTGTGTTAATTAGTTTAAAATTAAAATCTCTGACCAGTTTTTAGAGACGTCAAAGACGAACCCAAATA
Source organism: Cydia pomonella (assembly GCF_033807575.1). NCBI lineage: Eukaryota > Metazoa > Arthropoda > Insecta > Lepidoptera > Tortricidae > Cydia > Cydia pomonella. The sequence continues at coordinate 8,970,224 of NC_084729.1, forward strand.
TGTAGATTTCGTATATGTAATATGTGTCGATGAGTTACGAAAAAGGTGTGTTTTTAGACAATGTTTGAAAAAATCATAAAAAAATAAGTATTCATTTCTTTCAAAATCCGGTAGACCAGAATGGAGATAAAAAATTGAAGAACCGATAGCCGTTTGTCTTATAATTCTATCTATAGTGCAAATGTAGGAGTAACGGCTCAAAACTTGTCAAAAATTTATGAAAACCGCGGGGAGCCTCTTAAGATATTTATAAAAACCTAGTTAAGGATTTAATTAGATCTTATCATAATAGAACCACCTTTGCAAATTCACAATTCAATGCAAAATCTGCTCAAATATATAATAAAATCCTAAACATTTACCCTAAACAGTCCCAGGAATGTAAGTCCACTGTAATCAAATGGCTCACAAATAAAACATATGAGGAAACAGAGTGCCTATTACGATGAGTACCATTACGCACACGCACACACACGCACACACACACACACACACACACACACACACACACACACACACACACACACACACGCACACACACACGCACAGACATACACACACACACGCAGTCAGGCGTACTGGAAATTAATTTATTTTAATCTAGTTTATGTCGTTCTTGTATCGTTTATAATTAATGTATTGCTTGTTAGTAGTATATTTTGTTTGTAAATTGTAAATAGTATTTATAGGTAGTAAATTTTTGTAAATAGTATAGATCTTAGTATTCGTTATTAATAATCACGGAAGAGCGGTGCCTCCCAACACAGGCAATATTGCTTACCGGGAGACACCATACCCTAAATTATATGTACTGTATTTAATGAAATAAAGAATTTTGTATTTTTTGTTTTGTAATTGCTATTTATTGATGTATAGTCAGCAATACTATTTATTAGCTTAGATTAGCACCTTTGCATACATAGGTACAGGACGGGTACCTTTTCTCTGCAGCTGACTGCATTACAGGTAAATAAATTGTAATTATAACAATCAGTTCCATGTACATAAGGTCTGTTTTTTTATTCCGTAGACTAAAATGACGTTTCATATGTAAGACATGACATTTCTTAGTACTACATGAAATGTCATTTTAGTCTACGGAATAAAAAAACAACGTAGTTACATAAAGTGGAGTTCAATAGAAATTGCAAACAATGTAAACATATATTATGATATGACAGATTTTGCTAGCATTTGTCATATAACCTAAAACTCTTACGAAGGTTTTTTTTCACTGAAATATTAATAATCAACATATATTTTAATTAACAAATTATATTAATAGAATATTTAAGTATATTAACTGTAGATAACGTCATTATTTTCCTTAAAAAGTGCGATATTACGAAGTAATGAAGGTAATATGGATTGTTTACATTTATATTGAACTTCACTTTACTGACTTAGAGTAATAGAGTCCTAATAAATAACTTTTTAAATTTTCCGCTGTTTTTTTATCTCAACCTTTTGTTAGGGGGTCTTCCATATTACGTCACAGTAAAAAGGGGGTGCTTAGTGTCAAACGCGACACGTTAGAGATCGGAAAATGCGTGACAAGAGGGGGGGGGGGGGGGGGGGGTCAAAAAGGAGAAATTTTGCGTGATATGGACAATCTCTAGTACCTAATCATTTCATACTCGCCAGTCGCTTTTCAGACAAAGACCACGAGAAAAATTTACCGCTTTGGGAAAGACTAATGGAATAACGATCCAATAATTGTTCTTAAGCAACTGAGCTACTTACCAGATGCGAGCGAATCTTTCCCTTTCTTTTATGGCATGGATGTTAGCCCTTTCAGCGAAATCTCGTAGAACGAAACTAAACGGGCATCTATAAAAACTTTGACAGAAAAACCCCATTGGGAATTAGGACCACTAGAGCTTTACTAAAACAACTATCACCCAACACTAGGCCACGATTACCACGTTTGCCTATGAATAGACGCAATCTAGTGCTAATGGGAGCCCTAAACGCTTTACTAGAGCGGACTAGTAAAGATTTAGATGATACGCACGCGAAAATGATCATGTACAAATAGCATTATAATCACTACGATCATGTATTGCGGAGCCATCGCGGCGTGCCGTGTTGCACGAGTCAAGTTTCCGGACTCTGAACGTGCACCTAGGACCGCCGGAGGTGTCCCCGCATGGCAAATACGGATCGAGCGACGTATCAACTGGTTTAGGACTCTTATAGGTAGCAAAGATGATCTGCTTCAGGGGGGGCAACCACCGCCCCCGAGTAATGCGCTTTGACGGGTATTGAGCCCCGCGACTATATTGCCAATGTCACGGAGCGCATCGACTTTCTTAAGCAGAAAGTCGAAACCATGGCTGATTTCTGGCGTAGCATCTGGTCAGTGCCTGTCCACACCGAGGGGGGTTGGATGAGTGTTGTCGAGCGTGAGTGCGAGTCCATCGAACCTATGTGGGCAGTCACCATCAGCCCCGATGACGTAATAAGTGAAGTCATATCTCACCTTCTGTACATGGATGACGTCAAATTATTTGCATGAAATAGCCAAGACTTCAAACAACCGAAGTCTTCAGTAGTGCCATTAACATGGAGTTTAGTGTTGATAAATGTGCGGTTATCGTCTTGTATTTTTGTCGTAAAATTGAATGATTGTGGTTCACCTGTTAAAAGATATACCACAATCAGCAACACTTTCATTTCTACTACCTGTCACACAACTTTTTTACCCATTTTTTTATTATTTCGCAATTAAATATTGAGCGCCGCCATTCAGGTACTATGAAAATATGTCCGTAGAACGTCGTGATTATATGCTCGTTGAATATGTGCAAAGACAAAGAGAATTAAGAAGACCAAGAGTGCTCACGGTTTTGTTACCAAAAAGACTTATTTTCGTAGTCTACATTCTACATCTAGCGTCAAGTAGCGGAACTCTCAGTACTGCTACTCGACAATAGATGTCGCGGCCACACTCCATAATAATAATAAATGTATAGTAATATATGTCATCAAGTTGGGGATACCAATTAATATTCAAAGTTTCTATAATGTCTACCATATTAAAATTATTATTTTTTTGCTGTGCGAATGCTTGGTTTAATCAGTTAATAATATTGACATCATAATTATTTACAAATTACTCAAAAGATATCAGAACCGCACTCTACAATTGTATAAGAAGGTATTTAATTTGAGTAGTAATTCAATCCTAGATACCACAATGGTGTTTTCAACATTGGCAACATGTACGAGTGACGCCTCACTTTGCTAATCTCAAGTGGACCATTTTCTCTTTTCTGTCAAGCACACCTTTCTGACTCAGTGATAAGGTGCAATTTAGTATGACAAAAAAGTAATAGCGTGCTCCACTTTATATCTCCATGCTAAAAACCTACACATACACATTTTTAAGCAAACATACACAGCTTGCCCACCACCTAAATGGCTACGGCTTGAGAATTTTGTACTGAGAACAGACAACGGGGTGCCTTGGGACAAACAATAATAGCGCTTTCTCTGCTAGTCCTAATTACGTAGGTTAAGTTTGGTATGTTGTCATTAAAACGTGTTTTAAATGCGTCCCATTTCGTATATTCTATCGTATTGCATATCTATAGAAAATATACAAGCTATGTGTATATTCAAACACAATTCTGTATTGTTCATGAATAAATATACTATGACTATGCGTGTATTGGAACGCACGCCAATGAGGTGAGAGTGAAAAGTCAAATTTGACATTGACATCAATAATACCACAGGGGGCTTACCGCGAACCACGTTCGACACGTTGCCTCTCTGTCGCACTTGTAAATTCGTACGTAAGTGACAGGGAGCCATCACGTCGAACATGGTTTGCGGTAGGCGCGGCGCTCTGACTCTGACCTATTCGCTAACGCCTAAAGCTTAGTCATCGTAGTCCTGTGATAAATACTGAATTTTGGGATTTTTTAACTAGAAATTTAAAGAAAATATATTGTACGAGTTTGAAACGATAACCCAATAGAAAAAGACCCTACCTTTGTTTACTTGCGGTTTACAAGATTCAAGATAATATCGAAAAGTGTTTATTGACGATGGAGTCAGAGAGTGTTTGCGTTAAACTTGAGCCCTGTGAGGATGAGTGTATATCAGATATGCCCACGTTCGAAGGAGTGTTTGTGAAAGCTGAGCCGTTGCTGGAAGATGTGTGTGTAAAAGAAGAGTCGCTCGGGGAGAGCGCGGCGGACGTGGCAGCGGAGCTGTACGCCGACCACGCCATGAAATATGATCTCGTACTCAGCCCCGAGCAGATGGAGCTGCCCGTTTGCCACGCACCAACAGGTGAGTAGTGGGTTCTCACTATAAGCTGTAAAATCATTAGGGCTTGGGAAGTATAGTAGTATAGTTGGTTTCTTAACTCATTGACTTAGCAAAAGTTGGATTAACATATCCACTTGTAATTTAAACGTCATTATTAGAATACTTAAGGTTAGTTTGACAAAATTCAGGATCTTCATATGGCTTGTCAACTTCAACTTCAACATGTATTCAGCAAATAGGCCACAAGGGCACTTTTACACGTCAACATGGAATTTACATACAAACAAAAACAAGCACATCAACAATTAAGTATAAAATACAATTACAAAAAAATAACTAAAATAATAATAAAAAAAAACAAACAGATACAAAAAAAATCTAAAATTATTTAGAGGTGTAAACGTCTCTAAATGTCAGAACTAAACGACTTTTATCAAATTATCGTTAGAGATGTATAGAGTCTCATAAGAGTCAAAATTCCGTATTATGAAAACATTCATTAGGATAAAAGAAACATACAAGACCCGGCTGAGGTGTCTCACTGTAATTATATACTCTATAAAGTTAGCTTAAACAGACCAGTCTCCACAAACAGCACCCGTTCACGAGTATGACGCGTATCTCAGCCATCGCCTCCCTCAACCTTCATTCGGGAAAGTGGCGACCCGATCAACGACGCCACCGTAAGTAAAGACTTTTAAGCAAGCATGACATGTTCATGTCTTTCAATAAGGCAACCATTATTGTTGCCTCTTGGATTTACTTTATTCAACAATGTGTTGTACTTTTTAACACATTCACTGCTAGACAAAAAACGGCACACTACACCAGAAACCGGTGGTTTATAGCTGCGTACAAAACAACCCGCTCAGCGGGTTGTCTGGCATCTGAACAAAGTTCACAAGCGCCCACCAGGTGGGTTCCTGGCAGTGAATGTGTTAATGTATAACCATGTTTGAAAAGCATACTCAAGAATAAATATATGTCTTGTATATTCTAATAAAGAAATCCTTAGTAATTACATGTAATGCTATATGGATCATATACAAAATAGAATTTTCTCTTTTAGTCATTTTAGTAATATGAGTATCCCATTTCTAGTTAGGGAGAAAACTAGAGCATTTGGGCATTCTGGGCTCCATTCCGCTCAACATTGCTCCAAGCAATTATTAGGGTTGGCAAACCTTGACATTCCTTTGTGTGCACAACCACAGATAAGATAATTACATTAATTTTGAGAACCCTAAATAGCTGAAAGGGATAGTTCCATTTATTAGAAAGGAACAACATGATTTGTCCCTGAATCTCTGTCAAACTGGTTTTGTAGGAAGTTTCCTTTCTGTATGGTAGTACTATTATTTATTCTGTGGCCCAGATCTCTTTAATTGGCTATTGCTTGTAGGGTAACAGAGCCAATGCGATAATTTAGTTTAAGGCTTGTTTTCCGATGTGTACAATAGACAGATTACCGGTCTGGCATAGTGGGTAATGACCCTGCCTATGAAGCTGATAGTCCCGGGTTCAAATCCTGGTAAGAGCATATATTTGTGCGATGATCAGATATTTGTTTCTCAGTCATGGGTGTTTTCTATGTATTTAAGTGTTTATAATTATATATATCGCTGTCTAGGTACCTACAACACAACCCTTATTGAGCTTGCTGTGGGACTTAGTCAATTTGTGTAATAATGTCCTATAATAATTATTTTCTACGTATTTAAGTATTTATAAATATTTATATATTATATATATCATTGTCTCCACAACACAAACCTTATTGAGCTTACCGTGGGCCCTAAGACTCCACTGTCCGTCTATCACCAGGCTATAACAACAAATACTAAAAACTACAGGACCCTCGGTGAGCAAGTCCGACTGGCACTTGTCCGGTTTTTTTTAATGTACAGTCGAGTACGGTTAGTAGGACTTCGCATATAACAAGCAACCGTTTTTAGCGACGTAACTATAGGCAAATGTTTGGTTTTAGGATGAGCTACTATGAAAGTACAACCATTTATTATGACTCCGTTTACGGCGGAATTTCACACATAATTTTCTGGTTAGAACAACGACGAGTGTTGATCAGTGTTGGCCGAAACGTTAATAATGCAATTGACCGTTAACCATTACAAATTGATTCGTAAACTATAACAGGAAATTAGGAACTTGGACAATAATTATTCTGCTGTTAATGGTCTAGCTGTCAGTATATTACTGTCAGTATGCTCCTATATACTGACAGTAATATTCTTCGAAATGTCCTCAACATATAGTCTGTATCTTTAGGTATTTAAAAAAAGGTAAACAAACAATTTGTACATTTTCGGGTAGTTTTAATATTTATTGGTTAACCAACCAAATACAAAACCGCCTGGATCTGTCACTGAACGACCTGACTTTAAACCTACTTTATTTGATCATGTAATGTTTTCATCTACCCTCAGCTGCCTTAAGGAGCCATTTAAGGGGAGATTTTGTTTACCTTTTCTTAAATACCTAAAGATACAGACTATAGTGACAAAATAATTACGACCAAAAATTTTACCATTCCTTCAGGTGCGGAATGTGTTTATGCTTTCTACTTTGGCGATGACACTATGAAAAGTACCTACTATCTAAGTCTCGTTTGCATAATGCAGTCCGTACTTTTAACTATAGAAATTAGAACTAAAAACAATCAAAATTTTTGGATTTAAATGATTCTATTTTTCTCTGATAAATATTATTAAATGCATATGTTAGTGCCTGGTTGCCTTATGGGCGCTACATGTAGTAAAGTATGACTCACGCCAGACCGGGGCGGGGCCCAGTCGGAGCTTCCGGCGCTTTACTACGGAAAGCACCACGTAATGACCGATCAGCCGTCTTAGAAAATGACGTGTCGGACGGCTCGCGTGAGTCATGCTTAATTCGTAATAGGAAGGTCTTTGGTATTGAATTGAAATGAAACTTCGTTATAAAACTACCATTATTTACCGTTTATTTATAAGTTTTATAAATATACAGCACGCTTTTCACTTTTTTTTTCTTTGTATCAGCCCTTTAGCTAGCACAATTTGTTAACACTGGCTGTTCAGGTGTTACTACTAAGGCTGTTCATATAACAACCGTTCTTCATGTGCCTTTTATTAGACCATTGCCCCTCCAAGTTGGGGGCCTACCACGAACACCAAAAATCGCAAATAACGGGCATCTTTCTCTGTCATTCTACCTACGTATATATTTTTCAATTTCAATTTATTCAACATTACATGTCATGTTGATTACAAAAGATGTTAGTCACAGCCGTCACAGGTAGTTGGTACATGAGATCCTGATAAAGCACAAAATGTTGACAGGTAGGTACTTACAACTCTAACGAAAATTATTAAGCTAGTTCATGCAAAAAACAAAATGGTATGTCGAAAAAAATAAATAAATTAAATTAAGCAGTATATACAATGCGACGTCATATTATGTTATTATTAACAATTCTTTGTATAGGCGTATATATACGCTTTAATTGGAGTAAAAGAGACAGATGCCCGCAATCTGGGAACATTGGTGTTCGTCACGTCGGCTGACCGGTAGTGACGTCACCTTATAAAACAGTCCCCCGTCGCGTCTGTGTGTATGTATGTTCGTGATAAACTCAAAAATTACTGAACAGTTTTTCGTGCGGTTTTCACCTATCAATAGAGGTTTAGGTGTATTATTTGTTAAGATTTTGTGTAACCCGCGCGCAGCCGGGGCGGATCGCTTATTTTAGTAAAAAACTAAATTAAAATAGTCATTTCGTTCAGTAAGGGGTATGGCACACTACGTCCGATTGGCACGCACGATTGGCAAAATAAAATAAAATAGGATATTCCCAACAAGTGGTGATAAATTAAAAGTAATTAAAACACGAGTTGCGAATTACCTATTCGCACGTGTATCGTACAATGTTTTACAGTACATATGGCTCTTTAAAGTTTCGACATATTTACGCACGGAAAGTGCACATTCCCGCACGTGTGCGGGAAAGTAACTCCATATGTACTGTAATAGTACATTACGATACAAGTGCGAAAAATAGGAAATTCGAAACGAGTGGCGATAAATCAAAACACGAACGAAGGGAGTGTTTTAAATCGACACGAGTTGGTTACGGTTTTTTAATTAAAATAATATTTGTTTATTTACAATAACAATATACATAATTGGTATATACAGATGATTACTATAACTAGCTTATATCTAAAATAGGCCCTTGAGGCAGTGTACCAAGGATGCTGGCGGCATTTCCTCGTTGTATCGCAATACTGATACGTTGTGCGAGGAAGCCGTCAGCTCTTCGGTCACCTTCGCGATTTCAATTAAGTACTTGAATTTCGTTTTTTAATTAAATATAGGAGTGCTAGATTTTAAACACATATAATATATATATATATATATATATATATATATATATATATATTGAATAATTATAATAAATTCTAAGCTTACTTATCTATATACCTGCAGAGTTAAGTACCACAATTATATACGCCATACACTATTGTGCCATTCACATAGGTATATATTTGATATAAGTATTATATTTAATTATATAAAATAAATACCTAATTATTTTTTCACAAAGAAATGCATTCTTTAAAGATACTATATTACAATGTAAAACATCAATGTTAGAGGGATTTACGCATTCATTATAAAGTCTACATTTATAGGACATTATCACACAAATGAAGATTTAAAATAAGATTTTTTCAAATTAAAATGGTTATTTTATGTACAATAACAATATACATAATGGATATACAGAGGATTACTATAAATATCTTAAATCTAAAATAGGCCCTTGAGGTCAGTGTTGGCCGAAACGTTAATGCAATTGACAATTAACCATAATGTTTATTGGTCAATTGCATTAACGTTTGGCCAACACTGCTAGAGACATTGTACCAAGGATGCTGGCGGCATCTACTCGTTATATCGCAATACTGATACGCTGTGCGAGGAAGCCGCCAGCTCTTCGGTCACCAGTTCGCGATTTTGTAAACCAAACCAAACTATAATCTCAAACTTTTCACTATGGGCTCCCAACTCAACTATAATGATTACATTGCGAAACACTTTAGTGAACTATAATGTAATGTTAACGTTTGCATACACACGCTCCATGATATACACAACAAATTACAAATAAAATTTATAAAATAAAGCATTAATCACAAAACCAAGTCAAATATAGTTATTGTATTCTTTTTAGCGCTCTTAAATAAAAGCTTGTTTTTAAAGAAGTTTTTTACTCATAACGTATTTAGTAGTTAGCTACTTAATTTTAGTTGACTCTTAGGAAAAGTATTGTACAATGTACACTACTGATATAATCAGGCGTTTCAATCTCGTTTCTTATTTAGGCCACAAAGCGTGGCATTCGACTGAAATGCTCTCTATTATATTACGATTGTATAATAGTATATTGTGCAATAGGTACATAATAAGGGTTCTTAAAATTCAGTTCTTTTGTAAAGACAGGCCCGAGAATTTTAGGATCTCGTTATGCACCGTTGCACACACATTTTATAGCAGTTAACACCTAAAATTATAAATCATATCGAAGTAAATATTGGTTTGTAGATCTTTGCCTAGAAGTCAGAATTAAAAAAATAACAACAGTTGCATAATATTGTATGAATATCCAAAAACAGCCGGGGCGCGTGGCCGTAAACCATATCAATGCGAAGTATGTAACAAACAATTCAGAGATTTGAGTTCTATAAAGAGACATAAGCTAATACATACTGGTGAGAAACCATATTAATGTGAATTATAAAGTTGATTTCGATATCACTGACAGTCATTAAATAAATAAAAACGCTGTAGTAGAAAAGACACTATTTAATATGCAGAGCAATGCTGCAGTACTCACTAATATGTACACGGCGATTATAACAATTGCTATTCAAATATTTTTACTAGATATGATATAAATACAATTTGTTACAGATTGGGCGCTCGGTGACGTAGACGCTTGCCCGCAGACCAGGGGCCGCGGCGGAAGACAGCTCGCGCGGGCCTGCTCCGTGCGGGTCGAGCCCTGCGACGGCCCCAAATCACACTTCGTACCCAAGACCAAGAATACTCCAATGCTCGCTAAACCCGCTTCACCGCTACAGAAACACAGACCGTATCAATGCAAAATATGTAAAAAGCAATTTCGTGATTTGAGAATGGTACATAGACATATACTAACACACACTGGGGAAAAACCATTTGAATGCGAATTGTGTCAGAAAAAGTTTTCACGATTAGATAAATTAAACGTACATAAACGAATTCACACCGGTGAAAAACCATATCAATGCGAACTATGTGACAAACAATTCAGAGATTTGAGTACTGTAAAGAGACATAAGCTAATACAACATAAACTAATGCACACTGGTGAAAGACCATATGAATGCGAATTGTGTCAAAAAAAGTTTGCACGAATAGATAGATTAAACGTACATAAACGAATTCACACCGGCGAAAAACCATATCAATGCGAAGTATGTAACAAACAATTCAGAGATTTGAGTTCTATAAAGAGACATAAGCTAATACATACTGGTGAGAAACCATATCAATGTGAATTATGTAAAACTCAATTCCGAGAATTGAGTACTTTAAATAATCATAAACTAATACACAGTGGTGAAAAACCACATAAATGTAATTTATGTAAGAAAACATTTAGACAATTAGGTCAATTAAGCACACATAAACGAGTTCACACCGGTGACAACCATATCAGTGAGAAATATGTAAAAAGCGATTCAGATTCGTGAGTACAACAAATAAACGTAAATGAGTCAACACCAGCAAAAATGCATAAAAATGTGAACTACTCGTATGTAAAAATCTTTTTTGCTATTGGGTAACTAAGTTCACATACGAATTCACGCTAGTAAAAAATATACGCTTTTGCATGCGTATATTTTTGCCTAAACAAAGATTTTATGTTTTCAATTCGATTAATTATGTGAAGGATTTTTTTTAAATGCATACCATATACATGATATGCATTAAGATGCATGCATATAGTCGAGTGTGTTCTCCTTTAGTTTATTTTATAATTTTAATATAGTTTAGCATTTAATAGCTCTGTATGGATTTACTACAAATGAATAAATCACTACACCTTATAAAACCAAGTCCTCCGCCGCGTCCGTCTGTGTGTATGTTCGTGACTTGAAAACTACTGAACGGATTTTCATGCGGTTTTCACCAATGTAATAGTGATTTTTGAGGAAGGTTTAGATGTATAATTTGTTTGTGTAACTCGTGCGAAGCCGGGGCGGGAGTTGTAATTAAATTTGTAATATCATTAAATAACTTTGTAATGTTTCAGCACTTTTACTGGCCCAACTGCCAACCTTTTCTACCATCTATATAGTCAAAATATGGATGCTCACCAGTTGCTCAATATATGTCTCATAGCACACACTACCAGTCACACTAAACAGGCAACATTCAAATTTGTTTTACAATATATAGAAAGGTAGTTATTATACAAGATGCCCGTGAGCATTGCGAGAGATTTGCATGGTGCATTCCTAATGGCAACAGAAGCAAAAAATGTTATGACTTTTTATGAAATTCGACAAAAAAAATATTATTTTTTCCCCTTTTTTTGAACACTACTGTACATAAAACGTATTTTTTATTGATAAACACATAACCTAAAATTAACTAAAAAGTTTTTATTTTATTTGGGGGTAGCCTCTCGAACACATTCTTTTAATTTTTCGATGTCAATCAATAGGTACGTCCAGACTAGACCTCAAAGTGGCAATACCGCAGTCAAAAATGTGTTTTGTACCGACTTATGGCGAAATAATTATTTCGAAAAACATTTAACTATCTCTGAAACTAGGCTAATCCAGAAAATTTTATATGACATTTTAGTTTCTAAATATTACCAGGAATGCTTAGTTAAAATGTCGCGCAATGCTCAAGGGCACCTTGAATAAAAATGCCATCCAAAATAATCATGCACAGCGAGATAAAATTACAACGAGCAATAACTATCCTATCCATATTGGGATACCCTCCTCCAATTGAGGGGGGATTTAAATCTTCTCGGGTCAGAGGTGTAGGTGTAGCTTTATTTGACGTTCATAAGCGCATTGTAATATACCTACTTGAATAATAAAATATCTTTTATCTTTATTAACCGACTTCAAGATTTCAAAAGAGGAGGTTATCTCGGTTTTTTTTAAATGTTTGTTACTCCATAAGTCCGTCATTTCTGAACCGATTTTGAAAATATTTTTATATCATCATCATCAGAACATACATATATACAGATTGGTCCCGTTTTTGTCGAAACTCAGTTCTGATGATGGGATCCATGGAATCGAGGGAACTCTTCAAATGTGAAAGGCATACATATAGTGATTTTTGTATTTTCTGTAACAAATCAAGTATTTACATTTGTAGAAGTGACATTTGATGAAGTGGAACTGCTGATGATGAACAGAACGGAACTCTTCAATTATGCATAGTTCACGTTTGGCAATTTGTTCTCTTTGCCAAGCAGTTAGGTTTTCAAGGCACATTTTAATATTTCTATCCTATTTAGTTTTTTTTAATAATTATCTGGTGCTTTATTTCATGCATGGTGTGAAATAATTTATCTTAAATACAGTCGAATACCCTATTGCGGGTATCTTACCAGTCAACCATAGGGCAAATCTGAAATCTGTCAAGGTGGGTGCAGTGGCAAAAAAAAAACATGTTACCTTCTTTTCTACATAATTAGGCGTAGGACGCTGTCTTTTTAATTTCATTGTATGAAATCTAAAAATCAACAATAATCGTTCTTTCACCGGTCTCCCTCATTGAAGTCGGTTTTTTTCTTAAAAATCATATCAATAAAAGATTGACTGATTGATTATTAAAATTACAGATACTTTAAATGAGCGATTGCACTCTCCTATTTTTTTTCTGCATGGACAATGTATGGCGTTCTCGATAACTTGAATATGAAGGCAGAAAAGGTGGTTTCTGAATAGGAATGAAAGTCTTAATTTTTTATTAAACCATTTACAAATACATGGGAATATAGCAGTAGTAGTAAACACTTTATTGCACAAAACAAGAACATAACACAGAAAGAATACAGTAAATGTGTACAAAGGCGAACTTATCCCCTTAAGGGATCTCTTCCGGCTAACCTTTAAGTAAGTGAGAGAGATACATACAAAATGATAGTCATAAAATTTAGTTATTGATGAATATTTAGTTGTTTTTGTATATATGCCTTTGCACCTAATGCATCATATAGTATTTAGTTATGTTTCTAAGTTTAGCTCCTTCTTTAAAGTCTTGCCGTCATGTATATATTACATGTCCTTGCTAATATATGGAGTGGTACTCTGAGGAAACTGTTGCGAAATAAAACGACATTTTATCAGTAAAAAAAATGGATTCAATCCATTTGTAAGAAACCTACAAGAACATCTTGCAAGAATCTTTTCTTTGAGCCGAAGTTACTTACCTTACCTTTATACACATTACCTTACCTTTATATACCTTATCTTTATACATTTTGGAAGTTACTAAATTTGTAAAGTCAAATACAGTTTCAGTTTATGAAATTAAAAGATATGTAATTTTAATACGAGATCCATTAAGACTCGTAAAACCTAAGACGATCACGAAAGTGTGTGACAAGAACAGTTGCTGCAGGGCTATCAAAATTTACAATCATGTCCCGGAAGATATAAAATCCTTGCCATATAAAGCCTAAATTGCACAATGGGCTACTAGAAAAAAGATTTTACAGTATTAATGAGTTCGTATCACAATAAAGGACTGAGTTATATGTATTACATTATTTGCTAGGTAAGTCGGTTGATCCAATGAATTGTGTTTTTACAAGCTTTTATTTACTTTCACCTGACCGTTGTCTGTTTGTAATCAAATCTTGCAAGTTAAATTTGACCCACTTCCCGGTTTCCGATGAAGCTGAAAATTTGCATACATATGTAAGTCGGGTGACAATGCAATATTATGGTACCATCGAGATGATCTGATGATGGAGACAGGAGGTGGACATAGGAACTCTGGGATAAAACAACGCAACCTAATTGTGTTTGGGGTTTTTAGAATTTTCTCGATGAGTATTAGTTGCCTGTGGAAAGAAAAGTACAGTCAGCGATAAAAGCTTGTACCAAAAATGAAATTTTTGCCAAAAACTTATTTTCTTCTTTCTCTTCTTTAGGTACCATATCCTCTACGGATGTCGGATACCACAGTCCGGAATTCTTCTCTATTTGCAGTCTTTTTGCCCAGCGTGGCAGCGTCAATTCCCGTACAACTCCTAAGGTTATCCATCCATGTAGTTTTTTCTTTTCCCTCTGCCTCTTTTTCCTTCGATTTTGACCTCTATTATCTCTTTAATGATATTACATTTGCTATGTCTGTAATCTGTATACATTGTATACAAATGTCCATTTGAATATTTTCGTCTCTGTATATTTTTGAGTATAAAAATGTCCACATGTACGAGTATGTTAGATGGAATATAAAAATATCGAAGTATAAAAATTACTACTCTAATGAAAAGAAATATAGCTGACGACCAGTTACGAGTACAGTCAGCATCATATATTTTTATATTTTCACGGGTTCGGATCGGACGTAGTGCGAAACCGCTGTAATAGTATTTTTTCTGCTTAATTTCCTTTAACATCAATAAATATCACTAATTATTCCGAAAGATATGCAACTTTCTATAGTAGAAAATATAAATGTAGCTTTTAAATTATGACTTTTATATGAAAAACGCATGAGTGCTCAATACTTTTGGCCAAAGCTGTATAGTATTATGATCCTGGTAAGAAAATAGACATTTTTATACGTTGACTTTCAAAATTTTTTATTTTTTTTTATTGTAGACATTTTTATATTTTTATACTTTGTTAATAGTCATTTTTAGGGTTCCGTAGTCAACTAGGAACCCTTATAGTTTCGCCATGTTCGTCTGTCTGTCTGTCCGAGGCTTTGCTCCGTGGTCGTTAGTGCTAGAAAGCTGAAATTTGGCATGGATATATAAATCAATAACGCCGACAAAGTCGTACAATAAAATCTAAAAATATAATTTTTTTTTTAGGGTACCTCCCCTACACGTAAATTGGGGTTGAATTTTTTTTCCTTCAACCCTACAGTGTGGGGTATCGTTGGAAAGGTCTTTCAAAACTAATAGGGGTCTTTAACAAACATTTTTTGATTAAGTGAATATATTCTGAGATAATCGCTCCGAAAGAAAAAAAAATGTGTCCCCCCCCCTCTAACTTTTGAACCATAGGTCCAAAAAATATGAAAAAAATCGTGGAAGTAGAGCTTAAGAAACACATTAAATGAAAACTATAGCGGACATGATCAGTTTAGCTGTTTTTGAGTTATCGCAAAAAGTTTCCCCTTCATAGTCATAAAGACTTAACTTTAATTAGGGACTGATGACTTAAAAATGATTTTTCTTAGGAAGATTTCTTTGAATTGGCGCCTAGCCTTTTTTAACGCTAAGATACAATCATTTTTATTACGCCAGGATTTAGTACCTTTAATGTTTAAGCGGTGGTGGCCGAGTGGATATGACGTCCGACTTTCAATCCGGAGGTCGCGGGTTTAAATCCGAAGTTTTTCGGAACTTATGTACGAAACATCATTTGATATTTACCACTAGCTTTTCGGTGAAGGAAAACATCGTGAGGAAACCTGCATACATCTGCGAAGAAATTCAAAGGTGTATGTGAAGTCCCCAATCCGCATTGGGCTAGCGTGGGGACTATAGCCCGAGCCCTCTCGCATGAGAGGAGGCCTGTGCCCAGCAGTGGGACGTATATAGGCTGAATTATTAGTATTATATAATGTTTAATCTGTTAAGTTCTAATAGCTCAGAAAATCATGTCTTAAAAATGATTTTTCTTAGGAAGATTTCTTTGAATTGATGCCTAGCCTTTTTTAAGACATGATATACTGAGTTATTTGAACTTAACAGATTAAACATTAAAGGTACTAAATCCTGGCGTAATAAAAATAATTGTACCTTAGCGTTTTTTCTTAAAAATTATATCGATAACTTGAAAAATTATAACGCCTGCAAAATTGTAATAGCAAGCAAAATATAAAATGAGTAAAACTTTGAAAGCACAAATAAAATGACTCATATTATAATTGAATATGAAGGTACAAAAATTTGGCTTTTATAGAATTTATCAATAACCACGGGAACATAGCGTAATAAAGTACACCCGCCATTCTGACTGTCAGGATGGCGGGTGACCTGTTTTTTGGTGATAACTTTAAGTACCGTGAGGTACAATTTTTTTTAAAGGAGGTACTAAATAGTACAAATTAGGTACAAAAATATGGTATGGTTTTCATTTAATTTTATTTAGGTACACCCGCCATTCTGACTCTCACAGTTAATGGCAGTTGTCTATAAGTTTTGTTTGCTATTTTGGACCACGTGGGATTCAATTTCTCGAATGGCATGATTGTTGTCGCCATGGCATTTTGACAACACCACGACGACTATCCTACCAATACTGCACGTGACGTACATCCGGAGCTGTCAAACCCAACGTCATAAAAGAGCAAGCACAAGGCGGGAGCGACCACTTGCCATCTAGCAGCCACCAGCGACGGAGTATTGTACATATGGTGTATTGGTGTCCTGAGTATAATTGTATCATACCTATTTGCTTTATCGTTCACGGTCGTATTAAGTATAATATGGTCTACATATTATACTTAATACGATCTGATTATTCCTTGTATTATTGTTACGTGAATAAATAAATAAATGTATTAATGTTGCTTGGGTGTTTATTTCATGATGGGTACGAGCGTTTTAATCTATTTTACAATAAAATGCACACACGTAGGTATCCCACTGCTGAACACGAGCCTCCACGAGATATTGCTTCAGGTTGCCTCGTGGTTTTTTCCTTTACCAAAAATAGATAAGTAAATATCAAACGATATTCTGTAGCTATAAAATTCCAAAAAAACTCTTCAGTACGAGCAACGTCTATGGATTCTCTTTGATACGAGCGACGGTGGATTTCCAGATTAAGTCACGCGCCGTACTCTATTCAATAAGAGATAATAATTCGCATGTGACCTAAGTTTTGGTTTTGGGAGGTTTGGGCATAAAAATCATGTTTCGGCCGCAACTAGAACAAAACCGAATCTTCGGTTACGATCAAAAACATCCAGTTTCTTCTGACACTTACCATAATCCATGACGTCACAATTAGGTTCCTGCTTGAAGCCCGCCATCGCCCACAGCCGGAGCTCACACAGTACCAACTACACAACACACCGACGAATGACCATGTCGAAGCCTCGCTAGCCGCGGAGCGGTGTGGAGAACAGGTAGTTATCTACGCATCTTTTGTTTTATCCGTGATAAGACAATTGAAACCGTCTCGGGTTAGCGTGTTGTTTATTTGATTGTATTAAAATGCCACAAGGCATGTCATTATTAATACAAGGTGCCCGTGAGCATTGCGAGACATTTTAACTAAGCATTCCTGGTAATATTTAGAAACTAAAATGACATATAAAAATTTCTGGGTTAGGCCTGGTTTCAGAGATAATTAAATGTGTCTCGAAATCATTCTTTCGCCGTAAGTTGGTACAGAACACATTTTTGACTGCGGTATTGCCACTTTGAGGTCTAGTCTGGACATACCTATTGATTGACATCGAAAAATTTAAAAAAAAATCAAGAGGCTACCCCCAAATAAAAAAAACTTTTTAGTTAATTTTAGGTTATGTGTATAAAGTTATTGTAAATCAGATCAGTATGTTCCTAGAAAAACATAATGTTATCTCGGATTCGCAGCATGGCTTTCGGAAATCTAGAAGTACTTCCACAGCCTTAGCACGATTCTCAGATGAAGTTTGTCGAAATTTAGATAGTGTCAGGTACGTGGGGGTGCTTTTTATAGATTTCAAAAAAGCATTCGACACACTGGATCACGAACAGCTACTGCAGGCGATGGATGAATGTGGGGTTCGTGGTCCAGTGTTGGAGTGGTTCCGTGCTTACTTGAAAGGTCGGACTCTCCGAGTCACTATCGACGGAGATAGCGGAGAGGAGGCACACGTGCAATCGGGGGTACCTACCGGCTCGGTCTATGGTCCACTGGGGTACATCATGCATGTAAACAGTGTGACAAATGTAGTGCGGAACTGCTCCACCTACATGTATGCTGATGACACATGCCTACTTTATGCTGACAAAGACCCTAACATCATACAAACATGTATACAGGAAGATTTTGAAAATATACTCAAGTGGTCTCACGATAACGGAATCATTTTGAATACAGAGAAAACAAAATTTTTGCTTATAAGTTCCCCGTATACTAAAAAATACCATAATCCTGTTCAAATTATTGGTCACACATATGATTGTTTACATACCAACAAACATAATTGTAAATGTAAAATAATAGAGGTAGTTCAAAATTTCAAATATCTGGGTTTAACTATAGATAGTCACATGAATTGGAAAATACATATAAACATAGTGTGCAATAGGCTAAGGTCCATATTATGTAAAATAATTAGCTTAAAAAATATTGTAAAAAAAAATATATTACGTATGTTATATCATTCACTGGCTGACGCTGTAATTGGATATGGATTGATAGCCTACGGACGTACTTTTAAAACCTATTTAAACCATGTGCTTAATTTACAACTGAGACTGTTAAAAAATATTACAAACGAAAATACCATAAAAACCTGTAAGAATGATAACGTAGCCTTATTCAAAACATTAAGCGTCTTACCAGTGCATGACAAGGTTAGATATTTATTAGCAACTGATCAGTTTAATTGTTCTGAGTTTAAAACGCCGCGAGTGTACACACGACCGCAAAGAGGGTTAGAGCGCCGTAGGTACGCGGAGCCCACCGCCAACAACTACTATGGTGAACGAACGCGCAGCTATCTCACACCGCGAATTTTTAACAAAATTTCCTTTGAAGACGAGTGTAGCAGCAAAAACGTGTTTAAAACGAAACTGAAAAAGTTGCTACTAAATACTTCAACTCAAAACGTGCCTCAACTTAAAAATAAATAAATAAAATATATAAAAAGATCCCAAGCTTGGGCAACTAGTTTTTTCAGATAAGAAAAACAATACACACCTACATACATACATATAATACTTAGAATAAGTCATAATCATAAATACTTAGATAAATAAATAGTTCATAAGATAAGATCGGGTACACAAAAACTGTAAGTGAGTGCAACATTCGCCGATAAACGTTATGTTTGGCGAAATATTATGTAAATATATATTGTACCAACTTTTTTTGGATAAATAAATTAAAAAAAAAAAAAAAAAAAATCAATAAAAATTACGATTTATGAACAGGAGTATTCAATAAAAGGGAAAAAAAAAAACAAAAAAAAAATTTTTTTGTCGAATTTCACAAAAAGTCATTATAACATTTTTTGCTTCTGTTGCCATCAGGAATGCACCGTTAAAATCTCTCGCAATGGTAACGGGCACCTTGTATATGTAAGTGAACATTATATACAAACTATTATATCGACATATTTTTAGTATAAAAAAACAAAATGCGAACACCGGATGATACAAGGGTCATACACAATTTATTGTATATTTAACTAGTTTGCGTTATTGTAGACATTGCAAAGTTAAGACAGACAAAAGCAATTTTTTGAAATGCTCATTTTTTTTTTTTACAAATAATATATGTATCCGGGCCCTTAACACCTTAGTTTCGTCCACAATACTGTGCTTTTTCTGATATGTGTTACACCCAAAAATATTTATTTTATTTTTGGGTTAAACACAAATAGTTTATATACCAAACTGTAAGTAGAGTGAACCTGTTGGTTTACTTTACGGGGTCGTGACGTCACACAACCAAAGAGCGGGTATCAAAAAGAAAACGTTGGGAAACTGATAAAATATCAAAAAGAAATATTTATTAAGAATAATATCACAAAGTCAAAATGTACATGGAATTGATTGTTATAGTTACAATTAAATGCGAAACTATGTATACGTCTTAGAAATAAACTAAAGGCGAACACACACTGGACCATATCACTAGCATCTTTATTGCATATGATTTTGTAATGACCTTTTCACATATTTTTCTCTGAAATATGTTCTTTCATGTACTAAAAGTATATTGACTTGAGAACTTAAAAATTACTATGCGTCTAAGTCCTTTTTTATTATTCAATGATGTACTAGATTATGTCTATTTACACTTTTGAAATATCTAAATTGATTTAGACATACCTAACATTGATGTGGTTTTCATCTTTTATGTATTTTTACTCGACTCGATTGAGTTCATTTTTTTTCCCATACTTCACATTGATATGGTTTCTCACCAGTGTGAACACGTTTATAGTTAATCGTATAAGCTCTTTCTTAACATAATTCACATTGATGTAGTTTTTCACTAGTTCAGGGTCGTTTAAGTAAATTGAATTTATTCATTAATTTTTTGTTCACACACTTCACATTAATATGGTTTTTCACTATTGTGTATTAGTTTATGTTTGTGTATGTTACCCAAATTTCTAAATTGCTTTTTACATACCTCACATTGATGGTTTTTTGCTAGTGTGGGTTCGTTTATGTGCTTTTAATTGACTCACTGTTGTACATTTTTTTTCACACACTTCACATTGATATGGTTTTTCGCTAGTGTGTATTAGTTTATGTTTATTTATATTACTCATATCACTAAATTGCTTTTTACATACATCACATTGATATGGTTTTTCACCAGTGTGGGAACGTTTATGTACTTTTAATTGACTCGATGTACGAAATTGTTTATCACACACTTCACATTGATAAGGTTTCTCTCCAGTGTGGGATCGTTTATGTAATTTTAAATAATCCGATCGACTAAACTTTTCTTCACAAACTTCACATTGATATGGTTTCTCGCCAGTGTGGGTCCGTTTATGTATTTTTAAATTACCCGAATGCTTAAACTTTTTTTCACACACTTCACATTGATATGGTTCTTCGCCAGTGTGTGATCGTTTGTGTGATATCAGATGACGAAGTTGACTAAATATTTTTTCACACACTTCACACTGATATGGTTTTTCGCAGGTGTGGTATCGTTCATGTACTCTTAAATCACTTAATCTTCTAAAATTTTTTTTACAATATTCACATGGATATGGATTTTCACCACTGTGTATTAGTTTATGTTGCTTTACACCACTCAACTCACTGAATTGTTTGTGTTTCTGTGGCGGCGAAGCGCGTTCAGCGAGCATTAGCGTGGTCTCGCTGGACAAGTATTCGCCGCGACCCCAAGCCCGCGGGCAGCCGTCCGCGTCACCAAGCGCGCAGTCTGTAACAATTTCATCTTGTAGCCATTTAAATGGCTAATGATATTTGTATAGATGTTATGTATCTATTATTACCGATATTGGATGCGGCTATTGACTAATTGTATGGAGAGAGCACCGCCTTTTATCGTTATTAATATATTGGCACTGTTTTCATTTTAGTACCATTTATTATTTAAATAAAAGCTATTTATTTATATAATTGATGTATACAGAGGTACATATTACATTAACTGTACAAATGCTAAACTAAATTGATAACTAGTATAAATCTAGAATAGGCCCTTGCCAAGGATGCTGGCGGCATTTATTTAAATAACTATAAACGCACTTTCTTTGACTACACTGGAATAACAATTGCTGACTTTGTTAGTTACGTATAAGTTTAAGTTTTAGTCTTTTGTTAGGTAATTAATGCAAGTTACCAAAAAAAAACAAACTAAGTGGACGGCCTTGAGAGTCGCCCGTCTAAGACCTCGTTCTTCGTTTCGGCACTTACTGCGCACGACGAGGCCGACGTCGGGGCGGCGCGGGCGCTCCGGCCCCAGCACGAGCTCGTCCTTCACCACGTGGTCGGCGTACAGCTCGGCCAGCGCAGCCTCACTCGTGACGGCACCGTCGTCGTATACTGACTCTACCTTCACACTTGGCATCGCTTCATCTGTTAGTTTCATTTCCATTTTAACGATGCCTGACAAACAAATATTTCTTTTATCAGACAAATAACGACGACCGGTCTGGCCTAGTGGGTGGTGACCTTGCCTATGAAGCTGATGGTCCCGGGTTCAAATCCTGGTAAGGGCATTTATTCGTGTGATGCGCATGGATATTTGTTCCTGAGTCATGGGTGTTTTCTATGTATTTAAGTATGTATAAATATTATATATATCGTTGTCTAAGTACCCTCATCACAAGCCTTATTGAGCTTAATGTGGGACTTAGTCAATTTGTGTAATAATGTCCTATAATATTTATTTATTTAAATAAATGAACCGGCCAAGTGCGTGTTGGACCAGAAATAATGCAGGGTTCCGTACCTTTATACAATATAATATGTATGCGACACAGACGTCGTTTTAATAAGAAGATAAGTGTTATGGGAATAATTCATTAATGGCTATATCCACTTACCAATATCTTATACCTTAAAACGAGCAATTCTTGTATGTATATATATATATATATATATTTCTGTGATCTCGGAAACGGCTCTAACGATTTCTCTGAAATTTGGTATATGGGGGTTTTTGGGGGTATACAATCGATCTAGATTAGTCTTATGTTTGGGAAAACGCGTGTTTTCGAGTTTTCATGCGTTTTTCTTTCGACGCAGAATATGGTCGCTAATTTCGTGTTGCCGGCCACTGTCCGTCTGGTCCAGCGGGTTAAGACGCGGACTGCTAAACGAGTGTTACGGGTTCGAATCTCGCCCGGTGACTAACTTTTGTTTTTTTATATGTTCAAGTTTATATATAATTTTTTAATTTTTATTGTTTTACACAAGTTTAATTTAGTAAAAAAAAATGACCTATGTAATAAGTACAACACAAGCCTTATTGAGCTTACCGTGGGACTTAGTCAATTTGTGTAATAATGCCCTATAATATTATTTATTTATTTAAAGACCTATCGCTTGATGTGCCACACGTGGAAATCGGAAGATAAATGATTATTGGAAATCTTCAATATTATACTTTTTATTTATTTTACACTATAATGTTTGTACACGTCCCACTGCTAGGCACAAGCCTCCACGAGATACGAGCTACAGCTCTATCACTAGTTGTAGCCCTCACACAAGACATTGCATGAAGAATGGAGACTTCACTTGGAAAAGGGAATACATGAGTTTCTCATTGTGTTTTCTTTTAACGAAAATCGACTGGTAAATATCGATTGATATTCCGTACATAAATACTGAACAACTCTTAAGCACGAGCGGGGGTGAATACCTAGCCCTCGACCTCCGAGGGCCTACCGCAAACACCGAACTTCGCAAATTTCGCGGATCTTTCTCTTTTACTCCAATTAAGTCGTAATACTACTGGCCTTAGCGTCTATTTCAGACGATCTATGGTGCAATGTCCAGAGACATTGCACCGCCTGGGACGGAGTTAAGGAAAACGCAGGGATGCCCAGCACCTGCGCCACCCTCTCGACCTCACTGGCCGGACCCACAGGAAAGGCAAGCCAATACGTGTGGAGCCAGGTTGGCTGCAGGAGTTTACCGCACATTTCAGGTTGGACCCTACTCACGCCTAACGGGGACTCCGTCCCGGGTTTGATTTTGGAGCTTTCCTTCTCCTAGATAAGTTGCAACCCAATGCTAAGAGGCTTATCTCCCCTGTGACGAAGCGTAAGATGACGGCTTCCTTCGTGAACTTAGTCGCCTCTTACGACACCCTCGTTCTTTTAGGGGTGGTGCTATTCTTAAGCAGGACACCACACGGACGAGTAAGTCGTAATAAGAGTGACAGAAATAGTTGCTCGAAATTTACAAACTGCCATTTTGCGGTTATTAGCCCCGGATTGAAAGTTAAGCTCCTTTAATGATAAAAGCACATTCTTTGTCTTGACTGGAATATCATTTGCTAGCTTCATTAGGTAAGTTTAGTTTTTAGCTTCTATTTTTCTACCAAATTCTACCCAAAATCTTATAAATTAAGTGGACGATCTTGAAAGTCGTCCGTCTAAAACCTCATTCTCCGTTTCGGCTCTTACCGCGCACGACGAAGCCGACGTCGGGACGGTGCGGGCGCTCCGGCCCCAGCACGAGCTCGTCCTTGACCACGTGGTCGGCGTACAGCTCGGCCAGCACAGCCTCGCTCGTGTCGGAATTGTCGTCGTACATTGTCTCCTCCTTCACACTATGCATCTCTTCATTTATTACTTCCTTTTTAACGATACCTGACAAAAAATATATATTTCTATCAGACAAATAAATGAACCAACCACAGGTAATGGAGGGTTAGCCATACAAGTTAAAGGGCATATGTTTTGGGGCACAGATGTCGTTTTAATAAGATGATAGGTATTTAAGTGTTATGGGAAAACTCATAAATAGCTTTATCCACTATATACAAAATAAATCTCGGGAAAGGAATTTAAGATTTTTCCTAATTTTTTTCTTACTTTTTAGACTAATTTAGACACTCTGTCTTAAATAAAGTTAGAGGGTTGATGGGGAAACATTATCATTCATTGAATCAAATGACATTCTTAGCAACCCTATCGTGATGTGCCACGCGTGGAAATCTTGGGATTTATATTCTCGAAAATCTTACTTTTTGTCTATTTTACACTATAATATTTGTACAGGTGTCACTGGTAGGCACAAGCCTCCACGACATACGAGCTATAGCCCTAGTTGTAGCCCTCACGCAAGAAATAATATGGAGACTTCACTTAGAAAAGGGAATAAGTTCCTCATGGTGTTTTCTTTATCTTTTACTCCAATTAATGCATAATTAGAGAGTAAGGTCCGACCGAGAACGCTTTTTCTGTCTCGGCCGAGAACGAGACCGAGACCGAGATTCAATGGTATTCTCGGCCGAGACCGAGACCGAGACCGAGAATTTATAAAATAGAAGAAAAAAACATGATTTTTCTAATCAAAATGTTTAAATAGTCGAAATTCGATGATTTATCAAAAAAAGTTTTCATGGCCACTTCTTAGCGCTATTAAATAAATAGTATTTTTAGGGTTCCGTAGCCAAAATGGCAAAACCCTTATAGTTTTGCCATTGCCGTCTGTCTGTGTCTGTCCGTATGTCACAACCATTTTACTCGAAAACTATACGATATATTTTATAACGGTACATGGAACGAAGGTGTATTATGTAAGTCGCATCTTAGTAAGGTAAATAATTAAGCTGTAATAAATACTTTTTCATGAAAATGATTTTGAATATCTTCTTATTAAAATGAAGGAAGTGCCACGAACATTCGCTCTTTTGCTTGTCTGGCTTTTTGTATTGTATGAAGGTACGGAACACTCCATTATGCGTTGCCCGACACTTGGCCGGTTTTTCTAGTACGGATGTGCACAAAAAGAGATACAGTAACAATACTCAAAATTAAAAAAGTTATATATTGTTACCCAAAAAACGTAATTTTTCAGCGTTATGGTCCGTTAAATTGTGACAATGCTCGTCGTTTAATTGGTCAGTTAGGGACCTGCTACTAAGCTAAGCCATATTAAATGAAAATCAACCTATGTCTCAAAAACCACACCGCGAGTTTCGTCAAAATTGCATAGAAGCATCCGCAAAGTTAGCATGAAATTATGTCCAATATTCCACAACAGTAATCCGCCACAGGTATTGTTTTGTACTTACCTACTGCTTTACCTTTTCCCGTAAACAATAATATATTAAGTATCAAAATATCCAGTGTCATCTTACACCCACATCAAGTTAATTTAAGTTACGTCAATAACAATATACACTCATTTATTAACTCTTCCGCAATAACAACGACCACAAAACGAAAAGAACCAAAGAACAAGTCATTACTGGCAACCGAGCCTATCCGATCCCAACGTCGTATTTGATAAGTAATTGGCTTAAAATGTGGGTACGAAACCAATCAAAATCACAAAAACGTCACACCAAGCGGGCGAAGCAACCAACGGGTGGCTTAGAAACGGGCGCTCGTGCGCGGTAAATTCAAAATCCACCAATGATAACTTATTGCCTAGTCTCGGTCTCGGCAAGAATCTCGGCCCATTTTGGCCGAGAGCCGAGACCGAGATCTCGGCCCGATTTTTGGCCGAGAATGCCGAGACCGAGACCGAGACCGAGATCTCGGTCGGACCTTATTAGAGAGACAGAGATAGTTGCTCGATATTCACGAACATCTATTCTTGCAGTTATATAGATAGCTCCAAATTGAAAGTTAGGTACGCGCCTTTTCGGGGCGGTTTCAGACTAGCATTCTATGTATACGCACCTATAAGGTCGTTTTTGGAAGCGCGTGTAGGTGCGTATAGACCAGAACGTAGCGCCATGTAGCACGCTTGTATGTTACGCCGAAACGACCGTTCGGCCACAAACGCTCTATTACATATATGATAATAATTATATTATGAAACTGTACTGGCTTAAAGTTAGTTTAAGTCTAGAATTAATGTATTAGTCTGGAATTTTGTAAACTATTATTATGGCATTCAATAATCTCTATATAGCTATAGTCACTCTCGGACTCGGATGAACTCAGACTGCCCTGAATGCATTGCACAGCTCATTCGCCTGTTCGTTCCATCTGTGGCTAAGGCCCAATTTAATTTCCGGCCACGAATTCGTCACCTATTAGCGGTGCCTAAAACACGCACTATGTCCCATGGCAAATCACCACTTGTCCGCTCCACAATATATTAACGCGCTTTTCATATCAGCACTGGAATGTTGTCGCGAACGTATTGCGAAACAGCTAATATTTGCCAACGTCATGGAGTAGATGGCGCTAGTAGTCACGTTTAAGTTAAGTATCCGCTTTTAGGTTATTGGGATTTTTTGACGGAAGTTGAGAGGGTAGATGAGAACGACAGTAGGAAAAAGGAGGTTGTGTGCGAACAAATCTACGCGGCAGTGATATTTGCTTTTAGATCAAGTCAAGAACGTTCTTATGGTGTTATTAGAATAATGATGTGTCTCTGGTATATTGTGATCAACGTTATCAGTACTCAGAGTGAACAGTGATCCAGTGAGGCTAATATGAACTTAAGGTAAACTTTGTGTGAGGAATGGGGTCGCTATAAGGGGAGGTTTGGAGGCGACTATTAAGCTCAAGAAACCAGGTAGATAATCATGTGATACTCATGTTATATGTAGGTAATGAAGTCAGACACCAGCACAACTCATATCGTCATCTCACTAACATCCAGGCCTCGTATAGGTATGTAGTACATTTACATATCGCTTTCCAGTATCCATAAAAGCATTAGCTCATTCGATAGGTTAATAAGTATGGTGAGCTTGACGACAAATGTGAAGCGAGAATCTTCTGCCTTGTATTAGTCTTCTTTCTTACATTTGTTCTGTTTTTCCTTTCTAGACTGTATCATGTACCTAGTTTGTATAAATATTGTCTATTATAAATTTCACAGTGTATTAGTTCGCTGTAATGCTGTGTAAATTTTTTGAATCATCAGCGGGGGCCACACAGAGCGAGCATATGCGTGGCCATGGCGGCGCGCATGGGTGAGGAAAACGCACGCGCCGCCTCAGCCGATGCACGTCTACACTGGCCGGTTTGTGCGTAAGGAAATTGCCTCGCACGTACGTACTCGCTCGCTCGCTCTGTGTGGACCAGCCTAATAAAAACAAAAAAAAATTGTCATAAACTTTAATTGTTCATCCATTTAGGGTTCAAGCTAATTTGGTTATCAACATTGAAACTAAAAAAAAAAACAATCTAAATTGAACACTCCTTATTCATAAATGTCTAAAGTTAACAACCCGCTAATAATCGTTTGTCCCTTTCCATTATACCAATACATTGGAAAGGGACAAATGATTATTAGCGGCTTGTTAACTTTAGTAGACGTTTATGAATAAGGGGGTTAATGTCTCAAAAATATCAGTCCGTGACGGTACAGCTCAGTTTAATAGAGAGTAGTCATTGAGGAAATGAAAATAATACTTAATATTATTAAAAAATTACCTGTAACTGTAGCTTGAATAATATCTGTTAAGAAAACTATTATGAAAACCGGCTTATTTACTTCCTGGTAGATTTTTTATAGTTAGATCAAGCTAACTCTGCAGCGATTTTGAGAGTACAGACATGGAAGTGTTATTTAAAATGATATGTTTTCATAGAAGTTTGTTTGGAATGGGTTTGTTTGAAATTATTTGCTAAAGTATAAACAAACTGCGATTAATATTACACACTATTATAAGTTCTGTATGTGGTATTACTAAATTAAATTGGAAATGTCTCGAAACTCACTATCCATGACGTCACAGTCAGGTTCCACCTTGACGCACTGCCCACAGCCCGCCATCGCCAACAGCCGAATTTCACACGCGATTAAATGTTAATTGATAAACTAATCGATACACTAGTCACACCTTTACACAACGACGACTGGATGATGAATGAATTTTTAGTAATCTGTGATTTGAATTGACCACGCCAAAGCGTCGCTAACCGCAGAGGTGGTTATCTACGCATCGTTTGTTTTACCGCCCCCGATAAGACGATGCAATGCAAAACATCTTTCTCGGGCTAGCGCAGGGCTAGCGACTAAGACAGCTGTCAGATTTAAACGTTCCGTTTCCCACATCTATTACAACACTCCTGTATATTAATGATTCTTCTCCATATATATTTAAATCATTGTATTCTTTCCTTTCACGTCATAATATAAAATTATAATTTATTATAATATATTACCTTTCCCTGATCCTTGTCCAAATTCC
The DNA here is from genome assembly GCF_033807575.1 of Cydia pomonella. Lineage (NCBI taxonomy): Eukaryota > Metazoa > Arthropoda > Insecta > Lepidoptera > Tortricidae > Cydia > Cydia pomonella. Next base: position 8,999,329 of record NC_084729.1, read on the forward strand.
GACTTATCCGTTATAATGTAAGCCTTTAATTCCGTTTCCCCGTTTTACTCGTTTGGCTGAATGCGCCAGGAGCGCGTGCCAATATAAAAAAAAAAAGTACTCTGTGGATTGTGATAAGATTGTGACGCCATTTCCAATTTTCCATCACAAATTGCCATTTGATTGCCATGAATCTGAATCGTCTGACAGTAACATTGAAAAGCTGACTATGAATCGCCTTTGGATATATTTTGTACGGATTTGAAACTTTATCCTATTTAAACAAAGATTCTACGTCTGTTTACTAGACATTTACGTTAAGTGAACCGAAAAGAGGTCGTACTAGTTGACGATGGAGTCATCAGTGTTACAGGGCGCAGAGAGTGTTTGCGTGAAGGTTGAGCCCTGTGAGCATGTGTATAAAACGGATGAACCCACGTTTGAGGAGGTGTCTGTTAAAGCTGAGCCTTTACTGGATGCTGTTTTTGTAAAAAACGAGCCCAGGTGGGAGAGTATTACTATAAAAGCCGAGCCTTTACTGGTTGATGCTGTTTTTGTAAAAGATGAGCTCAGATGCGAGCGTGTGCCTATAAAAGCCGAGCTTTCGTGCTCAGATGTGAGTGTAAAAGACGAGTCGCTCGGCGTGAGCGCGGCGGCGGGGCTGTACACCGACCATACTGTAAAAGATGAGCTTCTGCTCGGCCCCGAGCTAGTGCAGCGGCACGGTGCTCGCCATGCACCAACAGGTGAGTTCTCAATAAACATCTTAAATTATGGGCATCAGTAGACATGCCTCCTGTCCACACTGTGGTAATGAAGCTTACACTTACTAGCAGCATTTCAACCAACACAATCTCCCTATTTAATGACATAGCCAGTATAGGATTTTCTGTTAGTAATATCATTGGCCTAGTCTGCGTCAGTATAAGCCCACATATAACAATTGGTATGCTTATGAAATTATAGAGAGTAATGAATTGTACCTGCCAAATAACCAAAGATATGCTTTGCTGCTAATCAATGTGACCTATTTGACTTTATGCATAGGATATATCAGGCACAGAGCATACAGACAGTTACATTAAGCCATAGAGAAATAAGCATACATTGATGACTTTTGGCAATGAGGTGGTACTAGTGACGAGACACATTTTTGAAGTGTCTTCTCAGGTATGATAAAATAATACAATGTTTTAACATACCTGTAGGTATGATTCTTACTTAAAAAACATCAATGTCTATAGAATGACATTGTCATTGATTCAGTAATTATTATGAGACATGTTGTGCTTGTTGCAAACCTTAGAATTTAGTTGAAATCGAAGAGAACACCATTAACGCTGCAACATAACAGTAGAATGCTTGTTTTACTCAACACATCATAATGTCACATATTGTGCTGCAGTGGGTGGTGCGTCAATATTGTGTCGGGAAGCTGATTAGTTTGCATATGGTAGCCGGTTTTCACAGTTGTAGAAGAATTCAAATTATATCTTTACCAAAAAAATTAACCTTATTATGCGGTTAAATGATGTGCTAGTTCTTCCAAAAAACACTGAAAATAATATGGGATCACTTTTCACATATAATTTAGCTAGGATCATATTATTTTGATCATATTATCGAATCAGGTTTTATATGGGGATGATGTTATGCAATGTTTTAACACCTTCACTGCCAGGCAAAAAATAGCACACTATTGTAGAAACTATTCAAATTATATAAGCTCCCCCTGTGCGGGTTGCAAAGTCACATTATGATCAAACCAGTACTGTAGGCCGAGCGCCCACCAGGCGGGTGCGCCAGGGCTGTGCTAAGTTTCACTTAGTTCTTAGGTGTGTCAAAGCGCGTCTTTAGCCTTGGTTAAGTTTCTTATTTATGTATGCGTTATTTTTTAGATTTTTTAATGCTGCTCAATTCCCCTTTGACAAGTTCTTATTTTACCTATAACTTTTTTTTAATACTTTATTGCACAAAAAATATTAAGTACAATGGACTGAATGCCTTAAGGCATTCTCTACCAGTCAACCACTGGGTCAAAAAGAGATGTTTGTTAGGTGCAGGCTTTGTACTTGACATTAATTAACCAATATCACTACCTACTATTTACAAATTAAATGCTAATTCATATAATATTATGAAATCAATATAATATAATGAAATCATAAACGTATATATTACAAAGGTAAATTCCATAAAATATCATAATATTAGAGATGTATAAAGATCTCTGTCTAACTGTCAAATTATCAAAAAATGTAACTGTTTCTAATTGCCACAAGTATATCCCTTGGAGTGGTTTAATGATTATTTTTATAATTCTATGGCGACTGCCTGACTTTTTTCCTAATTTTTCTAATTCTCTAACTATTTATGCTAATGTCTTAATTTCAATTTTGTTATTTTTCAATGCTTAGATTTGACACATTATATTTGCACGCTTGCTTGCACCTTATGTTACTGTATTTTTGCAAATAAATAAATGATTGATTGATTGATAGGCCGTCGACTCCCGACCAATTACGGCATTTAAATTTGAAATTTTAGTGAAAGGTTAGTTCAAATAAAATCAAAATTTATTATAGTCTCCAAGAGTTGAGGTAATATAATTAAAAAATAATTAAAATAAAATAAAAAAAAACGAACAAGAACCTCACATCAATGAGACATCGCATAGCTATCGCGTTTAATTTCACTGCTAAGGGTGTTAGTGTAGACAGGTCTTTCAAAATGACAAATGCCCTGAAGCCCTCGCATAATTAATGGACGCCCCCTATATTAGAATGAGAGACAGGCCACATGATGATAGTACGGTCGCCAAGCCGCTCCGAGGCCAGATTTAATTGACTCAGCTCGGCCTTACCCACAACCGGTATCAATGTGTTCGGACAGTTCTCCTGATCACCGTACATGCGGTAGTAAAGCGGAAAAATGGTGGAGGGGATAGTAATGACGTCACAAAGATGGCGGCCGGACCTATTCTTTTTGGCGGTGTATCTCGAAAACCACTTAACCGATTTTAATCATCGAGGTGTCAAATAATAGCTTATATTATGGAGATTATTTCCTTTTCTACAAACATTTACGTGAAACCTATAGGAAAAAAAATAATCACAAAAAACAGTTTTTTTATAAAATTATTATTTTTTATTTTGTAAAAATCTCCGTAAATATTAGCATTTCGCAAATTTTGTTTAATATAAAACATATTGCTTCATTATCAAGGAATATAATGAGCCTTAAAACATACAGATCGAGTAATAAACAATGAAGCTACACTCATTTATTTGCGCATGGGTAACGATAAGTGGCTTTTACCGGTCGAAACTGTGGTGACTGTTACGATACGTATTGAATGGAATTTATAGAGTATCGGTTTTAATTACTGAAATTATAATTAAAATTATAAAAACCAGACACAATAATGTTACCTTACTTCGACGTTTAGTCTCTTTTTTCGTCTTAATCATAGGTAGGTACATATTTCTTTTTACTTAAAAATTTTATACAGGGTGAACTTTTAACCACCAGTCATACACTGCGCAGCGACTTTATAGGTCATACTTAACAACTTTTACTATGGGACCAATTCCGAAATCGCGAAAAAAATTTTGACTGTCCCATATAAAGGTGCGACCAACTTTACCAGACCAACACTTTTCCAAACTGAGCTACAGCTGTCCGATGAAGTTAAGTACTTAGGACTAACTCTCGACAATAAACTCAATTGGAACAACCACATCAACAAACGGATAGACAAGGCGGGAGTTGTCTTCTGGCAGTGCAGAAGGATGATTGGTAAGAGGTGGGGACTCAACCCGAAAATTACCCTCTGGCTCTATAAGACGATAATCCGCCCCTTACTCTGTTACGGTGCTCTGGTTTGGTGGCCAAGAACAAACCTAGGCAACGTACGAGACAAACTACAAAGACTTCAAAGGCTCGCATGCGCGGCCACCACTGGCTGCACGAGGTCTACCCCGACTGCAGCCATGGAGGTCATGCTAAACCTTCCACCGCTGCACCTACACATACAGCAAGAGGCCAGTTTCTCAGCGGTAAGGTTGCGAACCCTCAAGATATGGTCTAACATCACAGGAGCTCTTCACACAAAATGCCTGGAAAAGGTGTAAGGTGTATGACGAATTTCCAGTGCTTAGGTCAGGCACGGACCGGATTCACAAACAAGCTATCTTCGATAAAAGGTACAAAATACAGTTATATGAGGACGACAATCATGAAGGACTCAATCCCCGGGAGCTGAGAATCTTCACTGATGGGTCCAAAACAGACAGCGGATCGGGCTCTGGAACCTTCTCAGAAGACCTGAACATGTCGATCACCACTCCGCTAGGAGCCCATAACTCGGTATTCCAAGCTGAGTGCATGGGCATCATAAACGCGGCGGCTGCCATCACTGCAAGGAAGGTAGTAGGATCCTCCATCCGCATACTCTCCGACAGTAGAGCAGTCTTAATGGCTCTAAATAGCCATATAGTTACATCCAAACTTATACACGAATGCCACGAACGACTAATGGAGGTATGTCATAATAACAAGATCACCCTACAATGGTTCAAGGGACACAGTGGATCCCGAGGTAACGATGCTGCGGACGAGCTTGCCAGGCAAGGATCGAATGCGGGGGCGATTGGTCCGGAACCGATTCTTCCGATACCATTTAGCAAGGTACGCTGGCACGTACAGGGAAACTACACACAGAACACTGGCTGAACCAGACTGGATGCAGACAGGCAAAAGAAGCCATGCCTGGCATCAACGGAAAACTCACAAGGGCGCTCCTGCAACTAGGGAAGGTCCGACTGAGTATGGTAACCAGTGTCATAACAGGTCATGGACTATTTAACAAACATCTTTTCACAACAGGTGTCACAGACAGTCCCCTGTGCCGAGGTTGCATGGAGACAGAAGAAACAGCCTCTCACGTGGTGCTGGAATGCAGCGGAGTGACTCCATACAGGGCTAAACATCTCGGATCTCCGAGAGACCTCCCCGAGGTCCTACTCAACATCAAAGGTTTGATAGGATTCCTCGAGGAGCTGGGCTGGCAGGACTAGCCCACCCCCAACATATCACGCAAAATAGGCGCAAGTCGTCGAGTTGCGGAAAAATCGCCCGAATACAATACAATACAATACAATACAAGGTGCGACCAGACCGCAGCTTAAAAAACGGTCACGATACGGAATCGCAGTGACGCGTCGTATGCGTACCGTTTTTGACGCATGCTCCCCACACCGCTGTTTAAAAAACGGTGACGGTACGGAATCGCAGTGACGTGCTTCACGCGAATCTTTTTTGTTCGCAAAACAGTTGCGTCTTTTACGTCACCGGTACGGTGTCTGCCATAAGATCTCCGTGTAATATTTTTTGCGATTTTTACGCAGTTCAATTTACGGTGCGTCAGCTTATTTTAAGCAGCGTTGTGGCGAGCATGCGTCATGGACCCGGGTACGTACGTACGTACGTACGTCCTTCAACTACGTCCAAAAGAGAGGTATGGGCATTGTGAATGTCATCTCGCTTTGTGTGGTAGGGCACAGCCAGTGGGTGTCATTCCAGATCCAAATTTTCTTGCGTGATTCGGCATTGGCCCCATAATAAAAGTTGTTCAGTATGACCTGTAAAGTCAATGCGCAGAGTATGGCTGGTGGTTAAAATTTCATCTTATACCTATATTCGACACAAGTAGTAAGTACTTACAGACCAACTATGATACACATTTTGCCTGTATAGTGATACATAGTGAATAAATTAATACCTGATTTAAAAAATAAAACAAAAATAACAAATAGCATGTTATTTAATTCAGTAATCACTAATCAGTCTTAAACAATGAACATCATACTTTTAGATTAGACAACAAACTGTGTTTCGACTTGAAAGATTTTACTGCTTTAAAACATAAGACAAACCTACCAACCAAATGTATAAAAAAAATGTTTTTTGTGATTATTATTTTCCTATAGGTTTCACGTAAATGTTTGTAAAAAGGAAATAATCTCCATAATATAAGCTATTAGTTGACACCTCGACGAATACAATCGGTTAAGTGGTTTTCGAGATACACCGCCAAAAAGAATAGGTCCGGACGCCATCTTTGTGACGTCATTACTATCCCCTCCCACCATTTTTCCGCTTTACTACCGCATGTACGGTGATCAGGAGAAACGCCCGAACACATTGATACCGGTTGTGGGTAAGGCCGAGCTGAGTCAATTAAATCTGGCCTCGGAGCGGCTTGGGGACTACTAATAGTAAAAGTTGTTCAGTATGACCTATAAAGTCGCTGCGCAGAGTATGACTGGTGGTTAAAAGTTCACCCTGTATAAAATTTTTAAGTAAAAAGAAATATGTACCTACCTATGATTAAGACGAAAAAAGAGACTAAACGTCGAAGTAAGGTAACATTATTGTGTCTGGTTTTTATAATTGTCATTATAATTTCAGTAATTAAAACCGATACTCTATAAATTCCATTCAATACGTATCGTAACAGTCACCACAGTTTCGACCGGTAAAAGCCAGTTATCGTTACCCATGCGCAAATAAATGAGTGTAGCTTCATTGTTTATTACTCGATCTGTATGTTTTAAGGCTCATTATATTCCTTGATAATGAAGCAATATGTTTTATATTAAACAAAATTTGCGAAATGCTAATATTTACGGAGATTTTTACAAAATAAAAAATAATAATTTTATAAAAAAACTGTTTTTTGTGATTATTTTTTTTCCTATAGGTTTCACGTAAATGTTTGTAGAAAAGGAAATAATCTCCATAATATAAGCTATTATTTGACACCTCGATGATTAAAATCGGTTAAGTGGTTTTCGAGATACACCGCCAAAAAGAATAGGTCCGGCCGCCATCTTTGTGACGTCATTACTATCCCCTCCACCATTTTTCCGCTTTACTACCGCACATACGGTGATCAGGAGAACTGTCCGAACACATTGATACCGGTTGTGGGTAAGGCCGAGCCGAGTCAATTAAATCGTGTTTCTAGAGGGCTTTTGAGATTTGGCGACCGTACTATGAGAGAAAACATAGATAAGTGGACAAAGGACCTTGTAGAGTGGTGCCCTAGATATAATAAAAGAAAGAGTGGTCCACAAAAGTTTAGATGGTCAGATGATTTGAGTAGAATAGGAGGAGGTAAATGGATGCAAACAGCAAAGGAAAGAAATAAATGGAAAGAAATGGAGGAGGCCTACGTCAAAGGACGAGTCGAGGTCAATGTTGTGAAACAAAAGTAATTACATTAATTGTGATAACTGAAGACTTCAATAATAAAGGCTATTTACATTACATTTACATTACATATTAGAATAATGCTTGACCTGGACTTGGTTGGTTGGGAGGGTATTTCTGCTGTTCTTAAGATTTGAGTGAACAGATTTGCAAAGGGTAGAACTTATATTGTTCGACCTGTCTTTAAAGCTCGTTGTTCACTTGGTCTTTTGGGTCTGGTTATTGCTTGTATTACTTCTCTTTCCGTGATTTCTTTTACTTCTTTCCTTTTTTTACTTCTTGTTCCTTTTATACAGTCTCATTGAAGTCAGCACAGCCTAGCGACATCTAGACGGCCGATGTTTAAGTCTGATTAGCTATATAAATTATATTTATCGAGTGACCCACGACAGGAGTGAACATTTCGTTATAATCAAAGCCTTCCCGTCGGGTGGAACCCCTGACGACTAATCTTTCTTTGAAACGATCAAAAGTACCAGAAGCATCATATTTAGTTTTATACACCCATTTGAATTTGATTTTTATTTACCAATGGACCTATCTACCCATTCCCAGACATTGCTTTTTACTAGAGCATCATACTCACATTGTATGGCATCTAGCTATTGCTTGCTACTAGAGCCACGTAAATCTTCTTCATTAGAATTGACTTTTAAATGAAAAATATTGAATAATGTTTATTTGGATTTGATTCTGTTTCATGTTTTACAGTTAGTATTGTTTTATTTATTTATTTTTTGTTTTCGCATTAGTGTGGTAAAACATGTTATTTTATTTATCTTTTATACCTTAAAACCATCACAACGGTCAAGATTCCACTTTTTGAACCACTTGATACACTCTTTGTTCAATTTTGGAATTTTACACTTGCTCGGGTAAGTCAGGTATCAAAATTAGCGCGAGCAGTTAAACAACAACTTTGCCCCCTTGTGAAACAAATAATAGATTAAATTATGTATGGTCTCTATAAATAAAACATTGTTGTTGCAGGACAAACTCCACAGAAGAGGCCAGGAAGTAGACCCGAACCTTACCAATGTGCTCACTGTAAATTTACAACAGCCAGAAAAACCTCTTTGATACGTCATGTACAGACTCATTCTGAAAACACCATTTTCAGACATGGCCAGTGTACTAATGCCAGTGCATACAAAGGTGATTTGCAAGTTCAAGTAAGGTCATATACTAGCGAGAAACCTTACCAATGTAATCAGCGTAGTTATGCTAGCCGAATAAAATATAGTCTAAATATCCATATAAGGAAACACAGTGGTGAAAAGCTCTACATATGCGACCAGTGTAGTTATGCCAGCAACCAAAAATATAATTTGGTAATTCATATGAGGATACATACTGGTGAAAAGCCCTACAAATGCGACCAGTGTAGCTATGCTAGCAATCAAAAAGGTCATTTGAAAGCGCATATAAGGAAACACACCGGTCAAATGGTTTACAAATGTGACCAGTGTAGTTATGTTAGCAACCAAAAAGGTCGTTTGGTATCTCATATAAGGAGACATATTAATGAAAGACCTTATAATGAAAGACCTTACCAGTGTGACCAGTGTACTTATGCTAGTGCCTACAAAAGTGCTTTGAAATTTCATATGTGGTATCATACTGCTGAAATGCCTAACAAACGTAACCAGTGTAGTTATGCTAGCGGAAGTAAAAGTTTTTTGCAACAACATATAAGGGCACATAGTAAATCTTACCAGTGTGAACAGTATAGTTATGTTAGCAACCAGAATAGTGGTTTGGAACATCGTGTAAGGAAACAGGAAGTGAGGTGTTATGTGAATAAAACACGTACGCGACGTTTGACAGTCGGCGAGTCACAGGATGTAGCATAGATAACATAGGCGGTACTGATACATCCTCTTTTTTACTGGTTATTCCCACTAGTTACCACCAATTTATTACCAGTAGTTACCACGAAAATTTGGGTAGAGTTCAATACTAATAAAACCAGTATAAATATAGAGTGCTTTAATCAATAATTAATTAACAGTAGAATTATTATAAATTAATTAATTATTACTTTAATTATAAGTCAATGACTGTTTCAGTAACTGCCTTAAGTGATCAAAAATAGTTGGTCTTTGACTGATTTGTTTATTTGTTAGTATAATTGTGACGTTATTTATTAAAAAGGTACTTATTGTCTATAGCGCTTATGCAATTATCAGCAATGCTCCTATATGAATACACCGCTGCGCTACGCAGAGCGGCGTAATTTCCCTCGACAAGATTCAGGTTTCATAAATAACGTCACAATTAATTCAATGTACAATTAAAAAGACAAAGGGTCTAGCAAGCTAAGCTAAGATTGGCCCCCGCAAGGGATTTGGTTGTAATTTGAGGTGCAGTAGTGGCAGGTCCTAAGAACACTGTATGCGTAATATCAGCCTTCGATCTTCTTTTGTTTCAGACTTATCCACGAAAATGTCAAAAAATCAAAGTAATTTTTAAACTGTTATTGCAGCTAAACCAAGCAAGCGAGAGCAACCAAATAAATTCAGAATTAAGAAGCATAAAATGGGGTTCATAATGCATATTTTTACAGACATTCATTTCCTTGAACCAGTGTTTTTTTTTCTGCTCCATTTTTGAAACGCTAATCGACTTATAATTATTTATTAAAACTCTCTATGTTTTTACTATACTATTTCTACTGTTTTATTATTATTGAACTCTAACAACATTTTGGTGGTAACTACTGGGAAAAAAATCCCGATAGTTACCACCAAACCGAGTTGGTGGTAACTAGTGGGATTTTTTTATCCCAGTAGTTACCAGTGGTAAAGCAAAAGGTGGGAAAAAAAAATCCCCGGAAGTTACCACTGGTAACAACTTGCTGGTAACTAGTGGGAATAACCCTTTTTTTTGTAAATTCGATTTGAAGGTATTGTAAATGATTTATTACATTATGCCGGTTGTTGGTACAGAGGAAAAAACATTCCTTAGGGAAGTGGGGCGCCGCGTGCATAAATGGGGCCTTCACCCATGCTCCGGGTCATTCCTGGTGCAAAGGCTGTCCATCGCAATTGAACGCCGTAACGCAGCGAGTGTGATGGGCACCTTTGCGCCGGGGGTTGCGCGGGGATGCCTCTTTCAATAGTTTTTACATTGCGTGTTTAATTTTATATTTAATTTAGATTTATTCACAGATATATTTAGTTCATAAGTTCTTTGTCTTTTTATTACATTGTTTTGTTGTAGCTGTAATTGTACACGAAATTGTAATTTAATTACTTAAATATTTTAGATTAGGCTAATTTAATGTATTGTACAGTCGCCATCAGATATATCGGAGCGGCCGAGGTGTTCACAAATATCTGAACACGCCTCTATTGCGTGTTCAGATATTTTAGAGCACCTCGGCCGCTTCGATATGGCTGATGGCGACTGTACATTAATTTAAAAATAAACTGTAAATAATTTCAATAGTTTTAGACGTTTTCTACTGTCCTTATCTAGTTACAAATACGGTGGTGGCAGAATAACAGTGTTGCTGAAAGTCTTTAGGGCCGCTGTGCCCCGAGGCCTTTTGGCGCAGACGTTAGCTGAGCCTCTTTCCTTTTCAATTAGTTTGTAAGCATTATTGTGTACTTTTATTATGTACCTATATTTAAACTTTTTGAATCTTCTTTGCTTTGGCGCTGGTGGCCTAGCGGAAAAAGCGTGCGACTTGCAACAGCAAATGCGGCAGCTCAAACCCCAGCTCGTACCAATGAGTTTTTTGGAACTTACGTACAAAATATCATTTGATATTTACCAGTCGCTTTTCGGAGAAAGAAAACATCGTGAGGAAACTGGACTAATCCCAATAAGGCCTAGTTTACCCTCTAGGTTGAAAGGTTAGATGGCAGTCGCTTTCGTAAAAACTAGTGCCTACGCCAATTCTCGGGATTAGTTGCCAAGCGGACCCCAGGCTCCCATGAGCAGTGGCAAAGTGCCTAAGCTTGTATAAACACTATAAATGGGTTTTTATCTATCTATAGAGTAAACACTCTAAGCTTAACTAACTATTCTATAACTATTCAGCCATTTCATGTGAAATAAATGTTTAAGTATATTAAAAAATATTTTGTAGTTTCTCATTTACTTATGTAAGAACTTTACTTGAGTGTGTCCCACTTGTTTTCCCCACCTGGCTTGGGGAAAATCCTGAGGAAAACCGCGAACAATAATGTTACTAAAGTTAGTTACCGGTCTGGCTTAGTGGATAGTGACCGTGCCTATGAAGCCGACGGTCCCATCCCGCATGCAAATCCTGGTAGGAGCATATATTTGTGTGATGAACACGGATATTTGTTTCTGAGTCATGGGTGTTTTCTATGTGTTTAAGTATTTAAAATTATATATTATATATATCGTTGTATATGTACCTACAACACAAGCCTTATTGAGCTTATATTCATATTCCTTTATTAATAAAATTACAAATTTTACAAGTTAAAAGGGTAATATAACATACAATTAGGTCAATGTCAATTGAAGTACAATTAAGATAATAATAATCAAATTGAATTACAGTAAAAAAAAAACAATATAAAAGTAATCGAAACAACATAATTATAAATATCCAATAAATTAAATCATTCTTATAATATTCAGACATGTCATAAAATTCGTAATTATCAAATCAATTAATATAAGATATAACAATATAAAACAATCAACACAATTCAGGTATCCAATAAATTAAATTAAAATTATTATTATAATATTCTGACATTATTATATTCTTACTATGGGACTTAGTCAATTCGTGTAATAATGTCCTATAATATTTATTAATTAACTTGCAAAATTCAAATAGATCTGACAAAAACACAGTAACGTCTCAGAACCTCAGGCAGGTGCTAACTATTATTTCCATCCGCTATTCAGGAATACGAAAGGACATTGTCTTAATCATATCTTTTTTTCTGGTAATTGTAACCTATATGACCGACGACCGTTCTATATTATTAAGACAGCTGTCAGATATAAAAGTTCCGTTTCCCACATCTATTACAACACTCCTGTATATTAATGATTCATCTCCATATATATTTAAATCATTGTATTCATTTATTTCACGTCACAACATTAAACTTTAAATTAACCTTTACCAAAATTCCGTCCTACCCGATTTAATGTTTAAGGGCCGATATTAAAACATGAAAATTATCGTTTAAAATTGAGTTTTAATTATCAATGACAATAATCGAATGAATTGTCGCGCAGACTTTTTCTAACCGCGCAGACAATTTGCGCGGAGATGTGCGCAGCAGCTACAGGGCTCCCCCTCAAGCGAAGCGTACTGGTCGTCTGATGGATCGACCTGACCGAGTACACTTTGCCGGAGGTTCATTACCAGGTTCATGCGGATTCACCGTGTAGGCGGGCTTTAAACGGTCAATAGATACTGCGACAGCCCGTCCCGGCAATTGAATTGTGAAAACTTTATTACTACGCTTCAATACTGGATAAGGCCCTTTATATGGAGCTTGCAGCGGCTTGCGCACTGCATCTTCTCGCAGGAAAACATTCTCGCAATTTTCCAAATCAGCATGCACAAAAATCCCTTTACTATTAGGGTGCACTTTTTGCGTAGGCTTGAGATCATTTATGGTTTGCCGAAGTTGTTCGACGTAACCAAAATTTATGACAGGATTTACAGAAATGGATGATGAAATAAAGTCTCCTGGCAAACGGAGTGAACAGCCATACGTAAGTTGGGCCGCGCTGACACCAGAGTCACTACGCAGTGCGGAGCGTAGACCAAGCAGGACAGTGGGAAGTTCTTCGACCCATTTATCTCGATCGCACAGCCGCGCCATAAGAGCTGCCTTAAGGCATCGATGCCATCGTTCAATTTTACCATTGCTCTCTGGATGATATGCTGTAGTGCGCACTCTTTCAATGCCAAGTAATTTAGTCAATGATGAAAAAAGTTCACTTTCAAATTGACGGCCTTGATCAGTTGTTATAGTTGATGGGCACCCAAAACGTGCGATCCATGCTTCATATATAGTTTTAGCCACAGTTTCAGCAGTTATGTCTCGAATGGGTATTGCTTCAGGCCAATGCGTTGTCCTGTCTATAATTGTGAGTAAATACCGGTGTCCAGCCGATGAAATACTCAGAGGACCGACAAGGTCAGTATGTATATGTTGGAAACGTGCGCTTGGTGTGAAACATCCGACGTTGCTGTACGTATGACGCTGAACTTTTGATTGTTGACATTGGATACAAGTTTTAGCCCAAATGCCGACATCCTTGTTCATGGATGGCCAAAAAAACCTCTCTTGTATCATCTTCCTACTAGTCCTGATACCTGGGTGACTTATATTGTGTACGGCATCAAAAGCTGTGCGGCGTAAATCTTCAGGTATGTAAGGTCTAATGGCGGATGTAGAAACTTCACAGTATATTGGTTCTGCTGAGTTTGGCAAAATGATTTTCTTTAATACAATATTCTGTTTTAGTAATAAATGCTTGATAGACTTGTCATTCTGCTGTAATTGTGAAAGTTTATCGTAATCGATTACAGATGGCGTGGTGATAGTCTCGATGCGTGACAAAGCATCTGCGACCACGTTATCTTGACCACTTACATGCCTGATATCGCTGGTAAATTCGGTAATGAATGACAGCTGTCTGGAACGGCGGGGAGTTTCTGACTCAGATGACGTTTTCATAAGTGCGTATGTCAGCGGCTTATGATCCGTAAAAATGATTAACTCGCGGCCTTCGAATATTTTTCTAAAATGTTTTACAGACATATATATAGACAATAATTCTCTGTCGAACGTACTGTATTTTTGCTGGGCACTTGAAAATCTTTTGAAAAATATCCCAACGGCTGCCATTTATTATTAACCCGTTGCTGAAGTACACTTCCCGCGCTCTGGTCGCTAGCGTCACAAAAAAGAGCTATAGGCGCGCTATGAGAAGGGTGAGCGAGCATCACTGCATTGTTTATAGCTTTCTTACATGCGTCAAATGCTTCATCCGCTTCAGGGTTCCACTGTATGACAGTTTTATCGCGTTTCTTGCAGTTGTGCAAAAATACGTTTAATGGCGTTTGAATTTGTGCTGCGTTAGGGAGGCTGTCGTGGTAAAAGTTGACCATTCCAAGAAACCTTCGTAGTTGTTCGATATTTTCAGGTTTTGGGTAACTGTTAATAATTTGAATTTTGTCTTCTGGTGGTTTAATTCCGTGCGGTGTTACTGTGTAGCCGAGGAACTTGACAGATTCTTTACCCAGCACACATTTTGAGGGATTGATTGTGACACCGTATTCGTTCAGTCGTTGTAGGACTGTCCGGAGATGACTTTCGTGAGATTTGGCGTCCTTTGACGCGATGATGATATCGTCGATAAATGGAAACACATAATCTAGACCGGCAAGAACTTGGTGAATAAATCTTTGAAACGTCTGTCCGGCGTTTTTTAAACCTTCTCTCATCATTGGAAACTCAAAAAGACCGAACGGAGTAATTATAGCGGTTTTATCGATATGATTTTTGTGCATAGGTATCTGCTGATACGCCCGGTTCAAGTCGATTGTACTGAAAATATTCATACCATGAAGTTGATAGGTAAAATCTCTTAGTCGTGGAACTGGGTAACGATCTGGCTTTGTCACAGTGTTTAAGCGTCTGTAATCTCCACAGACTCGTATGTCACCATTTTTCTTAGGCACAACGTGGAGTGGACTTGCCCAGGGGCTCTTGCTAGGTCGACATAACTGTTGCTCTATCATGTGATCGAATTCCTTTTTGACCGCGAGATACCGATGTGGGGGTAACGGGCGTGGGCGTGAATGTACGGGAGCTCCACTGGTCTCGATGTAGTGCTCGATGTTGTGCTTGGGAGCACTCTTCATTGAGGATGGCCTTATAATATCGGGAAATTCACTGAGAATGTGATGATATTTTTGTTCAAGATCAATACTGCAGATCGTTGGTTGCGAAGTCTTACAGATTGGAGTTCTGACAGCAAGGTTTGTTTTCTTGTCGACCAGACATCGTCCGTCAAGATCGACTAGCAATTGGTGGTACTTCAAGAAATCAGCGCCGATGATTGGCTTACTGACTGCTGCGATAATAAACTTCCATTTAAAAGAACGTTTTAAATTGAAATCTAAGTCCAATATCTTCTCACCGAAAGTGGGTATTACGCTGCTGTTTGCTGCATACAGATTGAAGGAGGTCGATTGGCCACGGAATCCTCTAGGCTTTGGAATGACAGATATATTTGCGCCAGTATCAATGAGGAATTTAATTTTTGTGTCTTGATCAGTAACGAACAGGCGGTGTGAAGTATCCCATGCGCTAGTTTCCGCCTCAGCTAACGCAGGCACTAGTTTTCCTTGCTCTTCTTGAAATTGCAAGGGATTGTGCACTTATATGCTGAGTTGCCAAAACGTCGGTGATAAAAACAAATGTCACTCGAGGAATGTTGAGGGTTTTGAAAATTGGCAAGCGTGCGAGAATAGGGACGACTAAATCGCGAAGCATTGAATTGCGGAGCTGAATATAAATTGCGGCGGTACTGTTTTTGTTGAATCTTGATCTCGGCGACTTCACGAACAAGATAGTCCAGCTTGTCTTCTAACGTTTTCTGCGGCGGAGAAACTTGACTGACAGTAGAAGTAGAAGGCTGTACCGAAATTGCCGATATTTCTTTACGTGTTTGTTCTAGAATTTTATCTGCCATCAGTGCTATATCGTTTAAGTTAATGTCTTTCATAATTGTATCGCTAGTGGCGACGACGGATCGGACGGATAGAGGCAGATGGTTGGACCACAGGATGCGGAGAGCCGTTTCGGAGACGTTGCTATCGGCGAGGGTTTTCATTCTGCGCAGTAACTGAGATGGCTTTAAGTCGCCGAGCTCCATTTCAGACAAAAGACGTTGCAAACTACGTTCTTTAGACTCCTCGTAAACGGTAATCAATCGGTTTTTCAATGTTTCGTACTTGTTGGTTTCAGGCGGTTTTAATAAAATATCGCTTACTTCGTCCAAATCGTGACGTTCTAATTTTGCTATTGCGAGCTCATACATTGCCTGGTCGCCTTTCTTGAGAGGGGCGACGATAGATTCAAACTGCACGAACCAAAGCTTTATTTGGTCGCGCCATATTGGTGGAATACGAATGTTGGTCGCAATACCTGAGAGCTCTTGAATCGGGCTCGAAACTGCAGGTTCAAACTTTTCATTGTTTTCGTTATCTGAAGACATGTTTTTAGAAGGCTGGGTGCTGCTCTGTATGCGGGGTCACCACTTCAAGGGCCGATATTAAAACATGAAAATTATCGTTTAAAATTGAGTTTTAATTATCAATGACAATAATCGAATGAATTGTCGCGCAGACTTTTTCTAACCGCGCAGACAATTTGCGCGGAGATGTGCGCAGCAGCTACAAATGTAATCCTTAATTCCGTTTCCCCGTTTTACTCGTCTGGCTGAATGCGCAAGGAGCGCGAAGCCATTTAAAAAAAAAAAAAACGCCCGTGGGTACGCCCGTCTATAATGGCCCTTATTTCGACCATACGTAACGTGGAAAAATAATGGATATTTGAACGCACGCCATTTCTCATTGATCTCTTTTTGGCCATTTCTGTGATTTCTGATTTCTGTCACAAATTGCCAAATTTGACAATAATAACATTGAATAAATGCTCATTGGCAGAATCATCAACACCTTGATGGAGCCATAACACGAAAATTGATTGATTGAATAAATGCTCATTTTATTGCTAAGAATTGTCTGACAATAACATTGAAAAGCTGAGCTATGAATCGTCTTTGAATATATTTTGAACGGATGTGAAACAATATACTATTTGAACAAAAAATCTACGTCTGTTTACTTGACATTTACATTATGTGAACCGAAAAGAGGTCGTACTATAGTTGACGATGGAGTCATCAGTGTTACAGGGCGCAGAGAGTGTTTGCATGAAGGCTGAGCCTTGTGAGCATGTGTATAAAACGGATGAACCCACGTTTGAGGAAGTGTCTATTAAAGCTGAGCCGTTACTGGATGCCGTTTTTGTAAAAAACGAGCCCAGGTGGGAGAGCGTGTCCATAAAAGCCGAGCCTTCGTGCTCAGATGTGAGTGTAAAAGACGAGTCGCTCGGCGTGAGCGCGGCGGCCGTGGTAGCGGAGCTGTACACCGACCACACGGTAAAAGATGAGCTTGTGCTTGGCCCCGAGCTAGTGGAGCGGCGCGGCGTGCGCCACGCACCAACAGGTTAGTTCTCAATAAACATCTTAAATTATGGGCATAAGTAGACATGCCTCCTGTCCACACTGTGGTAATGAGGGGACCTTTTGTCTGGGTCTGCCTAAAACGTAGTCTGACTAATTCGCGTTATGCCTAGACCAACCGAGAAATAGTCGCACTGAGACTTAGGCCTAATGAGTTTTTGTCCAAGTGCGAATCTGGCACAAGAAGACTTAGGCCTCTTGCATTATTGTCCAAAAGCGAATCTGGTACAGAGAGACTTACATTTATGTATTAATTTTGTATCCAAAAACGAATCAAGTGTTACTTCTCCTATAATAGATTTTTTTCAAATAATTTTTTTTCCAAGCGCAAAGCGGGGCTCCTATTTCTGGGTAGGTTGCCCTCCGGGCATCTGAAGCTACCTAATTCGACTGCCTGCCTGCTTTACAAATAATAATAATAAATTGGCGTAGGGATGTGACAACCCCATCGCCTGCTGGTTTTACCAGTGCAATCAGTCAACGCAGGGCAGGTTTTGGTGAGCTGTTGGGGAGTAGCAACCCCACATACCCGATTGCTCCTGGGGAGTTCTGTTACCCGCAGGGAGGGTGGGTAGGACAGGATTCTCTGCCTCTGGCTTGGCTTTGCCGGCCGGCCAGAGTGGAGTCGCGCACGAATCCCAAAGGTCAGGAACACTATTCTTCCGTGATGGGAAAGACATAATAATGATAAAATAACAAATGAATACGTATTATTTACGTACATCGTTTTAACATACCTGTAGGTATGATCGCTACTTTAAAAACATCAATGTCTATAGAATGACATTGTCATTGATTTAGTAATAGGGTTGTTTCCAATTTTTTGAAATGCTTGTATTACGTTCTATATTAACTAAAAGTTGCCCTAAAATTCAACTTTTATACTAAAAACGGCTTTAAATATGTTAAATTAACAAAATATATTTTGACAGATGCTTTCGCGCCCAAAACGCTCTTTGAAAATTGTGTGACGTCACAGTTTACGGTTTGACACATAACTACATACACACGTAGAAGATACGAACTGACATTTGTCATTTGTTGTTTATCGCCTAACTGTCAACAGTGTCAATCCGAGAGTTGTGACGTCATCAGAATCTTCAATAACGTTTCGAGTTTGGTCACGTGACGTGTGCCAAAAGATATGTTAAATTCAATATTTACAAAAATATGGTCATTACAGGTCCCCTAAAAGTAGTTTAACATGTTCTTATAATCCAAAAGAATTTATTGGGATACAATTCTGCCCTAAGATTTGTAGATGGAAACAACCCTATTATTATGAGACATGTTGTGCTTGTCGCAAACCTTAGAATTTATATGTTGAAATCAAAGAGAACACCACTAACGCTGCAACATAGAGTCTGTTTGGAAAGAGAAGAGTTGTGGAATGTATTGGGCCCCATACATTCCACGACTCTTCTCTTTCCGCACAGACTCTAACAGAAGAATGCTTGTTTTGCTCAACACATCATAATGTAAGTTATAAAGATCAAATTTGGTTCTAAAATTAATCGAGAGAAAATTAATCGATAATTATAAATAAAATAAAAAAACCTTTAATTTCTCGAACAAAAAAAATAAAAATAATATACTTTTTCAGTCGACTAATTAATCGATTGAAAAAGTTAATCACTGGTACTTAATCGACGATTAATTTAATCGCGAATAATGTTAATCGCAACTCTTCGAGTAAAACTAATTAATCGTCACTTTTAATCGTCGCTCACGATTACATTTTGCCCATCTCTGCCTCGGAGCGGCTCGGGGACCGTACTATTATAATTAAAATTTATCGAGCGACGCACGACAGGAGCGAATGTTTCGTTATAATCAATGCCTTCCTGGCGACTAATCTTGCTGTAGTGTGTGTGTAAAACGATCAAAATTACCAGTAGCATCATATGTGATTATGTAGATACTTTAGTACTCAATTACTGTCTCCCAATTTGTGCCGCTGTGGCTTTAGCTGTTAAGGTGCAATTGTAAACTGATTAAATAAATAAACAAATAATAAACAAACAAATATTTAGTTTTATACACCCATTGATATTTTATTACATTTTACCAATGGACCTATCCACCAATTCCTAGACATTGCTTTTTACTAGAGCATCATACTCACATTTTATGGCATCTAGCTATTGCTGGCTACTAGAGCCACTTAAATCTTCATTATAATTGACTTTCAAATGATAAATATTGAAAAACGTTTATTTGGATTTGATTCTGTTCCATGTTTTACAGTTAGTATTGTTTTCGCATTAGTGTGGTAAAAC
This sequence comes from Cydia pomonella, assembly GCF_033807575.1. Lineage (NCBI taxonomy): Eukaryota > Metazoa > Arthropoda > Insecta > Lepidoptera > Tortricidae > Cydia > Cydia pomonella. The sequence goes on from NC_084729.1 coordinate 9,019,134, forward strand.
ATGTTATTTTTTTGGAAAATGTGGTGAAATTTGTTTAACAACCTTACCTTGTACCTTAAAACCCTCACAACGGTCAAGATTTGAACCACTTGATACATTCGTGGTTCAATTTTGGAATCTTACGCTTGTTCGGTGAAGTCAGGTATCAATATTAGCACGAGCGGTAAAACAACAACTTTGCCGCCTTGTCCTGTTAATTATGTATGGTCTCTATAGATAAAACATTGTTGTTGCAGGACAAACTCCACAGAAGAGGCCAGGAAGTGGACCCGAACCTTACCAATGTGCTCACTGTAAATTTATAACAGCCAGAAAATCCTCTTTGATACGTCATGTACAGACACATTTTGAAAACAACCTTTACAAACATGGTCAGTGTACTAATGCTAATGTATACAAAGGTGACTTGCTAGATCATGTAAGGTCACATACTAGTGAGAAACCTTACCAATGTGATCAGTGTAGTTATGTTAGCCGAAGAAAATATAGTTTAAATATGCATATAAAGAAACACACTGGTGAAAAGGAATACAAATGTGATCAGTGTAGTTATGCCAGTGCATACAAAGAATCTTTGAAAGTTCATATAAGGACACACACTGGTGAAAAGCCCTACAAATGCGACCAGTGTAGTTATGCCAGTGCATACAAAGGAACTTTGAAAGTTCATATAAGGACACACACTGGTGAAAAGCCCTACAAATGCGACCAGTGTAGTTATACCAGTGCAAAGAAAGAAACTTTGAAAGTTCATATAAGGACACACACTTGTAAAAAGCCCTACAAATGCGACCAGTGTAGTTATGCCAGCAACCAAAGAGGTCATTTGATAGTTCATATAAGGACACACACTGGTGAAAAGCCTTACAAATGCGACCAGTGTAGTTATGCCAGCAACCAAAAAAATAATTTGACAGCTCATATAAGAAAACACACTGGTGAAAAGTTACACAAATGTGATCAGTGTAGTTATGCCTTTGCATACGAAGGAACTTTGAATGTTCATATAAGGACACACACTGGTGAAAAGCCCTACAAATGCGACCAGTGTACATATGTTAGCAACCGAAAAGGTAATTTGAAAGCTCATATAAAAAAACACATTAGTGAAAAGGTACACAAATGTAACCAGTGTAGTTATGCTAGCGGAAGTAAAAGTGTTTTGCAACGACATATAAGGGCACATGGTAAATCTTACCAGTGTGAACAGTATGTTAGCAACCATAATAGTGGTTTGGAACATCGTGTAAGGAAACACGAAGTGAGGTGTTATGTGAACAAAACACGTACGCGACGTTTGACAGACGGCGAGTCACAGGGTGTAGCATAGGCGGTACTGATACATCCCCTTTTTTATTTTTTTTATGAATTTGATTTGAAGGTATTGTAAATGATTTTCTACATTATTCCGGTTGTTGGTGCGCAGTGGAAAAAACATTCCTTAGGGAAGTGGGTGCATAAATGGGGCCTTCACCCGTGCTCCGGGTCATTCCTGGTGCAAAGGCTGTCCATCGCAATTAAACGCGGTAACGGTCCTTAGCTAGTTACAAATACGGCGGTGGCAGAATAACAGCGTCCGTTGCTGGAAGTCCTTAGGGCCGCTGTGCCCCGAGGCCTTTTGGCGCAGACATTAGCTGAGCCACTTTCCCTTTCAATTAGTTTGTAAGCATTATTGTGTACTTTTGTTATGTACCTATGCTTAAACTTTTTGAATCTTCTTTTCTGTCGTGCTGGTGGCCTAGCGGAAAAAGCGTGCGACTTGCAACCGGCAAACGCGGCGGTTCAAACCCCAGCTCGTACCAATGAGTTTTTTGGAACTTACATACAATATATCATTTGATATTTACCAGTCGCTTTCTGGAGAAAGAAAACATCGTGAGGAAACCGGACTAATCCCAATAAGGCCTAGTTTACCCTCTAGGTTGAAAGGTTAGATGGCAGTAGCTTTTGTAAAAACTAGTGCCTACGCCAATTCTCGGGATTAGTTGCCAAGCGGACCCCAGGCTCCCATGAGCCGTGGTTAAGTGCCGGGACAACGCGAGGAAGAAAAGAGATAAGGAAGGGGAGGTCTTGTGCTGTCATCGTAGGCATTTCCTTAGTTAATAATAATGATTTGTATGGGAGGTATGATTAAACATATGATCAATAATCACATCGTTAAGCTTGTATAAACACTATAATAGTTATTTACGATACAAGTGCAGAAAAGAGGAAATTCGCATCGAGTGGTCAAAAATAAAACACCACCGAAAGGAGGGTTTTAAATCGACACGAGTTGCGAATTACCTATTCGCACGTGTATCGTACAACGTTTTACAGTATATATGGCTCTTTAAAGTTTCGACATACGCGCGCAAAGTGCTCATTCCAGCACGTGTGCGAGAAAGTAGCACCATATGTACAACTGTAAATGGGTTTTTATCTATGTATAGAGTAAACACTCTAAGCTTAACTAACTATTCTACAAGTATTCAGCCATTTCATGTGAAATAAATGTTTATATTAAAAAAATATTTTGTAGTTTCTCATTTACTTTAACGTAAGAACTTTACTTGAGTGTGTCACACTTGGCGCACTGATGCAATTTTGAGGTCGTTTACAAAAAATGGGTCCGTTAGCACTGTTTGGTGTAGCTTCCTAATCATGCTTTACCCTTTGATTGCCTTTTGGTTGTAGTGGTCAGATTTGATAACTGCACTGTCACAAGAACTTGGCGTCCTAAAGAGCTTACCTGTTCTACAAGTCAGTTTCCATTTACGTTAGTATGGGCAGTCCCCATTCATAAGTCAGATAGATATTACGAATTTCGGAAACAAGTTGCGCTGGCCTTAGCTTACTAATAATTACAAAATGTTTTGTGTATATCTGAACAGACGGAGTGTTTACCATTTACCATCCATGCACCACTAATCACCTTGTTTTATTTAAGTGTATCGGCAGATTTTATTTTACTGTATGTTTAAATACCCTCTATATTTTTAGTTCTTTCGCTAATTTCATGCAAAATAAATGTATTTGTATAGCTTTAAGTTCTCATGTAAGTGAATTATCAAATTCTTAGTGAGAAATAAAGAATCTTAAACCTAAAGTCGCAGGGGTTAATTAAAAGTAACGTTCACAGTCTGGACCGCAGCTGCACTACTGCCGCAGTATCGCAGCGTACCTATCAATACTGCTGACTACATTACTAACGCAAATGTTAAGATTGCGGGCAGCAGTACTAATTTTGACATTTGGCGGCAGTAAATACAGTCAGCAGTATTGTCACACTGCAATACTGCGGCAGTAGTGCAGCTGCGGTAGGGAATCCGAAGGTTACCTTTACATTCTTCGTGCTTCTCGAACTCTGAAGCTGGCTGTCCTCCCTCATCGGACTGGATTCTTGTCCAACTCATTCACTTGCCAAGCAATACGTCTGTGGAATGCTCTCCCTCTGCCTATCAGACAAGCTCAGAGCAAGCTTACATTCAAAAGCAAGTTGCGTAAGCACTTATTTGAAAACATTCGTGACTAAATGTCTGCGTGATATCTCACACTAATAGGTACATAAATATTATATATATATATATGTATGTTTATTTATATATATTGAATATGTATATAAGTAGGTATATTTAAAATATATATCTGTGTAAGTATAGTATCATAGTAGTCTCGACTTGTGTATAGTTCCATATCAACTCTTTACAATCCTGCACCAAACTAACTATTTCTGTTTAGCCCAATGGTTGACTGGTAGAGAATGCCTCAAGGCGTTAAGTCCGCCATTTGTACTCTTTTGGTAAATTTGTGCAATAAAGTTTAAACAAACAAACATTGCTTAGATCAGTTGTCGACTTTGGGTAGCTTGCTGTGGGTTGCTTATACGTTGCGCTTTCTCGGGTTCAAAATCTTGATAACATTCAATTTCCAATCCAAATTATAAGGCTCTGGGACCGTTTAATTTGGATCGCCTCGCTAAAACTCTTCCTTCCTTTGTACTTCTTACTAATTGTATGTTACTTTTAATATGTATTTTTGTACAATAAAGAGTTTACTACAACTACTTCTACTAAAATTAAGACTACGAAACTCCTTCTATTGCGACTTGAGGAGGAAAGAATACTGGTTCCTTACCCAAACGGTAAAACGGGACCCTATTACTAAGACTCCGCTGTCCGTCCGTCTATCTGTCCGTCTGTTACAAGGCTGTATATCATGAACCGTGATAGATGCACAGTTGAATTTTTCACATATGATGTATTTCTGTTACCGCTATAACAACAAATACTAAAGAGTACGGAGCCCTCGGTGGCAGAGTCTGACTCGCACTTGTCTAGTTTTTTTCTTGTCAAATTCTGATAAAACTTGGTAAATAAATAGTAGAGATGAGGAGATAATAATTCGGTGTAATTATTCGGTTAAAGAGCCGAATATTTTTTACTGTTCGTCTTGCTGCAACACTGTCCTTGCTGCACCTCACGGTACTTAATGTTATCACGAAAAAAAGCGGCCAAGTGCGAGTCGAACTCGCCCATGAAGGGTTCCGTACCATTTATGACGTACCAATTTTCGGTGGAAGTTTGCATGGTAATGTATATCATATTTTTTTTTTTGATTTTTCGTTCTGTTATTTTAGAAGTTACAGGGGGGGGGGGACACACATTTGTTCACTTTGGATGAAACCTCACTATCATTTTTGAAGACCTATCCATAGATACCCCACACGTATGGGTTTGATGAAAAAAGATTTTTTGAGTTTCAGTTCTAAGTATGGGGAACCCCCAAAATTTATTGTTTTTTTTTCTATTTTTGTGTGAACATCTTAATGCGGTTCATAGAATACATCCACATACTAAGTTTGAACAGTATAGCTCTTATAGTTTCGGAAAAAAGTGGCGGTGGCATAATCGGACAGACAGACGGACATGACGAATCTATAAGGGTTCCGTTTTTTGCCATTTGGTTACGGAACCCTAAAAACAGTACACCCGCCTTCCTGACAGTCAGAATGGCGGGTGTACTTTATTACACTATATTCCCGTGGTTATTGGTAAATTCTATAAAAGCCAAATTTTTTTACCTTTTTTATACCATTCAATTATAATATGAGCCATTATATTTGTGGTTTCCAAGTTTTACTCATTTATATTTTGCTTGCTATTACACTTTTGCAGGCGTTATAATTTTTCAAGATATCGATCTCATTTTTAAGAAAAAACGCTGAGGTACAATTATTTTTATTAAGCCAGGATTTAGTACCTTTAATGTTTAACCTGTTGTGTTCAGAAAATCATGTCTTAAAAAAGGCTAGGCGCCAGTTCAAAGAAATCTTCCTAAGAAAAATCATTGTCTCGCGTTGCCCCGGCATTTTGCCACGGCTCATGGGTGGGAGCCTGGGGTCCACTTGGCAATGGCAACTAATCCCGAGAATTGGCGTAGGCACTAGTTTTTACGAAAGCGACTGCATCTAACCTTTCAACCTAGAGGGTAAACTAGGCCTTATCTTATTGGCATTAGTCCAGTTTCCTCACGATGTTTTCTTTCTCCGAGAAGCGACTGGTAAATATCAAGTGACATTTCGTACATAAGTTCTGATAAACTCATTGGTACGAGCTGGGAGTCCCCGGGGGAACCCGCGACCTCCGGATTGCAAGTCGCACGCTTTTACCGCTAGGCCACCAGCGCCACAGCGAAAGAAGATTCAAGAAGTTTTAAACATAGGTACATAATAAAAGTACACAATAATGCTTACAAACTAATTGAAAGGGAAAGTGGCTCAGCTAATGTCTGCGCCAAAAGGCCTCGGGGCACAGCGGCCCTAAGGACTTCCAGCAACGGACGCTGTTATTCTGCCACCGCCGTATTTGTAACTAGCCAAGGACAATAGAAAACGTCTAAAACGATTGAAATTATTTACAGTTTATTTTTAAATTAATGTACAGTCGCCATCAGATATATCGAAGCGACCGAGGTGCTCAAAAATATCTGTACACGCACTCTAACGCCTTGACAATAGAGGCGAGCTCAGATATTTATGAGCATCTTGGCCGCTCCGATATATCTGATGGCGACTGTACAATACATTACATTAGCCTAATCTAAAATATTTAATTAATTTACAATATCGTTTACAATTACAGCTACAACAACAAAACAATGTAATATAAAGACAAAGGAGTTATGAACTAAATATATCTGTGAATAAAACTAGATTAAATCTAAAATTAAACGCGCAATATAAAAACTATAACGCTCGCTGCGTTACCGCGTTCAATTGCGATGGACAGCCTTTGCATCAGGAATCACCCGGAGCACGGAGCAAAGCCCCTTTTTTGCAGGCGGCGCCCCACTTCCCTAAGGAATGTTTTTGCTTCTGCGCACCAACAACCGGAATAATGTAATAAATCATTTACAATACCTTCAAATCAAATTTATAAAACCCCCTTTATAAATCTATCAGTACCGCCTATGTGAGCTATGCTACATCCTGTGTCTCGCCGACTGTCAAACGTCGCGTACGTGTTTTGTTCACATAACACCTCACTTCCTGTTTCCTTACACGATGTTCCAAACCACTATTATGGTTGCTGCCATAACTATACTGTTCACACTGGTAAGATTTACCATGTGAGCTTATATGTTGTTGCAAAAGACTTTTACTTCCGCTAGCATAACTACACTGGTCACATTTGTAAGGCATGTCAGCAATGTGATACCACATATGAGCTTTCAAAGCACCTTTGTACGCACTAGCATAACTACACTGGTCACACTGGTATGGTTTCTCATTAGTATGTTTCCTTACATGATCCTGAAAAGATCTTTTGTATGCACTAGCAAAATCACACTGGTTACATTTGTGAAGATTTTCACCAGTATGTTGTCTTGTATGGATTAAGAAATAACGTCGGTTATTATAAGCATAACTACACTGATCACATTTGTATACCTTTTCACCAGTGTGTTTTCTTATATGAGCTTTCAAATGACCTTTTTGGTTGCTAACATAACTACACTGGTCGCATTTGTAGGGCTTTTCACCTGTATGTCCCCTTATATGAACTATCAAATGACCTTTTTGGTTGCTGGCATAACTACACTGGTCACATTTGTAGGGCTTTTCACCAGTATGTGTCCTTATATGAACTTGTAAAGCTTCTTTGTATGCAGTGGCATAATTACACTGCTCATATTTGTGGGGCTTTTTACCAGTGTGTTTCTTTATATGGATATTTAAACTATATTTTGTTCGGCTAGCATAACTACACTGATCACATTGGTAAGGTTTCTCACTAGTATGTGACCTTACATGAACTTGCAAATCGCCTTTGTATGCACTAGCATTAGTGCACTGGCCATGTTTGAAAAGGTTGTTTTCAGAATGTGTCCGTACATGACGTATCAAAGAGGTTTTTCTGGCTGTTGTAAATTTACAGTGAGCACATTGGTAAGGTTCGGGTCTACTTCCTGGCCTCTTCTGTGGAGTTCGTCCTGCAACAACAATGTTTTATTTATGGAGACCATACATAAATTAATTTATTATTTGTTTTACAAGGGGGCAAAGTTGTTATTTTGATACCTGACTAACCTGAGCAAGCGTAAAATTCCAAAATTGAACTAAGAGTGGATCAAGTGGTTCATAAAGTGGAATCTTAACCGTTGTGAGGGTTTAAGGCATAAAAGTAAAACAAATTACACTACATTTTTCAATAATAACCACACTAATGCGTAAACAATACTAACTGTAAAACATGAACTAGAACCAAATCCAAATAATCATTATTATACGGTGAGGGCCAGCACCAACAGCATCCTAGCAATGTTTGCAAGCAGGTTGGATGGTGCGTATCTGAACCACTGCAGTGCGCTCCATGTATTCGGCAATATGTAATGTATACTAACACTAGACGTAAGATAAGTAGGTACTAACATTGATATGTAATTTTGGCAATTTGTTATATGTAATTTTAATGTAATCAGAATATTGTTAAATTTTATTAATTAACTTATTTATTTATTTAATTTGTTGTAATGTTTTATGTTTGTTGTATGATCCCAGATGGTTGAAATAAATTATAATGTATTTATTTATATTATTTATTATTCAATATTTTTCATTTAAAAGTCAATTCTAATGAACAAGCTTAAGTGGCTCTAGTAGCCAGCAATATAATAAAGCCATTTATTCCGAAGTATATACATTTCAAATGAGTTTATTTACTTCATTTTTATTTTTTATAGTATATCCCTCAGTTTGGTGTGCCGTAAGGCATAGGCCTCCTCCAACTGTCTCCATTGGGCTCTGTCTGCTGCAACCCTCATCCAGTATGGCCCCAGAGTCAGACGAATAATGTCATATTTAGCCAGCAATAGCTGAATATTTGACGACCGGTTTGGCCTAGTGGGTAGTGACCCTGCCTACGAAGCTGATGGTCCCGGGTTCAAATCCTGGTAAGGGCATTTGTTCGTGTGATGAGCATGGATATTTGTTCCTGAGTCATGGGTGTTTCCTATGTGTTTATGTATTTATTAATATTTATATATTATATATATATCGTTGTTTAAGTACCCTCAACACAAGCCTTATTGAGCTTACTGTGGGACTTAGTCAATTTGTGTAATAATGTCCTATAATATTTATTTATTTATTTATTTATATTTATTTAATAGCTAGATGCCATAAAATGTGAGTATGATGCTCTAGTAAAAAGCAATGTCTAGGAATTTGTGGATAGGTCCATTGGTAAAAATTTAATAAAATGTAAATGGGTGTATCTAAATATGAAGCTTCTAGTAATTTTTGATTGTTTTGAAGCAACATTGGTCGCCAGGGGTTCTACCCGACGAGAAGGCATTGGTTATAAGGAAACATTCGCTCCTGTTGTTAGTCACTCGATAAGGGGTCTAGCTCTGACCCGAGAAGATTCAATCCCCTCCTAAATTGTAGGAGGGTATCCTAATATTGACCGGCAAGAAAGTCGGCGAGATTTAAGTCTGATTAGAAAACGTATAGCAGGCTAAGCTAATAAGAGTGCCCCCATGAGGGATTTATACTTTTAGGTGGAGTAGTGGCTGGACCTAAAAACACTGTATGCCTAATATCAGCCTTCGAACTTCTTTTGTTTCAGATTTATTGACAATAATGTCAAAAAAATTAAGGCCTCAGAAGTGGGTGATTAAAATCTTTCGGGTTCCTCGTGTTACACAGTGTATATTAAAATCTATGAATAGATACAAAATTATTTAGTATTGATAAATCAAAGATTCGGTCCCTCGTATTTACTACTCTTAATAAAAATAATAAAGCAAGTAAGACAAATCTCACGACTTCTTTAAAAAAAAATCGAAATTAAAAAAATTATTCTGCAAGTAGGCTCCAAGGGCTCTTTTACAAGTCAATGTAACATTTATAGTAACATCATAAAGTGACATGAAAAATACATAACAACATTTATAAATACAACAGCCAATAGCTGGGTAAACATTACATTATAATAATCTTAAAATAAATAATTACTACAATACAATAGAAATGTATGGCCTTAAAAATAAAAATACATTAAATCTGGAGATGTAAAAGGTCCCCAATGTCAGAGTACTAATACTAATAAGATTTGGAGGTGTAAAGTCTCTCCAAGTGTCAAAATAAAATTTATGCTAAATAAATAAATCGCGTCTGGACTGTTAAGCTAGCAGTCTCATAAACTAATGCTACAGAATACATAATTAGTATGTACCAAGTCAAGAATATTATACAATATTACAGAGACATATAGCCTCCACGGTTAATACATTAAGTTTGGAGATGTATAAGGTCCCCACGGTCTGAGAAAGATAATAATACCCAGTAATAATGACATTAATAAGATTTGGAGGCGTAAAGGCTCTCCAAGTGTCAAAGAATTAAAAAATAAAAAAGTGTATGAAATACATGGGTCAAGGTTCTCACCAGGAGGGGACAAAATATTCTCAAAAATCCGTCGCGTAATTAATGGACGCCCCCCAAGAAAAGAGAACCAAAAGATATCTCAAACTACAGACGATAACTAGTCAGCATATTCAAGCTTTTCTCAATAATCATAAATCAACGGATAAGTCCAACTATAGAATTACACCAACCCATAGAGCAAGCGGGCTTCAGGAGAGGTTTTTCAACAATCAACCACATGCACACACTGGAACTACTTATAGAGAAATACCACGACTCAAAACTCAAACATTTATCTAGCTAATAGGGCACAAGGGCACTTTTACTCGTCAAGATGCATTTTTTTACACAGAAGCAATAAAAATAAATGATCAACAGTTAATATATTGCTAATATTAATTCCATAATATATCATAATTACTTAGAGATGTATAAAGGTCTCTTTCGTCTGTCTGTCGAATTATGAAAAAAAACACACACAAATACTAGAAAAAAATTAAAGTTCTTTAGAGATGTAAATGTGACTAAAATAAAAACTAATTAATTAAATTATCGTTAGAGATGTATAGGGTCTCCAAGAGTAGCGGGTCCTATAGTTGAAAAATAATTTTATAAACTGAAACAAATAAACAAGCACCCAATGAGGTGTCTCACGTCAATCGCTATCGCGATTAATTTCGCCCCTAAGGGTGCTATGTCAAACATGGAAGTTCATGAAAAAAGTTATAGATAAAATATCTTGTCAAAGGGGAATGGAGCGGCATTAAAACATCCAAAAATGAAGGTATAAAAATAAGAAACTAAACCGAGGCTAAAGACGCGCTTTGACACACCTAAGAACTAAAATAGAAGTGGGCAGGACATGTATCACAGCTCCCGGAACTAAGAAAACAGGGTAAATGAAAACCTATTACTAGATGGTACAGACAAGTGTAAAAATATGGGTGTACACATCTTACTCAAAAATATGTCCCATAGCATCTTATTCCAGTGTAATAAGAGCGTAGTACCATATTTTTGAGGCGATTCTTTCGATACATATTTTTACACTTGACTGTACAAATAAAAATATTGCTGGCTTAAATTGAATGCAAACAGCCCAAGACAGAGATAGATGGGAAACTTCCTGCCTGCCAAGCCTTCACCTGCGAAGACAGGGTTCTTGCAAAAAAATTTTTTAATACTATGATGGTGACAAACAAGCATACGGCCCGCCTGATGGTAAGCAGTCACCGCAGCCTATGGACGCCCGCAAATCCAGAGACGTTACATGCGCGTTGCCAACCCTTTAAAAATCTGTACACTCCTTTTTTGAAGAACCCCACACCGAAGACCCTCGGGAAAACTTCGTAAGGGAGCTCATTCCACAGCTGAAGCATCCACAGGAGGAAATTCCTCTTGAACCGCACAGTATGCGACCATTTAGGTTCTAAGGTGTGAGGATGAACACCTTGAGGATGGTGGTGCGGTGATAGAAAGTGGCCATTGGCATCATGTCAAACCATTCCTCAGAGCACAGCCCATAAAAATATTAACTTTATCTTTTTATCATGACAAAATAATAAAAATGATAAATGATGATATTGATGATTTAGGATAACTTTACTTAAGATTAATATTGACCACCATGGAATGTAAAAAATTGCAAGAAATAAAAGGCTTTTTTTTTTGTTTTATTAAATGCATTTATGGCCTCAAACAGGCAAGTAGAATGTGGAAAAAAACAAAAATGATTTAGTGATTTTAGCTTTATTATTGGTGACTTTTATGTATTTTTTTTACATGTTGTGGCATATTCACATTTGTACCTGCTACTTGTATGGCGGTGGTCACATGGGGCGGGCACAGATGGGAACACACCAAATGTGTTAAACATTTTTGAAAATGAATTTAATGTTAAAAATTTAGTTCTGCTCAAGAGCTGTTTAGGTATAAAATGTTTCTAGAGATAGAGTATCTTTTTATTTTTTTATTATAGCTGTTTTGATGTGGCACCCAAATGCTGTTTATTAGCTTTACTAGTTTCTTCACTGATGTGTTGTTAAATGTTTTGGGTGCCCACCTGCCAGTCAGCATAGGCCTCCTCCAGTCTTCTCCGTTCATTCCTGTCTCTGGCAACCCTGGTCCATGTGGCACCAGCAACAGGCCTGATGTTGTCATCCCATCGTTTGAACTGCCTTCCTCTTTTCCTTTTACAGCCTCCTGGGTACCACTGGATCACCTTTTTACACTTTTTGGAGATAGAGTTAGGGGAACTTTAACTCTAGATCAGAGTGAATATATACACATGTGGAGAACTTTAAACTTGTAAAATCTGACAATAATGACTGTTTACAAGATATTTTTAACGATCAACAACTTCTAGATTGCTTGATCATAGAAAAATAACTGGACATAGAGTACTCACTAAATACCGCTAGTAAGTGTAAGCTTGTCTCCTCATTACCACAGTGTGGACAGGAGGCATGTCTACTGATGCCCATAAATTGAGATATTGATTGAGAACTATTCGCGTTCTTGTAGAGATCCTAACAGGCTCATATTAGAAGTTACTCCAAAACTAGCACTCTATAGTAAAAGCTGTCTCAAAATGTGTGTTAAGCTTTTTAACAAATTACCTGACCACCTTAAAGAATTGAATGCCAAAACACTAAAACAAGACTCTATGGCTAATTGATAAAAACTTGTATAATATTAATGACATTTTAAATTATGGTTCCTTATGTTGTATATACCCGGCCGTCTATTTTGTTTGTATGTCCTAGAGTTTAATGTGTAAATTTGGACGCTACTATGTATTTAATCATGTGTTACCCAATAACAATAGTAAGATCCATTGTACCATGTTTAATGCAAATAAAATGAAATGAAACCTGTTGTTGTGTGGCGCACACCATGCCGCTCCACTAGCTTGGGGTCGAACACGAGGTCATCTTTTACAGCGTGGTCGGTGTACAGCTCCGCCGCCGCGTTCACGCCGAGTGACTCGTCTTTTACAGTCACATCTGAGCACGAAGGCTCGGCTTTTATAGGCACACTGTTGCACCTGAGCTCGTGTTTTGTAAAAACAGCATCCACTAAAGGCTCGGCTTTTATAGACACACGCTCGCTACCGAGCTCGTCTTTTACAAACACAGCATCAACCAGTAAAGGCTCGGCTTTTATAGTAATGTTCTCCCACCTGGGCTCGTCTTTTACAAAAACAGCATCCAGTAAAAGCTCAGATTTAACAGACACACCCCCAAACGTGGGTTCATTCGTTATACACGCATCCTCACAAGGCTCAGCCTTCACGCAAACACTCTCCGTGCCCTGTAACTGTAACGCTGATGACTCCATCGTCAACTATGTATGTTGGTTCACTTAACGTATACCTCAAGTAAACAGAGGTAGAATCTTTGTTCAAGTAGGATATTGTTTCAAATCCATACAAAATATATTCAAAGACGGTTAATTGCTCCAAAAGCTGTGCAATAAAATTTCTAGGTAGAATCGTAAAATAAAATGAGTATTTATTTAAATGTCAAATTTGGCAATTAGTGAAAGCATAAAATGCATAATAAATCGCGTCTGGACTGACTGATTCATTGGCGTCGTAAATGTCGTAATGGCGTGCGTTCAAATATCTAATATGTTCCGCGTACCATGTGTTCGAACAGGGTAATACCATGGCAATACATAGGCGTACCGGACATGATTCTGGCCCGACATCGGGACAATCTGTCAATAAGTCAAAAAAGAATAAAGAAGACTATGCTCATCTCCTTCTTTTAGCTGCTAGTACTAGCGTAAGATAAAGACAGTGTGATTCTCTCTATATTTAAAATGAGACAGTCCTGGGCCAAACGATATGCTATAAATAAATAAAAATTCAATTTAATCAAGTGGAATAGTCCAGCCAAATTTCATTTCTACGTTCATACCATCTGATTGGGGGACAAATCGTCCCGTCTGGATAGTATTTAAGTAAAATCCTAATCTACTAATAATAATCTACGCGCATGTAACTCCTCTGGAGTTGCAGGCGTACATAGGCTACGGAGACTGCTTACCATCAGGCGGGCCGTATGCTTGTTTGCCACCGACGTAGTATTAAAAAAAAATCTGAGGTAATGTCTCCATGGTTTCTGAACGCCCTCTGTTTAATATCAAGTGTCAAAGTCAAAATAATAAAACTTGTTGTTTTAATAGGTTAACAATGCTTTTACCACTATAATATCAATATCATTGTGTTTAAAATGTACCGGGTCTCATATCGAGTATTTCGACGAATACAATATGTGCGAACTTCAGTAGATAATCGACAACGACAACATTGAGGACGGCTGCATTTGTCTTTGGCAAGTAGTTACTGCAATTTTAACATAATACACACGTGAACTGCGATACTAAATGTTTGTGTGTATGGAGGAGGCCGTCTGCTGTAACAGTTAGGGAAAGTACAATGAAACAACCCATATTATTATTATTATTATTATTTTATTTGATACACTAGCAGCTCTTGGAGCTGATGCGTGACGCGTGTATATCTTGTGTTTATTTAGCATTTTCTAATGTCCTAAATTGTATATCTAGTCTGTTTTTTAATGAGTTCACATGCACTAACAACATTGTCTGGTTTGGGGTGGTGATATGCTAACTCAAAGAGGACTAATTTATTTTCAACAAGCCTACCCTTATTACAAGAATTCCTAATCTGCCTACTTAAACAACATCTGCCATTGTACTTAAAAACACATGATGAAATGCATTTCAAAGCACCAGCACAGAGTAATTAACAGACCCGTTATCAGTGGTGAAGAAATATTGAAAATACTAGGGCTGGCACTACACATAAATATTTACACGCGTATAATTTGATATAGGTACCTAATATTTGATGAAAACAATATACCTACTTATTTCATTCATCTTACTAATATAAAGAGGAAAGATTTGTTTGTTTGTTTGCATTGAATAGCCTCCGAAACTACTGGACCAATTTGAAAAATTCTTTCATCATTGGAAAGCTACACTATCCCCAGTGAACATAGGCTATATTATATTTAAAAAATAAATGTTGAATACCCGTGCGGAGCCGGGGGCTGCTAGTAAATATATATAATGTGAAGCCAATTGCCTTAAAAAAAGGTTTCATTTGGTTGTTGAACTCTATAATAATACTTAGGTACTAAATTGACATTTATTTGTCAAAATATGTCTGATGTCATATACTTACTTAATTTTTTGTAAAATTTGAACTTCCTGGATAATTGTGCTGAATTCTCTCAGTTTATAATGGAGCTAATGGCAAAACTGGAAATAAACCGAATGCGATGCGGAAAAAATGGTTTGTAATTTTAGTAAAACTGTGCAATAGACGATATTTTTTCTCCAATAGTTAATGATAATTTTTTTATCCTACAGATGTAACTATGAGTGAAATATAATAAGTAAAACTGGGAATCATAAATCTTGAAACTCATTTATTACCTATTTCCTGTATATATGTGTATTTTTACATTTCGTGATATAGATACAGATTCGGTGACAGTGCAATAATAAACCAAAAATAATGTGTTTCATCTTAAATTGTTTTAAGCGACATTTATACCAGTATGTCAAATGTACACGAATTAAATGAATATTGTGTGACAGCCCTATGATTCTATTTCAATAAATTTTCACCACTGATAACGGGGTCTGGTAATCAATAGTACTACTATACAGAAATGACATTTTCTACACAACTGAAGTTTGACAGCGATTCAGGGACGAACCATGCTGTTCCTTTCTAATGTATGGCATTATCCCGTTCGGCTATTTAGGGTTGTCAAAATTCAAGTCATTATCTTATCTGTGGTTGTGCACGCATAGGGACATCAAGTGGTGCCCACCCTAATAATTGCTGAGCTGGACAGAGCTGAGAATGACCAAATGGAGGAGTGTCACCTCACTGGCACCAGTTCCACAAGTTTTTTTCAAAATTTAATCAGTATCAGAAATTACGGAACATTGAACCCTGTCATTTTGAAATTAAGTTTAAAAATCATTGTTTATAGGGTGGTCAATTTGCCATACAAAATCGATGTTTGCCCAGTAAGAGTTACAGTTAGCAGTTTAAAAAAATCATACTTCCACATAGCAAAATTAAACTTGCTGAATATGATTAACCTTTTGAATGACAAGAACATCTAAAGGGGTTATTCCCAATAGTTACCACCTACTTGGTTTGGTGGTAACTAGTGAGTTTTTTTTTTCCAGTAGTTACCACCAAAATTTTGGTTAGCGTTCAATACTAATAAAAATAGTATAAGTGCTTTAATCAATAATTAATTAAAAGTCGAATTAATTATAAGTTAATTCGTTATTCGTTTAATTATAAGTCGATTACTGTTTCAGTAAATTGCCTTAAAAGTGCTAAAAAAATTGGTCTTTGATTTGTTTGTTCAATCGTATACGTAATTGTGACGCTTACGCCATTATCAACGATGCTCCTTTATAAATACAACGCTGCGCTACGTAGTGTGACGTTAGCGCCCTTGACAAAAGATCCAGTAGATAACGTCACAATTTATTCAATTTACAATTAATAAGATAAATGCTCTCATGCTCTTGAGGTTGATGGCAAAAAGGAAAAAAAACATATAATATAATAATTAATATAATGTAATAATTCCAAATCCGCAAATCTCAAATGTGAAAGGTTTTCACCGTTAATAGATAGTCCACATTTCTCCCAGTTTAAGTGGCCTGATAATACTCTCATCATCAAGTGAGGAATTACAAAAAATGCTGAATGACCTGGTTAGAGAAAGTGGGAAGGTGGGATTGGCTATGAACACACTAAAGACCAAGGCTATGACTAACGACAAGCAAGAACCTATTCTCATCAATAATAACCCAATTGAATACGTCAATGAGTATATCTATTTAGGCCAGATAATCTCCCCAGTAGATCTAACCTCAAAAGAAATAGATAGACGTATTGGAAATGCTTGGAAGACATATTGGAGCCTAAGGGAAATAATGAAAAATAAAGATATCAATGTAACTATCAAGCGGAAACTCTTTAATACCAGCATACTTCCTATACTCACTTACGGTTGCCAAACCTGGGCTCTCACTAAAACACACATTAGAAAGCTAGAAACCTGCCAAAACTCCATGGAGAGAAGTATGCTGGGAAAAAGACTATCGGATAAAATAAGAATACAATCCATAAAGAAGCTCACCAAAACAAAAGATGTCACAAAAACAATAAAAAAGTTAAAATGGAAATGGTCAGGCCATACAATAAGAGGCAAAGAAAAATGGTCGAAAACGATAATGAACTGGTTCACAGGCCATAAGAAAAGGAAAAGAGGTAGACCATTTAGAAGATGGGTGGACGACATCAAAGCCATAGCAGGAAACACATGGACGAGAGTTGCCAAGGATAGAGAGGAATGGAGAAGGTTGGAGGAGGCCTTTTGCCAATAAATGGCACACAGACAGGAAAAAATATGCAAGAAATGTAGAAAATTGAAAATTTACTTTACTGTCTGAAATAAAGGATTTATACATTTATACATTATACAATAATTCCAAATAAAACAAATTAACCAAGTTGGTGGTAACTAGTGGGACTTTTTTTTCCAGTAGTTACCAGTGGTAAAAGGTTACCACTGGTAACAACTTGGTGGTAACTAGTGGGAATAACCCATCTAAAGGCGTCGTAAGTAGTAATGCTCACAGCGCCATGGGCAACTATAAGGCTGGTCATATGCACGATGCACGCGACGAGCGGGGCGATGGGCGGCGCGGTACGCGGCTACCACTGTCCAGAACAGATTCATTGAAGTCCATTCATGTTCTAATATTTTTTTTGAATTTTTAAAGACTTTTTAAAGTTAATGTTGTGTGTACAGGGTGTCATGGTCTGACATGTATTTTATTGTATAACATCTTGATTTATTATGTACATGACTTTACAACGAATAAATGGTTTGCCGCGACCCTGGGTTTTATTTTGTGGGACCCCATTGGTTGTTTTAGCCTACAAGTCATCCATGTCCCGCCCAGTCCAACAGAATAAATGAATACTATAACTTCTTTTTGTCACATTCTACTTCCATTTCAGGTGGCCAGTTTTCACCAGTGTGATATGAACATGTCACTTGACGCAATACATGTAAAAATGGAGATTGAGGAGGACTATGTGAAAAAGCAGCCTACTGAAGGGTTTGCAGAGGACTTCGAAAAGGAGTTCAATGGAAAAGATATTGAAAGTTCAAAGGAGGAAGAAATAGTGGAGGTGAAAGATGAAGAAAAATGTCCAAATGAGGAGCTCACAACAGTCAAAGAGGTAGTAGAGAACATTAAAAAGGAAGATAGTGTAATGGAAGTGGTTAATGATAGTTCAAGGGAGAAAGATAAAGTGGAGGTAAAAGATAAGGAACAATGTCCAAATGAGGAGCTCACAACTGTCAAAGAGGTAGTAGAGAACATTAAAAAGGAAGATAGTGTAATGGAAGTGGTCAATGATAGTTCAAGGGAGGAAGATAAAGTGGAGGTAAAAGATAAGGAACAATGTCCAAATGAGGAGCTCACAACTGTCAAAGAGGTAGTAGAGAACATTAAAAAGGAAGATAGTGAGGAAGTGCTTAATGAAAGATCAAGAGCTGTAGAGGCAGAAGATGAGTGTTCAAATGAGGAGTCTGAAGCAGTAAAACAGTTAGTGAATGACATAAAAAAGGAGTATGGTCTAAAAGAAGTGCCTAACGAAAGTGCAAGGGATTTAGAAAATAAGAAGAACTGTGCAAATAAGGAGCGGTTTGTAAAAGAGCAGACAGACGGAATTGCAGACTCGTGGGATTTATATGAAGATGTGCTCCGAGCTTTGATGGACCCGGAGAATTTGGTGAAGGAAGAGATTGAGCCAGAATCCATGCTCCAGGCTATGATGGTCTCTGCTGTTCAAGGTCAGTTGTCAAACAGCGTGTATTTTTAACCCTTTAATTCGCAATGTAGGTTCACATAACATTCGATCCACTTTTGGTATTTTTTCCCAACTAGTTTCATTATGACAATCAAGCTTCAAGGAGACTTGAACCTACCAATCTGGTTTATTTTTGCGGACTACGAGTATCATATTCACTGCCACAAGTAGGAAGTTCGCAACGAGTGGCAATAAATTTCGAATTACCTTTTCGCACGTATACTATACAATGTTTTACAGTACATATTTTTCATTTAAATTTTCGCCATAGGCACGTATAGTGCGAGTTACCGCACTAGGGCGGTAAAGTACCACCATATGTAAAAAAAAGCTGTGTCTAAATCGAAGTCGTTCGACGTTAATAGATAACCTCGAATGACTTTATTATTACTGTTTCACAATGTCCAAGTAAAGTCCTGAATAAGCTACTTGCCACTTATCTGACGAATAAAGTCATCGTTGGCGTTTCACAATCTTCTGATAAGCTTAACTGGTAGATAAAGTGCTAAGTTTTGCGGGAAGTTATATCTGGCAGTTAGTTTATTTGTTAATTAGCTATCTAATACTTTACTTCGACATTGTGAAACAGGCCCTAAGCAAAATTTTACTCTATATCAAAATAATATTTGTTGCAACTTCACAGAAAATAGTACATTACGATACAAGTGCGAAAAATAGGAAATTCGAAACGAGTGGCGATAAATTAAAACACGACCGAAGGGAGTGTTTTAAATCGACACGAGTTGCGAATTACCTATTCGCACATGTATCGTACAACGTTTTACAGTACATATGGCCCTTTAAATGTTCGACACAGTAACGTAATATGCTACTTCTCGCACTAGTGCTATAAAGTAGCCCCATATGTACTGTAAAGTTCTTTCTAGATCTAGAGTATGATGTTACGTAGACTGGACTAGAGTATAGAATATGTCGTCGTGACAAAAATAAACGAAATACAAGATTTTTCGGTAGTATATTGACCATGTCATGCAAATTTAATTCTTAAAACATGATAGAAACTAGAAGCAGTGATAAAAACAATATAATTAACTAGATCTCACTTGTCGCTTAAAACTTTCAACACAGCGCCATCAGATATCCAAAAATAAGTATATTTACAACTTGCAATGTTCGGGTCAAATCTTGCAAGCTGAAATAGACCCACTTCCCGTTATTCAGGTGAGCTGGCGCACAAGTTACACTAGTCTAAACACGATGTACGTCGAACTAAGTTGCTTTAGTTCCAAATGATAATTCGGGCGGCGGGCAATTATTCTTTAGAACTAAGCTTATGCTCATTACAGAAGGTCTTGTTTGGACTCGTGTAACTTGTGAAATGTTTTAACTAGGGCTATCATTTTGATGTCATCTGTTAGCTGATATCCTGTACTGTCTTTTAAGAATAAAAAAAGTACAAGTCAACGACCTTGTTTTCGATAAAAAAGATAAAATGTGAAAAAAGAAGTAAATTTTTGAAGACAATTATTATCTTCCATATTAATTCTTGAGTATTTGTGGAAAATTCTCTGTAACATTTATGCTTGAAATTTATGCCCTAATTCATCAGCTATCGAATGATTAATATTTTTTTAATGTGCGATAGGTAAATGGACAGATAATGGTACATTAAACAAGTGCAGTCGTGTTTGGAGCCATAAAACTTATAAAGGGGTGCATTTTTAAAATGATTGAGAAAAATATCGGTATGGGGGGTGATTTGTCGATTAAATTCATCGTACTATACGTGGTTAACGGCTCCAATATACGTGCACAAACACATTGTATAATATTTATTTAGTCACCTGTTGAAAGTTAAAGTACAGTCAGCGATAAAAGCTTATATAAAAATGTATTTTTATTACAAAAAAGTTATATTCAAATTTTTATACATTTTTTTTCAAGATTGCTGCAACAGGGCTTGCTCGGTGCGTCTGGAGCGCCTCATCGTGAACGAAAGGCGGCGCATGTGCCGCGTCGGGCGCCGCGTGTACAAGCTCGGCCCACCCGTCTATACTTCAAATGTAGGCAACTACCAGCTGCGACATACCAGGCCAAAACACTATTCCGACACATACAAACTACCTACCACTTTCAAGCGACCTAAACTCAACAAAATGTTAAATATTGCCGTAAAGTATGAATGCAATGACTGTGGCAAGGGTTTCAAAAGTAAGTCTGTTTTAACAAAACATATGAACGCTCACTCGCAATATATACGTAATTCAGAAGGAAAATTTGTCTGTGATTTCTGCGGCTCTTTATTCGAAAGTAAGTTACTTGTGTTAGACCATGAGAAAAATGAACACGGCGTTGTCAGTTTCATGTGTTCGGAATGTGAGTTTACGTCAGAAAACAAGAAAACTTTGCAAGCCCATTTAAATAGACACTCGGTAAATGGGGTTTTTCATTGCCGGAAATGTAGTTACAAAACTTCACGTATAGCCAGTTTCCGTTTACATCAAAAAATACACGGTAGTGAGAAACCTTACGCATGTGACAAATGCGATTTTAAATGCAGATGGAAACATACTTTGCATAAACACCGGGTCGTGCACACGAATGAGAAACCATATAGCTGCAACATTTGTAACTACAAGGGTAAAAGAAAAGCAGACTTAAAAGGTCATCGTATTATACACACCGGTGAGAAACGATTTGAATGTAGCGATTGTGCGTATAAATCTTTTACAAAGAGTGACTTACGTAAACATGTTATGACCCACACTGGAGTGAAGCCCTATGAATGCAGCCACTGCGACTATAAGGCTAGTCGCAAGTCAGTCTTGCGACTTCACCTAATGGTACACTCCAGCGATAAGCCTCTTAACTGTAAAAAATGTAACTACAAGTGTAAAAGGAAAACAAACTTACTACAACACGAATTGACGCACTTAAATAAAAATCCCTTTAAATGTAGTCACTGTGATTTCACGTGCAGGCAGAAATCTAAATTAAAAATACACGAGATGAAACACTCCGGTGACAAACCATTTGAATGTAGCCTTTGTAACTACAAAGGTTATCGGAAACAAGATTTACAAGTTCACGGAAGAAACCACAAGAATGATAAAGACGTAAAGCTCTTTAAATGTAGCTACTGCGATTACGTGACTACTACAAAAAGTTCCTTTCAATATCACGAAATGAGGCACACTGGTGAAAAACCATTTAAATGCAAAATTTGCGACTACAGATGCAGCAGGAAAGCGGGTATCAAAGAACATCAGAAAGTACATTCAGACGAAAAGCCTTTCAAGTGTACGTATTGTGCTTATGCGTCTAAAGTGAAGAAGTCTTTGAGAATCCACCTAATGATACACACGGGTAAAAAACCTTATGAATGCGACTTTTGCGGTTACAAGAGTGCTATACGAACAGATATGGATAGACATCTGCTGGTGCACACTGGGGAGAAACCCTTTCAGTGTAGTTTCTGTGAGTTCAGGTGTACGCGCAAAACTCATTTGAAAAGTCACGAAATGAGACACACTGGCGAGAAGCCTTATCAATGTGCCCTGTGTGAATTTAGATGTCGGCACATATCAGGTCTCCGAACTCATGTTTTGCAACACACGGGAGAGAAAGCCTTCCGATGCAACGAGTGCGGGCACAAAACTCGCTGGAAAATGGACTTGCAAATTCATATGAGGATACACAACGGGGAGAAACCGTACGAATGTGGCATATGTGGCTATAGGGCGAAAAGGGCGGCAGACGTGAACATTCATATGAAGACACACAATACATATGACAATGAAGAGGATCCTTTAGAAGGCGTAGAGTAACAAAAACTAACAGTAATTTAAAAAAAATGTACTTGTATTTTTATTATTTGATAAAATGATAAATTAACGTTGTTTTAAAGGCATTATGTCATTGAGACTGTCACTTTTTATCAGTTTTTTTGGACGTACAGTACCGGCCAATAATATATATATATATATATATATATTTACCTTTGTGTGTCTCTGTATGAACATGTATAGAGTAAACAATATAGGTGTAACTGGTTGTTTATTTTGTAACGCTTTCGCCGCCAACAACTCTAACTCTAAATATTTATTTTCTTTTTTTTATTGTGGAACGTACCACATTATAATCTCTACATTGTATATACAGATGTCAATCTTAATGAAAAAACCAACGATGATCAACTCTGGTCAACGTGTGACTCGAACCCATATCTTTGGAGATCACGTTGGGGGGGGGGGGGGGGGGGGTTATAAGGAGACCTCCTAGCGTTTGTCCCGTGTACTGTGACGGGGTCCGCTTTCCTACTTTTCTCCTTCCACTTCGCTCTATCCCGGACGTCGTTTTCCGCTAACCCACAGGCGTTTAAATCTTTGGCGATGACATGGCGCCAACGCTGCCTTGGTTTGCCCCTCTTGTTTGGGCCTGGTTAGGCAAAGCTAAGAGCTTTGTTGCCTACGTATTCTGGCGGCCTTCTTTTGACATGCCCAAACAACTTCAGCCGACTTTCTTGGAGCTTATCGGCGACGTCTCTCACTCCCAGGCTACCACAGATGTGTTCGTCGAACCCTATTAATCCTGGAGACTCCTGACATCCACCTCAGCATCGTCATTTCTGCCACATGGATGGCTTGGACATGTCGCTGGGTCACTGGCCATATTTCGCTGCCATAAGTAAGAACCGGTCTTATGATGAACGAAACTAAGTAAAAATATCTATTTAGGTTTTGATGTATTAAAAAAATAGAAAAACAATATTCGCTACTATATTCGCTACCCGTTCTACTTCGCGTTATATTTTTTTCATTACGAAAATTATATACTAAAACCTATTCTATATAGTTAAGGCGAACTAACCTAACCTCTTTTTTTAAACTTCAAGACCGACTAAGGAATGTCGAGATCCGATGCACCAAGGTGCGAGACGTGGGTGAGGTCATTAGCAAGCTAAAATAGAATTAGGCGGGTCCACACAGAGCGAGCGAGCGAGCACGTACGTGCTAGGCAATTTCCTCACGCACAAACCACGAGTCACGTCTACGACTCTGCCGAGGCGGCGCATGCGTTTTCCTCGCCCGAGACACGTCTACACTGGCCGTTTTGTGCGTGAGGAAATTGCCTCGCGCGTATGCTCGCTCTGTGTGCACCCGGCTATTGGGCAGGAGATGTTGCCAGCAAGTTGCCAGGCAGAGTGATGGCAGGTGGACCAAAATGTTGACAGATTGATGGCCCCTTTCGGATGAAAGAAGCGCCTTGCGTCCGTTGGCTCGTTGGGTGGATAGGCCGAGGCAGGTCTACACTGGCCGGTTTGTGCGTGAGGAAATTGCCTCGCGCGTATGCTCGCTCTGTGTGGACCCGGCTGATGACATTCGAAAAATCGCGGGATACTTCTGGATGCGACTAGCTCAGGACCGGGATAAGTGGCGTACATGAAGAGAGGCCTATTCTCAGCAATGGGCGAATGAAGGCTAAAATGATGATGATGAACCTGACCTCTATCATTATGAATTTGCTATGCTGCAACTGGGTTTGGGGATCGCTTAAAGGGTTAAACATTACGTTTATTTACATTAGCTGAGCCACTTTCCCTTTCAATTAGTTTCTAAGCATTATTGTGTACTTTTATTATGTACTTATGTTTAAACTTTTTGAATAAACGTCTTTATTATTATTATTATTTCCCACCACAATGAAAAAGCATCTATGTATAGGTATTTATGTATTTCATTTTATTTGTATACATTACAACAGTACAATTATACTTTATATACATAATTTCTCATTAATTTAAAGTGCCATATGTACTGTAAAACGTACGATACACGTGCGAATAGGTAATTTGCAACTCGTGTCGATTTAAAGCACACCCTTCGTAAGAGTCAGAATGGCGGGTGTACCTAAATAAAATTAAATGAAAACCATACCATATTTTTGTACCTAATTTGTACTATTTAGTACCTCGTTTAAAAAAAATTGTACCTCACGGTACGTAAAGTTATGATCAAAAAACAGGTCACCCGCCATCCTGACAGTCAGAATGGCGGGTGTACTTTATTACGCTATGTTCCCGTGGTTATTGATAAATTCTATAAAAGCCAAATGTTTGTACCTTCATATTCAATTATAATACGAGTCATTTTATTTTTGGTTTCCAAGTTTTACTCATTTTATATTTTGCTTGCTATTACAATTTTGCAGGCGTTATAATTTTTCAAATTATCGATTTAATTTTTAAGAAATAACGCTAAGGTACAATTATTTTTTTACGCCAGGATTTAGTACCTTTAATGTTTAATCTGTTAAGTTCAAATAACTCAGTAAATCATGTCTTAAAAAAGGCTAGGCGCTAATTCAAAGAAATCTTCCTAAGAAAAATCATTTTTAAGACACGATTTTCTGAGCTATTAGAACTTAACAGATTAAACATTAAAGGTACTAAATCCTGGCGTAATAAAAATAATTGTACCTTAGCGTTAAAAAAGGCTAGGCGCTAATTCAAAGAAATCTTCCTAAGAAAAATCATTTTTAAGACATGATTTTCTGAGTTATTTGAACTTAACAGATTAAATATTCAAACAATCCTGGCGAAATAAAAATAATTGTACCTTATCGTTTTTTCTTAAAAATGTAATCGATAACTTGAAAAATTATAACGCCTGCAACATTGTAATAGCAAGCAAAATATAAAATGAGTAAAACTTGGAAAGCACAAATAAAATGACTCGTATTATAATTGAATATGAAGGTACAAAAATTTGGCTTTTATAGAATTTATCAATAACCACGGGAACATAGCGTAATAAAGTACACCCGCCATTCTGACTGTCAGGATGGCGGGTGACCTGTTTTTTGATCATAACTTTACGTACCGTGAGGTACAATTTTTTTTAAACGAGGTACTAAATAGTACAAATTAGGTACAAAAATATGGTATGCTTTTCATTTCATTTTATTTAGGTACACCCGCCATTCAGACTCTCACCACCCTTCGTGTTTTAATTTCTCACCACTCGTTGCGAATTTCCCACTTTTCGCACTTGTATCGTAGGTATGCACTATTTTCACAAGTCAGTAACAATGACATTATTACAATTTGATACATTTTCACCGATTATTTGTTACGAATAAATGACATGATGCATCATGGCGGTGTGTTTACTGTTTGTGCTAGTGTCGCCCCCTACGTAGAGTCTTGCCACATTTGATTTTTTTTTATGGTAGAGTAGGCAAACGAGCAGACGGATAACCTGACGGTAAGCGATTACCGCCGCCCATGGACACCTGCAACACCAGAGGGGTCGTAAGTGCGTTGCCGGCCTTTAAGATGGGAGTACGCTCTTTTCTTGAAGGTTTGAAGGTCGTATCGGTCCGGAAATACCGAAGGCGACATTTCATTCCACAGTTTTAGTTGCGTGTCCAATATAATAATATCCTTAGGATGTTGTTAAGGCTGCCGAGGCACTGTAGTGCGTCAGGCATGTTCGCTGAGGCGCGAACTGACGACTTTTATGCCATCAGGCGAAAAAGAGTGGCCTCATTGCTACGACGCGTGCGCGGCAGCACTAACAGCATGCTGAGGGCGTTAGGCGAGCGCCTCGACTGCCCGCTAATTGGGTACTGGATAGGAGTAGTTATTGGTAGGTCTAAATAGATATATAGGTTACTAACATAGTGTTAAGGCTAAAATGGTACTAACAAAATATGGATCGCTTTGTGATCTGAAATAAAGAAATTTTAATTTTTTAATTTTAATTTTAATTTAACAAATTTAACACAAATCAGTGAAATAAGGATCAAAGTTCTAAAAGTTTTAATAATGTGTCGAAAGATTGCAGTAAATTTACTGTGGCTACAAAATTTTCTTCGATAATCCACCTCTATTTCAAATTCTCTTTGCTTATAGTTATAGGCGTAATAATCCTATGAACATCATCTTTGTATTCCGCATGTTTATGATTTAAATGTAGATGCCAGAGTCACAATCGGTTAATTGTAGAATACTTCACAAGTATCAAGACTGTTTAATACTGTTTTCTGTGTTGTCATATACGGATTTTAAAAATCAACTTTTTATCGATCGCTGCAGAGTTAGCTTGGTCTAACAATAGCATTTTATTTATTTATTTATAACACAAACAGTCACATATACAAATGGATTTAATTATGTTTCATTTTTGCATTCATTTTTGTTTCATTATTATCGGAAAAGTTGTAATATATATATATATATTTACTATTATCTGGTAGGTATTAGGAAAACCGGAAAGTTACATTTCTCGTAAAATAGGTTATCATATAGGGTCCGCCATCTTGTGGTCTAAATAGGAAACATAAACTGCAGATTGAAACTTCACGCCAAAGCAAGCTGCCGTTCCCGTACGTTTTCTTGTGCAATGTCTGCCATCTAGTGGGCTACATTGGAAGCTTAACCTTGACATTTACTTCGCGCCAATAAACAGGAGGCTCCGGTGCTGCCCCCTACGTTCCCTATAGGCACGGTTTGGCTTCCTTCTTGTTCCGCTTGCGCGGCGGCGGCTTGACCTTGAGATGTACGTATTTAACGTGCGTGTACAGTGAGCCGGACTGCAGGAACGCCTTGCCGCAGTAACTGCACATGTGTGTACGCTTCCCCGTGTGGATCTGTGGACAAAATAGTATATTATTAAGGAAAGAGCAATTCGTGGATGAGTTTCGATTTTGAGCTGAGTCCGACAAAGAAGTCGAATCCACGAATTGCTGTTCCTGCCGAGGTATATATAGTGCTTTTCTCAAAACATGGCCCGAGAGGCCGAGATACATTGTTCGAATTGAAACATTTTATTTGTTTCACAAGTATAAATAAAAACAATAGATATCTCCTTAAATTTTTCTATCAAGTGCGAGCGTAAGACTTTAACTCTCATTTCTGACCTTTGTGTTGCTTAAATGCCATGAGTCCTATAGACATTTGATCCACAGGAAAATCAACATCGATTGACATTATTTACAAAAATTGCGCCCCTTGGTAATGAGTATGAAGGAAATTTGAAAATGGCTGCCCTCCTGTATTATCACGTAAAATGCACGATAACTGACATCGTTCAGACTTCGAGCAACACTGAAGCATTAAAATATCATTGTGATGGCTGAGATACACGTCATACTCGTGAACGGGTGCTGTTTGTGGAGACCGGTCCGTTTATAAACTTTATTTTTGAGTATAATTACAGTGAGACACCTCATTCGGTTCTCGTATGTTTTTTATACTAATGAATGTTTTAATAGGGTTGTTTCCATCTACAAATCTCAGGGCAGAATATTGTATCCCAATAAATTCTTTTGGATTATAAGAACATGTTAAACTACTTTTAGGGGACCTGTAATGACTATATTTTTGTAAATATTAAATTTCAAATATCTTTTGGCACACGTCACGTGAATAAACTCGAAACGTCATTGAAGATTCGGATGACGTCACAACTCTCGGATTGACACTGTTGACAGTTAGGCGATAAACAACAAATGAAAAATGTCAGTTGACAGTTCGTATCTTCTGCGTGTGTATGTAGTTATGTGTCAAACCGTAAACTGTGACGTCACACAATTTTCAAAGAGCATTTTGGGCGCGAAAGCATCTGTCAAAATATATTTTGTTAAATTAACATATTTAAAGCCGTTTTTAGTATAAAAGTTGAATTTTAGGGCAACTTTTAGTTAATATAGAACGTAATACAAGCGTTTCGAAATATTGGAAACAACCCTATTATACGGAATTTTGACCCTTAGAGTCTCTATACATCTCTAATGATAATGTTACTCACCAGCTTGTGCACGTAGACGGAGGACTGGTGCAGGAAGGTCTTGGGGCACTCCGAGCAGCGCCACTTGCGGATGCGGCGGTGCACGCAGTCGCTGTGGTTCTGATCAAATTTTGTCAAAAATTTCATTTAAATAATAAATAAATTCATTTATTTCGACCTTAAAACTTAGGATCATATCACATTTAAATTATTATATTAAAACGTCAGATTAAAGTTTAACTTAAACTAAATTAAATTAAGTTAAATATACTAATATTTTAACCTAGTCTAGAGAGGCTTGGACACCAGTACGTGAATCATATGACAGTGATTCAGGCACTGGCAGTCAAATCTCTCCGCAAACATTTAAGAGCCAGGTACTTATTTTAGAAAAAAAATGTTAAATTGATAGATTTAGTCGTTGAAATTGTACATGTTTTGTTTGGTAATCTAAATAACATAGTATAGGTTTCTATTAGCACGTCTTCTTTTTTAATAATAAGGTCGCAAGCGTGCGTCCCCGGTAATGTGACGAGAAGGGGCAGTTTTTAAAAATTCATCAAAAAATTATGGTGGTAATCATTTCGATACGCTGTGGTCAACTATAAAAAAATTGACCAATCACGTGGCGCCGCTTCCATAGAACGGGGGACGGGTGGGCGGGGGCTCGCATGTTTATGTCTTTTGTTATAGATTTTTGTCTACTGCTCACCAAATTTCAAAATTATTATTAATATTAAAAAGAATATTATTATAGATGACTCGTAGAAAATGTATTGCATACATTAGTGATATAATCAAACTTTTCAATCTCGTACCTTAGTAAGTAAGTAAGTAAATATTCTTTACAGTACATATGGGGCTACTTTATAGCACTAGTGCGAGAAGTAGCATATTACGTTACTGTGTCGAACATTTAAAGGGCCATATGTACTGTAAAACGTTGTACGATACATGTGCGAATAGGTAATTCGCAACTCGTGTCGATTTAAAACACTCCCTTCGGTCGTGTTTTAATTTATCGCCACTCATTTCGAATTTCCTATTTTTCGCACTTGTATCGTAATGTATGTTGTTGTATGTTGTATGTTGTGTTGTATTCTATCATTTGACAAAACACATCAGCAGAAGGAGATCTCCAGGAGAATTCAGCTGGGTTGGGCGGCATTTAATAAATTAGCGGACATCCTGAGACCTGCTAACATTCCACAATGCCTGAAAACTCGCCTCTTCAATCAATGTGTCCTGCCCACCATGACCTACGGTGCCGAGACATGGACACTCACCAAGGAGGCTGTGCATAAAATCTGTGTAGCACAGAGAGCCATGGAGCGCGCCATGCTCGGTATCAAGCTTCAAGATCGAGTAAGGAATGTCGAGATCCGTCGTCGCACCAAGGTGCTAGACGTGGGTTGCGTCATTACCAACCTAAAATGGAGTTGGGCGGGACATGTTGCTAGGCAGAGTGATGGCAGGTGGACTAAAATGTTAACGGAATGGTGGCCGCTTTCGGACGAAAGAAGCCCCTGGCGTCCGTTGGCTCGTTGGGTGGACGACATTCGGAAAATTGCGGGACACTTCTGGATGCGATTAGCTCAGGATCGGGACAAGTGGCGTACTGGAAGAGAGGCCTATGCTCAGCAGTGGGCGATAAAAGGCTAATATGAATGAATGATCGTAATGTACTATTATTGCACCACAAATAAGACAAATTTAAAAAACAGATTTACAATGTAAAGAAAGGTAGCAACAGGCGGTCTTATCGCTGTAAGCGATCTCTTCCAGACAACCTTAGGGTAGCAGGATATAAAGAACAGTAAGTTTTTAGAACAGGTAGTGCACGAATGAATTAGAGGAATAGGAAAATTACACATACATCAAGCAGACAGTACATACAGTACATTTACAATTTAAATAAACATATAAATATAACAATACATACCTATATTAAAATAAATAAATATTAGATACATATCTAAATATACATACATACATAATATAACACAGCAGCACATTAAGAAAGAGAAACTTTTGAAACTTTGAGACAAGTAATGATTTTTCAGTAGGGTTTTAAAGCTTTGAAGAGTTTTCGCACACCTAATAGCTAAGGGCAGGGCGTACCTTACTTAGGCAACTCAGCAAGCTTCGTTGCCTAAACACGGTACTCGACTGAAAAGCTCTCTATTATATCACTATTGTATAAAATACTATTTCTATAGGAACGCGGCGGCACGTGATTGGTCAATTTTTTTATAGTTGACTACAGCGTATCGATATGAATATTGTAGTTGAATTGGGAGCCGATCATGGAAAATACGCAATTATAGTATGGTATACGTAATCTTAATTCAACAATTACAGTCGACGAGTAGAAAAATACATTTAGTACAGTCAAGTGTAAAAATATGGGTGTACACATCTTACTCAAAAATATGTCCCATAGCATCTTATTCCAGTGTAATAAGAGCGTAGTACCATATTTATGAGACGATTCTCTCGATACATATTTTTTCAGCTGACTGTACATGACACAATATATGAACAAATTTATGTCAAAAAAAAAGTAAATAAATAATAATAAAAATAATTGTTTATTCAGTTCAAAAATTACTTGTAACAAATACCTGTGTTAAGAGGCACCGCTCTTCCTTAATTAGTAATTAAACAACATTTTTTTTATTAAAATAGAAATTAAAAGATATAAAATTAACACATCAGAGAATAACAAAAGTAATTTACTTATTGTTTAATTTAACCTAATGAGAAGATGGACTTGCAAGTCCACATGAGTGTGTGTGTGTGTGTGTGTGTGTGTGTGTGTGTGTGTGTGTGTGTGCGTGCGTGTGCGCGCGTGTGTGCGCGTGTGTGTGTGTGTGTGTGTGTAAGGATTAATAAGTACCCGTAGCTGCCAGGCGTACAAGTACGCTTTGGGGCACTGCGAGCATTTGAACGGCCGGTCGCCCGTGTGGTCCAGCTGGTGCGTTTTCAGCACGGACATACACTGGAACAAATCAGTGGCGTTTTATTTATTTATTTAAAAAAATTATTGCACAAAATATATACAACAATGTACAAATGGCGGACTTACTGCCAAATGGCATTCTCTACCAGTCAACCATAGGGCCAAACAGAACCTAGAATTGGTGCAGAGAAAAACATTGAATGAATAAAAAAAGGAAACCATACTTATGAACTACATAAATAAATAATAAAAATATATAAACTACCACATGTAACATACTATAATAGTATTTTACAGTACACATGGTGCTACTTTACCGCACTAGTGCGAAAATTAGTATATTACGTTACTGTGTCGAACATTTAAATGGCCATATGTACTGTAAGACGTTGTACGATACACGTGCGAATATATCTGTCTCACTAATGGACGCGGCTCCTAAAACTTGTGCGATAAGGACAACGCCAGGTCAGGCGAAAAATTTTACGTAAAAATCTCAAAAAACGATGTTTCGTACTCGACTGTTTCCTCTTCCAAAACTTAACCAAATGTAACGAAATTTTGAGATATAAATGGTAATGAAATTATATGTGTCGGACTGTTTTGATTTTAAGGCTAATTGATGTCAGTTTTGAATAACATGATTCTCTTTGCGGCCTAGTAAATTAGGCCTAGGGATTGCAAACCGGATCCGGCCGGATTTTGGCCATAACCCGGCCGGATCCGGCCGGACCGGATCCGGTTTGGTATAGGGATATTAAAGTTAATTAAATAACATATTTTTCTAGTTTTTTGCGTTTTTCCTCAATCTATAATTTGAAGTTAATAAATAACTTCTTAACAATAAAATAGAACTTAGTAGTAAAAAGTGTGACACTGTCAATATCACTTTAAAAACAAAATATGAAATCGGTCATTTATTATATTTAACCATTCACAAGTGCTCAAATTTTCGTTTACAATTATAAATTAGATTAGTTTCTAAAGCCCGGTAATGGGATGTGGGGTGGGAATTGGAACTCCTTGAAAGGACAAGTTTTCGTAACTGTTCTTGGATCGAATTCTTTGTAACGTTGACATCCATTCTAGTAAGAAAATAAGCCAAAATGATATTAAATTTGCCCTCATTTTTTGCCCGAGAAAGTAGTTGACTGTATGATTTAAAAAATTGAACTTTTTCTTAATTTACAGAAAATTATATTGGTCAAATTATAGGGAATGGAACGCGACACGACGATCTCATGCAAAAAATAATAGAGTGTAGGATTTAAATCCATCGCGGAAAGGGACTCCCTCAGAAAAGTTACATGGATCAAATAAAGAATTGGCTAGACGTAGAGTAGCATGTACCAGGAGATGAAAGAAATTGCATAAGATTGGTTGAAATTGTAAATACAAAAGATTCTCTCTCAAATTTGAATAGAAAATAAACAATATTTTATCATATATATGTATATAATATACATAAAATCCGAGTAAACTAAAGATCATCAATGTTATTATATATTCATTCACACATGTAACACATATTGATTAGCCCAACTCTAGTCGATTGAGTACCGCCGACTTAATCCTGCTCATTTGTTTACTTTTAATCTCCTATCATTTCATTATGACACAACATTAACCTTCTCTGTAGCATAAATTACAAATGCCTTCCATGGCATCTCCATCCTTTCATTTTTCCTTCTATTACAGTATTTATGTAATCGTCATATCGTGCCACCAACATGAAAGGCATCTTCTGTTCCCAGTCATCGTCATAATAAATATATTTTTATTTATCTAAATTTAAACTTTTTTCATTCGTTTTATGCTCTGTTCAACTTCATACCTCTCATCCGTCGCCTTTTCCTCATCTAAAACGCAGAGTGCGTGCTGTATTTAGGCGTTTTTTTATTTTACCGGATCCGGTCCGGATCCGGTGATTTTTACCGGATCCGGTAGCTCCTGAAAAGTGCCGGATCCGGCCGGATTACCGGATCCGCCGGACCGGATTGCAATCCCTAATTAGGCCGTTTTTGCGAATATTTAAAGTGCCTAGTGCACTTTAAATATTATTAATTTATTATTGCTTATTGCACTTATTGCACTATTAATTTATTATTGCTTATTGTACTTATTGCTTATTGCACTAGCGCCCAAAAATATCAAAAAGCAAAACAGTTGAAAAAATCATTGCTCTAGCTTAAAACCACGGAGGAAACAATCGAGTACGATTGTATGGAGAAATGTATGGTTTACAACACTTGGTAAACGTGTATGTAAACATACCTTTTAGTTAAGTCCGTTTATTTTAAGTATGTTTTAGTCAGAGCGTTTGAGGAAGTAAGTGTTCATCTCAATAATATATGTAACAACGGGTTGCACTCCGGGAGTGCCGGCAGAAGTGAAAACTTGAATATTAACGTTGTGCATTTTTGATATTTTTGAATGGTTAGAGAATTTTTTTGCACGAATTGCTTTAATTATCAGTATAAAAGTTCTATCATTTATGTGGTAAAATACAATATTCATTTATTGCGCTATCGTACACACACATGACAATTTAAATTAAAAATTTAACACTTCTCAACTATTATAATTATTTAACATTAAAAAGTTTATCTCTCAGAAAAATCAACTTCCATCCATAATTTCAACGACTACGTCACGTGTCCGTCTTACGAATTTTCAATCTGACGAATCTGTCAGTCACGTGACCTGTCGCGAGTTTAACATTTTTTTCCCCATCACAAAAAGTGCACAGCGCCGCTAAAGAAGTTGTCACTTCAAAAAAAATTACCACTCCTGTTGCCTCTCAATTGACTCACCGTGAAGGATTTCCCGCAGACCTCGCAAACGTTTTTCTTCTCTCTAGGCTGAGTTCCTTTGGGCTTGTCCCCCCTCTTTCTCTGCAGGCGCGCGTAGTACTGCTGCCGCCCTGAGCCGGGCTTGATGTTCAGGTGGAGGCGGTCGATGTGCACAGACAGAGACATCTTTGATAGGAAAGATTTGTTGCACTGGAATCGTTCAATTAAATATGAAATACTAACATTAATAAATAGTTAAATTTTATGTGGTAAGAGAGGTTTAGACTTGCAAAATCTTGCATGCAATGTTCATAACATTACCTTTTGAATGCAGTTTACCGTAGTAATCGGCAATGTAACGGAAAGTTTTTGCTATTAGAAGTATAAAAACAAATTTATTTATTTTCAGAAAATATTTTTTTTTTTATATATACTACGTCGGTGGCAAACAAGCATACGGCCCGCCTGATGGTAAGCAGTCTCCGTAGCCTATGTACGCCTGCAACTCCAGAGGAGTTACATGCGCGTTGCCGACCCTAAACCCCCCCCCCCCCCCCCCCCCCCCCCTCGTTGAGCTCTGGCAACCTTACTCACCGGCAGGAACACAACACTATGAGTAGGGTCTAGTGTTATTTGGCTGCTGTTTTCTGTAAGGTGGAGGTACTTCCCCAGTTGGGCTCTGCTCTAGATCTGGAATGACATCCACTGGCTGTGCCCTACCACACAAAGCGAGATGACATGACATTCACAATGCCCATACCTCTCTTTTGGACGTAGTTTAAGGACGTACCCGGGTCCGAGTTTTTATTTCAAATAGAAACACTATTATATAAATTATAAACTGAAATAAATGTCATATACTAAGAAAAAGTGACCAAGACCTCCAGTTCATAAGTCAGTAATTTTTTTGACTTTATAAGTTCTTGCTAGTGTAGCCTCGCTTCAGATTCAATAATTGCCGCACGCCGGTGAGCGGTAACCGGTAGTGGGCGGAAGTTGCTTTGGGAGTTTTATTCAAAATAGTTACTCTTAAATGTGTGCGATGCTAACTGTACAATAGGGAAACTATATCTAAAAAATTAGGTGACGAAATATAATTGATAATAATTTTAATTATTATCAGGACGCTTTGACAGATTATTCGTATAAAGATACAAGCAAATCTCGTCCTTATTTACGGCAAGCGATAAAGTGTGAGGTTTTGCCGGCCGTGGACACAATTCAGCTTCCATGAACGTGAACTGTCGAGCGACTTAGCGCTCTTAAAATATATCCATACTACAACTACTGAAACATGAGTTAATATATATGCAAAAGTAACTCTGTCAATCTGACTGTTACCTCTTCACGCTTAAATCGCTGAACTGATTTAAATGCAATTCGGCATGTGTAATGTACTGTATTTACCTCAGTAAATCATATGATATAATGTATGTATGTAACGGTTCGGCAACGCTTCATCAATCGTGGGACGACCTCGCTACTCGGCGGTCTAACATCAACTGACTGTAACTGTCAGTGTCGTCACCATGACGTAAGCGCTCGAAACGTCAATACACTACAGTATGGATATAGTTTGATGCCCGAAGCAGAATGCAGACGAAGTCGCGGGCAGAATATTGGTCTGGTCTGTCATTGCCTTTTAGTTCGTGTAGCTACCGTTGGCGCTTGTTGCGTATGCAGCTGTAATGTTCAGCCAAGGTATGGTTGGACCGGACCGATACAGTGTTATGTTTACGATGCTTGATATAAAAATAATCTTTACTTAATTTAGTCGTTGTCTTTTATCTATTTTTCAATTTGTTCTGTCTATATTATTTTATGTCTTTTTCCTTCTTGTCTGTTACCTTTCGTGATTTTTCTCACTTGATGGTCTCATCGGAAGATCAGCGCTGGAAGCCACCAGCAACATGCTGAGATGAGGCCATTTCGTGGCACTTTATATTTCCTTTGTTTTTGTTATATCATGAAATTTAATGTGTCTTGTTTGTGTCTACGAATAAAAATTATTCTATTCTATTCTAATATTATATCAACACAACTCACAACAACCAAAACTCACTAATTACGAAAAAAAAAGTTTTTTTTAGCCTAATTGAGTGCCCCACAGCTGGGCAAAGACCTCTCTCTCTACGTAACTCCCGATTTTGTGTTTCCTGGGGCCAGTTATAAAGGAAGGTGTCAACAAAAAATAACTAAGCAAAAATCAACCTTGTTTCGGTAGTATTACGGATGTGGTAGTAATTTGTGAGTTTTACTTGTCACCTGGCGAAATGTAAAAGTATTTATGTTAATTCAATCTTTAATCGCTGAACCGATAACAAATATATTTGGTATAGATATAGTTCGACTCCCGAAGAACGTAGGATAACTTTGATGCCAGAAATCATCACTTAAAGACTTATGACATTAGTTAATTTAAAATTATATATTAATCGTATTTTATTATTTTTAATTCTTGATTTTTATTCTTTATACTTGACATGTTTCCTTTAAGTTAGTTAATATTTTAGTAATATGTTAATTTAAAGTTTGTACGTTAATTTTGATCATTATGTTTCAAAGCTTTCATAAGCCCATGAAAAAGGGTGAAAAGGTCCACCAGAATTTTTTATGAAAGTGGTATATAAAAGTGCTCATTAAACACTTGTAATAATTTACGGATTGAAGACCTAGTGGCTGAACCTAACATCATGGGAGAAAGTAAAGCCAACAGACTCCGTTGGTTGGGCCACCTTGAGAGAATGGACGAAGATCGGAACGTAAAAAGAGCGTACCTGGGTCTCCTAGCAGGAGGACGTCCTATCGAACGCCCCAGGTATCGCTGGAGCGTCATGGTGGAGGCGGACCTGCGCGAACTTCGAGTCAACGATTGGCGAGAAGTCGCACAGGACCGAGAAAAGTGGCGTCTTGTGTCTTGGGTCGCTGAGCCAACGGAGTAAGTAATAATTTACGGTAGTAAACTAAATAAAACTTACCGCGTCGCATGTGAACAGTTCGACGCCGTGTATTTCGTGCTTGTGTTGTATCAGGCCATCCTCCGTCTTGAACAGCGCGCCGCACTGCTGGCACGCGCTGTAACGTATACGTTTTTTTTATTGTATAAGTCGATCAGGTTTCAGGTCAGGCCTATATGGGATTCATTGAATTAAGGGGCTCCCGTTTTCATCGACTTTTGAAAAGTCTTGAGTCGTTACTCCTACATTTGCACTATAGATAGAATTATAAGACAAACGGCTATTGGTTTTTTAATCTTTTATCTCCATTATTGTCCGCCGGATTTTGAAAGAAATTAATTCTTTTTTTTAATGATTTTTATAAACATTGTCTAATCAAACACTATTTTCGTTACTGGATTGCTATGAAGGATCTTACATCTACGAAATCTACATATTTGGTTTCGTCTTTGACGTCTTTAAAAATTTCTCAGAGATTTTAATTTTAAATTAGTTAACAAAAAAGTTATGGCTAGGAAACCAGTTTTATGGCCTAAAATTGTTCAACTTTGATGCCAAATATCTCGAAGATAATGAACTTTGAAATAAATATGGGACACTATACTGCTTATAGTCATTGCTGTTAATATGCTACAAAAAGCATTAGAAAACTAAGGGATTCAGATCGAAGGTCATTGGCGTTAGGGACCCCTTTAAAACATAAGTCACAAATGACGGTCAAAATCTGGCAATCTAACTAATAAAACGGCAAGTAACGTGACGACAACATTGAAAAAAAAAAGGTTTCCTTTAAGTAAAATGAGCTAACTTAAGGATTTAAGGCATTTTCCCCCCAGGGCCCATTAATATTTTCCACACTGTATACAGGTATTTCCCGGCAATAAGTTGATATTGGGTTGTAGGTTGTAGCTACGCGCGACAATTGACGTCTTTGGACGTCAAAGGGTTAAGTAACAGATAGGTTCTGTGATACGTAGAATTCGTTGAAGCCCCCATGGCTCCTGTCAGAATATGAAAGAAATCAGAATTGAGTAAAAAGTTGTATATAATTATGGTATAGAACCTGTTGCTGACAACTGACAAATTTCACGAGAATCGGTTGAGAAATGGCGACCTGGTAGAGAAGAACATCTGGATAATATAAAATGGCGACCTGGTAGAGAAGAACATCTGGATAATATAAAATGGCGACCTGGTAGAGAAGAACATCTGGATAATATAAAATGGCGACCTGGTAGAGAAGAACATCTGGGTAATATAAAATGGCGACCTGGTAGAGAAGAACATCTGGATAATATAAAATGGCGACCTGGTAGAGAAGAACATCTGGGTAATATAAAATGGCGACCTGGTAGAGAAGAACATCTGGATAATATAAAATGGCGACCTGGTAGAGAAGAACATCTGGATAATATAAAATGGCGACCTGGTAGAGAAGAACATCTGGATAATATAAAATGGCGACCTGGTAGAGAACATCTGGATAATATAAAATGGCGACCTGGTAGAGAACATCTGGATAATATAAAATGGCGACCTGGTAGAGAAGAACATCTGGATAATATAAAATGGCGACCTGGTAGAGAACATCTGGATAATATAAAATGGCGACCTGGTAGAGAACATCTGGATAATATAAAATGGCGACCTGGTATAAAACATCTGGATAATATAAAATGGCGACCTGGTAGAGAACATCTGGATAATATAAAATGGCGACCTGGTAGAGAACATCTGGATAATATAAAATGGCGACCTGGTAGAGAACATCTGGATAATATAAAATGGCGACCTGGTAGAGAAGAACATCTGGATAATATAAAATGGCGACCTGGTAGAGAACATCTGGATAATATAAAATGGCGACCTGGTAGAGAAGAACATCTGGATAATATAAAATGGCGACCTGGTAGAGAACATCTGGATAATATAAAATGGCGACCTGGTAGAGAACATCTGGATAATATAAAATGGCGACCTGGTAGAGAACATCTGGATATTATAAAATGGCGACCTGGTAGAGAAGAACATCTGGATAATATAAAATGGC
The DNA here is from genome assembly GCF_033807575.1 of Cydia pomonella. NCBI lineage: Eukaryota > Metazoa > Arthropoda > Insecta > Lepidoptera > Tortricidae > Cydia > Cydia pomonella. Next base: position 9,058,516 of record NC_084729.1, read on the forward strand.
GACCTGGTAGAGAACATCTGGCTAATATAAAATGGCGACCTGGTAGAGAACATCTGGATAATATAAAATGGCGACCTGGTATAGAACATCTGGATAATATAAAATGGCGACCTGGTAGAGAACATCTGGATAATATAAAATGGCGACCTGGTAGAGAAGAACATCTGGATAATATAAAATGGCGACCTGGTATAGAACATCTGGATAATATAAAATGGCGACCTGGTAGAGAACATCTGGATAATATAAAATGGCGACCTGGTAGAGAAGAACATCTGGATAATATAAAATGGCGACCTGGTAGAGAACATCTGGATAATATAAAATGGCGACCTGGTATAGAACATCTGGATAATATAAAATGGCGACCTGGTAGAGAACATCTGGATAATATAAAATGGCGACCTGGTAGAGAAGAACATCTGGATAATATAAAATGGCGACCTGGTAGAGAACATCTGGATAATATAAAATGGCGACCTGGTATAGAACATCTGGATAATATAAAATGGCGACCTGGTAGAGAACATCTGGATAATATAAAATGGCGACCTGGTAGAGAAGAACATCTGGATAATATAAAATGGCGACCTGGTAGAGAACATCTGGATAATATAAAATGGCGACCTGGTAGAGAACATCTGGATAATATAAAATGGCGACCTGGTAGAGAACATCTGGATAATATAAAATGGCGACCTGGTAGAGAACATCTGGATAATATAAAATGGCGACCTGGTAGAGAAGAACATCTGGATAATATAAAATGGCGACCTGGTAGAGAACATCTGGATAATATAAAATGGCGACCTGGTAGAGAACATCTGGATAATATAAAATGGCGACCTGGTAGAGAACATCTGGATAATATAAAATGGCGACCTGGTAGAGAACATCTGGATAATATAAAATGGCGACCTGGTAGAGAAGAACATCTGGGTAATATAAAATGGCGACCTGATAGAGAACATCTGGATAAAATAGAGCATTTTTTCTCAAGCTGAAATAAAGACACCTAGAATAGTTATTTACGATACAAGTGCAGAAAATAGGAAATTCGCAACGAGTGGTGATAAATTAAAACACCCCCTTTCGGTCGTGTTTGAAATCGGGTAGCGAATTGCCTATTCGCACGTGTATCGTACAACGTTTTACAGTACATATGGATCTTTAAAGTTTCGACATATGAACGGAAAATGCTCATTACCGCACGCGTGCGGGAAAGTAGCACCAAATGCAGTGTAATACTCTTTACAGTACATATGGTGCTGCTTTACCGCACTATTGCGAAAATTAGCATATTACGTTACTGTGTCGAACATTTAAAGGGCCATATATACTGTCAAGCGTTGTACGATACATGTGCGAATAGGTAATTCGCAACTCGTGTCGATTTAAAACACTCCCTTCGGTCGTGTTTTAATTTATCGCCACTCGTTTCGAATTTCCTATTTTTCGCACTTGTATTGTAATTTACTATTACAGTTTCGACATACGAACGGAAAATGCTCTTTACCGCACGCGTGCGGAAAAGTAGCACCATATGTATTGTAATACTCTTTATTGGCACGCGCCACTAAAAAGATACAAGAAAACAAACAATTGACATTTGCTTTGTTACATGTATAGTCTGACAAACCAATAGGGTTGTTTCCATCTACAAAACTTAGGGCACAATTGTATCCCAATAAATTATTTTGGATTATAAGAACATGTTAAACTACTTTTAGGGGACCTGTAATGACCATATTTTTGTAAATATTGAATTTAAAATATCTTTTGGCACACGTCACGTGACCAAACTCGAAACGTCTTTGAAGATTCTGATGACGTCACAACTCTCGGATTGACACTGTTGACAGTTAGGCGATAAACAACAAATGACAAATGTCAGTTGACAGTTCGTATCTTCTACGTGTGTATTTAGTTATGTGTCAAACCGTAAACTGTGACGTCACACAATTTTCAAAGAGCGTTTTGGGCGCGAAAGCATATGTCAAAATATATTTTGTTAATTTAACATATTTAAAGCCGTTTTTAGTATAAAAGTTGAATTTTAGGGCAACTTTTAGTTAATATAGAACGTAATACAAGCGTTTCAAAAAATTGGAAACAACCCTATTCTGTGTATAGCGGTTCTCGTCCCACTATTAGGGGCTATATCATTAGCATTAGAAAAATATAGTATGACCTCTGCCTAATTGCATGAATTACATTAACAAGCGACTTTTGCCACACTATGGTAAAGGCTTACCTCTTTTGCCACATTATGGTAAAGGCTTACCTCTTTTGCCACACTATGGTAAAGGCTTACCTCTTTTGCCACACTATTGTAAAGGCTTACCTCTTTTGCCACACTATGGTAAAGGCTTACCTCTTTTGCCAGGATTATGGTAAAGGCTTACCTCTTTTGCCACACTATGGTAAAGGCTTACCTCTTTTGCCACACTATGGTAAAGACTTACCTCTTTTGCCACACTATGGTAAAGGCTTACCTCTTTTGCCACACTATGGTAAAGGCTTACCTCTTTTGCCACACTATAGTAAAGGCTTACCTCTTTTTATTGTGGCACCGCTTCCCAGGCTGCTGCTCCTTGTGGTGCATCAGCGCCTCCTGGCTCTCGAACTGCAGCCGGCACTTGCGGCAGAACAGACTGCGGTCCAGCGACTGCGGGCAAACGGATTAGGTAAACGGGAGCTGATGCAAAGTTGAATTTTATATTTAATTTTGAAACGTTTTAACATTTTCGACGCAAAAGCTGTCACTCGGACGCCACGTCGACGTCGCATCTCTTAATACATAACTTTATATTGATAAATCAAGGCGTCAATGTACAATTACTGATGAAAATCTGTAGCAAAAAAAAAACAGTGTACAAAATCTAGCACTCTTATATTTAATTAAGGAAACCGTAGGTCTTATTTTAAAATGGAATAGTTAATAATACCGCATATTGTAAATGACCGTTTGTTTCTTAATAAAAGAAATACGTAGTATTTTGGGCTAATTTATCTATTGTCAAGTTTTGAAGTAAGATGAAAATATCCGTTACATTATAGGGAGCGTGCATGAACTGTAGGAGGCAGCACAGGAGCCGTCAGATTTTTGGCGCGAGGCCTAAATGTGATGTTTATTGTTCCGATGTAGCCCACAAGATGGCAGAACCTACTATGCACAAGAAAACACGTGACGTGTAAATGTACATGTTTATGGTTCCGATTCAGGCCACAAGATGGCAGACCCTCCAACGCGCACGGTCCCTATATACGTCAACGCCAAACGTATATTTATAGAAGGTAGAGGTTAGGAATACAATCTCCATGTACCAAAGTGTCCGTCAAAAAACCTTAAATAGGTGCTACAATACCTAGAACCTAGAATAAAAAAAAAAAAAATCACACACTTCACTCCGTCAATAACGTCTAGGTTCTTTTTTCTGGAGTTCTAGAGATTTGGAACTATTATTTATAGCCGACAGCTGGACACTTTTGCAACAGTTCCGCCTATGGAGATTGTATTCCTTACCTCTACCGTCCATACGTATAGAATAGTCACTTATATGGCAGAAGGAGATGGATGGATGTTTGCATCACGTGTTGCCTGCTGCAGTTCAGTGTCGCCCTCAATACACTTCTAAAATTTACGTACCACTATACACCAAAGCAGTATAATTTGATTACAAAATAGATAGAAGCAAAACTTTAACCTTTTCGTCGCCACGTCAATGAAGTAATAAACTGTCATCAACGCACATCAAAAATTGCACGTATACAAACCTAACCGAAACCACGACTTGATATGAAGTCATGGCGTGTGGGGCACGTAATGTACTGACTGTATTGGGACCGTGCGAAGTGCGTGGTGGGGGTAAGTAAAGCGATCCCAGCGCATAAGGTGGTAAAAATTTGAACTAACTGCGGATAGCGTCTTTAACATTTCGTACAATTATATGGCTCGAAATGAAACTTTGATTTACGATTACTCCTGAAATATTCATTAAAATTGTATGGTGTAAGGGACCATTGTAATCTGTATGAAATGCTTAATATAACTAACGTATTTATTTTGATAATTGTTAATAATATATCCATGTATATAGCTTTGCAAATGCCACATATTACGTGATCTTTTTCTAGAAGTTAAGAATGGATATAGTAAGTTATCCTTAAAAGATAGACATTTCACATCGCGGACTTTTTTGTAGACCTATGAATGAGAAACAACCCCACCATACATTGTGTTGTTATAGCTCAAACGGATTAGACAGCGTTTTCGATTAAAGCTCCTAGCCAGCGTGATTTTTTCCGACAACATCGTTATATTTCAAACAATTTACACAATACCTTAACAAGTTATATACTTAAGCCTTCCTCAAGAATCACTCTATTGATAGATGAAAGTCGTATGAAAATCCGTTCAGTAGTTTTTAGTTTTGGAGTAGTTTTATAAGATGTAGTGAATTGACGTTTTCCCCTAGAATTGCGGACACTAGGTTGCGTGACAGTCGTGCACGCTCCCAATATCAGGACAATGGCGGCGAAAAGATTAAACATAAGTATATTGTTTCGCGCGCCGTATCTTTTTTTCCTTCTTATTTACTGTCTTTCACGCCGTGTTCTTCTGGGTGCGGTAACGAATGCGAAAAGAGATGTTGGGAGGCCATTGCTTCGCTTTAAAGACTGCGCCAAGAGGGATATGGCAGCTTTTAAGATCGACCACCGAAACTGGGAGAAGCTTGCGGAGAAGCGAACGGAGTGGCGCAAGTGCGTTGGAGATGGTCGCAAGTTCTGCGACGAGGCCTGGTTTGCGGCACTGGCAGACAAAAGGGAAAAAAGGCACCGTAGCGAAACGTCACAGTCCGTCGCGAACTTCCCTTGCCAGCTCTGTGGCAGAGTATGCCGCTCTCGCATCGGTCTTTTCAGTCACCAAAATAGTACATTACGATACAAGTGCGAAAAATAGGAAATTCGAAACGAGTGGCGATAAATTAAAACACGACCGAAGGGAGTGTTTTAAATCGACACGAGTTGCGAATTACCTATTCGCACATGTATCGTACAACGTTTTACAGTACATATGGCCCTTTAAATGTTCGACACAGTAACGTAATATGCTACTTTTCGCACTAGTGCTATAAAGTAGCCCCATATGTACTGTAAAAGATGTTTTGCGGACATTGCACTATAGATCGTCTGAAATAGACGCTAAGGCCAGTAGTAGTTACTGTCTTTACACCCCCTTTGGATTATCTATTAATCATCTTCCTAGCGCTGCCCCGCCTTTTTGCCATGGTTCATGGGAGCCTGGGGTGCGCTTGAAATAACTCTCAAAAAGTAGGCACTAGGTTTCCCAGTAAAACTAGACCTTATTGTGATTAGTCCGGTTTTCTAACGATGTTTCTTCACAGAAAAGCAACTGATAGTTTTTTTTTACAATCCGAATTGAAACGTGAGTACAAAGTTTATGTTTTTTGAGTCGTTATGTACCGCCTGGCCCAAAACAGAGCCCCTAGTGTACATTTATTCGATTTCTAAATGTGACGTACGCGTTTGCGTTAAGTCTCATTTAGTTTGGGATTTAGACACAGCGCGCCAAGCGGAACGTTTTGGGAACGCAAAATCCCATACAAAGACTTAACGCAAACGCGTAAGTCACGTTACGCTATCGAATAAATTTACACTAGGGGTACAGAAACGACTGGTATTTAATTTTTAATTTATTTTATTTATTTGGGAAACATATAGCACATAATAATACAATAAGGTACAAGATAAAGTTAGAACATAAGCCAAAACAGTTTCCACTTACAGCTAATACAAAGATTCCTTTGCTCCGAAAAAAAGTACAATATTTGGGTATTTTTAATTTAAAGTTGAATTTAACAGTATTGGAATAAGGAGGCCTTCGTCCAGAGATGGACGATCCCGCATAATAAACTAATTGTTAAATACCTAATTTTTTTTTGTTATATACGTTATTTTACTTTATACGATAAATAAGTTAATAATTATGTAAAATTTTTAGGGAATATTTTTTTTATGTACACACCTCCCTGTGACTTCTGGTCTTGTGCATCTTGAGTCCCTGGCGGCTCGTGAATATCTCCCCGCACAGCTCGCACGTGCCGATGTGCGCGTTCTCGAGCGGGTGCGCTATGCGCATGTGCGTTGAGCGCGACGTCTTCTTCCTGTCGCGAATAAATAAATTAGTACATTACGATACAAGTGCGAAAAATAGGAAATTCGAAACGAGTGGCGATAAATTAAAACACGACCGAAGGGAGTGTTTTAAATCGACACGAGTTGCGAATTACCTATTCGCACATGTATCGTACAACGTTTTACAGTACATATGGCCCTTTAAATGTTCGACACAGTAACGTAATATGCTACTTCTCGCACTAGTGCTATAAAGTAGCCCCATATGTACTGTAAAATATTTTTCAGTACATATGGTGCTACTTTTCCGCACTAGTGCGTAAATTAACACATTATGTATCTATGTCCAAAATTTAAAGGGTCATTGTATACAATACCTTTTCTACGAGTCATCAATAAAAATATATATTTTTTCAGTATAAAACCTAAATAAGTAATGAAAATTCGTAAGTATCTAAGACATAAACGCGCGAGCCAATCGTTCTATCGGAGCGCGGCGGCACGTGATTGGTCAATTTCTTTATAGTTGACCACAGCGTATCGAAAGAAATTTAGTAGTTGAGTTGGGAGCTCATACATGAAAAGTACGCAATTATAGTTTGGTATACGAAATCTTAATTCAACCATTACAGTCAACCAGTAGAAAAAAATCGTTACATTACAGTTTCAAAACAAGAGGACATAGAAATTCGGAAATGTCAACAACTTTGATAGCCATAGCCCGGTTTTTCGACGGCAAAGAATGGGCAAAGATGAGTGCCAGTAACTAATTATAGTCTGTATCTTTAGGTATTTAAATAAAAGTAAACAAAATCTACCCTCAAATTGCTCATTGCCAGCCAGTTGAGGGTAGATGAAAAAATTACATGATCAAATAATGTAGGTTAAAGTCAGGTCGTTCAGTCACAGATCCAGGCGGTTTTGTATTTGGTTGGTTAACCAATAATTGTTATAACTACCTGAAAATGTACAAATTGTTTGTTTACTTTTATTTAAATACCTAAAGTTACAGACTATAGATATCGACTCAAATTTTCCATAGAAGGACATATATTCTAAGCCGCCATTTATTTCTAATGACAATGACTTGTCAAAGTATGCAAACCTATTTGTTTTATTCTTATTGTAACTGTAGAACTGTAAAAATCTGACATCATTCAAGTACAACAAAGAAATATTCATAAAACCATACTTACAGGAACTGTTTGTCGCAGTGCGCGCACTGGAAGGTGGTGCCCGAGTGGAACGCGGCGTGCAGAATGGCGCACTGTCTGCGGACATACACCCCGCGTTGACAATCACCCGAAAGAACATAAACTACGTCCATGTCCAGAGCCAGGTACGTCCTTAAACTACGTCCAAGTCCGGACCCAGGTACGTCCTTAATCTTCGTCCAAGTCCAGACCCAGGTACGTCCTTAAACTACGTCCAAAAGAGAGGTATGGGCATTGTGAATGTCATCTCGCCTTGTGCGGTAGGGCACAGCACAGCGGATGTCATTACAGATCAGAGCAGAGCCCAACTGGGGAAGTACCTCCACCTTACAGAAAACCGCAGCCAAATAACACTAGACCCTACTCTTAGTGGTGTGTTCCTGCCGGTGAGAAAGGTTGCCAGAGCTCAACGAGGGTGCAGAGGGAGTGTTAGGGTCGGCAACGCGCATGTAACTCCTCTGGAGTTGCAGGCTTCCATGGGCTACGGAGACTGCTTACCATCAGGCGGACCGTATGCGTGTTTGTGCCCGCGTGCCTGATCTGTAATGACATCCGCTGTGCTGTGCCCTACCGCACAAGGCGAGATGACATTCACAATGCCCATACCTCTCTTTTGGACGTAGTTTAAGGACATACTTGGGTCCGGGCCCTTACTAGGAAATATGTATTTATACAAAATTAATTTAAGGTAATTGCAGTACTTACAGTCCAGCCATGAACTTGCTACACACCGCGCAGAGGAACTTGAGGCGGTGCGCGTTGCGCATGTGATCGCGCAGCTTCCCAGGTGTGTGGTAACGCAGGTGGCAGAATTGGCATTCGTGTTCACCGCGCGTCTGAAAAGGAGGGTGGGCTAATTGGCTACTTGACAGTTTTTAGGGTTCCGTACCCAAAGGGTCAAACTGGACGCTATTACTGAAACTTCGCTGTCCGTCCGTCCGTCTGTCATCAGGCTGTATCTCATGAACCGTGATAGCTAGACAGTTGAAATTTTCACAGATGATGTATTTCTGTTGCCGCTATAACTACAAATACTAAAAAGTACGGAACCCTCGGTTGGCCAGTCCGATTCGCATTTGTCCGGTTTTTGTAAATAATGTCAATCGATGTTGATTTTCCTGAGGATCAAATGTAGGATAGGACTCATGGCATTTAAGAAACACAAAGGTCAGAAATGAGAGTTAAAGTCTGACGCTCGCACTCGACGGTTGAAACGCCTCTAACAAAATGATATTGTACTGTGACGTCACATTACATTAGTCTGTCCTAAATATATGGAAGATCAAGAAAATTGCTATTTTGACCGCGAAATATTGCGTTTATGCATATAGTTGTTGTACAATTTATTTATTCATAAAATATAAGGTACCATTTTATATTTTCTATTTGAAAGTTTTTTTTTTTTTTTTTACTTTTGAGCCTTGTATTTTTTATAATCTCAATATGTATTGTTTGTGTTTGAGCCTTTTGGGGTGGAAACGTTAGGGTCATGGGGGTCCAGCGCCCGGCGTTTTTATAAGGGTTTAGCGTCGCGTTTGGTGACCAAAGGGCTGGTCAGTATTTTACCCAAAGAATTAGCATCGCAATTCAACGGGGAAATGCGGCGAGCCTGCTTGGCACACTGCCTGCTGGTGGCGAGTTAGAAGGTGCTTTTTATTTGTAGGGTTTTTTTTTAATGTATACTTTTAGAGTAAGCTGACGAAGCCTGTTGCAGATTTTACCGTTGTATTGTATTGTGACGACGCCTGTAGCTGATTCTGAGTATGTGTTCACCTGACGAAGCCTGCGTTGCGGATATACAATTATGGTCCCTGAATAAATCTCTTTTTTTTTTTAATTCCACTTTTTTTATAATGAATGGTTTGTTTTCTATCTATTTAGCTACATTTTGTTATAATATTCAACATTTGTCAAGTACCCAATTGGCCCATTTGAGCAATAAGGGCAACGGTATGTCACCGGATACGTTATTCTAATAATTCGTTGTAAAACTTTTACTATGGCAGTCCCAAATCTTTGTGTGAAAAAGTTATCGCCGCAAAAATTAGTGCGAGTAGAAACGTGACTATATAATTTTTTTTTCGATACCTACCGAGTTCCTGTGTCGCAGATCATGAGGGTTTTGTTTTTTGTTTCGGTCGGAATTTACGTGACGTTTCGCATCAAGGTCAATGAGACAAATTCAATGAGGCAATTTTTGAAGTGAAAACTTCTATAGCGGCGCTGTGCACTTTTTGAGACGGGGAAAAAATGGTAAACCCACGACAGATCACGAGACCGACAGATTCGTCAGATTGAAAATTCGTAAGACGGACACGTGACCTGATCGAAAAACTGTTACTGTGGGCGACGCACCTTTTTAGAAGATGTTTACTTTTTATACTTTTTTATATTTTTGAATTCTATTGTTTTATTGTTAGTTTCCCAACTAACATGACAGCGTCAAAATAGCCTACATATCACTGTTATAATGCTCTCATTTGAGAATTAAGAGTGTTAAGAATACCTGTAGTAGGTTGGTAGAGGACTCTATACCACCCTTATAACCACGAATCAGGCCCCACTTTTTACAGGTAAAGGTGTCAGGAAGCCTATACAACAGTGTTACTTAAGGGTTAGAAGTACTTAGAAGGGAGTTAATTCACCCTCAGCTATTACTTTAGCCGGTTCTACGTTCTCATAGAATCATTAGCTAACACAATAGGTGTGAGACAACCCTCAGTTAAGAATTTTAAACTTGTTAAACCTATAAGAGAGAGTGGGTTAACGATTTAACGCGTACTAGATATCTAAAACATTCTCAATTAAATATGTGACCGCTTTTTGAGAACTCTTTTTGTACTGTTTTTATGTATTAGCTTCAAAGAAATCCAAAACGATCAAACTTATAAAATAAATGATACAAAGAAAATAAAACTTATCACAGCAACATTTAATGGCGATCTGCTCGCAAGTTTTTATTAGGAAGAAGAAGTTTTATCGTGTGAAAAGTGAAAAAGTGCTGCGCCTGCGATTTTACGGTAAGTGTATACCATGTTTTCCATCTTAATTTTAACGCGCTCCGGATTAATTAAAGATTTAAAGTAAAACTTATGCTTAATAAAATAGACGCCTTAAAGTTTTATCAGCAACTTGTTCTTTTTGTCGGCCATTGGCAAGTAAAGTTACGTGGCATCGATAGAATGATAAAATAAAAATTATTAATGGAGTATTTTGTACATAAATATTGATCAAACAAGTACATTTTTAGGTTACTTTACTAAAACAATGGCGAACTTGCTATTACAGCTTTAGCTCTCCCTTAACGCATCATTTACACTTTTTGAGATACAGCATCTTTAGTCGAGAGTATTGTGCAGTCTTTAGTATACATAAGAGTGTAATAATAGACTCAAACAAAGCGTTTAACTATATAGAAGACAATACAATAGTGTGTAATCTTTTCATTTTAATGTAACTAATTAAAGCTCGGTAAAATATTTTCTTTAGGTTTGTTATAATATTATAAAATATGCTTTTAATAACTTATTCGCGTAATTTATATTAAAATTGACATGTATCCCTTTGGATTCCTTGAGTTCTTATACTGTGTTAACTCACATCATTACCTTTAGAATGTCATTAAAATGCACTTACTTAACACAATGTGCATTCGTAAAATCAACGTTACAGCTTAAACCTGCAAAAATGAGATGATCCAAACTTTTGGCATCTTCTTTAATTTTCGTATTACTACACTCTTGACAAACTCTGTTCATTACACCATTGCCTGTAGAAAGCCTTCAAAAAGGTACTCGGCTAACACAATTAGCATAAGCAAAATTTACGTTAAAGCTTGAAACTTCATAAGAGAGTTATGCAACGCTTTTAGTATCTGGTGTTACGACACACTTGACTAACTCTTTTATGCAACCCATGCCTGCAGCTTAAAGTTATCACAACACCTAAAGATATATAAGATACTTCACAGTAACCATTAAGTAACAATAAACATCAGTAAGTGTCAGCGGGCGCTGTTGTAAAGATTTAAGTGTTACAAACAGGTTAAAGCTATAAAGCTTGACTCCAGTAGCTGTAATTAACACTATTATTACTCTCAATTCTGCATAACATCATCCATTGTAGCTCTAGAACCACTGTTGGAGTGGAATTTATTTCTTAACTCCTCTATAACGTTCCAAGCTATAACTGAGATTATTATAACGCCGTTCAAAAGATTAAAGTTTTAAAGAAGCCTGTAACTGACGGTATAATGTTTGTTGGGTTATGTTCTTTTTTACATTCTGTTTGTGCATTCTTCTTCTTGTGTTCAATGAATAAAGTACTGTCAATGAACCAAGAAGAAGAATGCACAAACAGAATGTAAAAAAGAACATAAACTAACAATAAAACAATAGAATTCAAAAATATAAAAAAGTATAAAAAGTAAACATCTTCTAAAAAGGTGCGTCGCCCACATTTCCCCCCTTATTTATTTGCGGCGGCCATAAAGTACTGTCAATGAACCAGCGCATTTTACCATTAATAGTTACAATGTCATTGAAGCCAGTAGTTAATTTTTTTACGATAGCGCAATAAATGAATATTGTATTTTACCACATAAATGATAGTACTTTTATACTGACAATTAAAGCAATTCGTGAAAAATTATTCGCTAACCATTTAAAAATATCAAAAATGCACAACGTTAATATTCAAGTTTTCACTTCTGCCGGCACTCCCGGAGTGCAACCCGTTGGTATTTTTTTTCACAAAAAACAGATGTACAAAATTCGTTGTTAAATTACCTGAATTTTACGCCTTTGCGTTTCGAGCAACACCGGCTTCCGACACGTCGGAAGGGAGGAGCCTAAGCGATATCTTACCGAACAAATCTTTCTGCCATTTTTTGCGGGGGGAAACGTGCACACAGTCGCACTTCTCACTACATACAAAATCCAATCTGTAATAACGACACAAACACATAGAAAATGACACACGTCAAAGACAAATCTTGCACACCTCGATCTCTTTTTGTGTACGGACGAGTCACAACATGCACCGCCATAGGTACAGTTGTGCCAATGCTTTGGCAGAGGGGAAATAGTATTAATGCCGTCTCCCTTCCCTGTGTTGCTGGAAGCCTTTGCGTATGATTATTATTCTTGAAATTTCTACGAGATCAAGCTAAAAACACCTTTTCTCTAATAAAAAAATTGTCCGTTCCCGGGTTAATTATCCCTGGAAAACCAAAAAACATACATTTGGTTCCAAAAATTGGTGAACCGATTTGCCGATAGATGGCGCTGTACACATACTTGAAATAATTTAAAGTTTTTAAGGGACCCGCGGTGCGCGAGTTAAACGAACTCAAAATTAACCGGTTTAAAAAAAATAACATACTAACAAAAACAGGAAATAAATTATTATAGGTACTTACCACATCATGGGACTTCAAATGGTTATTATAAGAAGTATGTGTCAGGAATCCTTTATAACATAATTCACACTTATACATTCCATTTAGGTAGTTATCCGACTTCTTTCTTTCTTCCATATCCTTGGCCATTTCCTCTTCTGTCAAATTCTGCACTTGGAAATTGTATTTCTTTTCAAATTCCCTGATTTCTTCTTCAGTCCCTAACTTTTCTATGAATCGTTGCGGCTTTCTCTTTCTAACTTTTATCGTGCCATCTTCTCTCTCTTTATCTTTGGCTGGTGTATCTTTAACTTTTACTTTATTTTTAACTCGTGAAGTGTTTTTTACTTTTGCTTTACTTTTAACGTTCACTGTAACTTTTTCTTTCACTTTCTTTTCAATTTTCTGTCTAACTGGTCGTTTTCTTATATTTCTTTCTTCGACTATTATATCTTGCGGGTCTAAATTGATTTCTGCTATATCTACTCTTCGTAAGTTATTTGTAGCATCTTTTTTAGTGATAGTATTCTTAACTTTATCTAAATTAATGTTATCTTGTTCGTTATCATCATCAGGATCAGAGCTAAGTTTGTTTGGAAAATCATCATCATCATCATCCCAGTTTAAGTCAAGTTCTGGCTTGTCATGTTCTGCGTCACTCTTTTGTATTAAATCTTTACATTCGACTTTGCTATCATCATCTTCGTCTAATGATGTTCTATCATAGACAGAAATGTCGATCACATTTTTTGAATTTCTATGCCAAGAGAGTGTGTTTGTTAATCCGTGCATCGAGCGGTCAATGGAGCGAATAAAAGCGTCTGTAATCTGTAAGATTCATCATCAGTCATCATAGAGGAGCCACACGGTCGCCGACAAAGTTTTCGGCCAAGGTGACTTTGCTGGAATCCAATCGTGTATAGAAGAGACGCTTTCCACATAGATTTTCGTATATTCGGCCTGTTGCTATATCTATTGCTCGCGCGTAATTATATTGTTGTCAAGTTCGCACAGTGACATTGACAACCAGTATCATGGGCGGGTCAGCAATATAATTATGAGCGTGTAATTGAGTTAGCAACAGGGGGGTCAATGTACGAAAATCTATACGTAAAGCGTCTCTGCTTTAGATACAATTTGATTTGCCACGAAATTGCATTGCGACTAATCGGACTGACCTTGGGCAGTCAGAAGCTTTATTGGCAACCGTGTGGGCCCCCCCTTTAGCCTCCTACATATTAAACAACTACTACAATTACTTGCGAAGACAATTTCAATTTTAACTCGTCAAAATGAAGATTGAAAATCTATGGAATGGGAGGCCTTTTTTAGGCCTCTTAGGGTAATAGGGATATAAAGCCTGAACAGTAATATATAATCACCCGCCATATTGCGGAATTTAATTGTAACTACATTTTTCATACTAAACTGAACTGTCAGAATAACAGCGCCCTCTTGACAATGATCATATATTTCTGGTCGGGCTTTAAGTGCCCTATAGTATACTTTAAATGGGCTTTAGTACAGAATAAATAATAGGTAGTACTACCGTATATAAAGGAAACTTCCTGCAAAACTAAAGTTTGACAGCGATCCAGGGCCGAATCGTGTTGTCCCTTTCTAATCTATGGAACTATCCCTTTCGGCTATTTAGGGTTATCAAAATTTATATAATTATCTTATCTATAGTTGTGCAAGCAAGGGAACGTCAAGTCGTGCCAACCCTAATATTTGCTCGGAGCAATGCTGAGCCGAACGGAGCCGAGAAAGACCGAACGCTCTGGTTTTCTCCCCCTGCGTTCATTCTATGTTGTTTAATGTCATTTTCAGTACATATGGTGCTAGTGCGGGAATGAGCACTTTCCATGTCGAAAGCTTTAAGGGCCTAATGGACTGTAAAACGTTGTACGGTACACGTGCGAATAGGTTATTCGTAACTCGTATCGATTTAAAACCTTTTTATTTTACTTTCGTACTTAGTTATGCTGGGCATTTCTACTTTCGTACTTGTATCGTAATTGGTCCTTCGAACCGGATCAATGTTCAGGGGCTATCCAATTTTGTGGATGCTAAATATGAACTCCAATGTAGTTACTATGATTTTAATATTTAAAAATGTACAAAAATGTAACGGAGCCGAGCCATTGCCGCGGTGGCTAGTAAGTAACGTCCTCACTTCGGCTGCCCCCCGCTGGCACCTCACCCCGCGGTCGCCCTGCTGGAGTGGTACGCGACATGCCGGCGGACCTTGAAGTGTCACCTTCAACTGCAGTGTCCACAGGTAAGGGGCAGATCTTGGTGAAGTCTCTGCGTAGCTGCCCCTTACCTGTGGACACTGCACTTTGATCTCCATTTTCTCAGTGGAAAACAAGCACTATTCAAGACTTCTGTAAGTTTGGTGTAGATCCTAGTGGCACCCTCTGCAGAGGAGCACCCGGAGATAAGGTCATCGACATAGAAATCCTTAGCTATGATTTCTTTTATAATAGGATCATCACACTCAATTGATAATTGTCGTAAACAGCGGATGGCCAGAAAAGCCGCCGACGACGTACCATAAGTCAAGGTATTCCATTGAAATAAGCTGTACTGTCATACCTGTCATAACTAGACCGTGGCCATGTGAGCCAATGAATATTAAAGCATTCAATTTACCCAAAAATGTCAAATTGGCTGATCCAAGTTTTTATGAAAGGTCCAATATTGACATCCTACTAGGGAACAAAGTATTTTGGGGTTTATTGGGATCAGAGCAAGTCGACTTAGATAATACAAATTTAATATTGCATGAAACAAAATTCGGTTGGGTTCTAGGAGGCTCGGTACCAGGCATGACGGACATATGCGGGTTCGCCCATGCACAAAATATCACAAATGCACAAATACACAATAAAAATAACTTAGAAAATTGCACAATACAAAAACAATTAGCATGGTTTTGGGAACTAGATTCCATAACAAATGATTCTACGTCTTTGAGTGTAGAGGAGATGGAATGTGAACAAAGCTTTGTACGAAACACGACACGTTTACCTGACGGTCGATTTTTACTCACCATTCCACTCAAAGAATCGCCTAGCTTATTAGGTGATAGCTATCGCTTAGCAAAACAAAGGTTTCTTTCCTTAGAAAATAAACTACAAAAAAACCCTAGCTTAAAAGAATCCTATACGAAGTTCATTCATGAATATATACAATTAGGTCACATGAGTGAATCACATAACGATAGGGCGCAAATTACCTATTTTGCGCCACATCATGCTGTGTTAAGTGACAGTATTACTAGCAAATTAAGGGTCGTTTTTGACTGTTCAGCTAAATCATCATCTGGCTACTCGTTCAATGATTTGCAGCAAGTCGGCCCGACTATACAAGACGATTTGTTTTCAATTTTAATGCGTTTTAGACAACATGACGTGGCCTTGACTGCAGATGTAGCAAAAATGTATCGCCAGTGCGGCGTCGTTGAATCGCAACGACCTTTGCAACAAATATTGTGGAGGGATGACCCCTCCCAACCTATAAAAATATTTCAATTAAATACCTTGACTTATGGTACGTCGTCGGCGGCTTTTCTGGCCATCCGCTGTTTACGACAATTATCAATTGAGTGTGATGATCCTATTATAAAAGAAATCATAGCTAAGGATTTCTATGTCGATGACCTTATCTCCGGGTGCTCCTCTGCAGAGGGTGCCACTAGGATCTACACCAAACTTACAGAAGTCTTGAATAGTGCTTGTTTTCCACTGAGAAAATGGAGATCAAACGACACTAGAGTACTCCAAAATATAGCCAATGACAAGACTGTTGTAGGTGCCGAAGGAAACCTGGACCTATGCCCTGAGCATAGTTCCAAAGTTTTAGGCATTACCTGGAACAGTATCTCCGATAGCTTGTGTATCACAACTAATATAGACCTTAAAGGCCCTGTCACTAAACGAAACATACTGTCGACTATCTCTAAGATATTTGACCCCTTGGGTTTAGTCGCACCAACTGTTTTAGAAGCCAAGGTCATGATGCAGAAGTTGTGGTTACACCAGTTATCGTGGGACTCAGCTGTCCCTGATGACATAAAAGATGTTTGGCAAGCGTTTGTGCTGACGTTGCACAATCTCAACGAAGTACAAATCCCTAGACACGCAATATGTCACAGTCCTGTCAATTTACATTACAATTACATATCTTCGTGGACGCATCCGAAGTAGCCTATGGTGCTTGTGCATACGTGCGTTCAACAAACGAAAATAATGAAGTGACTGTCAATTTGCTGTGCTCAAAGGGGAAAGTGGCCCCACTTAAACCATTGACCACGCCCCGTTTGGAATTATGCGCAGCCCTACTAGGTTCTCGGTTGCTGGACAAGATTTTGACATCCATGAGACTGCAATTTGACAGTTGCTTTCTGTGGTCTGACTCAACTATTGTATTGGGTTGGTTGAGCATGCATCCAAGTAAGTTGCAAACATTCATTCGTAACAGAATTGCCGAAATACAGTCCACTTGTGCTAACCATGCTTGGAGACATGTTCCAACCAACGAAAATCCCGCAGACCACATTTCACGTGGATTGACAGCCAACGAAATAGTGCACAACAAGTTATGGTGGAACGGTCCACAATTTTTATCCCAGCCAGAGCACTCATGGCCTCAATTAAAATCTAAACTAAATACTAATAACTTACCTGAAGTTAAAACTCAAAATACATGCCTGGCAGTCAATTCCAGTACTGATGAGACATTTCCGTTTAACAAATTCTCAGATCTGAAGCGCATGCAACGCACCTTTGCCTACATTGCACGATTCATTCACAACACGCGCTTCAGAGCCAACAAAAGAAGTGGCCCACTTAGTGCTGAGGAATTAGACAATGCATTGAAACATTTAATATTAATTTCACAAAAGGAATCGTTTCCCACAGAATATACTAAGTTGAAATCGGGAACGTCCATCAAAAAATCTACGATTTCGTCACTGAACCCGTACATAGACACTAATGACTTAAATTTAATTAGGGTAGGTGGCAGATTGTCGAATTCGGATTATGAATATGACAAGGTTCATCCGATTCTATTAAGCAAAAATCATCGTATAACTAAATTGTTATTCGAATGTCAACACAAAGCTCTCATGCACGCCGGTCCTCAGCACTTGCTTTATTCAATAAGGGAACGGTATTGGCCTATTGGGGGACGCGGTATAGCGAGATCCGTTTCACACCAATGTGTAACTTGTCGTCGTTTTGGTGGTCGTACCGTCACTCCAATCATGGGCAATCTACCCAAACAAAGACTGCAACCAGGCTCTCCGTTTTTGGAAGTCAATGTTGACTACGCTGGGCCCATAATGATGGCTAACCGTAGGGGGCGTGGTTGTCGTCTTATAAAGGCCTACATTTGTATCTTTGTGTGCTGCAAAACCAAGGCCATACATATCGAGCTGGTGGGTGATCTGAGCACAGCTAACTTTATTGCCGCTCTCAAGAGGTTTATTGCTCGCAGAGGAAAACCTTTAGACATATTTTGCGACAATGGCTCGAATTTTGTGGGCGCGGCTAACGAGCTCAAATCTTTTGTTGCACAAAACGCTTCTGACATTTCAGAGGCCATAACCTCGGAATCAATAAATTTCCATTTTTTGCCTCCACACGCGCCACACTTCGGTGGTCTGCATGAAGCCGGTGTACGATCTATAAAGCATCATTTGCGCCGCGTACTAGGTTCAGCTAACCTAACTTATGAGGATTTGTATTCTACACTGACTTATATAGAGGCACTTTTAAATTCTCGACCCTTGACCCCACTTAGCTCGGACCAGAATGACTTATTGCCACTCACACCTGGGCACTTCATAATCGGGCGAAGTATGACAGCGATCCCAGAGGAAGATCTGACTTCACGTACCAGATTAGTGGACAGATACCAGAAGATCCAGCAGCTACGCCAGAACTTCTGGGCACGTTGGCAACAGGAGTACATAAGCGAGCTTCAGATCCGAACTAAATGGAGGCAATCGACGAACGGGCAACTAAAGATTGGAACCCTCGTCGTAATTAAAGATAAGCAACAGCCTCCAATTAAATGGCTCCTAGGGAGAATACAACAAGTCTTCCCAGGGCGCGACGGTGTTACCCGAGTCGCAGAAATTCAAACTGCCACTGGGCAGCTACGCAGAGACTTCACCAAGATCTGCCCCTTACCTGTGGACACTGCAGTTGAAGGTGACACTTCAAGGTCCGCCGGCATGTCGCGTACCACTCCAGCAGTGAGTTGATCCGGTTCGAAGGACCAATGTTCAGGGGCTATCCAATTTTGTGGATGCTAAATATGAACTCCAATGTAGTTACTATGATTTTAATATTTAAAAATGTACAAAAATGTAACGGAGCCGAGCCATTGCCGCGGTGGCTAGTAAGTAACGTCCTCACTTCGGCTGCCCCCCGCTGGCACCTCACCCCGCGGTCGCCCTGCTGGAGTGGTACGCGACAACTGTTTCACTACTATAAGACATACGCAATACGACTATTATCAGTATTATCACACACAACGAAGAACATCATCTGCAGGCATTAAAATGGCAGTTATAAAGATAGACTAAGAACTAGCCCCGGATAGCCACTGATTTTCACGTAAAAAATAAAACCGCCTGCAGTGAGGCCCTGTACGACTGCCCCACTCGCCACACCCAAAGGCCGCCTTTGGTATTCCATTAATTACTGGCTGCGTCTTTATCAACTCGTCCGACAGTCAGCCAGTCTCCATTTGCAGCTCAACCACCGGTGTGGCCTGAGGGTTTACCGCGAAAGCCGAAAAATTAAAAATCGGTATCTGACTGATGCCTCCCTCAGATAACGATATTCGGTTTTCGCGGTAAGTATTTTGGCCTTAGTGATGTTGGACACTCACAAAATGCTGGTGCATGAGTGCCTGCTTGAGAAGCGAGTCGGCGCGGCGACAGCGCGCGCGCAGCGCCTGCGCCCGAGCGAGCTGCGCGCGGCACCACGCGCATAGATGTTGTGGGAACCCATCCCACATAGATAGCTGGAATAAACATTACATCAACCTATATTAATCCTAAACCAGAATGGTGACATAGCAAAAAACTGTAATATCGCCAAAATCAGTTGCTATAAATATTAAAAAACACAATTAACATGGTCACCCTAAATTTATTTGGCATCGTTCCATGGAGCAAAAGTTAGGTGTATTGAGTATGGGGTGGGAGGAGGTTACCCAAGCTGCCCAGGACCGGAGTCTGTGGATGAAAATGGTTCGAGCCCTACACCCCAGCAGGGGGTAACAGGATGGAAAGAAAGAAGAAGTTGATTAGGATTAGGTAATATAGTAGTATTATTGGGCGCTTGCAGGAAAGGGGTCTCGACCCCCGCTCCGGGTCGTTCCTAGCGCAGAGGTTGTCCATCGCGGTTCAACGCGGGAACGCAGCAAGCGTGATGGGCACCTTTGCGTTGGGAGCGACGCGGGGTGGGTTGTTTGACTAGTTTTTTTTTTTTTTTTAGTGGTTAGTTTAGGTTTAGTTTTATTTATAGTTAATTTTATTTGTTAGTCCTTAAGTATTTTAATGATTGTATCTTTTTATTTAATAAGTATTGGAATAATAAATACACATTTTATATTATTGTATTGTGTTCTTCAAAATTACGATATTTCAAACTATTTTATATGAAAAGTAATTGTATAAAGTGTAGTGCACCCAACTCATTGATATGAGCCACGGTTAGAACTTGCAACGTTTGGTGTGCACTTTGCGTGCCTTACTTCTAGGCTTCTAACAATGACAGATAGAGATAGACACGTATGGTACATCAAATAAATGGGTGATTCTAAGTTACGAGGTATTAACAATGTCCATGATACATATCCATACTTTTCTTAAAACATGTAATTGAACTACGTTAGTATCCCTTAATAGATTGCATTTACTTTATGGACAGTTAATTTCAATTAATTAATTAACATAGTCTTCTCACAATGAGGCATTGAGTGGCATTAACGTGAGACACTTCATTCGGTTCTTGTCTGTTTGTTATTTTCATGTCTTTTAATTATTTATATAAGAATTCAATCCTTGGAGACCCTTTATATCTCTAAGGATGTTTTAGTGGTATTGTTTTTTAAATTATATTTTATCTCTGACGCTTAGAGACTTTTACATCTCTAAAGAATGTTAGTATTTGTTGTTTGTAGTTTTTATCATATTTTTTCGTGTAATTTGACAATTAGAGACTGTATACATCTCTAATCAAGTAACTTATATTTAATTGATTCCATATTTGCAATTGTATTTTGTTATTTATTGTAAAAAAAATTGACATGAAAAAGTGGCCCCTGTGGCCTATTTGCTGAATAAATGTTTGTTTCTTAAAATGTCACTTCAAACATGCAAAATGTCTCTCCCCTGGCCTGTTCCTTTCCAGTTTTAACAATGAATCAGTAATTTAATCCAAGTCTAAATCCGTTAGATCTGTTAAAGTTGGTATATTTCATAAAATTAATATAATATTGATTGTAATGTTATTAATAAAGCCCTTTAATTTTTTCTCGCTCATGCACTGTTAGCCTGTGTTAAATTCACTTAATGTTAGTATGAATCTCTACAGCTTAAATTTAAATATAAACTCACTGTAGTTCCCATAATATCCGTGAATGTATCACTAAGCCCCCATTCATGGATATTGTACAGTTTGACATCCCACGCCAGGCAAACTCTGCAGGCTTGGACAGATTCGTTCGCCACTTCCAACTTCACTGGGTCCTCACTCAACCATGAAGACATTTTTCTTGATTTTCACCACTAAAATATCCTAAAATAAGGTCCTAACAATTATAAGACTAGATTAATTTTATATACAAACAAACATACACGCAAAAAACAAGTAACTCTTCACGGCACAAGGGCAACTCTAAATTGTTTGGATCCACTGGGATAATAAGATTTATGAAAGTCAAGTAGTAGCTGCTATTAAGAATTGAACGTTGAATGTAACAATGGCTACTAAATAGCCAGAGATATTTTATTACGTCTTATGAAAATTACTATTATCTTTATTAAAATCTACCGTTCTGGAATTACTATGTATTTATAGATTTTAATTCATATACAAATATAAGCATTTTCGGGTTAACTCTCAATGTCAATGTCAATTTTGGTACGTTCGGATATAAGCAACGCAGTTTTACAGAAATCATAGATATAATATTCCTAAAGCGCCAATTACATCCACACTTCCCGATATCGGGCCCAAAATCAGTCCCAATGTTTGATATTTTTGCATATAAACCATTTTTTTACATTTCAAATATTGTTAACGATGTGCTGATATTTGGTGAAACGGAAGAATACCCTTGCCAAAGCCCGACGTTGGGCCTGATATCCAAAGCCCGGATGACGCGAGCAAAAGTGCACTTTTCCTAGTGCTTAATTAAATATCGACTATTCTATCGACATCCATACGAACAATTTTTGAATCAGAAATTTATTAATCAAACTCAGTATCATACATGCCAGATTGTTACACAATATGACATCAGGCTTACATTATATATTATTTCAGTTAATTATAATATTATCATACTCACGGGAACGATCGTAATAGTAAAATGAGAGTGATAGTTCTAAATATATAGTTTTCTCATAACTTACAAACCTCTTTTATATAATATTTGTTTATTGTATAAACAACCACTATCTGATATTGACTCAAGTCAATCTGTTTAAATATCGTCCAAAAGTTGAAAGTGCACTTGTCAAGATTACGTTTACATCCTCAAGGTAAAGTTATTCAGAATAAATGTCAGAATGTGCTGAAGAAAAACGTTTGCGTTTTAACTATGAACTATACATAAAATATTTAAAAAATACAAACAGTTCATTTTAATTTTGTTTACAACTATAATATTTCTGAATTTCATAACGGTGGTCCAGTACATCGTGCTTTTTTATCGACATCGACTTTTGTGTGTCCTCTCACTATTGAGACGTTAACACATAATTTCTCCCGTCATCCGGGCTTTGCTGATATCAGATCTGATAATGTGTGGATGTAATTGCCCTTAGGCACCAATTACATCCACACTTCTCGATATCGGACCCGAAATCAATCCCGATTTCGGTCTGATAATCGTTTTCCATTTCACGGAATATCAGCACATCGTTAACAATATTTGAAATGTAAAAAATACTTTATCTCTAAATGTTCAATGTTTGAAATTTTTGCATATCTCATATTTTTTTATACTTACAACACTGAGTGAAATAATTGGTTGACGCTAGTTTTATAATTTTTGTCTTACTAATGTCACAAAAACAGTGTAAATTTTCTTCCTTATGTTTATAATTCTAACGAATACCGTCACACGTATCTTATGAAATTTTGAAGTAAAATGAAGAAACTTTCGTCTATCTCATATAGCGTTGTATTATTTTAATGTTTATAATTGGCTTAAACTTAGCATTTTAGTGTAATGTTAGCCTATTTATATAATTATACTCCTAAACTTAGATATTTACAATCAATTTCATACAGTTAAGAGCCATGAATAGGGTAAAACAAGAACTGGAATCGGAAAATTTGGTGGCGTGTCGTATTTGCTTGGCTTGGGAAGGCAGACTCTTTGACATCAGAGAATGGGGTCTGGACCAGGTATATGAGGAGCTTATGGGCACAACTGTGAGTTATACTTGATATTTTAACTATTTTAAGTTATAAGTGTATAAAATGTCAAGTTATTATAGATATATTAGTTGGTGCTCTAGTTTGAAACCCCATTGAATACATGCTATGGACATTCGTTTATGAGATTTATTAATGAAAACTGTTGCTCTTATTCTGTTTGTCAAATTTTCTT
The DNA here is from genome assembly GCF_033807575.1 of Cydia pomonella. Lineage (NCBI taxonomy): Eukaryota > Metazoa > Arthropoda > Insecta > Lepidoptera > Tortricidae > Cydia > Cydia pomonella. The sequence goes on from NC_084729.1 coordinate 9,082,156, forward strand.
TGTATTGGTAAAGAGGTGTAAAACATTTTGTTGCAAATATATGTTACCTCTAGATTATAACATTCTAACTAATGGTTTATTTGTTTAAATACAACTTTCTTGCAGTACAACTTTGATTGTATTCTTCTTCTTCTTCTCAGCATATTCGCATCCACTGCTGAATATATGCCTTTTTCATGGATTTCCATGTTGTCCTGAATGCATCAGTTCTATGCCAGGTCGGCCCTGCCGTCTTTCTAATATCCAACCATCTTTTTCCCTCACCTCGGGTTCCCAGTCAAGGTCTCCAGAACAGTACTGGCTGGCCATTGGTCATCATCCCTGGAACATATATGGCTAACCCACTCCCACTTCAGCTGTGCAATTCTTTTGGCATAACTTTAGACGTAGAGACATACATGTACTTTCCATTCTCTTTAACATCCTATTCTCTCAATCTCTCCCTTATCTCTCGGAGAGATTTAAATTTTTAGCAGATGGCAGCGGACACCGGTTCCGTTCCAGTGCAAATCTCTCTCTGGCTATCCCAGCTCACAAACACTGATCGTATGACAAGTCTTTTACTGTGTACTCTGTTAAATTATGGAATCCCTTACTGTCTTCTCTTTGACAGTGTCAATTGGTTGCATCGCCAAAGGCGAATTTAAAAAAGTTGTGGCTTTCGGACGGAACTTAATCAAAAAGATGTGTGCGGTTAGGTAGTTTTGTATATATATATATTATATATTATGACTACTGGACCCGGGTACGTCCTTAAACTACGTCCAAAAGAGAGGTATGGGCATTGTGAATGTCATCTGGCTTTGTGTGGTAGGGCACAGCCAGTGGATGTCATTCCAGATCTAGAGCATAGCCCAACTGGGGAAGTACCTCCACCTTACAGAAAACAGCAGCCAAATAACCTAGACCCTACTCAAGTGTTGTGTTCCTGCCGGTGAGTAAGAGCTCATCGAGGGGGGGCGGGTTTAGGGTCGGCAACGCGCATGTAACTCCTCTGGAGTTGCAGGCGTACATAGGCTACGGAGACTGCTTACCATCAGGCGGGCCGTATGCTTGTTTGCCACCGACGTAGTATATAAAAAAAAGACTATTTACATATTTGTGTTATTATTATTATTATTTAGTTTTAGACAGGCAGCTGATGCTGGTACATCTAAATCAGAGTTCACTTAGCACCATATTTATTTCATATCCCATTTATATATTGTAGGTTATAGGACTTATAGGTTTACCTATCTTTTAGGAAATTAAATATTTAGTAATGCCGTTTAGTACAGTTTTGATGTCTAACTTTCTCCAATTCTTCCTCAATTGCTCAAAGGTTAATTGGAAGAGATCCCTGGAAAGGGATAAGTTCGCCTTTGTACAAATGATGTATGTTCTGTCCTGTTTTATGTTTCTTTCTGTACAATAAAGTGTTTTACTACTACTACTTATTAGCGATAAAACCGCCTGTTGTCTGCCTCTATATTTAATCAATTGTTTATTTTTCTTGTATCTTTTTACTGAGGCGTGCCAATAAAGAGTATTCTATCTATCTATCTACTACTACTTTAGTGTGTTGGTGAATGTTCTCACTCCTAATTTTGTCAGGTTTCATTGCATTGCATATGATGTATTTATTAGATAATTATATGTGGTTTGCTTAACAGTATTACCACTTTGGTCAAACCTTACTATTTTAATCTGATTAATACCAAGGAAATGAGTGTACCTTCAGAAACTCATATTATGTTACCTATTTTCACAATTTTAGAATATATATACATTTTTATTGTTGTTTTATTTTTCTTTATATGGTAACTTCATTTTTAATAGACATCTTCGTCTGGGAAAATGACTAAACCAAACATGAGTAAAGGTTAAGCGACCCGGGCGTAAATTTTTAAGTTGTGAGTTGCATTCAAAACGCCTGATTGGTTCACACAGTGATGCAAAATAAATTGTTTGCCAGCATACATTAGAATTTCGGCAGCTGGAAACTCACATAATTACACTTCTTGTGTCATCCCAAGTATTACTTCCATAGTATTTCTTAAGGGTAGTTTCGATTCATAACTAGGCGGGTCCACACAGAGCGAGCATATCGCACGTATGCTATGGCAATTTCCTCGCGCACAAAACGGCTAGTGTATACGTGCCTAGTGACGCCATCTTGCCGAGCAAATTGGCTCGGGTGAGGCAAGCGTGCTGAGGCAAAAGTTACACGATCACGGGGCGGGGCGTTTGCCGCGCGAGAAAATTTCCTCGCGAGGCTGCTCGCTCTGTGTGGGAGGTGCCTAATTGGGTAAAAGAACCACTATTTATGAAATCAGTAGTTCAATATCAGAATGGTAATTATACAAAAAATCCAGTACAGACAAATTTTCATTTCTAAAAATAATGAAAAAGAATATACTGGGAAAGAACTCCCTAGGGCCGAGACATATCACCTTCAACCTGCTTCATTATTATTATTATTAAAGCTTTTTTTCCACTTAACAAGTTTTGCAATGTGTTTCTAATTTACAATTATTTCTTCCATCTTTGTTATGTGGCCCCTCTGAGGGTTAAAACCTGCTTCATAGCTTGTTTTAACTCCCCAGCTGTCAGCATGGGACGGGCTGCCGCAACATCTGTGCGCGTGGTGCCGCGCGCAGCTCGCGCGGGCGCAGGCGCTGCGCGCGCGCTGCCGCCGCGCCGACTCGCTGCTCAAGCAGGCACTCATGCACCAGCATTTTGTAAGTTCATTTGACTCTAAAATATACATTTTACAACCTAATGTCCAACCAAGCTTAAGTTGGCAGCGCTTTTGACAGCCCAGCCTGGCGTCTTCTTCGTGTCCACTGCAGAACATATGCCTCTTCCATGGATTTCCATGTTGTTCTGTATGCGGCAGTTCTATGCCAGGTCGGCCCTACCGTCTCTCTAATATCGTCTCATCTGGCTCGTAGTTTCGCGCTTGAACTCCCCCCTGCTCCGCGGTAAATGCGCTCTTGGCATCAGCACCAGAGTGCGACCTGATTGCTTGGAGATGGACGGCTGTGAGAAATGGATGCCGAGGATTTTGCGAGATGATGGATGCTAGGCCTTGAACTGGTCATTTCTGTCATTAGTGTTGTTGAATGTATGTACTTATATGATTAATGTTTCTAATGTAAATATTGTTATATTCTTGTTTCGTGTAAACATTTGTAAAAAAAAACGCTGCCAACTTATCTTGGTCTGTACCACCCAAACAGCATGTAAGAGAAAAGAAAACAACGCATTTCTTATTTAAAAAGCGTACTATCATTGATAACAGATTCGTTGACTGATTTATGAACTAATGGCTCTGCAAGCTGTAGACTGAAGGCAGTTATCATACTGGATGCGATTCGCACGTCGCTCCGATGTGCGAGCGGTGTGCCGGTATAATACGCGCATAGCGTGGTCTCACTCAAACATCGGAGCGACGTTCCAAGCGCATCCAGCGTGATAACCGCCTAAACCCCTTGAACCCTGAAGGCTACATCATGTTTAAAACTTTCAAAAAACTTCATTAGGCGGGTCCACACAGAGCGAACATACGCGCGAGGCTATTTCCTCACGCAAAAACCGGCCAGTGTAGACGTGCCTCTGCCGGGGTGTGTGGAAATTGCCTCGAGCGTATGCTCGCTCTGTGCATATTGACCAAAAAAAAAAATGTTTATGACATTCTTAATTTTCTTCATATACAAGATCTTTGTCATATAAAGTTACTTAAGAAACTTCTGCTGTTGTATCTGTTCTCAATATTTATAAATAATAATAATTCAGCCTATATACGTCCCACTGTTGGGCACGGACCTCCTCTTATGCGCGAGAGGGCTTGGGTTATAATCCCCACACTGGCCTGATGCGGGTTGGGGACTTCACATACACCTTTGAATTTCTTCGCGGATGTATGCAAGTTTCTTCACGATGTTTTCCTTCACCGAAAAGTTAGTGGTGAATATCAAATGATATTCATAAATCATAATCCTAAATAATTTAATTTCGTGGTAAAACTTAAATTACATACAGAAGTAATTATTTTACAACATATTGAAATTGTTTACCACGAAATGGACTCGCCTCAGCATAATGCTGACCTGAAGGTCAGCACTAATCTTCCGGCGAGACCATTTGTGGGCCACGATTGCACGAGCCAGGATTTGAACCCGTGACCTCAGGATTGAAAGTCGGACGTTATATCCACTAGGCCACCACCGCTTCTCTTCTCTTAATATTAAAGTAAGATTGTGTTTTTACAGATCTCTAACAGCTACATCCGAACTATTGATAGAAGAGCACAAAAACTAACACATCCTTACTCTAATCACATTTCTAAAGAAACTATAGATATTGTATTTGAAGAAATTATTCGCACACCCAAAGATGTTAAAGATGAATTAGAACGTGATATGATAGTAGATGATGATGATGTTGATATAGATGATGATCTATTTCTGCCTAATGATGATATGAAACCATTTGATATTAACTTTGCTGATGTCTCACTAGTCAAAGATGATGATTTAACAGATGTTAGTCCAGATAAGAGTAAAATTATAGTAGAAGAAGGTATTCTACCTAAAAGAACAACCAGAAAACCATCTAAAAGAAAAAAAGCAGAAGAAATTGAGATTGAACCTCCTAAAAGGAAAAGATCTCAAAAGAAAACTCAAGAAAAGGAATCATCAGTTAAATTCGTAGTTAAAAAGAAAGAAAAACGTTTAAAGAAGAGTAAAATTAAAAGGGAAGAAGATTACAAGGAGTTTGAGAAGAAATATGACTTCCAAGTGAAGTGTTTGACGGAGGAGGAGATGGTGGAGGATATGGAGAGAAGGAAATTGTCGGATAAGGCCATTAAGGGGGTGGTGAAGTGCCAGTTGTGCTATAAAGGGTTTATGAACAATACTACTTTGGAGAATCATATGAAGATTGCACATGATCCGGTGAGAGACCTTTAAGCACTATGTTGTTAACCCACAAAAGTTGTTTTGCAGGTTTTTTTTTTTTATATACGACCTTATATATGTGATACTGCAGAAGTAGTTTTCACGCGTAGTATATATTTTTTATTTTTTACTAATTATGAAGCAGGTTATTTTTTTCAGTAAACTGTAGATAAAATAATTTATAATAACAATAAAATCATATTGAGAAATATCAGATTGTTTGAGTTTTCTTATTTTTATTGCAATGACTTCGTAACTTTTTGTACAACACAATTTGACAATCTTCACCTGCCGTTTTCCACACTTGAATTTCAATTTTCAAAACTAGTTAATTATACCAATAAACTGGAGTTCATCTTCGGTAGTCAGGAAGTCTCTCCAATCTAACCTCTGACAGAGGTATTTCTATGGGAGACAAATTTCTGTAAAAATCGCAAATAGCCAAAAATGGAAATTCCATGTAACTACCTCAAAGTGAAATCAAATCAAAAAAGTGCAATATCGAACATAAGACAATTTAGTAATGTATTAAGTAGCTTATCAAACTTAAAGAAAAAACTATGTTTATGGGAAACACCTCATAAATTCTCTCAGAAGACGCTGTTCAAAAAGTCTTAGGAGACCTGTAATATAAAAGGCGAATACTTCAATTCGCCCTTTTATTTTAAATACGATTGTATTTAATTGTATAGAATAGTATGTACGGATTCCTACAAAAATGCACTACTTAAAAATTAACACTCGATAAAATTAAAAATCGACACACTTGCTTCATCACACTTGCTCGAAAAAAATCTTATTTCATGCAGGTGTACTGAAGGACAAATGCCTATTTTGTTTCCGCGGGAGTTATGGATTGTGAAAAAAGAACTATAACTCCCTAGGGAGTTATAGTTTTTTTTAATTATGTCGTTTATTCATACAAACCAAGTAGCATAAATGGGTTTTACTTTTAAAATACTGACAATTTATAATTTAATATTATTGTATATGTTTAAAATTATTTAATTTGATTAAATAGCCCTTTTAAATATTTTTACATAATTTTCAATCGTGGCTGAATGCCGAATAGTTAGCCTTCGATGCCTAATCTGTCAAGAAATTACAAAATGGCGCACAAATGTTTAATATGTCACCGTATTTAAGAATTATTTCACTCAAAATTTAGTTTTTTCTTCGCAAGTGTGATGAAAAACATTGTGTGTAACTCCGGGGGTAAGAATACTGCAAACTCAGGTCTTTAATTCCCTCCAGCCCCGCCCTCGTATCCACTATTTCACTTACCCCCCTCGTCGCACAATGTACTATTCCGAACCACTCCTTATATACAAAACTTTTTCAGTCCGTGGGTTCAAACGAGTGCCACCTCTGCCACTCTCGCTACCGCTTCGCTGTGAATCTCCGGCAGCATGTACAGAATGCACACCAGCTCATGTTCAAATGTAGGCAATGCGGAGAGATCGTGTGGGGCGAGTGAGTACACACACTGTCTTAACTCTGTTCGTGAGGATATAGTGGGTGACTGCTCCATTCTACCCTTCTCTGTAAAAACTTTGTCCCCATTTTTCTCCCTATACTCTGTATCTTTAGGTATTTAAATAAAAGTAATTAAACAATTTCTTTATTTTTATTTAAATCCCTAAAGACAACCGATCTGGCCTAGTGGGTAGTGACCCGGCCTATGAAGCTGATGGTCCCGGGTTCAAATCCTGGTAAGAGCATTTATTTGTGTGATGAACACGGATATTTGTTTCTGAGTCATGAGTGTTTTCTATGTATTTAAGTATTTATTAATATATATATCGTTGTCTAAGTACCCTCAACACAAGCCTTATTGAGCTTACTGTGGGACTTGGTCAATTTGTGTAATAATGTCCTATGATATTTATTTATTTATATCGTCGCCTAGTACCCATAGTACAAGCTTAGGTTGGAGCTGGGTCGATTTGTGTAATTTTTTTTATATATTTCATTTTTTATTATTATCTAACACAGATCGATCGAGATTGTCGTCAAAAAATAATAAAATAATGTTTGTGCAGGTCGCACGCGGTGCTCCACGCCGGCATACACGCAGGGACAACTCTGAAGTGCCGACATTGCGACAAACAATTTGTGTGAGTAACCTTTTATGAGCTTTTTGAAATAACTTGCCATAATTAAATACCTAAATCCCACGATCCATACATACAGCAGCTGGAACAAGGGTAATTTGCTGCTTAAAAACAGTGAGCAAAATCGCATTTTGCTCACTGTTACATTCGAATGTTATTTCAACGTGCGGGGCCTAATACAAGTTCGAAATATTTGGATTCTATTGTCTTTGTCCTTTTCACGTCATTAGCAAAAAGAAAGGTATATTGGCGGTTATTAGACTCCCGAAATAAGTCAGACCGTATCGTTCCAAAACACCCTACGAGTCATCAAAATTCAAACATTTATTCTGCAAGTAGGCCTCAAGGGCTCTTTTACAAGTCAGTAAAACATAGTAACATCATATAGCGACATGAAAAATACATAACAACGTTTATAAATACAACAGCCAATACCTGGGTACACATTACATTATAATAATCTTAAAATAAATAATTACTACAATACAATAGATATGTATAGTCTCTCTCTAGTTTAAAATTTAATAAAAACACCATATTTTACGTATTTTATTATACAATCAAAACAATGAACTTAAAAAAATACTCAATTGTTACGCAAAGTAAACAATTCTACTCTTAACGATCTCTACTATAGTTCACAAATAGTTGTATCCGCAATTCGGACCGTATCTTACAATGTTTTTTTTTTACAAAAAAAAAAGTTGTCGATTGAACTGTCAATTGATGTTCGTTACTTTATTATATCCGTAGGTATTTTATATTTATTTCTTTCGTTTTGTTTTATTGCGGTAATTTAACTTAATTGTAAGAATACCTTAAGAAAACATGAGTGAAATGGTGGTGAAGACGTTTTACATTTTTTGAGGTTGTATTTTTACCTTTCAAATATGTTCACGCTGCTGTCGTGAAATTTTTTGTGTACGACACGAGATCAAAGTTATTTACATCTCGTGCGCTTTTGAGTCCCTTACTGCGCTCAAGATTCATATATCATGATATCAAACTTTGCTCTCTTGTTGTACAAATAACTATTTCACATCAGCTGCTTTGATTAAAACAATGAGCAAAATTCAATTTTGTCTACTCAGTGAGACAAAGCTTAAAGTGTTTGGGTGAATGGATGTTAGAGTGAACGGGGAATGGGTGTAAGGGTGTTTAGGTGAAAGGGTTCATTTTATTCCTTATCTATATTGTTTTACTGCTGGTGTGAAAAGTTGTACGTACCACACGAGACCAAAGTAAGTTTTTGTACTTCGTGACTTAAGAGTCCGACGCTACACTTAAAATTCTAAATTACTATATTACAGAATCTTTAGCTACCTAAGGATTCAAAATAATCACTTGAATCAAAAACTAACTTTGCTCTCTTGTTGCAAAAATATTATAAATAACTTTTACAGTACATATGGTGCTACTTTCTCGCACGCGTGCGGGAAAGAGCACTTTCCGTGCATATGTCGACACTTTAAAGAGCCATATGTACTGTAAAACGTTGTGCGATACACGTGCGAAAAGGTAATTCGCGACTCGTGTCGATTTAAAACACTACCTTCGTTCGTATTTTAATTTATCACCACTCGTTGCGAATTTCCTATTTCCTGCACTTGTATCGTAAATAACTATTTCAATTGAACAGAGTTGCATTACTTTTGTTTTGTTCTAAATTGGAAATCTGCCAAAATAGGTGCTACTTTCCGTGCAAATGTCGAAAATGTACGGCGCCATATGTACTGTAAAACGTTATACAATATACGTGCGAATAGGTAATTCACAACTCGTGTCGATTTAAAACACTCCCTTTTAGCAAGTTTTATTTTATCACCACTCATTACGAATTGCCTACTTTCCGCACTTGTATCGTAAATAAATATTATTTACACAGCAAGAAAACGACTCGAACGACACATATGCGTATGGCGCACCCGGTGGAGAACGCGGCCGGCGGCACGTGCGAGGTGTGCGGCGAGACCTTCACCAGCCGCCGCGGCCTGCGCAGCCACAAGGCGCGCACACACAACAAGGTATATAGTGTTATCGGTGGAGAACGCATTTTTAACCATCGCCATCGTTTAGGCACAGCGTCTTCTTGCGACTTTGTTTGTCTTGCTTTATTCGATGCAATGATTGTACTATCAATCGATTTATTTATTACAGATAACATAATGGTCTACATATTGTTAGTTTTGAACTTAATCTACATATTAGTTTGCTAATGCCACAAAATGAAAAATAAACAGAAGGTCCATTGCAGCAACTGCAGCCGTCGGTGCCGGGCTTGTTCTGCCGCAAATGCCGCGTGCAGTTCGAGTCCAAGCAAGCCCTGCAGCACCACAAACAGCAGCAGGAGGGCCAGCGCTGCCACAACGACCACAGGTATCTATGCCCTATAGTATTTTATGCAACAGTTGTATAAGAAGGGTCAAAAAAGGCGAGTGGCGTGAGTTATATTGTAAAGGAATACGCCACGAGCATTTTTTGACCTACTTATACAACCTTGCATACAATACTTTTCCTACGAGTCAACAAAAATAAATCTTAATTTAGGTAAACAAAGCAAAAGTATATAGCCAAGACGCGCGAGCATACCTTGTTCCGCGCCCGGCCCGCCCCGGGCCGCGGCCGGCCGGTCGGCGACACCTCCTCGTAACTCATGAGGCCCTGGTACTTGCTACTTGCTAAATTAAATTTTTGGACAGTTTTTTCCCACCGTAGCCTACGGAGACTAACAAGCAACGCTAAGCGGTCTTCGTGGTCTATGGGTGTTGCTATATTACGGGTGTCACATGCGTGTTTACACGGTGTAACACGAGGTACCCGAAATATTTTAACCACGCATTTCTGAGACCAAAAGAAGGAAAAAAAAATGTTATATGCGTGTAAGTAAGTTTCACCAAATATATATATATATTTTAATTTTTAAATGTATTCGTATTTTTACAATTATTTTTTTAATACCTATTTTTTGCAAAGATTACTTGTCACTTTTTGTCATCTATCAATAAAGATTTTTTAACTACGCCCCATATCATCATCGCCATAAAAAGGCGTTGTGCATTGTTACAATAAGTTTTTTTTTTAATTGGTATTACCTCCGAAACTAGGCGAAATACAGAAAAAATTGTATAACATTTTAGTACCTAAATGTGATCAGGAATACACTGTTAAAATCTTTCGGTTTCCTCATGTTACACCGTTTTTTATGCGCATGCAATAGAGATAGCAATATGCAGGTCAATGTACGGAAATCCTTGTGGAAAGTCTTTTCTTTAGTCGTTTTACCGTCTTAGTGCGCCCGGGGAGTCACCGTACGCTGTATACTAATGACATTGATATGTTTCCTTTTTTCATCGTCCGAAGTCCCGCAGTCATTTTCGTAGTTTTGAATTTGGAACCTTCTCTCTTTCCCTCATAGTTCAAAATTCGATTTAAATTTGTCCTTTTAAAAGAACATCGGGACTTTGGAGGTTTGTAGCAACTCCATCCGTCAGAGCCAAAGCTTGTTCAATGTTGTAAGTTCATAGTTTCCTGCTACCCAAAGGATGTCTGGAAGAGAACGCTTCTTAGCGATAAGACCGCCTGTTGTTACCTAACTTTTAAGTGTTTTTTTAATTTATTGTCTATTTTTACCTGTATGGTGCACAATAAAGAATATTTACAGTACATATGGGGCTACTTTATAGCACTAGTGCGAGAAGTAGCATATTACGTTACTGTGTCGAACATTTAAAGGGCCATATGTACTGTAAAACGTTGTACGATACATGTGCGAATAGGTAATTCGCAACTCGTGTCGATTTAAAACACTCCCTTCGGTCGTGTTTTAATTTATCGCCACTCGTTTCGAATTTCCTATTTTTCGCACTTGTATCGTAATGTACTATTATTTACTTACTTTCTTGTTCTGCCGCAAATGCCGCGTACAATTTGACCACAGGTATAATTTCTTAGAATTTTCACGTCTTATACGGCCTCGTAGCCTAGTCTTACCGCGGGCCAGGCGCGAGTTGCGTCAGTCATCGCATGATATCGCATGATCCCGGGCGATAACTCGTAAAGTGGTTAAGGAAGATGTATAATAAATTCACGTGGACGTCAGCTGCCGCTTCGTTGGCGGGGTGAGGAACGACCATATAATAGGTATCTAATATCTATGCCCTGACATGATCTTAATATTCTTAATACTCAGTTTCATTGTTCGATAGGACCCGCATGCGGGATTGCGGGAGATTTAGCTCTCGCGCATGATACAAAAAAAATACATATATATATATATATATATATACATATATATATATAAATGATGCCGGTTGTCACTGTAGTGAATAATAATGAGGTCTAAATCAGCATCTTTGCTATTTCTCGAGTTGAACGATGGTCTCTATGCCAGTTCCAACAAGTCTAAATCAGAATTAATAAAAAAAAAAAAATGTATTTTTATTTTCATAATTTATTATATTTCACTATAGTTCGTTGTTTTAGTATTAGAAAGAGGGCAAGCGATTTTGAAGAATAAGTCTCCCCAAATATGTAACAATTATAATTTATAAATCATATATAATCATTTACATTATTTTGCTTTGATAAGTAATAGTTACTCATTTAAAGGCATTGCGGGCATTGTGAAGAGAGGTATGGGCATTGTGAATGTCATCTCGCTTTGTGTGGTAGGGCACAGCCAGCGGGTGTCATTCCAGATCTAGAGCAGAGCCCAACTGGGGAAGTACCTCCACCTTACAGAAAACCGCAGCCAAATAACACTAGACCCTACTCATAGTGTTGTGTTTCTGCGGGTGAGTAAGGTTGCTAGAGCTCAACGAGGGCAAAAAGAACATGTCAAGATTCTTTACACTTTTTCTAATGCTATAAGAAAAAAAAAATAGTTGAAACTGTCTTGGCTCGTATTTTCATCATATTAGTTTATATTTTGTAAAATTGTATGCTGTTTGTTTCCTAATAAACAAACACAAATAAAATAAAAATATTCACAGTACAGCGAGAGCTATAGAACAAGCAAGTGGGGACCCCACCACACTGTAGGGTATCATTCATTTGTTTTAACCTGTCCCGCTCTGTCGCAGTGCGTGTGAGCAGTGCGGCGCGCTGTACCCGACCGAGGACGAGCTTATCCGACACAAGCACGAAGCGCATGGCGTGCAGCTTTTCACGTGCGACGCGGTGAGTCCGTCTCCCTCTCACATCCTAGGTCTCGCCAAAGAGAATTTGAAATACTTACCCCCCTTTTTGATTTCAATAATTTAACACATATCAGTGAAAGAATAAGGATCAAAGACAAATGGCGTTCTAAAAGTTTTAATCACGTGTCAAAAGATGGCAGTAAATTTACGTCGCTACAAAGTTTTCTTTGAAAAGACACCTCTATTTCAAATTCTCTTTGGTAATATTTCATAACTTGGTCAACAAATTGGCAGTATATTCTCTAGCTTTGCGTATTTTATTAAAATAGCTGTCTTGATGCGACACATGAGCGAGACAGCGATATACACGTAGGTATATACCGTAAAAGCCCTCATTATGCAGAAAAAGCTTATTATTCAGTTACACATTTTCTCAATGATAAATTTGTTAAATAACTTATTATTGATCAGATAGAATTGTAGTTAATAAGTATATTCCGTAAAAAGTTATTTTAATAATACTTAGTTTAAGGAAATATTCGCTATGCCTTTCTGGGGTCCATGAGAGACTGAATTATTTTGTAACAACATTTGTATTTTTACCATGGTGCAATAAACGATGATTGATTGATTGATTGTATATCGATGTCCCGCTTGCACACTGGGGCGGCGTCTATGACGTCAATGACTATGCCATTAGACCATCACTATCATCATGTTATAATACTTATATGAGCTTATGATATAGTTTTAATGTATTAGATCTGTTGGAGCACAATGATCCAGTGGGAGATCCAAAGAAGACACTATTTCCGGTATCCAAGAATTTCATAAAATAAAGTTATTATTTTGTTTCAGTGCTCCAAATCCTTCCTATCCAAGGTGTCCCTGTCCGTGCACATCGACCGCGTGCACCTGCACATCAAGCCCGTGCGGCCCAACCGGCCCAAGCCAGCCGGCGAGCGTCGCGGATCCAAGCCGAAGCCGAAGCAGAAATTCAAGCTGGACAATATGTGCGAGATCTGCGGCAAGGCTTACTCGGTAAGTGCCGCGGACAGAAGCCCAAGCAGAAGTTCAAGCTGAACATGTGCGAGGTCTGCGGGAAGGTTTACTCGGTGAGTGGTGTACACATACATACAACCGGCCTAAGCCTGCGGGCACCGCGGACAGAAGCCCAAGGTCAAGCAGAAGTTCAAGCTGAACATGTTCGAGGTCTGCGGGAAAGCTTACTCGGTGAGTGGTCTACACATACACACGACCGGCCTAAGCCGGCAGACGCTGCGGACAGAAGCCCAAGCAGAAGTTCAAGCTAAACATGTTCGAGGTCTGCGGCAAGGCTTACTCGGTGAGTGGTCTAGACACACTCACACAACTAGCCTAAGCCGGCGGGCACCGCGGACAGAAGCCCAAGGTCAAACAGAAGTGCAAGCTGAACATGTGCGAGGTCTGCAGGAAGGCTTACTTGGTGGTGGTGGTGGCACGCACGCACGCACACACGCGCGCCACGGACAGAAGCCCAATCCCAAGCAGTAGTTCAAGCTGAACATGTTCGAGGTCTGCGGGGAGGCTTACTAGGTGAGCTATGATATAGGAGTCTTATTGGCTTTCCTCACGATGTTTTATTTTTACAGAGTAGCGATTGGTAAATCCATACTTAATGTTATAAATGCGAAAGTGTGTCTGTCTGTCTGTCTGTCTGTTACCTCTTGAAGCTTAAACCGCTTAACCGATTTATCCGCTTAACCACTTTATACGAGTCTCGTTGGCTTTCCTCACGATGTTTTATTTCACAGAGTAGCGATTGGTAAATCCATACTTAATGTTATAAATGCGAAAGTGTGTCTGTCTGTCTGTCTGTTAGTCCGTTACCTCTTGAAGCTTAAACCGCTTAACCGATTTATCCGCTTAACCACATATATAGGAGTCTCGTTGTCTTTCCTCACGATGTTTTATTTCACAGAGTAGCGATTGGTAAATCCATATTTAATGTTATAAATGCGAAAGTGTGTCTGTCTGTCTATTACCTCTTGAAGCTTAAAGCGCTTAACCACTTATATAGGAGTCTCGTTGGCTTTCCTCACGATGTTTTATTTCACAGAGTAGCGATTGGTAAATCCATATTTAATGTTATAAATGCGAAAGTGTGTCTGTCTGTCTGTTACCTCTTGACGCTTAAACCGCTTAACCGATTTATCCGCTTAACCGCACAACATACAATCTTGATACTTAGGATAGTGTATATATTCGTATTTTATTGCTATCATGTTCATTATCGAAGATGGTATAAAACATTATTCAGTAGGTACATGATACCCTATTAGAGCATTGCAATCATCTTAATACTTATATTACTAATGGTATATTAATTAATAGAATCAGGCGTTACTTTGCGGAAATCCATGCTAATTAAAGCAAGCAATGTAATATTACTTTGCTAATCCGCGAGATTAGAGATTGTGATTTTCTCGTGGATTAGCAAAGTAATATTAAATTGCTTGCTTTCATTATTGGTATATTTACAAATAATAAACTACTGAACTAAGAAAAATGACAAATAAATTATAATAATATGCAAACTCTTAATTCAATATATTATATTACTTATTCGTAATTGCATTACGAATTCTTAATTATATATATGATTTTTTGGCCTAAATTTCATTTTTGTTTCAAGCTTTTATCGCTGACTGTACTTTTCTTTAGACAGGCGACTAATACTCATCGATACGGAAGGTGGAGGTAAGGAAATAAATCTCCATGTAACAAAGAGTGTCATCAAAAAACCTTAAATAGGTGGCGCTACAATACCTAGAATACTTGAACAAAAAAATCAAATCATAGACAGCGCACTTCACTCCGTCAATAGCGTCTAGGTTCTTAGCTACTCTAGCGCTACTCTGGAGAAATTTGGAACTATTATTTATAGCTAACAGCTGGACACTTTTGCAACAGTTCTACCATAAGAGATGTCACTCCTCTTAATTCCACACTCCATATTCATCGAGCCAATTCTAAAAACCCCAAACACAATTAGGTTGCGTTTTTTTATCACAGAGTTCCTACGGCCACCTCCTGTCTCCATCATCAGATCAGCTCGATGGTACCATAATATTGCATTATCACCCGACTTACATATGCAAGCAAAATTTCAGCTCAATCGGAAACCGGGGAGTGGATCAAATGTAACTTGCAAGATTTGATTACAGACCGACAGACAACGGGACAGGTGAAAATAAATAAAAGCTTGTAATAGTAAAATGAAATGAAAATAATTTATTATTAGGACTAGTATTTACTTACTCTAATGCATAGTTTGATGAAAATTCCTTGATTGTATTGTATAATATGCCTTTCGTATTAAAATTGATTTGAGTTAGCTAATAAATGATTGTGTTTTTTGATCACATGTTACGGTTTTTGGTAATTGGTTGTAAATTACCACAGATCTATATTGAGGGCTATTTCGAAACATTTGTAGATTTGGTTTGGCTGGCAACATTCGTTTCTCTTGTCTTCGGGCACTTAATCGTACAAACTTATATGTTTCCTAAAAAGCAGCTGTTTCTAGAATATGTATATAGAGACAGGGGAGGGAGCATATGTGGCATTATCTGTGAAAAGGGACCTTATTGTCGATGGCGCTTATGCCGCGCTGCGTCGCGTGTCATTGTATTTGTATCGGAGTATCGTTAATAATGGCGCAAACGCCATCGACAATAAGGTCCCTTTTCATAGATAACGTCACATATTTTCTTTAATAAAGTGTTCTTTACGACCAGCTAGTTTGCGAACGTTTACAATTATTCAAAAGGGCTTGTTTTGGCTTACAAAAATTGCCTTCGAAAAAGTGTCTATGTCGGAAATCATCCCTTAAGAGAGTGAAAAGGGGGTAGATACGTGCAAATATATCAGAACACATCATTATTTCTATCTTATACCTTTAAACGAGAAATTCTTGTATATTTATATATTTGGGAGATCTTGGAAACGGCTCTAACGATTTCGAAGAAATTTGCTATATGGGGGTTTTCGGGGGCGAGAAATAGATCTAGCTAGGTCTTATTCCTATTTTTGAGTTTACCAAGCATAGCTTGGTGTCCCAGATATTGATAATAATGTCAATTTTCTATATTCAAATGTAGCTGGCACTTTGTTAGATTTCCCTCAACAATGTTAAGATGGAGCATTGTCCTCAGTGCCTGGCGCTGCTGAAGACGCACCAGATGCGGCACACGGGCGACCGGCCCTTCAAGTGCACGGAGTGCCCCAAGGGCTTCGTCACCGCCACGCTGCTCCGGGTATGTACATTCATAGAGAAATAAAAAGTAATAGAGGTCTCACTCCAGACATCACTTTTGGTACCAAAATGATTATTATATTCGCAGTCGACATCTGTTGCGAATGCAACTTATTATTGTATAAAAATCAATGCAGTAGCTAAACGCAGCCGTCGGGCTCGGCTAGTATTCGGAGGCTTTTTAAAAGCACCAATAGGAACGCTCCACATATTTACTATCGCGGCCAATTTAAGGCAGCTAAATTTAAACCACATTTTGTACTGATCAAATATTGCAAACAAAAAAAACAAATAAAATGATCAAATATTGGCATAGCACAGCAGATGTCATTCCAGATCTAGAGCAGAGCCCAACTGGGGAAGTACCTCCACCTTACAGAAAACCGCAGCCAAATAACACTTGACCCTACTCATAGTGTTGTGTTCCTGCCGGTGAGTAAGGTTGCCAGAGCTCAACGAGGGGGGTGGGGTTAGGGTCGGCAACGCGCATGTAACTCCTCTGGAGTTGCAGGTGTACATAGGCTACGGAGACTGCTTACCATCAGGCAGGCCGTATGCTTGTTTGCCACCGACGTAGTATAAAAAAAAAAAAAAACACTCTTTCATCATCCTCCATACTATCAACACCCACTTTCTACATTGAACCGTTTTGGCAAGAACCCTTCTAAACCAGTACCTTTTGGAAGATTATACTTTATTATCAATCGAAGTTTTATTTGAGTCGTCGAGACCCTGACCTGCACGGCGGCTATATATGGTCCTTCGAGCCGGATCTACTTGGCGACTCATATCAAATGGCCAAGCGTAGCATCGAGTAGCGAAACTCAGTACTGCTACTCGACAATAGATATCGCGGCAACAAAAAGTCTAATGCTCAACGATTTTCCGCTAATATTATAACCAGAGTAACCGGAACTCTATTTTCAACTCCTACGCTTACTCTGGTTATAATATTAGCGGAAAATCGTTGAGAATTAGACTTTTTGTTGCCGCGATATCTATTGTCGAGTAGCAGTAATGAGTTTCGCTACTCGATGCTAGATATCGACTGCGAATATAATAATCATTTTGGTACCAAAACTGATGTATGGAGTGAGCACTCTATTACTTCTTATTTCTCTATGGTTCATTGCATTTCATTTCTTGCATGGGACTATTAATAACAGATTTTAGTAAATATAAAACACTGCCAATGTCTACCCTCATACAACGCTTCGAGAATTGACAATGTTGCGACTATCGTCGACTGTAATGATTTATAATTAAGATTTCGTATATCAAACTATAATTTCGTACTTTTCATGTATGAGCTCCCACACAACTATAAGATTCATTTCGATACGCTGTAGTCAACTGAAAAAAAAATACCAATCACGTGCCGCCGCGCTCCCATAGAAAAGACTAAACGGGCGCGGGGCGGGAGCTCGCGCGTTTATGTCTACAATTTTGTCTTGAGATACTAACCAATTTTAATTTTAGGTTTTATAGTAAAAAAAGTATTATTTTAGATGACTCGTGGAAAAAGTATTGTATACAATAGTCGACTTTTGACGACTAGTTCGACTGTTCCTGAGTCATGGGTGTTTTCTATGTATTTAAGTATTTATAAATATTTATATATCGTTGTCTAAGTACCCTCAACACAAGCCTTATTGAGCTTACTGTGGGACTTAGTCAATTTGTGTAATAATGTCCTATAATATTTATTATATTATATCAGGCTTTTCAATCTCATACCTTACTTAGGCAACTCAGCAAGCTTCGTTGCCTAAACACGGTACTCGACTGAAAAGCTCTATATTATATCACAATTGCATAAAACACTATTTTCCAATTTAAGTATTTGCGATATTCGCGTATTAAAACTGGCACCCTTCTGTTCTGATATTTATATATAATTTCTAAATGTAATATACGACGTGTGAATCCGCTGAACGATTTTCCTAAACAAAAAATCCATTAACCCGCATGTCATATCAATGTGGTTCAGTGAAGGGGACGGACTGAAAATCAGCGCTGCGCAATCAATTTGTAATAAAATGGCTGACGCAGCGTACGCTGAGTCCGTTCCTTTTGCCGCGCATGCCTATTATTATTATTTTTTAAGTGAAACATTGTATTTTGTGTGGCAATAAATGGTTTCTTATTCTTATTCTAAAAGCGATTTTTACATTTTTAGCTGTGAGATTTTTATCATCGTATTTAACTAGATATGTTACTTTGTAAATATATATACTCATAGTGTTGTGTTCCTGCCGGTGAGTAAGGTTGCCAGAGCTCAACGAGGGGCGGGAGGGGGTTAGGATCGGCAACGCGCATGTAACTCCTCTGGAGTTGCAGGCGTACACAGGCTACGGATACTGCTTACCATCAGGCGGGCCGTATGCTTGTTTGCCACCGACGAAATATAAAAAAAAAATGTACCGTAGTTGATAGGTGATATGAAAATAAATGATGATATTTGATTTGTGTTATGATGACGACCGGTTTGGCCTAGTGGGTAGTGACCCTGCCTACGAAGCTAATGGTCCCGGGTTCAAATACTGGTAAATATTTGTGTGATGAGCATGGATATTTGTTCCCAAGTCATGGGTGTTTTCTATGTATTTAAGTATTTATAAATATTTATATATTATATATATCGTTGTCTAAGTACCCTCAACACAAGCCTTATTGAGCTTACTGTGGACTTAGTCAATTTATGTAATAATGTCCTATAATATTTATTTATTTATTATTATTTATATGATGTACGCAGGAGCACCGCGACATCGTGCACGCGCGCCTGCGCAAGTACCGCTGCCCGGAGTGCCCCAAGACCTTCCTGCACCAGTCCTCCGTCTACGTGCACCGAGCTGTGAGTCCAGTCCACCCCTCACTAGCGTCTCCCGAGCTGCAACGTCTATACATTGTGTCCCTAGCCATTGGACAAAGCCGAAACGTATATATGCATTAGGGTATTTAGAGCCAGTGTACAAAGTATCATAACAACCGGTGTAGCGGTTTCGAAGAAATTAACAAATTACCATTTTTTACTTTGGAGCAGCCTGTATGTGTTAGTAGCTCCTAAGGTAATATCCTCAAAGAATAGTATGGAACCTTCGAACTTTTTGATTATTATTTTTATTTATGTCACTAATAAGCTTCTGACTTTTGAAAAATGTCATCATTATCAAATATTTCGAACAAATTGTCAAAAACACAGCCAAAGATTAACACAGTGTTTCTTTTTGTTGTCGATTATTGCAAATAACTTTTGGTCGAGAAATTTATTTTTTATCGTTTGTTCTAATTTAAAAATTATTAACGTCAGGGCATTCCTGAGAAGTAACCCTACGTGGGATTTCAGGGTCTGTCCAATGGCTAAGGTCACCCTGTATATATAGTCCTCCTCATCGTTTTCGATGACGGCGACCCTAAATAAACATTATGGACGTTGTCCAGCATGAGCCCTAATGTGGCTGGCCAGGCCGAACTTGCTCTTAATAGTACATTACGATACAAGTGCGAAAAATAGGAAATTCGAAACGAGTGGCGATAAATTAAAACACGACCGAAGGGAGTGTTTTAAATCGACACGAGTTGCGAATTACCGATTCGCACATGTATCGTACAACGTTTTACAGTACATATGGCCCTTTAAATGTTCGACACAGTAACGTAATATGCTACTTCTCGCACTAGTGCTATAAAGTAGCCCGATATGTACTGTAAATACTCTATTGCACGCGTGACAATAAAGTTGGCCAGCTGCGTTGAACGTGTACACGTAAGAAGGTACCATTTTAAGGTCTATACTCTGTATCTTTAGGTATGTAAATAAAAAAAAAACAATTTGTATATTCGGGTAGTTATAACATTTATTGGTTAACCGACCAAATACAAAACCGCCTGGATCTGTCACTGATCGACCTGACTTTAAATTACATTATTTGATCATGTAATGTTTTCATCTACCCTCAACTGGTTTAAGGAACCATTTGAGGGTAGATTTTGTTTGCTTTTATTTAAATACCTAAATATACAGAGTTTAGACTCTATGACTGTTCGACGCAACGTTGGTGCGACTGCATATTCTTGCACTTGATACTCAAATAACATAGGTTAGTTATACAAGGTGCTCACGAGGAACTCGAGAGGTTTTAACCACGCATTTCTGATGCCAAAAGATGGTACAGATTTTTAAAGGGTCGGCAACGCCCATGTAACACCTCTGGAGTTGCGGGCGTCCACAGGCTACGGTGACTGCTTACCATCAGGCGGGCCGTATGCTTGCTTGCCAACGACGTGGTATTTAAAAAAAATATATGAGGTCAATTTCACAAAATTTGTATGTATTTGTACATACAATGTAAACGCTATTTGTATTGTAAATTGTAACTACTAATTTGAACTTTTTTTTTGTAAAACCTATTTTTTGCAAAGTGTTACTTGTCACTTTTTGACATTCTATCAATAAGGATATTTGGACTAGGTCGCAACATCGCCCTCAAAAAGGCGGTTTGCAAGTAACAATAAAGATTTTTTTTTGTTAGTGCGTTTAACTCTGAAATCAGGCGAATTCCAAAAAAGTTTAAATGACATTTTAGTCTTTAAATATGATCAGGAATATACTGTTAAAATCCCTCGCAATGCTCACGGGCACCGTGTATAATTGTAGGTATATATTTTGGATAATAATCAGAAAGAATGGGGCGCTGGTGGCCTAGCGGTAAGAGCGTGCGACCTGCAATCCGGAAATCGCGGGTTCAAATCCTGGCTCCTATCAATGAGTTTTTCGAAACTTATGTACGAAATATCATTTGATATTTACCATTCGCTTTTCGGTGAAGGAAAACATCGTGAGAAAACCGGACTAATCCCAATAACTTTACATTTATTTACCCTCCGAGTTGGAAGGTCAGATGGCACTCGCTTTCGTAAAAACTAGTTCCTACGTCAATCTCGGGATTAGTTGCCAAGCGGATCCCTGGCTCCCATGAGCCGTGGCAAAATGCCGGGATAACGTTAGGAAGAAAAATAATTTGAAAGAATACGTTTCCTACGGATTACACTCGCGTATTTTTAGTAACTCGCGCGACATGGTCTTCGTGAACGCTGCTCGCACTGTTGGTGTTTGAGAAAGGAGACCTAAGCTCTCCGAAACATGTCGCGCGAGGGACTAAAAATATGTGATCCGTAGAATAATTTTTTCATCACACATGCTCGAAAAACATCTTATTTCATGCAGGTGTGCTAAAGGACAAAGGCCTATTTTGTTCCCGTAGGAGTTATGGATTGTGAAAAAAATCAAACAAATCAAAAATACAAACCAAGTAGCATAAATGAGTTTTACTTTTAAAATACTGACGTTTATAATTTAATATTTTTGTTTATGTTTGAAATCAAATAATTTGATTCATTTAACAGCCATTTAAAATATTTTTACATAATTTTCAATCGTGGCTGAATGCCGAATAGGTCTGTGCCCTCGATGCTAACCTGTCAAGAAATTACAAAATGGCGGACGAATGTTTGATATGTCACCGTATTTAAGAATTATTTCGCTTAAAATTTAGTTTTTTCTTCGCAAGTGTGATGAAAAACATTGTGTGTAACTCCGGGGGTAAGAATATTGCAAACTCGGATCTTTAATTACCACCCTCGTATTCAAATTTTCACTTACCCCCCTCGTTGCACAATGTACTATAACTCAATGTACTGTAGAGCTCAACGAGGGGGGAGGGGTTTAGGGTCGGCAACGCGCATGTAACTCCTCTGAAGTTGCAGGCGTACATAGGCTACGGAGACTGCTTACCATCAGGCGGGCCGTATGCTTGTTTGCCACCCACGTAGTTGTGGCGACAGATATTTTTAATTGTTAATATATTAATAAATAATATTAATGTTATTATATTCAAACGCCATTACGGTTCCGCGCGACGCGAGCGCGGTGAACAAGAACTTGCCTTATCGCTCGGTTCGCTTCGCCGTAGATCGGTGACCCGAGCGTGCATTCGTGCGCGCTCGGAAATCCTAGTTAGTCGGCAGATATCCACTCTCGAGGCTGGACGCATGCGCTCGCGCCGCCCGAGTAACGGTTAATGCTTACGCACCGACTCGCTTACATTTGGGATTATATTCGGTTTGCGCTGCGCGCCGAATAGCGCTTATAGTTTTAGTTTCTTTTTATGTACGCTATCATTATGTGCTTTTTCTATCTCCTGTGCTTACTTTAAGTTTCTCTTCAACTATACTGTGCTGTGCTTTGTACTCTTATTTCTTTTCTTTGTGCTTGTGACTCTTGTGTGCCGTTATTGACAATATATATAATTAGTGTGGAAACTAGCTGGTTTTACTTCTCTCATTAGGCTAGTTCACCACATAGTATTAAAAAAAAACTATTCCTTGTTAGATCCACACCGGGGAGAAAGCGTACGAGTGCAGCTTCTGCGGGAAGGCGTTCACGCAGGCCGGCACGCTGCACACGCACGTCAAGTTCGTGCACATGAAGGTCAAGCCCCCGCCCAGGAAAAGGAACAAACACATGGACGCCTAACCCACATTTTCTCAAACTTGTAATGAAATGTTGACATGACTTACGTCAAATTAGGTCCGGAAATACTACATATCAGGTGCGATGAGTGAAGATGATATGTAAAGGACTTTCATACAGCCTTACACACCTAGGCCTGTAAGGCAACCTTCTTTTGTTTTTAAACGTCAAATTATGGCACGTCTTGGCATTCAACCATAAAAACACCTGTAAGCAAAATTCTGCCATTATGTTTTTTTCCTTTTTTGTTTTTCTTTTTTGTGTTTGTTAAATATTATTTCAGGGTTTTCTAAAAGGGGAACGAAAATTTGATTATTTTTGCGCTACGACGCATGGTTTACGAGATACAGCCCTATAAAGTTTTTTTTCAGTCATGCAGAAATCTTTATCTCCTAAACCGTGCGTCGTAGCGCAAAAATAGTCAAATTTTCGTTCCCGTTTTAAATAACCTCAAAGTAATAATAATAAAAAAAAAAAACAAAGAAGAAAAGAAAGCGTAATGGCATGTGCCGTAGCGCTAAAATAATCACATTTTTGTTCCCCTTCAATATCCGACGCACTGAATAACCTATCACATTAGGACATTAAACAATCATCATCATCATATTTTTTTTATTTCATTGCAAGTTTGAGAAAAGCACTATACAAATCTCGGCAAGAGACGGGGTTGTCGGCCGTGTATCCCTACAGACTATATCTACTTGGCCTGCAACCCTTCGTTTCCAGTACTCTATAGTAATGTACTATTGCGTAGTCTTGCAGATATCGCAGCGATATGATTTGTTTTTTTTTTGTAAGTAATACAGCGGAAGTCGGAATATGTACAAATTATATATATCGCAGCCATTGACATATCTAAGGACGGGCCTTACGGCCACTAAGAATGGTGCTAGTTCAGCGGTGTCACTCACGAATTCTAGCCAATCGTGCAGTCTAACGCAACTAGTTGCAACCAATCGCGTTGTGGCGTTAGACTGCACGATTGGCTTATTCTTACTCCCCGTAAAGCCCGTCCTTAGGATATATGTCAATGATCGCAGCAATATGGTTTTTTTTTTGCCCTTCATAAAGTCCGTCTAAGCTTACTTGAACAGAAAGTGTAAGAGTTGTTTGTTCGTCGGAGCGCCAATAGTTCGAGGGTGAAATGGTCACTTTTACCCGAGTTAAACACTCTACTTTTCATTTCGACTATTAGGAAAGTCAAACACAAGAAATGTAGGTCATATCTGGAATTGGCGCCATTACATTTTGATCGGGAAAAAAAAAACGAAAACCATAGACAATCCGATCTTAAATTGGGATGAGTCTGAAACGGCCATAATGTATACGCGCGTAAAGAAAGTAAACTGAATGAATGGATGTGATGTAATGATAATATTTTAAACATTCATCGTTATTTGTATCGATTTATAAACAAATATTTATGTTTATTTCATACATTTAAATATTAAGTACAGATAGGAATGCAATTGACATCTAATTTTGATAGTACTTGGTCTGAAAATGAGGAAGCTAATATGAGAGATTTTAACTGAATAATATGGCATATATGACTGCTAGCCATTGCTCCAAGTACAAATTAAAAAAAATACTTTCCACCCGGCTTTCAGCCTATGAAAGATGGACTTTCCAAATAGGAGAGATAAAAAATAATATGTTAACTATAGTCTGTATCTTTAGGTATTTAAAAAAAGGTAAACAAACAATTTGTACATTTTCGGGTAGTTTTAATATTTATTGGTTTACCAAGCAAATACAAAACCGCCTGGATCTGTCACTGAACGACCTGACTTTAAACCTACTTTATTTGATCATGTAATGTTTTCATCTACCCTTAACTGCCTTAAGGAGCCATTTGAGGGTAGATTTTGTTTACCTTTTTTAAATACCTAAAGATACAGACTATAGTGGTTCGCCCCGAATTGAGAACTTGCGGTTGGCGAAAAACTATATTGTGTAGATGCTCTGTATATATCCATCATGTATATTGTTATTGTAAATAAAGGCTTTTACCTATTGTGTAGATTCGTATAGTTCGTGTGGACCACGGTGATGCGCAGATTTGTCAAATCTAAGCTTTAATATCATGGCGATACAAGTCAAGGCAGGCGTTATCTTGAATGACACGACCTATATATGTACGGTCACGTCTGAAAACATCGACACGTTCGAAGTGCCAAAAATATGTCTACACTACCCTAATAATAATAAATGGGCCATAAAGTCGTGTATAGATATTTTTGCCACTTCGAACGCGTCGATGTTTTCAGACGTGACTGTACACCTATTTAATTTTCGACACGATTAAATATAAAATATGGAATATCAAGTTGGCTGCCGTTTTTTAGAATTCCGATTACGAATATAAATTTATGAATGAATTTTGATTTTTTTATGAAAATTATACGTCAATTTTCATTGAGATCGGGTAAAAAATGACGAAATTCAAGATGGCGGCCATTTTTTACAGATTTTTCTACGAATTCATAAACGGCCTTTCAGATCGTCAGCAATTATCAATGTAGTCATGAAACCAATGGATTCAACAAAGAAGAAAATCAAAGTGGGCTAATTTTGCTTATTATTGACCCTCTTTTTGTATTAAGGTCACGTTTGTATTCCGATCGCAGCTGCAATACTAAGGCAGTTTTCCTAATCAGAGAGCTATCGTTTGTTTAAAATTTCTCAGTCGTTTTAAATTGTTGTGTTTTTTTGCCACTGGCATATCGTATATTTCTTTAGGGCGTCCGCAACGTCGCGCGGGTGCACGGAGCGGGCGCGTGCGCGTGGGTCTATACTCTCTATCTTTAGGTATTTAAATAAAAGTAAACAAACAATTTGTAAATTTTAGGGTAATTATAACATTTATTGGTTAACCAACCAAATATAAAACCGCCTGGATCTGTCACTGAACGACCTGACTTTAACCTGCATTTTTTGATCATGTAATGTTTTCGTCCACCCTCAACTGGCTTAAGGAGCAAATTGAAGGTAGATTTTGTTTACTTTTATTTAAATACCTAAAGATACAGAGTATAGTTGTAGGTAAAATCCGCAGCTTGCGTCCGCGTCTGTTAGCGGCGCTCATACTATTAGTCGTTGACCCGTTCAGCCGTGCATACGCGCGATGTTGCGGATGCCCGTATAAAATATGTGAACATGTTGTACAAAAACATGTTTCAATATAAGCATAATCACATTTTTTGATAACAGTATTGAATGATTCATGGTTAGTTTCACTACACCTGACTCGACCGGGATATAAACCGTGATTACCTTTTATATTGTTTTTGATCTCCCGATATTTCGACGCAGTTACGTGCATCTTGTTCACGGGTAACTGGAGACAGCCGGTGGGTGTCAAAGTTGTGTAGACCGCGCACCGTCTACCCTCATTCGTGAGCGTCGTTTGCGTTCGCTTTCAACGTTACGGTCGCGGTTTATATCCCGGATTTAACATTTATTGGTTAACCAACCAAATACAAAACCGCCTGGATCTGTAACTGAACGACCTGACTTTAAACCTACATTATTTGGTCATGTAATATTTTTGTCTACTGAGGGTAGATTTTGTTTACCATTTTTCAAATACCTAAAGATACAGAGTATAGTTGGGTTCCATATTTAATGTAACGACACACCCTTTTTATGTTGGTAAGTACCTAAACATTTCAAGTTTTGAAATTATTAATCATGAAATTAAATTATTCGTGTAATCTATTTTAACTTTTTTTATTAGTGTTTTAGTTTTATTTTAATGGAATATTTTTTTATCTGATTACAGAATATTTTTAATTTAATATAAGTAGGGAGAGTAAAATGTAAGCATACATTGTACACAATAAATATTATTTATGAGATACTATAGTTTTTTTTGGTAAAAAGTAATTAACAGCGGTGTTGTAAATAACTGTGACATATCAATGACATTTCGAATATCGATATTTATGTTGTCGATTCAAAACTTTTAATTTTTTACGCTTTTTCATTTGAGCATAATTTCATTCGGGTTTACCGTAAATTTTTAATAAATATATGCCTGCCATGACCTGTGCGGATTCTGTTGAGGCGGCACCAGTATTTCTTCTGCGGCTAGAAGCCCTTCGGCTTCCGAGTAGGGTTTTGGGGACTTTTGTGTTGACCAGTCGCCGCCTCCGCCCATTCTTCCTTCCAGGCTTGCTCCAGCTGAAAACCGCCACTCCTCAGTTTTCTCCCTGCCTCGCTCGTAGGTCGGCGCGATTTGAGTCGCTGCGGTGATGGGTTAGTGAACTCTTTGTGCACAGGTAGATCGGCTCGGACATATATTTTTTCGACTTCTCTCAAGAGCGCGTGTTTCCTGCGTAACTGGGGTGGAGCTATGTGGCTAAGCACTGGTAACCACTGAGTCGGCGTAGATTTTATCGTACCGGAAACACACCTCATTGCGTCGTTCAGTTTCGTGTCCACTTTTTCTATGTGCGTGCTTTCACACCATACAGGCGCGCAGTATTCTGCTGCAGAGTACACGAGGCTGAGCGCGGTAGTTCGGAGCACATCGGCAGATGCACCCCATGAAGTGCCACTGAGTTTGTGCAAGATGTTGTTACGTGTGGCTAGCTTGAGGGACGCTTTTGTAATGTGCTCCTTGTAAGTCAGAGATCTGTCCAAAGTGACACCGAGGTATTTTGGGCTTTACTAACTATTTATATATACCTAACGGTTTTACTAACTATTTATATATACCTAATCGATTCGATGTAGGTTGGACACACACTTCCGTCAGTAGAAAAAGGCGGCAAATTTGAAAACTAGTTGCAATCACAGATCTACGATGAGTAGATGACGCTTAAAGAATTAAAGATAGTTAAAGTGTGCAAAACGCATATGCACATACCATGAGTGCGAAAGAGACAGACTACAAATGAAAAATCGTGACCATTTTTGAGTTCGACAGTGGCGGCTAACGGCCGCCATTTATTAATTTTTAAACACATGTCCGGCATCGTAACACCTTAAGTATTTTAATTAGAAAATATTAATCTTATCCACATGGAATCCAGGGCTATAACCGCGAAAATCGAAGTTCATCAATTGCGGGCGTTTTTCTCTGTCAATCTTTTTACGTCTTAGTGAGAGTAAAAGAGAAAGATCCCCGCAATTTGTGAATTACGGTTTTTGCGGTATGCCCCCAGTTAAATGATGATGATGAAGGGTGATTAGTATGTGTAAGCGAGAACGAATATCCAAAGAAGTTACGGCGGACCACCTTTCTCACGATCGATCATGGTGGCGGTCCGGTACGCCTATCAGTAACAGCTTTTAGACT
The DNA here is from genome assembly GCF_033807575.1 of Cydia pomonella. Lineage (NCBI taxonomy): Eukaryota > Metazoa > Arthropoda > Insecta > Lepidoptera > Tortricidae > Cydia > Cydia pomonella. Next base: position 9,110,485 of record NC_084729.1, read on the forward strand.
AAATTAAGTAAGATTTTGTGAAGCGTTTTACAGAAGAGAATAAACTATATCCATCCCTTTTCAGGGGCCATAATACTAGCACAGCAAAAAGACAATAAGATTCTCTCTGATTATGCACAAATAAGAAAAGATCTTGGCCAAACTATATATTCCACGTTATCCTAATATCCCAGATACATATAACTCATGGTCACCCTAATTAGAAAGAGATGCAACGGCCCACCTTGACTTCTCATGTGGATCACTTTTTGGCCAATGTACTCTATCCGGTTAATCTTATAAGTCTGTGTTCGGAGGTCACTTTTTTTTTCGTTCAACTTCAAATCAATTTCAGTACGGTAGTGCTATTTAAAAAGTATTGATTATGCTCTTTGGTAGTATTATTTATTCTGTGGTTCAGGCTAAAGTGCCAATTACATCTACACTTGTAGACACCCTAGCCCAACCCTAGCCATGCCTCCGAAACGTCTAAGTTGAAGTTGACATTTTGACGTTGCCAATATTGACATAAATGAATTTTATCTTAGCATACATTTACAGCTTTAAATCGTATTTGTGTTAATTTCGTATGGAATTGAAACAACACCCTATTTGGAAAAGTTAGTGTCGCTAAAGAATATTTAGTCCGAAACGAGATTTTAGTTCACGATGGAGTCGTCAGCGTTACTGGGCGCAGAGAGTGTTTGCGTGAAGGCTGAGCCCTGTGAGGATATGTTTATAGCAGATGAGCCCGCGTTCGAGGTTCGAGTGTCTGTGAAAGTTGAGCCCTTGCTGGATGATGCGTCTATAAAAGCCGAGCCTTCGTGTTCAGATGTATGTGTAATAGACGAGTCGCTCGGCGTGAGCGCGGCGGCAGCGGCGGCGGGACTGTACACCGATCACGCCGTCAAAGATGAGCTCGTGCTCGGCCCCGTGCTAGTGGAGCGGCGCGGCGTGCGCCACGCACCAACAGGTCAGTTGTGGATAACTCTAACCATGTATTGCATGAAGCTGTAGAGTCAGACCAAGATAAGTTGGCAGCGATTTTGATAGCCCAGACAGTGCATGTGTTATTTTAAATGTCGAATGTCTATGAAATTATGACATTTACTTAAGGCCGCCTTTACACCTGTAAGTTTTACTTACGTAAGTCACTTAGGTAAGCAACTTATGATAAATTTTCAAGTGTAAACACTTGTTGTAAGTAGCTTACTGTATTTTTTTACTACTTTCATATATTGGGAAATTACAAGTCTATACACGTTCGTGTTTGTTTACGGAAGAGAACTTACAGGTCTCTCAGGTGGTGAAATCGCCTGTCGAAAATGTGTATCGTTTTTCTTTTTGTGATAGGTGCAACTTTTTCCAAAATATATTCAAAACTTGTAGCATTCATTCTTAGAAAATTGAAAAATTGGGTTCGGTCTTCCATTCTCAACTCCTTCAAAAGATTTTCAAATGCACTTCATGCCATTCTTTTTTCTAGCGAAGGTTTTACCCAGCATTTTCTTTCAGCATTCTTTTGCTTTTGCCTTTTATTGTATAAAATTATATATGCACCAACAACCGCTGACTATGAGTGGACATTTTTATTACTGATTTAGTAAGAATATGTAAATGGGTGTGTAATAATTTATGCAAGTTTAAGTTCACAAAATTTACATAAGCCTTTTTTACTGTATGTTTATTTTAAGTGTAAATGCAACCGTAAGTAAGTTACATAAATATTACGAAAGTAACTTACAGGTGTAAAGGTGGCTTAACACTTGCGCAGGTTGGGCTATCAAAATCACTGTCAACTAGGGTGTGACCATAAAAGTATTGTGGTTTTAGTCATAGAATTAATTTGCCAACTCATTTAATTTTCCAAAGACTCTTCCAAAGCATATATCAATATAATAATATATCAATACTTAGGATAGATTTTAATTTCTCTAAGGTATAGGTTATCTGGAGGAGATCTCGCTTAGGGATAATATTTGAGCTGTGTCACCTATACAATGATCTTAATTGCTACTTGTTTTTACAGTGCATGTTTGTCTGAAAAGTAGTCCTCGACTCTGTAATAAGCCTTCAACATCAATAACTTTTTTAAGTAATTCTTAAGAGCTGGCAAGGGTAATCTTCAAGCATCGTCAGGCGACTTGTTATAAAAATGAAGCATTGCCCAACAAATGACTTTTGAACTTTGCGGACACGAAACTTTCTGATGGACTGCTTATTTTCATTTCTAGTGTTATAGTTATGGACATCTGAATTCTTAGTGAAGGAGTCTAGATTCTTAACAACAAATAATACTATCATAGATGTATTGGGAAGCTTCCCAATACATCTATGATAGTATTATTTGTTAAACAGTTAAAATATTAATTTCTTTGAAAAGTTCTGATTCACATGCTCTTAAGTTACATATAGAATGAATGGCTCTCTTTTGTAAGACAAATATAGTCTGTATGTCAGCTGCTTAATGGCGGACTTAATGCCAAATGGCATTCTCTACCAGTCAACCATAGGGCCCAACAGAGATACTTAGAATTGGTCCAGAAAAAAAATTGAATGAATAAAAAAGCAAACCATACTTAGAAACTACATAAATAAATAATAAATTGATAATAAAATATTAGTTAGTGGTGACTGTTTAACTGCCTTGATTTATATTGAAATGAAATAAATTAATGAATATTAACATCTTTGTTAGTAGGTAATTGCCTAAGATACAAAATATAAATTATGACATAAAAGTACAGTGGGAATCCTTGTTACCTTACCCCTCACACAAAACAAAATATTATTATACTACTGTTTGGTCCATACAAAATGTGGCTCGCCGTCATCCAAACAGTAATTGGTTGTAAAATGGTACAATATCATACAGCTTCAACATGAAGTAAGCTTTAAAACCAGCCAATAAAGTTTATTTTAGCCTGCTACGGAAACATTTGCAGTTTTTACAAGTAGGGCCAGGCCACGGTGACCCATACCCTGAGCCATGTCAATAACTTCTAAAATATACATATTTTTGGTATATTTGAAATATGGATTTTTCTGTTTGCTTGCAACACGTATGTATCTAGAATTTCAGTATATTTACTATATTGTACTGATAGTAAACCAAAATTGAATATTCGAGGCTCAATTTTTTTCGTAATATACCTTATAGGAATGGTTGTTAACTTAGTGGATACGTAAAGCAGAATTTCTTCAGGACTCACATGTAAGTCACTTTCCCTGCGGAACTGTTTTAGCACGACCCATACGCTGAATCGCTGGCCCTGAATGGGTTAATCTGTCAAGCACGCACAGTGACAGTGACAACTGGCATCAGCTGCGGGACAGCAATATAATGATGTGCGTGTAATAGAGATAGCAACGGCGGGTCAATGTACGAAAATCTATGTAAAAACGTCTCTTCTTTAATATTGCTGTAATTTTGATAATAATCACTTCTTTTAATGGTTAAGGCTGTGCTTTACCCGTCAGTATCTGTATAACGCGACTGTTTTATATTTTAAAATTATTCAAAGACACCATTATTGTTGCAGGGCAAACTCCACAGAAGAAACCAAGCGGCAGACCCGAGACTTACCAATGTCCCCACTGTACATATACAACAACCAGAAAATTATTATTAATTAGTCATTTGAGGAAACATATCAATGAAAAGCCTCACAAATGTGACCAGTGTAGTTATGCTAGTGTATGTAAAGCTGCTTTGCAACGTCATATAAGGATACATACTGGAGAGAAGCCTTACAAATGTGATCAGTGTAATTATGTTACCGCCCATTCAGGTCATTTGCATGTTCATGTAAGAAAACACACTGGTGAAAAGCCTTACAAATGTGATCAGTGTAATTATGCTACCACCCATACAGGTAACTTGCAAGTTCATGTAAAGATACACACTGGTGTAAAGCCTTACAAATGTAGCCAGTGTAGTTACGCTAGTACCAATAAATATAATTTGCAAATTCATGTAAGGACACACACTGGTGAAAAGCCTTACAAATGTGGCCAGTGTAATTATGCTACCGCCCATACAGGTAATTTGAAAAATCATGTAAAGAAACACACTGGTGTAAAGCCTTATAAATGTAGCCAGTGTAGTTTCGCTAGCAGCCGAAAATATAGTTTGAAACGTCATGTTAGAAAACACACTGAAGAAAAGCCTTACAGTGGCCAGTGCAGTTATGCTACTGCCTGCAAATAGTGAACACCTCGACCTATGACGAGCTTTAACATAAACTAAATTTGACGGCTGCATCAGTGTCAGGGGGTGCTGGCAACCCCAGGCTAGGAAACACAAGTATTCGGGGCTCTGCGAGTTTTTAGTCGAAATTAATTTGTAAAAGCCTATAGAAATCAGTGTTCGTGAATAGAATAGAATAATTTATTCGCAAGAATATGTATGTACAAAGGTGTCCTTATAAATAGTGAGTAACAATATTCAGCCATTTGGCATGCCAATTTTAAGAATGTGATCTATTCTACTGTTATCTAGAATAAAATAAACATGAGAACACAGAACATAAACTTTATTATATTTATTGAGTAATTACACGAAATCATTAGGTGGGAATATACACATTATTTAACAAACGGAATTTACACACATTCTAAGATATTTACATATTTTAATATGAAAAACATATGATACCTATTTGTTTAAATAATCAGGGATACGTACCAGTAGCGGCGCGTGAAAATTCAAGCTAGGCAACTCGGAACAAAAAAAAACACCTTAACATTCTGTACTTTTTTTTCACGATAAAAGTGAGGCGTGCGCTAGGTGTGTCCTTGGGCGCGACCTTTTGCAGTTAGTGTATAACCACCTTTGCCATACTATTATACACACAACATACAAATTATCACTGGTTTAGTAACTTTATATATAAATTTGTGCACACAAGTAAGTACAATGCCGGATTTAGAGGTCTGGAGGCCTCGGGCAATAAAGGAGTGGAGGCCCCCTGGCCCCAAATTTTTTCCAAATAAAATGGTAAATTTACCGAATTCTCTATTGTCTGGCGCAGTAGCCCCGGTTGCCCTCCCTTAAATCCGGCCCTGAGTAAGTAAAATCACATAAAAACATTTAAAACTCTAATAGTAACAACAAGCCTTTGTAACAACCGGGACGGGAATGTTCACAAACACACAAATTCTAAAACCTATTACTACAAACCTACAAACAGTACTTTCTTTGAAGAAACGTTCTTTATCAAATTATTAAACTTGAGACTACATAAGATTCTTGGATTTTTCTATTAAAATTCATCTTTTTTTTTAAAGGTTTTTACACAAATTGGTATCAATGATCGTAACTACTGTAAAATTTTACCCATTTATTCAATTCAATGTTTTTGTATGGCAATATTAAGCATTCGCGCGGCAAACGCCACCCGATTCAAAATTGTGAAACATTACACTCCAATATAAATCTTACCTGTTTGTATTTAAGGTTTAAATTCAAATGAAGCAGCATGTTAATAATAACTAACGTTGTCGCGGCCGTGTACAGAGGGCCTACCGCGTACCCCGAAGTTCGCAAATTGCGAGCATCTTTCTCTGTCACACTAGTTACGCCATTGGAGTAAAAGAGAAAGTAGCCCGCAATTTGCGTACTACGGTGTTCGCGGTAGGCCCCTCAGTGCTCGCGGACTTTATGAATATGTGCGTGCATTTTTCCAATATAAACCTTATGCTATTACGTTTAAGGTTTTTATTCAAATGAATAACCCGATACAAGACCGAGTTGCTTTGAAGCTCATTCGCGTGAACTCTCTATAGCAAACTTTATGAGCGTGTGCGTGAGTTTTCGTATTTGTGTAGTGGCGCATGAATGAATAGTCAAGCTTAGCTTCACTTCGCGCGCCTGCTATGATTAGTAAATCGTGTTATCAATTCCAAGGTAATGTAATACGTAGTGTTTTCATTATGGATATATTTTTAATTTTAATGATGATATATAAAGTTTGGTTTATATAGCAATAAATTTTAGGCAAGCCGGTGGGAATCGAGTTGTATGGACCCGCCGCCCCTGATACGTACGTCAAGCCATAAATCAAACCAAAATGATACCGAATTTAACCGTGAATAGTACTTCACTCGGAGGCGTCAGGAACAGAACTGCCCGCGCAGCCACGTGCTCAATGGTTTTTATACACCAAACCGCCCCGCCCAGGTAGCTGCCTCGTAGCTTGAAGGAAGTCAGCAGGTACTAGCAGGTTGAGGCCGGAAACGCTGCCTTTGCACCTGCGCTCGATGCCGGAGCAAAGTTTCACAGGCATGCCGACAGGTGTCGCCAACAAGAATAAGTATCGACAGCATTAAAATAATTTACAAGTCCAGATACTCCTTAACAGAGTAGAAACAATGTTCCTGAAGCCATCTTGTTAATTTTGTCTTAAATTCTAAATCGTACAATAATTTGATATTATCAGGAAGGTTATGATAAATTTCAATAATTATATTGCATGCATTACGCCTATAAATGTCAGCATGACAGGGAGGTTGATAAAGCAGATTTTTGTACCGTGTTCGCTGATTTCCTTTAAAAACATCAGAGCGTAACTTAAAATATTTCATATTAGCTTTGACAAACAGACAAACTTTTCTGATATATATGCATGCAAAAGGTAAAATATTATATTGTTATCCATGCATTTGCAATTGCGCGGACGCATTTTTTTTTTTTGTTTAAAAGCTTTTTCGACATGAACAGAGTTCCCCCAGAGTAGGAGGCCGTAGTTTAAAATAGAAGATACGTGTATGTAAATAATGTATATTATGATTGTTTGGATTTCTCTATGTAAGTGAATTGTAATATTCTTTTGGAGAAATAAATTCTTAAACCATAAACCATACGTGTATTCAAAAGTTTTAATATCCAAATTACTTCAATATATAAGGATACGAAATGTACCTGAGACGGAGTAACATATAAATTAGATCCTGGTAAGAATCAACATCTGACCGTTTTACCAAGAGGCTATCTCCACCTTCCGTAGATGAGGCCATAGAGATAACTGTCAATGTGTGTATGTCACGCGTAAATAGTAGAAAATTGGTGGATGATGGAATCCTATTTGTGTTTTAGCGAAACTACGTCCTTAATAGGTATTCTAGGTCCATGGTTTTACCTGTTAACTATTAAGGGAATGGGACGGGATGGTTATTAAAAGCAAGGTTTCGTCTAGTTGAATAAGTTTGCTCGCTCATTGTAGCCGCCGACAGGTCAGGATCACGACGACTCGAATAAAACTGCGATTTGTTGTAAACTGATATAAATATAATCCAAAGATACTGGTTTACAAGGGGGTTCTTGACAAAACTGCTACACGCAGAATATGGTGGTTGCTTGTAAGGAGGATGACGAAAGAGATTTTTTCAATACAAAATGGTTTGGTTTTGAAATGTAGAGTTGTGGAGCGCTGCTATTGGTTTGAAAAAACCTCCGAATACTAGCCGAGCCCCACGGCTGTTTAGCTATTGCATTAGGAATAGTTCTATACAAATAAAAAGTTGCATACGACAATCATTATTGAATTATTCAAGCGCCAGGATCTCCCTGAGTCGGCGCCGCAGGACCTTCCCCCGCGGGTTGCGAGGCAGTTCAGGCAGAAACCGCACCCCGCCGTGTAGCTGCATGTACCATGTCACCTGCAAGAACCAATGATATAACTCCGGATAGGTTATAGGCGCTCCAAAATTGAAGCGCTTTAGTAGATTATTAATCCATTGATGAAAGGCACTCATCTCTGTCGAGGTAGATGATGCCTTTCGCTCGAGTTATACATTCTACTTTTCATTTCGAATATGAGGAAAGTAAAATACATGTTTAAATAAGTGTTCCTTTTGTATCTTTTTGGTACGGAACCCTAAAAAACATGACTAAGTAAATATAAACTTATTGTATTTTTGGTACATTCAATTAACAAGTTAGGTAAAACTATCGTTATTTATGAAATGTGAAGTTAAATATCCAAACGGACATTGTACAATAAAACCATTTAAAACCTTATTTTAATTATCTATCGTAAAAAAAGTACTTGGAAAGTAAAATGTTCTAGGGCAGAAATGTTTATCTTGCTGCACAGTCCATAGAACATCAAGGACCCACTTTCAGAGCATGAGAAATGAAAAATACTAATAATTGTGCAGATTGGTCTTTAGTCGCGCCTAGGCAAGCGAGAACTGTGCACGTACTCGTTAGCACGAAGACATAAAAAAGACTCGAAAGAAAAAGAGACGAGCGTATGTTCAGCAACGAGTGTAACAAAGGCGCATCGATAAAAACAGATTCATTCGTAGGTAATGAAAATGAAATAATTGGAGTTCTTTTTATTTCCAAATTGGAAACGGGGTCCTGAGTGCTTAGCCAACAGGAGGGTAAACGATTGGCATGTTAGCTACGCACCATGGTGTTGCGTGGAACAGAAGATTGCTGTTCTAGGGTGGTAGAACCTGAGATTGCCCATCCTATTCGCAAGTGCCCAGCGACCGTGTGGATCTGAAGGCCAGTTCAGACGAGACGCGAACAATGTTTCAATAAATCAATCAAATCAGGTGGCGTGGTAGCATACGCCGATTTCGACCACTGATTATGACCGAAATTACCGATAAAATGGAGATGTGATCGCGTTTGGGTTTTTTTTTAAATTCTAATAGTGCTCAAATCATCACCATAAATCTAAAATTGGTGATTAAATTGGAGATTGACGCCAATTTCATTTATCAAATCGGTAGATTTGATCATCCCGTCTGGACTCGCCTTAGTAATCGCTTTAGCACCCTAGCAGCAGTTTTCCGTTCCACGTACCTAATATCGTTACGGCAGGAGAGCCTGCAATGCTGAATGAGTAGTTACTCGAGCGTCGTAGAGACCGATTGGATTCGAAAGATTAGATGATAGGAAGAAAATCAATTATGATACAACATCTATTTTATTTTGGTATACAACATTTTATGCATTTTTACCAGTGTGGCATTTCAAACATCTAACAAGCTGTAACAAATGTTGGTCAATGTTATATAACACCAATGTTAAATTAGCTTACTGTGAGTGGGTCTCACGACAGTAAACAAATTATAAGAGGCAGAAAAAGATTTTTTTTCCGTGGTATTGCTTCTGGACCCACCTGCTTGTCTACATACTCCTGCAGCTCCTCCGCGGCAGCGGCGGCGCCGGGCTTCAGCACCACGAATGCGACGGGCAACTCGATGATCACGCCGTCCGCCGGCTTGCCCACTACAGACACCTCGCTCACGGCTGGGTGCCGCTGCAGCACGCATTCGATGTCTTTGGGCGACACCTACAAGATAAAATAGACATTTTAAGGAGCTTCATGGATCTTAACGAGTAAAAGAACTAATAATGATCGGATACTTTTGACTGTATATTTGTCAGAGAACGATCGGTGGAATTTCGCAATAAAAGTTTTTGCCGTATTTACCATAATTCACGTAAACCATGCAATAGGTATATTAAATTATATAAAGCAATATAGCTTCTTTACACGTATAGTATTTTGATATATCACGGATGCGAAATTAATAGGTAATACTAGAGTCGGATCACGCTCTGTTTTCGTGGTAATATGACACACAGTACTGGTATGACCTTACAGGGAAATTATGCATTCTTACTTCTTAGTATTATTATTGCCAAGTTACGGTGGTCAGAGCCTAAACCTGGATTTAATATCCGTGGCTTAAAACGATGTCGCACCTTGCGCCCCTTATAGCAAATCATGTCTGCCAGTCTATCAACCAGGTAAAAGCGCTTCTGTTTGTCATAATAGCCGAGGTCGCCAGTCGGGTAGAAGCCCTGGTGGTCCACGGGCGAGGGCGCGCCGAGGTAGCCCTTCATCAGGGCCGGGCTCCGGATGCATATCTCCCCGCGCTGCTCCGGGCCCAGGGCCTTTCGCGTTTCCACATCCACGACCTGAATAATGAATAGCAAAATACATACAACATTAACATAATGTTATTTACCTGGAAACATAATGGACCGATAATTATTTTGTTGTCTTAGTTTTCTATTAAATTTGGTGAATAGATAGTTGTTCTGTACCATATAGGGGAAGGTGAGGTATAATGATCCCCTTAAGGTAAAAACTTAACTGTGGCTAAAGTTGAAAGCAAAATCGAAAAAATTATATTGTCAGAGGTAGTGAATTTACTAAACTTCGTAAATGCATACTAATTTTTTATTATTTGTATGTAGTTTTTTTGTTAAAGTTTAGTAAAGGATCATTTTATACCACAAGTTAATAAATATCAGTGAAATAAATCACTGAGCTGTTTATTTGAATCATATGTATTGTTCATAACAATTTAAGTATATAAGCAAATTACACAAAACTTGTCTCGTCAAAATTAAACATCCGATGGGGTGGAAAATAATGTTTTTCTTGCACGTTTTATTGATGCTTTTTGTTGTTTATTTAATTTTTATTTTGCTGTTGCTATTGTTTGTATTATTTTTTGTTTAGTTGTGTGTTGTGGCAAGCGAATAATTGGTTTATCTATCTATCTATCTTTTTCAAAGTCGAAATAAATTTATCCACCACAGGCTTATTAAAAGCACGCGCTCGAGCAGAAGACGTCGATTCTGGGGCACGCATCGTAATGTCCGGATGTCAACGTCTAAATCCACGAAGCCATTCAAGTCCAGCTTTTCCTTTTGCTTCAGAAAATGGATGTGGTAAATTATTTCTTTCTGCCAGTTGATAAGCTAAAGTTAAAACATCCTGTGTGGTCAGCCCGTATATTCTAGACTCCATGCCCTTAAGGCTTAATGTAATCTACAAGTTCCTGTTCTTGTTCTAGGTTAAACACTATTTGTTTGCTACCTAACTTTTTAGCGGAGCCTACAGCTATTTTGTTTTTACTTTGGCTCTTCTTTTTAATGCCATCACAGGGACCTTAAAGTCCTTAAACTCTTTACTTGCGGATTTGTAAGGGTATGCCTTACTCTGATCTCTGACGGCATCTAATGCCTTTTGCATTTGTTCTTCATGCCAATTTTGGCGATTAGTTTTCCGTATATAAATTCTCGGCATGGTCTGTAAAAACAACAAATACTAATGGGGTAAAATGATTCCAGGGATCATTTTAAACACACAGAAAGGGATCATTTCGCCCCAAACACCAAATACCAAGATATCGATCAAAACATAACCTTCAAATACCGCATGCGGAAATCGAACATTGCTTAAATATTAGCTAACTGCTACTAATACCCGCAAATAAAACAACATTTCAATAAACACGAACATGTAAAAAGTAATGAAAGTTCAAAAACAGACTTACCTTAGATCAGAGCCACACTATTTGATTATTTTTTAATAAAATCACGCCAAGCGCTCGCACCGCCATGACACTCGGAGAGGCAACTGCCAGGGGTGCGGGACACATGTTTCATGCGCATTTGGATAGATGGCACTAGTTGTCTCAGATTTACGGTAGGAGATCATTTGACCTCCAGGGATCGTATTACCTCACCTTCCCCGAAGCACAATTTCACCGTATGTCCTAAAAACTCTTCCCTTGAATTACGAAAACGTATGGAATCTTCGTAAATCGACGGAAGATTACATACATTTATACGTCAACAAAATAAAAATCGGCCCGAATAAGTTCGGGTTTAATTTTAACCCGCAGCCTAAAATATGTGGCGCCATCTCTTGATGAATTCGTATACTATTGGTTAAAATGTTTTTATCATACCTTTACCGCAACTCCCGGGAGCACCACGCCTACACGCCCAGATTCTGCATTCGAGCCATCATATAGACCTCTCGTAGACGTGGCGACGAAACTTTCGCATGCTCCATACGTGTTAACTATCTTCACTTCGGGATACCTGCAGCACAGATTAAATAGAAATAACCTAAACTCAAAACACAATAAAAAATAGTTTAATTTCATTTCGGATAATGTAAAAACTTAAGTCGTGGAGAAACTTATGATTCATGAGTATACAGTGCAATAATATCTTCAAGATGTTGTTAAAGCTGCCTCGTCATTGCAGTGCGTCAGGCATGTTTACCGAGGCGCACACGGATGGCTTCCATATCATCAGACGCAAGAGGGTAGCCTCTTTGCTGAGCCGAGTGAGAGGCAGCAATAACAGCATCCTGAGGATCGTAGCCAGACGCCTCGGCTGCCCTATATCAAGGTATTAAGTCAGCATTATAACAAGCACTGAGTGCAAAATAATTTAGGCTGAAAACTGTTCTAATTTATAGTTTTAATTTTGTTATAACTCTACTTATATTTCGTTTATAGGATTCCGAGTTTAATAAATACTAACAAGATATGGATTTAAGTCATCAGTTCGTTCCGCGGCGAACATCCCTGAAGATCTACAGTAACAAGGCAATCCCAACAGCATCCTGAAGCCGTCATTATATTGGATTCGAAGGGCGTTGTATGCCTTTTGAGTATAGTTGACCCATAGACTGCTCGTTTAAAATTCTTGACAGTACGCTTGAAAAGGGTAATTTTGACTTTTTTGAACAACGAGCAAATCTAAAAAAAAAAAAAAAAAATCTACGGACCAACATGTTACTACTCCGCATCGCCACGCCCTCCTTTCCCTTTGAATATAAATAAATAAATAAATATTATAAGACATTACACAAATTGCTAAGCCCCACAGTAAGCTCAAGAAGGCTTGTGTTGTGAGTACTCAGACAACGATATACATAATATATAAATATGTATAAATACTTAAATACATAGATAACACCCAAGACTCAGGAACACATATCCGTGCTCATCACACAAATAAATGCCCTTACCAGGATTTGAACCCTGGACCATCGGCTTCATAGGCAGGGTCACTACCCACTAGGCCAGACTGGTCGTCGTAATCGATAATATCGAGGTCATCTTTCAAATTATCAGACAGGATGTGTGTGTGTGTGTGTTATAGGATGTGATTTATATACTTGCCTCTCCCTGAAGTTTTGTTCAAGCTGTAAAGGGATGGCCGCACTGCTGGTGTAGAGCATCTTAAGTGATGTGATGACGTTGTCTTGTTGTCCTAATATTTTGTTGTCCTGTATAAATCTGGGGGCTGTCATTATCATGCCCACCTGCAAGATTGTGCCATGTCAGAGTGAATATAGGTGGGTCATTCTCTGAGAATATGTCTGCAATCTAATGACCATGACTCGTGTCATACATTTTGTATAGCAATTAGACCGTCGACATTTTTTTTGAGAATTACCGAGGTAAATAACTTAGCTGTTCAAACAAATATATTACTTTACACATGACATTTTCGGATAAGGGCTTTTTCTTCCCTGCTAAGAGGGATCAAAGTGGCACTTTTCTTCCATGCTAGGAGGGATGAAATCGCGCTTTTCTGTTCTAGGACATTTTATTGCCAGTATAAAATATTAATACAATGAAATTTTAAAATAGTATGCACAAAATCGATTACAATTACTTAATAGTCGATTGCGTACATACTATTTTTTACCTTAAATAATATTCTGAGACATACTAATTTCCTCTTAGGAGATGTAACAAGCAGTATATGTCACATGGTAGCAAAATTATGTCCACCTTGGGTGTTAGCACTTGAATCCTACACTACGCTCAGAAGTCAGTGTAGGCCCATGCCGTAAACACTTCGAGCAACACCGGCTTCCGACACGTCGGAAGGGAGGAGCCTAAGCGATATCTTACCGTACAAATCTTTCTGCCATTTTTTGCGGGGGGAAACGTGCATACAGTCGCATTTCTCACTCACTACATACAAAATCCAATCTGTAATGACGACACAAATACATAGAAAATGACACACGTCAAATACAAATCTTAAACACCTCGATCTCTTTTTGTGTACGAACGAGTCACAACATGCACCGCTATAGGTACAGTTGTACCTATGGTTCGGCAAAGGGGAAATAGTAGGAATGCCGCCTCCCAACCTGGCGTTCCTCGAAGCGTAAATATGTAATTTTGCTCCCTCGTGACACAATCTACTATTGCTAATCCGCGAAATAAGGTAGAGGGAGAAGTAAAGTTAAAAATATGGCCGACCATTCAAAGACAGCTCATCCCGTTGCCGGACGCCAGACTGTCAATATTTCCAGCATCTGCTTGCTGCAAAACGTCTTATTTTGCATATTAGCAAAGTTAATATGGTTTTCCGCAAAGTAACGCCTGATTCTATTAATTATTTTAAAAACTTAAAGCCCCTTTTGAATGGCGTTTAATACGGTTAAAAAAAGCACTAACGGAATAAACTTAGACAAGACTAATCAAACTTCTACATTAAATTCTAATTAAATATTGCTCTCACCATATTATTGATTATCGTCACTTTATTAGTCGTAGGCTTCGAGCAACACCGGCTTTCGACACGTCGGAAGACGTAGGTCTTAAGTTAGGTCATTGAAATACAAAAATAACATATAAAAACACGTACAATAACGATACAAAATGCATATAACACACATTATAAAAAAACCTAACCTAGGGTGCCTGCGGCAGCGGAGCAGGGCCCAAGCTGTTATTTATATATTATTCAATTAAAATTTTTATTTCCATTAAGATGACATTGTCTCATTATTTTTAATACCTACCTACATTCTTAAAAATAATGTTAGTACTTAAAAGCTAAATTAAATTTTACATTTAAAATTACAATTTAATTAAGTACATGACAACACGACGACCGGTTTGGCCTAGTGGGTAGTGACCCTGCCTACGAAGCTGATGGTCCCGGGTTCAAATCCTGATAAGGGCATTTATTCGTGTGACGAGCATGGATATTTGTTCCTGAGTCATGGGTGTTTTCTATGTATTTAAGTATTTATAAATATTTATATATTATATATATCGTTGTCTAAGTACCCTCAACACAAGCCTTATTGAGCTTACTGTGGGACTTAGTCAATTTTTGTAATAATGTCCTATGTCCTATAATGTAACACAAATGATCAGCAATCGTCTTTAGGATGCTGTTTGGGCTGTCCCTTGTTCTGGTCAGCAGGGACGCTGCTTTATTGCGCAAAATTGCCGTAAATCCATCGGTACGGTACGTAGGTTGCGCGACTCCGCGATTATTGCGGATGCGCTTGGATACTTAATTATGTATGAATAAATTATCATATATGGCCTTTGCGTATATTATAGACGATTTATGGTGTAACGCCGGAGAGACACCGTTTTTAATGGCTGAATAGACCGATGCCAGACTGACATGGTCTACCACAGGCCTGACAAGGGAAATTTACGGAAAACGGCACTGAGATTTGTCGTCGTTTTTGCCTCTGGTCAGCGAGTGCATGAATTATATAATATATATCATCCTCACCTTAAAATCTTGTGCAATCTTGATGTCGTTCCCACCATACAGGACTGTTTTGCCAGCGGAGAGAAGATATAATGTTAAAGTAAATGTATAAGAAGACGTGTGGACGAAAAGAATTAAAGCTACGTTTAAAGACTCACAGTTATACCTGAAAACATTTAAACGTCATATCTTTCAATCATTACAAGTTAATAATAACAAAAAACACAAGGACAAATATTCTATTAAAATAAATAAATAATCAATAAAGGTCAGCAAGTATTTGAAAGTCTTAAACAATTTCTAAGTGGCTCTATCTTGGCACGGATACATTTAATCCCGTGCACCTCTGTACCTTCACAAATGTCACATTTGTAGAAACATTAGTCATTACATATTTATTGACAAGATAAATATTATTGCAGTTATAATAATGTATATACTTACAAAGGAAATTATGCTAAAATTGCTACTTATAAAATAAAACTAAACATAACAAAAAAAAAAGAAAGAACTAAAACCTTTCAAAACTTGGTTAGGTAGGTATCATTCTTGTGCAATTAAATTAATAATAATATTTTAAAGCTGAAAGTGACTTGCTCGTACATGTGTTTGCACAACTGGAACCTCGTAATGAGACTTAAGTGCGTAAGCTGAACGCCCTTGCACATGCCCGTGGTGCCCGACGAGTACATGATCATCGCGACGTCGTCCCCACGCACCACAGCGGGCTCGAACGCGCAAACACCCACGTCCTTCGCCAGCGCCTCTACTGACTCCAAATCGTCAACGCCGTCGAAACAAAGGAAGGTTTTTATGTAATCTAAACCCTTCAGTATATCGCCGTACCTCTCCCAGAATAAGCGAGTGCAGATGACGTACTTCGGCTTGGTTAAATTGAACTTATGTGTCAAGACAGCTGAAATGGAAATAAAAAGTCTAAACAGCCATTCTCAGAAATTAATGGAAATAAAAAAATATTTTTATGAAGAGTTTTTCTTAGAAAGAATCCCTTGACAGGGCCTGGTTTTTTTAAAGACATAACTTTGAGAGTAGTCCTCCTACAGCTGCGCTTAAAAAGTGCTTGGACAATCGAACAATCATTTAAGTATAGTGCCTGGGAAAAAATGAAGAGACCACTGCCACATTCCAGTTCTATCGGCGTGAAGGCGGCACCCGTGAGCACTACAGCAAGCGCGGTGGGCAGGAAGGCTGCGCTGACTTCGCCGCTCAGCGCGACCACGTCGCCGCGCGCCACGCCGAGCTGCGCCAGCGCCGCCGCCGCGTTCACGGCGCGCGTACTCAACGAGCGAACGTTTACTTCTTCACTTGTGCTGCAGTTGCGCTGTGAAATTGCTAAGCTCAGTACTAGCCCTTTGGCATTTGATTTTTCAGCGCGCCTGAGGACGTAGCCAAGATGGCAATCGATGATAGAAACTCCAATCGAAACTTAATTTAGGTATGGAAATAGTGAAAAATATTAAAACCGGTGCATATGCATAAAATTAAAAGTTAAAGAGAAATTAACGTTTGGTTTAAATTTATCTTATTAATTGTAAATTGTGACGTTATAATTATTCATAGATTAAACCTGGATCTTTTCTTTTGTCGAGGGCGTTTACGCCGCACTGCGTAGCGCAGCGTTGTATTTATATAGGAGCATCGCTGATAATGACGTAAGCGCCATCGACAATAAGGGCCGGTACAGACGGACTGCAACTTGTATGGGAACTGCATGCCGACTGCACTCCAACTGCAACGTCGACGTGCAGTTCCCATACAAGTTGCAATCCGTCTGTACCAGCCCTATGGTCCGTTTCAATAAATAACGTCACAATTATACGAACGAACAAACAAATCAGTCAAAGACCGACTATTTTTGATCACTTTTAAAGCAGTTTAGCAATTAACTTATAATTAATGCGATTTTTAATTAATTATTGATTACAGTACTCTAGACTGTTTTTCTTAGTATTAAACGCTAACTAAATTTTGGTGGTAAAAAAAAATCCAACCTTTTACCAGTGGTAACTATAGTGGGAATAACCCCAAAGTGTGTTTAATAATAGAGATTCCCTCGAGTCTTGAATGCCTCGGCGATCATATAGGCCTTAAAATTACAACTTTGCTCTTTTGTAAAATAAATAACTAAGTATACTATAACTGCACTCTAATTTCCGAGGGACACTGTTAGAGAGTGTCTAATTGTTTGTCACCACGACCTTTAACCTTTTGAACGCTACCTATCGTACGCGGCGCGTAATCGTGAACCTTGTCGGTACGCATGAAGGTTGATATTGGGCTGTAGCCGCGCGCGTCATATGACGTCTTTGGCGGTCAAAAGGTTAAAGTTTGTTAGTTATTTAGGATAGAAGCTGCTAAAAATCCGTTCCGCTCGAAATCGACCTCCAGCCAAGTGTGAGCTATGGGTTGTTGAAGTCACAATTACTTACCAAGCACACGCCATCTAGATGTCCTTTCCGCAGTAGGTCCAAAATGAATTTTCCAAAATTCAAATGCGCTGGCACCAGCAACTCTCCTTCGCCGTGAACGTACATGTTGTTGCTTTGTTCTGAACACTACACATCACACCACACATTTTTATATGCAACGTAGTTTAATAAGTTGTGTAAATATAATTAAATTCACATCTGTTATGTGAGTAAATAAACACCGCTTCGAATTAGTAATAATTTATACTTACATTTTTGTATTAATGGATAAATGCACCGCTTCGGACAAGACCCAGACTTGCAACCTTTTGTAACACAGACGCAGATTTCACCGATTTAGGCGGCCAAAATTATTTTAGCGTTTATATTAGTCCAAAATGGGATAATACATTTTAAAAAAAACGTGGTTTATTATATTAAGGTCAATCATATTTATCAATTTTAAAAGAAAAAAAAATATTAAAATTAAAATAAACATAAAAATATTATTTACAGTACATATGGCGCTACTTTACCGCACTAGTGCGATAATTGGCACATTACGTAACTAATATGTCGAAAATTGAAAGGGCCATATGTACTGTAAAACGTTGTACGATACATGTGCGAATAGGTAATTCGCAACTCGTGTCGATTTAAAACACTCTCTTCGGTCGTGTTATAATTTATCGACACTCGTTTCGAATTTCCTAATTTTCGCACTTGTATCGTAATGTACTATTACAGTACATATGGTGCTACCTTCCCGCACTAGTGCGAAAATTAGCATATTACGTTACTGTGTCGAACATTTAAAGGGCCATATATACTGTAAAACGTTGTACGATACATGTGCGAATAGGTAATTCGCAACTCGTGTCGATGTAAAACACTCCCTTCGGTCGTGTTTTAATATATCGCCACTCGTTTCGAATTTCCTAAACCAATCTGGTGTGCAAGAGCTCGGGCAGCAGGAGTGACAAATTCCGATCCTCGAAAACCTGTTAAGACTTCGGTGCGACGCCGAAGGCCGAGTTGAGCGAAATTCGGACACGACATAATTATTATAAATTAAGACAAAGTGTAGATCTACTATTAAATTCGACACCTCGAGAAGGCTGAAGAACAAGCTCCACGTAGGGTTGAAGTAGCTTTCTAAAACTGAGTCCTACGTTGGGTGTAAGGCCCTTTGGCCCAAAGGCATGCAGAATGCTGGAAATCAAACATTAACCACGAACCATTGGGTAAAGTATGAGGAAAAAATCAGCATATTGCAAGCCTGATTGAAAAAATTTTGGCCATGAGCTTCGAGGGCCTCCTCGTAGGGGCAAAGGCCTGCGTTAGAGACGCGCTTACGTGCCCTGTCGACGCACAAAGGTTCATGTACAAACTACCCGTTTTTTTTGCCTGCGATTTTGGTGCCCCCCTAGACGTGGTGCCCTAAGCAAGTGCTTATTTTGCTGGGTTAATCCGGCACTGTACATCAACAAATCAAGCATTTACATTTGTAGAAGTGACATTGCATGAAGTGGAACTCGGGTCATAAGTTCTGTCACAAAGATTTTTACTAGTAAAAAACTTATATTAGGCACAGATCCCTTAGTATTCATATACACCGTGTTTTTATTTAATTGCGTTAACTTCGGGGTATAGTTACGTACGTTTAAGGAACCAAATGGCATAGTTCATTAAAAAAAGTCATTGAATGTTGCATATAGCCTTGTTGTAACACGGGTATTACATTTAACTAAGTACAACCAAACAATTGACAACTGTGACATATCAATGTCATTTCGAACATCGATAATCTATAAGTAAACAGGCCCTAAGGCAAGTGCACACGCTAGTACGTGCCTTATCAGATTTGAAATTAACGGAAATAAAAAAACACGGTGTATATGGGTTGAAAGTTTATTGAAAGCTGAATTACTTATAATATTATTTATTATATCCTCGTAAGGCCCAAGGTCCTACCTGTAGGACTTATTCAGTTCGATGAAATTTAAATCATATTCAATTGGAACAGAGTTGCATTGGCTTTGTTTCATTAAATTTTCAAACAAAATAAAATCAACTGTATTCCCTGCACTATAGGTTCAAATTCTAGTGGAAATTTTAGGATTTTTCATTTCTATGGCTGGGCCTTAGGAGGATAATTTACTGTCTCACTTTTGCATAATTTTATGTAAAATTAGAAAAAAAATATTAAAAAACATGCAAAAAAAAGGCAGCTTGTGTAAGGTGTTTTTGATCCTTATTTATTTATTTTTCTTTTTTTACATGGTCGAATCATACATAAAACCAAAGCTGGGTCTTTTATCTTTCTTTAGATATATAATATATGTGTAATGGACTGCTAAATTTGCAACTGTACATGTTTTACCGACTTTTACCAAACCTATTCGATGGATGGCAGTCAAAAATAAGCGTGTTACTGAAAAGTATCTCGTCCGGTAACTAACTTTTGTTTTTTTTTTATATGTTCAAGTTTATATATAATTTTTTAATTTTTATTGTTTTAGACAAGTATAATTTAGTAAAAAAATGACCTATGTAATAAGAAAAATTGACAATAGATGGCGTTACTCTGTGACAAGTGCTGTAAGGTTAAAATCGATTGTAAATAATAATAATTATTGTCAGTTCACATTTGACTTAAGTTTATGTAGCTTATCATCTATACACCACCATATTACAATAAATAGTTATAACCGAGCAAGTCGCCCAGGTGCTAACGTTTTAATATGAAGTATAATTTTCACAATCCAGACGCGTATTTGCGTCTAAAGACAATCCCATAGTAAACAAGTAGTAAATAAAGTCGCGATCTAAATTAAAAACTAATTAAATTACGTTTCGATCAGTATAAAACAAGCTTTTAAATCATGGCTCACTTTTTTGGCAAGCTTTGTATTACATTATATCAGTCAAAACCTTTGTGACAGAACTTATGACCTAACTAAGTATATAACGACCGAGCTACATGTATATATAATTTAAGTAAAATTTATAGTCAAGTTAAGTAATACAGAAGTATAATAAAAAAATCCAATATGACCGATCAAAAGTTATAGTTTACCCCTAATTTTCATATTCTTATTGACTGTTATTACATTACACACAGCTGCAAATGTTTACAATAACAATATCATATCATTTACTCGTTGTAAGTCATGTACATAGTAAATCAAGATGTTATACAATGAACCATGACACACTGTAAGGGCACACAATATTAACTTTAAAAAAAACTAAACAGAACAAAACAAGACTTCTAATTAAAATTCGAGTTTCTAGCTTAATATAATTGGAAATTTTATTTGTTATTAAAATACATTTATATTGGGGACTATTTTTACACATATTTATTTATCTATTATCACAAATAGTATGGTACATTTTAAACTTGTGTTAGGTTCGCCAAACTTACGTTTAACGGCGAAATGAAGCACTCATTTTCAACGTTAGTACCTTAATCTAAATTATAAGATTAACTTATAATACTAAGGTTAATACATATTTATATCATATTAACACAGTATAAGTTGTTGTAGTATATTTACCTATCCTATTTATTTATGCAGTCATAGTCTAGGTTAGTCTTTGGTAATAGTAATTTTATTCTGTACTGTGTTCTAGTGTTTTCCTTGTTTGTTTTAATGTGAAAAAATATGATTTTTTTTATACCACGTCGGTGGCAAACAAGCATACGAACCGCCTAATGGTAAGCAGTCACCGAACAAATCGTGCAACCTGTAATATACAAGTCTATTGTCAAACAAACATGGAACAGTTCAGTTCAGTTCAAATACACTTTATTCATGTAGGCCTAGCAACAAGCACTATAAATAGTAAGACAGTATTACATATAATTATTATCAGAGCAATTTATTGATGTTGTAAATATTATTCAGTATATAATACTAATGAATATAATTCATAGATCAACTACTAATGAATTTAATACCAAGAATTTCACAAAATATCGTCATACAAAAAAAAAAAACAATTGTATATAAAATACTAGTCTAGAATGTATCTAGAATAAATTCTAAATGTCAAACAAAAAAAAAAGCAACAAAGGAAGTACATGCATTGGAATATCTATTTCTTCATCATTATTCAAATAAAATAAATAATTAATTATTTCGAATCACAATTAATTGTTCGGAATATAAGGAGCACACGGGAAGCAGACGAGGGACTAACCGAGATTACGAATGAGCAACACCAAGTTATGATATGAGTCTGTATTAATCGTAGTAAATTAACACACAACTATATCTAGTTTTATATGATCGAAAACATTACATTAAAAGAGGTTTGTAAAAGTTATAAAGGCTGAGTAAAACATAAAATAATTAAAATAAATGGGACGACACAATCTTACAACCGCATTGGGCTGAGGGCAGCGACAAAGAGGAAACCACAGATACAAAATCTTTTTACCCCTAATGTACGGCATAGATTACACAATCTTTAACATTAATCCTACGTTGTTTTATGATTCATGTAGTCTTGTGTGGTATAATAAGCTTTAGAAATAAGTTTACGCTTTACATGATTCTTAAACTTATTAATTGATAACTCAGTAATATGGTTTGGAAGTTTATTATAAAATCTTACACAATTACCCATGAATGATTTTTTAATTTTATGGAGCCGAGTGAAGGGCACTGCGAGATTATGTTTATTTCTAGTCATCATCATCATCGTCTCCTAGCCGTTTTCGGCCACAGCAACTGCTTTCTACCGCTGAGAGTGTCGCTGGTGCGCTCTCAGGTGACTGACGTAGCCAATCTTAGCAGCGAATGTGCGGCCTCACTCGTTGCAGGTCAGCACCCCTCAGACGTAACTATGTTATGGCCATAGGTGGTCTGGCCTTTAGCTCGTCACGCTCATCGTCAAGTTCTGTGCGCCGCCTGGCTTCGAATTCACGCACCTGCGTCTGCACAATATGCCTCCACTGTGGACGGTCACCAGCTAGACTCTCCCATGTCGTTGGTTCTATATGAGCTCTCTTCATATGCCGCTTCAACACATCTTTGAACCGGAGAAACTGACCGCCTCGCTTTCGCTTACCATTTCTAGTATTAATATTATGAATGTCACAATTTTTCTTCAAATCGGCAATATTTTTATGCACATACAGAATATTCTAATAAATTTATTGACAGTGCACTGTCATTATGTCCTTAAATTTATCTCTAAGTGAGTCTTTATGGTTCATTTTATATATTGCTCGAATAGCCCTCTTCTGCAGAACAAAAATGGTATTTATCTCTGAAGCACCACCCCACAGTAAAATACCATGTGACATAAGATTATGGCTTCTTACTCGTACCGTCGAGCTGCCGTTCAAGATCTGGTAAAAGTTATTTGTACTTGTAAAATACGTCATTAGTGTGTTTGCTTTTATGGACTTTTTTTTAATAGAAGTAGAACTACACTGGTCACAATGTAAGGCTTTTGGACTGTGTATTTCCTTAGATGAAATCGCAACTTTCGTTTTGTATTGCTAGCAGTAACACTGGTCACACTAGAGGGGGTTCTCATTGGTATGTGTCCTTAAATGTTCTTGAAAATCATACAAATACAAATACAAATAATTTTATTGAAAACAGTATAAGTACAGTGTTAGCACTTAAAGACTAAGGATTAAGGATAAGGAAA
Source organism: Cydia pomonella (assembly GCF_033807575.1). Lineage (NCBI taxonomy): Eukaryota > Metazoa > Arthropoda > Insecta > Lepidoptera > Tortricidae > Cydia > Cydia pomonella. The sequence goes on from NC_084729.1 coordinate 9,133,882, forward strand.
AGTTTACAAATGCCTGAACTAGGAGTTCCTGTGTTTCAGGCAGAATAGGACCATATTAATTAATTTGTAATTATTCACTTAATTATAATTATAAATAGTACACAATAAAAATCTGGTAGGGTGATAACCTTAACAAAATAACTTATTTAAGTATTCTATATCAAAGTACAGTAAGAAATCATTTTACGACTATTAGTAAGTTCTCTGTATCATCGTATGTCATGTTTTGAAGGGCGCGTCGTAGAATATTCTTACAACCAACATAGCTAAGAGGGTATAAGTCTAATTTTGAATTTAACCTGTTGTACAAATAAGGGCCCAAAAAGACAAAAAATCTAGAAGAAAATACGTGTTTTCTTTGTACGGTTTGTATACATATAATATCTTTGCGCCTTTTGTTAGTATATGCAGTGTTGAAAGGAATTTTGGTGTGCTGCTTAAGTGTTGTGCTTAATATAAATAGTTGACGAACAGTTAGTACTTCACATGCTTTATAAAGGAGTTCAGTGGGGTATAAGAATGGGCGGTAAGTAGCTACCTTTAGTACAGCTCTCTGGGCTCTTTCTAGGTTTATTAGTGTTGTTTTAGCTGTACCACCCCAGGAAGAAATACAGTAACTTAGTATCGATTGACACAGTGAAAAGTATACTTGCTTGATTAAAGTTTGATCACCTATCGATCGAAGTTTTTTAAATACAAATATTAATTTTCGAACTCTATTGCACAATGCTTCAATGTGATTTTTAAAAGAGAGAGTTTCGTCAATAATGACTCCCAAATACTTAATGTTGTCAGTAATAGCTATAGATGGGCATGTACAGGGCTTATTTGTTTCGTCCTCACAGTTATGTGCGTAAAGTGTGTGATTATTTGACATTGGATCTGATTTCCGCATGGAAAAGCTTATAAAGTTATCATATTTGCGGGCAGTAGCATAACCGCACTGGCCACATTTATAAGGCTTTTTACCAGTGTGTTTTCTTATATGAAGTCCCAAACTATACTTTCGGCTGCTAGCGTAACTACACTGGCTACATTTCTAAGGCTTTGTACCAGTGTGTTTCTTTACATGACGTTGCCAATTACCTTTTTGGGCAGTAGCATAATTACACTGACCACATTTGTAAGGCTTTTCACTACTGTGTTTCCTTACATGACGTTGCAAATTACCTTTTTGGGCAGTAGCATAATTACACTGACCACATATGTAAGGCTTTTCACTACTGTGTTTCCTTACATGACGTTGCAAATTACCTGTTTGGGTAGTAGCATAATTACACTGACGACATTTGTAAGGCTTTTCACCAGTGTGTTTCGTTACATGAAGTTGCAAATTACCTTTTTGGGCAGTAGCATAATTACACTGACCACATATGTAAGGCTTTTCACTACTGTGTTTCCTTACATGACGTTGCAAATTACCTTTTTGGGTAGTAGCATAATTACACTGACGACATTTGTAAGGCTTTTCACCAGTGTGTTTCGTTACATGAACTTGCAAATTACCTTTTTGGGCAGTAGCATAATTACACTGACCACATATGTAAGGCTTTTCACTACTGTGTTTCCTTACATGACGTTGCAAATTACCTTTTTGGGCAGTAGCATAATTACACTGACCACATTTGTAAGGCTTTTCACCAGTGTGTTTCGTTACATGAAGTTGCAAATTACCTTTTTGGGCAGTAGCATAATTACACTGACGACATTTGTAAGGCTTTTCACCAGTGTGTTTCGTTACATGAAGTTGCAAATTACCTTTTCGGGCAGTAGCATAATTACACTGACGACATTTGTAAGGCTTTTCACCAGTGTGTTTCGTTACATGAACTTTCAAATTACCTTTTTCGGCAGTAGCATAATTACACTGACCACATATGTAAGGCTTTTCACTACTGTGTTTCCTTACATGACGTTGCAAATTACCTTTTTGGGCAGTAGCATAATTACACTGACAACATTTGTAAGGCTTTTTACCAGTGTGTTTTCTTACATGAACACGGAAATTACCTTTTTGGGCAGTAGAATAATTACACTGACCACATTTGTAAGCCTTTTCACCAGTGTGTATCATTGTATGTCTTTTAAAAGTAATTTTGTAGGCACTAGCATAGTTACAAAGGCCACATTTGTATGGCTTTTCATTGATATGTTTCCTCAAATGACTAATTAATAATATTTTTCTGGTTGTTGTATATGTACAGTGGGCACATTGGTAAGTCTCGGGTCTACAGCTTGGTTTCTTCTGTGGAGTTTGCCCTGCAACAGTAATGGTGCCGTTTAATAATTTTAAAATACAAAACAGTCGCGTTATACAGATACTGACGGGTAGAGCACAGTCTTAACCATTAACAGACGTGATTTTTATCAAAATTACAGCAATACTAAACAAGAGACTCTTTTTACATAGATTTTTGGGACCTGCCTGTTGCTGTCTCTATTACACGCACATAATTATATTGCTGTCCCGCCTCTGATGCCAGTTGATACTGTCACGGTGCGTGCTTGACAAATTAATGGATAGCGTCTCTGCTTTAGCTATTTACAGTGTACAGTCCAGTATACAAATATGGTTGCACACAACTTCAACAAAAATATGTCCCATAGCTCTTAATTCGCCTATACAATACCTATGGGGTATATTTTTGAACAACTTGTGTCCACCCATATATTTACACTGGACTGTACATGGATTAAAGCACTAGTTATCTACACTCCCGCGCGGCACATCTGCAACTTACAAGACAGAGGGTACACCAAATCAATTTTGTTCTCTATCTCGCACTTAGGATAGAATTAGTCATAGAAATCCTCCTATAGCTTGCTGATCTGCCATGCAGGAGCATGGATGCAGCTTTGCTTTATTTGAAAGAAAGAAAAAAGTTTTTTTTTTATTTGCAACACACAATAATATAAACAATAAGGTACAAGCAATAAATTAAATAAGTGCGCCGGCAAAAAGGCTCAATCTCAGCATTGTGCTCAGCACGGAGCCTGCAGCGATGATTTTCTGCTTGCTCCTTATTAGGCGGGTCCACACAGAGCGAGCAACGTCGCGAGGAAATTCTCTCGCGCGGCAAATGGCCATTGTAGACGTGCCTCGGCCGAGGCAGCGCGCTCTGCCGAGGGTAACGCACGCGCTGCCTCGGCCGAGGCACGTCTACATAAGCCGTTTGCCGCGCGAGAGAATTTCCTCGCGACGTTGCTCGCTCTGTGTGGACCCGCCTAATAAGGAGCAAGCAGAAAATCATCGCTGCAGGCTCCGTGCTGAGCACAATGCTGAGATTGAGCCTTTTTGCCGGCGCACTTATTTAATTTATTGCTTGTACCTTATTGTTTATATTATTGTGTGTTGCATACCCTGGTTCATAATGTTTGCCCTGGTTCGCCTTTCAAGAACTTCGCCACGTGTTTTGAAGTACGAGTGATGTGATCTGACAGAATTACATATCTCTCTTAAATATAGACACGGTAAAGGAAGGATTTTTAGTTTTTTGAAAAGGGCCACGCAACTTTCATCCTGCCACGAATTACTAATGACCCTGACAAATTTTTTTTTGTATTTTAAGACTGTCCACTTCCACTGCGTTTCCCCACAATATCAACCCATAACCAAGGACAGATGACACGTATCCATGATAAGCGGTCAATGCTGCTTAGTGCTTCAAGGGAAACAGTGTCTCTTAACCTTTTGAGTGCAAATACAAAACGACCTAGTTTGTTGCAGATTTTGTCAATGTGTGCGTTCCAATTCAAGTGCTTGTCAACTGTGATTCCGAGAAAATTAAACGAGTCAACCTCATCTACTGCATTATTATTATGGTTAATAATATTTGATGTTATTTTATTTGCGTTATATGATGAAATTTGTATTAGTTTAGTTTTAATTATATTTATATGAAGATCATTGTTATACATCCAATGAACTATAGCTTGTAATGAATTATTTATGTCATGATCGAAATTTAATTTATTATTACATTTTACTACAAGAGTTATATCATCATCATCATCGAACGGTCTTTAAGTTTTATTTTGTTAAGTGTTTGACAAGTGACAGATAGTTTTGCCGCGGATTTGGTAAAATGTGACATTGACAGTTAGATTACGACTGCGAGGAAAAGCTCAAGCGGTTGAATAAAAGATTTGTATTGTTTTTTTTAATTGTTATAAAACCTAAGATAAATGAACTATTGTAAACTAATTCAGTATTTTTGTGAGAGATCTATTAGTTGTAACTGTAGCAGAGTGTAAAGCCACCTTAAATATATAGTGTGCCGCCGCCTTAACAAGATAGTCACTGACAGCTATGACATTTAACCTGTCACTTTGGCTATTACCAGCTACACGGACTGCATCTCGCTCCCTACTAAAATATGTAACTGTTTTTAAAATAAGAGATCTTTTATAAATATACCACCTTTGTAGACTCTCAGACAGTGTTTTATTATAAACTACTACAGTAACCGTAACTGTGTTAATTTTAGCTTTATATTCTTTATATTGTTACTTAGCGCTATATATTGCAGATTTATCAGTAGGTAATCTAGTATTTCTAGTAATCTGTGGACGATGTTGTTGGACTCACACTTTATTATTATTTGTATTCTATTTCTGTGTTTAAACCTGTGTTACTGTATTTTGTCCCAAAAAAAAAACCATATTCCGCCTACGGGATGATTCAGGACACGTGAGCAGCATCAACACAGCGCATTTAGTAAATTATAAGCAACGGTTTCGTATCAGTATTAGTGAGATTAACTTAAATATTTTTATGTCGTGTCTGTAAAATATGTTATACATTTATTTACGACATGGATGGTCACTGGTCACCCTACAGTTAGAACACTTCCGTCAAATATCGTTAATCTGATAAGTGTCAAATTGCCATTGGTCGTGTCCTGAGTTGGCAGCATGGTTCCATTTTTATCACTTGTCATTATACCCGTCACTTTTGCGCTTACATATTTGTTAGAACGTGACAGACATGGTGAAAAATGATAAAGAGCCGACCATCTTAGCCCTACATATGACTTGCACTGTCAAAAAGTTATTAGATCTCATATATAGACAAGCTTTTAACTTTACACTTGGCTCTACATGAGATATGAAAAGTTTTTGACAGTGCATGCCATATATATATATTTTTTTTATACTACGTCGGTGGCAAACAAGCATACGGCCTGCCGGATGGTAAGCAGTCTCCGTAGCCTATGTACACCTGCAACTCCAGAGGCGTTACATGCGCGTTGCCGACCCTAACCCCACCACCCTCGTTGAGCTCTGGCAACCTTACTCACTGGCAGGAACACAACACTATGAGTAGGGTCAAGTGTTATTTGGCTGCGGTTTTCTGTAAGGTGGAGGTACTTCCCCAGTTGGGCTCTGCTCTAGATCTGGAATGACATCTGCTGTGCTGTGCCCTACCACACAAGGCGAGATGACATTCACATTGCCCATACCTCTCTTTTGGACGTAGTTTAAGGACATACCCCCGGGTCCAAGGACATACCATACCATATATTTCTCATCTTGGCAACATTTTACTTGAAAATGTTTTTGGCGGGATTTCACTTCTTTTTCTTTTTATAAGTTGTTATATTTATTTATGTTTTGGGGAGTATTTCATGCGCATCAGTGCAGGTGTCTTTTTTCATAGCCCACCCTCTGACATTAAGTTTGTATGGAAAAACCTATAAAACTTCCAACCAGCCAGCCTCATCATAAGGCAAGTTCTTCTCGCCTAATAATGAGGCAGGCCTCTTAGGACCGGCTCTCGTGTCGAAGTTCAAATCAGCATCCGATAAAGCAACTCCCATTTTGGCCATGTTGGCCGAACGTAAATTAGAATTGATCACTAACCATTACAAATTACGGACGGTTACAGTTTACGGTTTACGGTACGGTATTGGAAATGCTTGGAAGACAAATTGGAGCCTAAGGGAAATAATGAAAAATAAAGATATCAATGTAACTATCAAGCGGAAATATCAAATATCAAATATCAAACATCAAACATTTATTCAGCAAATAGGCCACAGGGGCACTTTTACATGTCCATTTTTACAAACAATAAATAAAATAAAAAAAACAATTACAAATATCGAATCTATGAAATAATAATTACTTTATTAGAGATGTATACTGTCTCTAAATGTCAAATTACACAAAAAAAAACTATGATAAAAAATAAAACCATAAAATACTAAAATTCTTTAGAGATGTATAAGTCTCTAAGTGTCAGAGATAAAATATAAAAAATATATTAAATTATCCTTAGAGATGTAGAGGGTCGCCAAGGCTTGAATTCTTATATAAATAATTAAAAGACAAAAAAAATAAAACAGACAAGAACCGAATGAAGTGTCTCACGTTAATGTCACTCAAAAGTAAAGTTATATACTTTAACATAACCTGTACCCCGTGTAAGCTTAAACAGACCGGTCTCCACAAACAGCACCCGTTCACGAGTATGACGTGTATCTCAGCCATCGCCTCCCTCAACCTTCATTCGGGAAAGTGGCGACCCGATCAACGACGCCACCGTAAGTAAAGACTTTTTAGCGAGCATGACATGTTCAAGCTGCCGGGTTGTATTAATAAAAATATAATAAAAATTGTGAGATACTACATTTGTGCTTGTAAGTTACATTAAAGACGGCATAGCGCCACATAAACGCGACTACATATTATTCATAAGGAGTGCCTACCTATAAAACTAAATTATAAATTTAAATTGACTTAGAGATGTACAGGTCTCTAAGTGTCCAAATCATTAAAATAGGTATTAAAATAAAATTGAATTTAAAATAAAATAAAATTTAAAATAAAATAAAATCTTAGAGGTGTATAAGGTCTCTAAGTGTCCAAAACTAAAATAATACAATCAAACGAGAACATGATGTTCTCTTGTGTCAGTTCTACTGGACGCTAGTATGGTTATTTCACAGAAAGAAAACGAAAACACTATTACTTACATTTTTATCATATTATCAAGATCAAGCTACTGGCTTAAAGGCATCCTTATCATCTATGAAATCATTCACAGCATAATACGCCTTACTTAACAAAGAGCTCTTAACGTGTGACTTAAATTTGTTAAGAGGCAAATTCACTATATCAGTGGGAACTTTGTTATAAAAACGTGTACAGTTCCCGACGAAAGACGTACTAACCTTACGGAGGCGGTGGGCGGGCACAGCAAGTTTATGCTTGTTTCTAGTGTTATAGTTATGGATATCACTGTTAAGCTTGAATTCGTTGATGTTTTTCCGAACGTACATAATATTCTCAAGTATGTATTGAGATGCAACGGTAAGAATGCTTGCATCTTTAAATTTCTCTCTTAGGGAAACTCTTTAATACCAGCATACTTCCTATACTCACTTATGGCTGCCAAACCTGGGCTCTCACTAAAACACACATTAGAAAGCTAGAAACCTGCCAAAACTCCATGGAGAGAAGTATACTGGGAAAAAGACTATCGGATAAAATAAGAATACAATCCATAAAGAAGCTCACCAAAACAAAAGATGTCACAAAAACAATAAAAAAGTTAAAATGGAAATGGTCAGGCCATACAATAAGGGGCAAAGAAAAATGGTCGAAAACGATAATGAACTGGTTCACAGGCCATAAGAAAAGAAAAAGAGGTAGACCATTTAGAAGATGGGTGGACGACAACAAAGCCATAGCAGGAAGCACATGGACGAGAGTTGCCAAGGATAGAGAGGAATGGAGAAGGTTGGAGGAGGCCTTTTGCCAATAAATGGCACACAGACAGGAATAAAAAAAATGCAAGAAATGTAGAAAAATTGAAATTTACTTTACTGTCTGAAATAAAGGATTTATAATAAAATTTTATAATTTATAATACAGTTTACGGTTTAATGTGTAATGGTTAATGGTCAGTTGTAATTAGCGTTCGGCCAACCCTGGCGGTGAGTGCCATGTGTTTCATTCTCGTTATGGTTTTCTGAACGGAGAGCCAGCACCTTTGCGTATGCTTTTTCTGCTGTTCAGTTATACTGCCACTACGGATACTGACTACGAGTAGAGGAATCTGGTTATGCTGTAAATGTGTACTTTTATTCTTCTACAATAAACCAAACTTGAAATTTAATTCTACATAGACTGCTTACCTTCAATATGTACTTTCAGATCCTCAACTGTGGTCTTCTTAAGTTCACACCCTACATCAGCTCCATGAATTTGTCTCGGGCTGTCCCAGCCTGTGTTCCGAGTGCTGGTGAACAGTTTGTCCACAGCGAGGCGCTCCAGCCTCACAAAGCAGTCCTTCAGAAAGGGTCTCCCGGGGGCAATTTCACATGACTGCTGCACTTCTATAGCCAGATTGGAACCTGGAACCACTGTCAGATTACAACACCATTTACTCATCTTTATTTAAACACAATACAATACCCCACACTACGGCCAGTGTAGACGTGCCTCGGCCGAGGCGTCGCGCGCGTGTTCCTCGCTCGAGTGCGCCGCCTCGTCCGAGGCACGTATACGCTCCGTGTGGACCCGCCTATCAACAAATTCCCACAGATTACCTAAGCTCTTGTAAAGTCTAGATCAATAGAAATGTAGAAATAGTAAGTAAATAATTTTAACATACAAGATAGATTTTATTACTATTTGATATATAATTTAATATTTTTTGAAGATTGTTTTCACTTAAATATTAATAATTAATTCATATTTGAAAGTTTCTATCACGAAAATATTAAGATAAATACACTATTGATAATATCATGGTTGTCCTTAAAAAGTGCGAGATTACGAAGTAATAAAGGTTAATTGGTTTCTTTACAGTATTTGTCATTTATTGAAACTTTTTTTTTTGGACAAAGGAATGCATTTACGCATCACTGGCAAGAGGGGGGGAGAATTTGGCCCTACCCACTAAACCCACTCAGTTTCACCCTCTTTGCCGTTCGTAAGGGTGCACTGGGATTGATGATATTCACCACCTCCGAACCATTTATTGAACTTGACTTTATGTCTAAAAACTATTGTGAAAAATAAAGATTACCGCATCTCAATAAAAAATAAAGTTTTCAATACTTGTATATTGCATATACTAACATATGGATGCCAAACCTGAGCCGCAACAGAAAAAATGTCACAGAAACTAAATTTCATTTAACTACTATTGAAACTCATAATAAACATGTATAAAAACAAAACACATAAAGTTGTTAGTCATACGAATTTAATGACAGAATGCTCTATAACCATAAAAACATTCTTCATAACAATCCTTAGGAATAAATTTACTTGTTATAGCGTACATTTTGTATAATAATTAAAATGTAGTACAAAATTTTAAGGAATGATCAGGTGACATAATGATCTATGATAACTTGGTGTCAAACTATTAAATTATACAATAATCTACCTATTCAACTTTAAAGCTGGTCGCCATTAGGTAAGACGACGAGCGAATGGTATTTTTGCTTGTTCATTTTCACTAGGCGTTTATATGCCTTTGTAGGAAAGGAACCACAGAGGTTCCAATGTTTTCATGTACATGGTACAGATGATGAAACGTCACCAGACCAAGACCTGGCACAAAGGATGCGAAGCGGTCAACATGTTCGATTTTCAGCACACCTCCAAGATTATCATTGACCGTAACCACGGTCTAGAGGGGGAGTACTGTACGAACCACAGAGGTTCCAACCCACACTGGCAGCTTCCTTGCGGTAAAATGATATATGTTGACAGACATAAGTTTAGAAAAATCGATTGTTCCATGCAAATACAATGTTTATGTTTCTTTATTAATTAGTAATTTAGTGTTGTTAAACTTTCAGCAAACTCAATCAAATAAAGATGAACGAACTTTATGAACGATTCGCCGTGGTTTCATTGTGACACCAACATTATGATGTTGGTTTTAATGAATAAAAAACGTTCTGAGTGTTAAATAGTATACAAAGTGAACATTATACTGGTTGCCTGTTATGAAAATACATTATTATGTTACTAAACTATAATTACTTTCGAAATTATGCAATTCGTTTTTATTTTATTTGTATCTCCTTGGATTTCATGGGCCTATAAATCCCGGTCTTTTGATAGGCTTGCGTGGGGATATAGATCCAACACGTAGAGGCCCCTTGGAGAGCTTTAATGTCATGTATTTTATTTATTTTTATACCAAATCATGATTTCTGCATTTCAAAATTATGCAATTCATATTATGCAAAATGAGATTTCGCAAAGTGTTATTATTAAAAACATTACACACCCGCCAGAGGGGTATGGAGGGAAGCATTTTAGGGTACACAAAAAGAGACAGAAAACGGGCGACGGAAATAAGAGAGGTCACAAAATTAGAAGATGTTACTCTAAAATTAAAAACTCTAAAATGAAAGTGGGCGGGCCACATGCTCAGGGGAAAGCAGAAGTGGTCAAACATACTGACTGAGTGGACCCCACGCAACAACACAAAAAGAAAAAGAGGCAGACAATACAAAGGATGGTCAGATGATTTAAAGAAAACTGCTGGTCCACTATGGACACAACTAGCCAGAGACAGAGAGGCTTGGAAGGCATTGGGAGGCCTTTGTGTCAAAAGGACATGTCAAGCTGACGGTTGTTGCAAGCACATAAATAAATATCGTAATAAATATTATTAACCGTATATACTATATATATAATAAAAATCATTGAGCCTATATACGTCCCACTGCTGGGCACAGGCCTCCTCTCATGCGCGAGAGGGCTCGGGCTATAGTCCCCACGCTAGCCCAATTTCCTCACAGATGTATGCAGGTTTCGTCCTCACGATGTTTTCTTTCACCGAAAAGCTAGTGGTAATATCAAATGATATTTCGTACATAAGTTCCGAAAAAACTCATTGGTACGAGCCAGGATTTGAAACCGCGACCTCCGGATTCAAAGTCGGATGTCATATCCACTCGGCCACCACCGCTTCCACTGTATATATAGTCAATTATATTGTATTTTATTTATTATTCATTATATTTTTAAGACATTTATAAGTCAAGAGCATCAAGTAAGTAAGTAAACTTTATTGTATGAGAAAAAGAAATATTGATTAAATCAGATAGAATGTAGTACAATGGTAAACTTATCCCTAAGAGGGATCTCTTCCAGTTAACCTATACCTAAGAGTAATTAAAATCTATACTTAAGTAATGATATATTATTGCAACGATATATTCTTAGGAAGTCTTTGGAAAAGTAAATGAGTTTCCAAATCAATTCTATGACTTAAGCCATAATATTCTTATAGTCAGACCAAGCTAAGTTGACAGCGATTTTGATAGCCCAGCCTGTGCAAGTGTTAAGTAATCGTCATAATTTCGACTATACAGCTTCATGCAATACATGGTTAGAGTTATCCACAACTGACCTGTTGGTGCGTGGCGCACGCCGCGCCGCTCCACTAGCACGGGGCCGAGCACGAGCTCATCTTTCACGGCGTGGTCGGTGTACAGTCCCGCCGCCGCGCTGACGCCGAGCGACTCGTCTATTACACATACATCTGAACACGAAGGCTCGGCTTTTATAGACGCATCATCCAGCAAGGGCTCAACTTTCACAGACACTCGAACCTCGAACGCGGGCTCATCTGCTATACACATATCCTCACAGGACTCCGCCTTCACACAAAGACTCTCTGCGCCCAGTAACGCTGACGACTCCATCGTGAACTAAAATCTCGTTTTGATTTGAGTATTCTTTAGCGTCACTTTAACAGTTAGTAACTTTTCTAAATAGGGTACTGTTTCAATTCCATACGAAATTAACACAAACACGACTTAAAGCTGTAAATGTCATAGAAATAGGATAGTATAGAACGACTGTCAAACTTTGAAAGTGTGACCCAAAGAGCATATAATCACTACGTGGTGTGACCAAAAATGAAATGCAAGTGTGTGCGTAAATAGGGTTGTTTCCATCTACAAATCTTAGGGCAGAATTGTATCCCAATAAATTCTTTTGGATTATAAGAACATGTTAAACTACTTTTAGGGGACCTGTAATGACTATATTTTTGTAAATATTGAATTTGAAATATCTTTTGGCACACGTCACGTGACCAAACTCGAAACGTCATTGAAGATTCTGATGACGTCACAACTCTCGGATTGACACTGTTGACAGTTAGGCGATAAACAACAAATGACAAAAGTCAGTTGACAGTTCGTATCTTCTACGTGTGTATGTAGTTATGTGTCAAACCGTAAACTGTGACGTCACACAATTTTCAAAGAGCGTTTTGGGCGCGAAAGCATCTGTCAAAATATATTATGTTCATTTAACATATTTAAAGCCGTTTTTAGTATGAAAGTTGAATTTTAGGGCAACTTTTAGTTAATATAGAACGTAATACAAGCATTTCAAAAAATTGGAAACAACCCTATTGTGCAACCGAAAATAGTGATGTCATGTTACAACATATTAATAATCTATCGATGTTTAACTGCTTTATCGACTACTTTTTCAAATGTGTTTGAAAAAGTTGAAAATGATAAAGTTGAAGTTGTTTGAAAATGTGCTCCCAAACAGTTGACTTATCAAAGAAAATTTGAAATTCGCGCCTTTTCCTGCTGACAAGTTGGGTTGGGTGTGTATACGCTGTCTTGTGTTTCCTTGTGTTGGCGGCAAAGCCGTGGAAAAGTGGTTAAAATGTAAGTACGGTGTTGGAAAGTGAAGTTTAAATTTATCGCTAAACATGTGCACCTTTAAAAAAGGTATCATACCTAACAATCGTTATTATTTTAAGTCGGTTATAAAGGTAATATCTTAATGATATCTTGTGAACAACTAAATCCATACCAAATAATATACTGACAAGTTATCGATACAGTCATATGAACATTTTGTCAAGCCCTAGCATAAAGTAACAGTTTAGGTTTTTACACAAAATATTCTAAATTATAGACTAATATGATGAAATATTAACACACAATTGAAGAAAAACTTATAATGAACTGTATAAATTGATTTTTTACCCTTTTTATGCTGTTAATTTGATAAAATATCGTTACGAAAATTTCGCTAGGAATATCATAATTACAAATACAAATACAAATTGTTTATTTGACAAATATAAGTTTAAACAGTGTTACATGTTATACTGACCTCCACACTAGGCATAGCCTGTCTCGTAGAGGAAATAATAAGATTAACATATTGTAAGCATTAGCGGCTAGTAGCAACAGTAAGTACTTATTCTAAAGGTAATACATATAATTAATTTAAGTAGCAATTAAAAACAGATAAGACTTATGACCTAGGTAAGTAACATGCTAAGAAAAATGAAGTTGTATTATAGCACAAGCGTGTGTGTGTGTGTGTGTGTGTGTGTGTGTGTTAGTGTGTGTGTGTGTGTGTGTGTGTGTGTGTGTGTGTGTGTGTGTGTGTGTGTATTTAGGTCTCGTTAGGATGTCGTCTTTAATAGATTTTCGGTGTCTACATAAGATAGGCTTATCATGTTTTTCAGTAGAAGCTTCCTTGTCTTGAAAACGGAGTGCTCTTTAAACTCGTATAGCCCTACTAGACGATTGTAAATACGGGGGAACAAAAATACTGGGAAATGGTGTGCAAATTTGGTATTAACTGCTGTGGTTGGGATTTTAAAGATACGGTTTTTTAGTAGATTGTTGTTGTTGGATGAGCTGAGAACCGCTTTATGTACATGCAATGCTACCCTCGCTAAGTATAGTTTCCGGACGCTGAGCACCTGTGCGTCGCGGTATAAATCATTCGTTCGGTATGTAATTGGTTTTTTCAAAGCCACTTTCAGCACCGCTCTTTGCGCTCTTTCCAATTTTAGGAGAATAGAAGAGGTTTGGCCACCCCATGCTAGAATGCAGTAATTAATTATAGACTGTCCTAGTGCTAAATATATAGTTCTTAATAAGGGAAAATCGGCTGCCTCTCGTAAAATTTTCATAGAGTGTATCAGCTTTCTAACTCTGCCAGAAACTGCAGCCACATGCTCCCTGAAGCTTAGTTTTTCATCTATGATAATTCCTAGGTACTTAATTGAGGGCGTTCTCGTTATGTGGTCACAGGCACAGTCTTGAACTGGAGAATTTATACAGTGACTGGTGTGAATTTTAAGCACCTGCTGTGGTATAGGTGAAGAAGCCGAAGTCTTATGAAAACATAAATAATTAGTTTTTGACGTGTTTAGAGTTAATAGGTTCTTCTTCAACCAGCGTGCTACCAGCGACATACCATGCTCAACATGATCATAGACGTTCTTCCATGAACTCCCGTGAAAAATGATAGCGGTGTCGTCAGCGTAACATAGAATCTCGGCATTCTGTAATGGTATAAATGAGATGTCATTAATATATAATAGAAATAGGGTAGGTCCCAGTATGCTGCCCTGAGGCACGCCAAAAGAGACTGGTTTCTGGTCGCTCAGGTGTTCACCTATCTTAATACGTTGGCTTCTTTCCGACAAATAGCTTTCGAACCACTTTAGGCCATTTCCTCGGAAACCGTGTGCTTCCAGTTTTCTTAGTAAGATAGGGACAGACACTGTGTCGAAGGCCTTCGCTAGGTCCAGAAAGACTCCGACACAGGCCCGGCCTTCATCCATATGCGTTGAGACAATCTTTGTAAGAAGCATAACAGCGTCTTCTGTTGATAACCCCTTTCTAAAACCAAACTGTCGATCCGTTAGGATGGAATTGGATTCGAGGTAATTGATCACCCTTTTATTAATGACCCGCTCCAGAAGTTTTGAGAAAGACCCCAGGAGTGATATCGGCCGATAGTTGCTGGGTTCATTTTTCTCATTACCTTTGTGAATCGGTATGATAGCCGCGACCTTCCAGGCTTTAGGGAATATACCACTCTCGATACTTTGATTAAAAATCGTTGCAAGTGGTTCAGCAATTTTAGGGCCAATGACTTTCAATATTTTGTTGTTTATATAGTCCAAACCTGGGGAACTATCTGGGTCTAGTTTTTTAATAAGGTTTAGAACCTCATATTTATCTGTAGGAGACATGTAAATGGAGTTGATTGCCGGCGAATTAGCTGTAACTTTAGCTGCTAGAGACTCTTGTGTTTCATTTTCCTTGGCTAGTATTTCGCTGGCAAGATTTTGGCCAATAGAAGAAAAATATTCATTGCACACATTCAAGGACTCCTTTTCTGAGTTTCTTATTTTCAACAAGTTTTGCGCTGTGGGTAGCTTTGGGTTTTGATTCCGATGTGAGATATTATTGATTAATTGCCATAGTTTTTTAGGTGATTTATTGTGCGCGACGAGCTCCTTTTTCTCGTGTTCAGCCTTGAGATTTCTAAGAAGTTTTACATAAAAGTTGCGATATCTTGTATAAATTAGTTTTTTCATTTCATCGTTTGGGAACTGCCTTGATATGCGATGAAGTTTGTCCCTTTGCTTTGAACACCTTATGAGACCAGGAGTCATCCAAGGTTGGATACAAAATCTAGAGCGGCTTACTTGAGTCATTTTGGAATTTTTTGAGACGGCGTTTGAAATAATAGCTGAGAACGTAGACGCAGCGTCATCAACGGTACTAGCCTGCATAACAGGGCACCAGTCAATACATTCTAGCTCTCTACAAAGTCCATCGTAGTCAACTTTTAATCTTGATCGTTTTTGAATCGTGTTTTTTCTGACATGGCTTTCTGTTTTGATACCGATCATAATTAAGTCATGGTCAGTAAGATCAGTGGAGCAAACAATAGTTTCGCCATTAAACCTACTTGCGAGGAATATGTGGTCTATGCAGGTTTTGTTATGCGTTGGTTTGTTGATAGTTGGCAGTAGCCCGTGCGATGCAAGCAGTTCCAAGTAACATGTTGCCTGCTGACTATCTACTGCTGATTCTAAAATATTAATATTAATATCACCTGACATTATGAAACACGATTTTCGGTTGACAGTGTTGAGAAACTGGTCCAGAGACAAAATAAAGTTGTCAGTATTAGAAAAAGACGGAGATTACCTGTGAAATGAGTATTTTCCTGGGTTTTTGGCCCTGAAACATTACAACCCGGCACACAACATGACACCATCGTCACTAAATTACTTAATATATATTTCTCTTTTTGTTTCTCTTATATTTTTCACGTTAAAAATACGGCAATATGATCTTGGCCGCCTCGGCCGCCTTCGAACTCAAAATTGGTTACGTTTTCTCATATGTAGTCTGCCTCTCTTGTTCATATACGTCATGGCTTCCCTTTCGCACACTTCATCTGTCAGCGAAGCGACTGACATGTCTCTGGTAAATGTATGCTATATGAAGTATATGATAAATGCAGAGACATGTCAAACGCTTGATAAATGTTATACCATAGACATTGTTAGACTAATTCCGTAAATTCAGTCAAAGAGCATATAATCACCAGGCTGACGCAACTAGGAACAAAAAATGTTTTGTATGGAGTTTGTTTCGCAAATCTTTGCTAACGAAGAAAAAGAAAACGTCAGTGCTATTTATTCTGTCAAGTTTACATCAAGTCAACTGTCAGATGACTGTCAGCCTAATTGTTTTGTTTGTTATGACGGCTTCAATGTTTTGTTCGGATATTTCGTGCAATTTCTTTTTTATTTAGTGAAAATATAGAAAATAGTGAACCGTGATCAGAGTAAAGAGCGAGTTTGTTTTAATGCCACCGAGAAAACGGTTTGCTAAGTGTGAAATATGTGGGAAACGAGCCACTCGAGAAAATCACGAGAAAAGGAATTTCATGGCGAAATTTCCCTTGGATAAAGACCGGTACGTATTGCTTTACATACTTTTGATCTTATTTTGGTGCAGCAGGCTTTAAACACATCGAAAATTTGATATTTTATATTATTTTTAGTTGTGAACTAGAGATGTACTAAAACTATCGATAACTGTATATTTATTTGTATATCAGTGTAAATTATTAAATAAAATATGTGACATTTCCTGAGAACTTGCATACAATATAACACAAAATTAATTCGTCGAAGATTTTCAGTGGAAAATTATCTACCATCTATGCATTAATGGCCATTATTTAGCATATTTTTTGTATCTAGATATTATTTAATATATTAACCTGAAATGTAAGTAAATTAATCTCTGTTTTTATGATAAATAAAAATATTTTTACTTCTAGTTTGTTATTCCATGTCATATGTGGCAGGCTGCCGTTGCCACTGATAGAAATTCTAATTATATTTTTCATGTTGATATTTATTAAAATAATTAACTTGATACGTGTTTTCATCATTAAACATCATAGAGTTCACCGTTAGCTACCACTAACTAGCCAAAAATATTATTCTATAAGAATTATCCCTTTATTATTATTATGCAGTATGAAGTTATACTAATCTAAGTGCGAACCTGGTCATATCTTCGTGACCCATATGTGGGACACGGACGTGCGGAGATAGTTCAGCGTGACCCATATATGGGGCACTGGACTGTGAACGTGTTAACAGATATGGATAGACCAACAATTTTGAAAATAAAGTTTATGAAAATGAACAAAGGGATAAATAAGAAATGCACAACTTTTCTAAATTTATTTATTACAAAATAATCATCATAGTTATTTATATTCACACGATAATATTTCTTTAAATTTCTGGGCATCATTGAGTATTCCTTTTCAGATTTATAGAATCAAAGTCAGACCAAGATAAGTTGGCAGCGATTTTAATAGCCCAGACGGTGCAAGTGTCAAGTAAACGTCATAATTTCATACAAGTTTGACGTTTAAAATATGAAGTGTGGAATTTAAAGGAGGAAAATCTCTTATGGCAGAACTATTGCAAAAGTGACCAGCTTTCAGGTTTAAATAATATTTCCTAATTTCTCCGGTGGCGCTAGGTAGTAGGCTCATGGATTACATGAACCATAGAGGTATAATAATATAGAGACGAAATGGGGGGAGGGGCAACAAATAACCCGACCAAATTACGTAGGTTGTTTTGGGTATGTTGTCAGGAATGTTAAAATGTGTTTTTAATTTTGTCGCATTGCGTATGTTCTGTCCCTCACGGGCGCACGCGTATAGCACATCTATATAAATACTAGGTCTATGACATTTTATTTCGGTGTATTGTGGCGCCGCCTATTTAATGTTTTTTGATGGACACTTTTCATACATAGAGATGTTCCTCCTTTAATTTCTAAAATGAAATAATACATCAAGCGAACAATTATTATCTGATAACATTTTATTTGGCTTTAACCATGTTGTGGATTTTCAGTGGTACAGTCACGTATGAAAATATCGATACGAAAAAAGTGCCAAAAATATGTATACACGACTTTATTGCCCGTACATTAATGTAGTGTATACATATTTTTGGCACGTTTTTCGTATCGATATTTTGAGACGTGACACTCACAACGGCAAAGAGACTCTGAGAACAGACGTTGAGTTATCGAATGTGACCGATGTTAACAAGAAGAAAAGATTTCGCAATATATAGTACATTACAATAGAGGGCGGGAAACGAAGGGTTGCAGGCAAGTAGATATAGACGACCGAGCGTAGCGAGGCCGGTTAGGGATACGAAGCCGACAACCCCGTTTCTCGCCGAGATTTTAATAGTGCTTTTCTCAAACTGAAGTCAATTTGTTTTATTCGTAAATTTACACAGCTAAAAACAAATTACGAACAAAATGGCGTACGAATGTTTGATATATCACCGTATTTAAGAATTATTTCGCTTAATAATTAGTTTTTCTTCGCAAGTGTGATGGAAAACATTGTGTGTAACTCCAAGGGGAAATAATATTGCAAACTCGGGTCTTTAATTCCCTCGTATCCAAAATTTCACTTGCCTCCCTCGTTGCATAATGTACTATTGTAATTCACCTTTATACGGAGGTATTATACTCGTAAATAGGAACATAACATTTCATTTAATAGGGAATATTACGCGAAACTCTGCGTAGGGGGCGCCACTACCACAATCCATCACAATCTGAGGGTCTACCGCCAAACAAGAAAATCGAAATTTCGTTATCTAACCTCTCTATCACGCCATTTGACTTTGATCTTTATTCTTTTACTGATATGAGTTAAATATCAAAAAGTGGCGCCATCTAATAGATCAAAGGCCAAAGGTAGCAGCATCGTTTCGAGCGATGGCGCCATAACCTTTAAGTAGTGTCCGGTAAGATGGCGCTTTTTGATATTTAACAAATTGAACACATATCAGTGAAACAATAGGGATCAAAATCAAATGTCGTTCTAAAAGTTTTAATTGTGTGTCGAAAGATGGCAGTAAATTCACGTCGCTACAAAGTCTTTGACAATACACCTCTATTTCATATTCACTTCGGTATAAGTTACTCTATGGTTTACGATAGGTGTTTTAGTGCTGCACTCTGGCGGCAGAACATTGCAGTAATACTCCCTATACAAATGGCAGTGATAAAATTAAATAACCTACATGCAGGATGGACCGTTTGGACCAACTCGCTACCGGCATACCAGCCTGCCGCTCTACCAACATTTCCACCATATGCCAAATACAAAATTAGGGGTCATCCATTAATTACGTAACACGAATTTCTAGGTTTTTGGACTCCTCCCCCCTCCTTGTCACATTTGGCAATCCCCTCACACATCACATTTTTGGCAATTTTGTTTTCAACGAAATCGGCAAATCGGATTAGTAATATACTATCAAAATATTTTTGATAAAAGAAATATTAGTAAAGTCATAACACAAAACCGATTACGAAAGAAAATTAAACGAATAAGAACGATTATTATTGTTCCAAAAACTCATTATTAAACAGTACAGCGAAAATTTTTTTTTTATAAATTTTGAGTTACTGATGAAGTAAAAGTGACGTCACAAAGTTTGTGAATCCCCCTCCCCATGTCACATTTTCTTGACCTAAAAGTGACGTCACAAAGTTTGTGATTTCCCATCCCCATGTCACAATATGTCACATTTTCTTGACCTATGTGACGTCACAAAGTTTGCGACTCCCCTCCCCATGTCACATTTTCTTGACCTAAAAGTGACGTCACAAAGTTTGTGCTTCCCCCTCACAATGTCACATGTCATTTTCTTGAACCCTTCCCTCCCCTCCCTCGTCCTCTCGTGTGACGTAATTCATGGCTGACCCCATCACAGAGCAACTAGTTTTGGTTTACGTCTAAGGTCCCGCGGTGACGGTGAAGTAGACCTCGCAGTTGGGCATGTTCTGTCTCCACGCGTCGAACACTATCTGGGGCTCCTCTTTGGTGAACAAATCTATCTTCGACGGCTCCTCGGACGCCGGGGGCTCCTGTTTCGCCTGAAAAAATATTCATTTATTCGTTGCAACCATGGTATTATAACGGTCCCGGGTGCAAATCCTGGTAATCCTGGATACTAATTTGTTCATCATATATATCTTATACCTTTAAACGAGCAATTCTTGTATATATATATATATATATATATATATATATTTCTGTGATCTCGGAAACGGCTCTAACAATTTCGCTGAAATTTGGTATATGGGGGTTTTTGGGGGTAAACAATCGATCTAGATTAGTCTTATGTTTGGGAAAACGCGTGTTTTCGAGTTTTCATGCGTTTTTCTTTCGACGCAGAATATGGTCGCTAATTTCGTGTTGCCGGCCACTGTCCGTCTGGCCCAGCGGGTTAAGACGCGGACTGCTAAACGAGTGTTACGGGTTCGAATCTCGCCCGGTGACTAACTTTTGTTTTTTTTTTATATGTTCAAGTTTATATATATTTTTTTAATTTGAGTTGTTTTAGACAAGTTTAATTTAGTAAAAAAAAATGTAGTTAAGATTATCACCTATACACCACCATATTACAATAAATAGTTATAACCGAGCAAAGCTCGGTCGCCCAGGTACTATATATATAAGTTCCTGAGTTATGGCAAAGAGAATTTGAAATAGAGGTGGATTGTCAAAGAAAATTATGTAGCCACAGTAAATTTACTGCCATCTTTAGACAATTGATTAAAACTTTTCAAACGCCATTTGACTTTGGTCTTCATTTTTTCACTGATATGAGCTTAATTTGTTAAATATCAAAAAGAGGCGCCATCTAATAGATCAGAGGCCAAAGGTATGGCGACATCGTTTCGAGCGATGGCGCCATAACTTTTAGCTGATGCCCTGTGAGATGGCGCCACTTTTTAATATTGAACAAATTTAACACATATCAGTGAAAGAATAAGGATCAAAGTCAAATGGCGTTCGAAAAGTTTTAGTCATGTGTCGAAATATGGCTGTAAATTTATTGTGGCTACAAAGTTTTCTTTGACAATACACTTCACTAATAGTTTGCCGATTGCTGCCATATGCATACCGGGTGTTTCCTGCAACACGAGCAAATAATTAAACCATATATTGTACTCCTAAAACTTTTGTATGCAACACACTTACTTGCCCGCCGACATGATGAGGACTGTGGTGATCCCAATAGTCAAAAACAAAAGCGGCGATGTTAGTGACAAATGTAATTATAGACCCATTTCGCTCGCTACGATAGTTGCAAAAGTGCTTGACGGTCTGCTGAATTGTCAAATAGACAAGTATTTAAAGGTCCACGACAACCAGTTTGGTTTCAAAACGGGGCTATCTACAGAGAGTGCTATTTTGGCACTGAAGCAGACCGTCAGGTACTATACGGACCGACGAACGGCGATTTATGCGTGCTTCCTAGACCTATCCAAGGCATTTGACCTGGTTCATTATGACATTCTGTGGCAAAAGCTGGATGAGCTAAAAATGCCAGTTGATGTGCAAGGTATATTTAAATATTGGTACCAAAACCAGGTCAATGTCGTGAGATGGTCGGACGCATATTCGCAACCGTACGGCCTCGAATGTGGCGTGAGGCAGGGCGGGCTGACCTCGCCTAAACTGTTTAACTTGTACGTAAACGCCCTTATAGAGGAGCTGAGCAGTACCCGTGTTGGGTGTTACATAGATGGAGTGTGCGTCAACAATTTAAGCTACGCCGACGACATGGTGCTGCTCAGCGCCTCGGCGTGTGGGCTCGCCAAACTCATCTCTATTTGTGAACGATACGCAGCGAGCCATGGGTTGGTCTACAACGTCAGCAAGAGCGAATGCGTTATTTTTAAGGTCAAGGGTAAATGCCCGCCAGTGTTCCCACCTGTTAGATTAAATGGCCAACCGCTAAATATCGTTGATCAATTTAAATATTTAGGACATGTGGTGAGCGCTGACCTTAAAGACGATGCGGATATTGAGCGCGAGCGCAGAGCGTTGTCCGTCAGAGCGAATATGATAGCCCGCAGGTTTGCTCATTGCTCAAAAGAAGTTAAAGTCAGTTTATTCAGAGCCTACTGTACTAGTTTTTACACAAGCAGCCTGTGGGCAGACTACACGTATAAACGGTACAATGCTCTGCGCGTTCAATATAACAACGCGTACAGGGTGCTGATGGGGTTGTCTAGATTCTGTAGCGCGTCAGGGATGTTCGCGGAAGCGCGGGTAGACTGCTTTTACACCACGATGCGCAAGCGAGCCACATCCCTGGTGCGCAGAGTACGGGCCAGCTCCAACAGCATCCTGACCATGCTTGCGGACAGGGTTGATGGCCTATATTTAAATAACTGCTGCATGACTCATGTGCGCAGGAATAAGTGAGTACCTAGGCGGATTTTCTTGAATCCGCTTATTTATTTATTTATAAGAAACTTAAATATAGTATATAGTTTGCTATAATTAAATACATATTTATATATTAACATTAGCATTAAGATAAAAATTGTCACTAACACATAATGATCCAAGTTGGTCGTGAATAAATAATTTATTATTATTATTATAAAACGATATAACTTTTCAATAACAACTTTTAAAAATTATGAAATCTTTAGATTTTAACTTTTTCATACAAATTTAATATTATTTTCAATGTTCGCTGACGTCAGAGTGACGTTGCTTGTCACGCTTTAAACATAACAAAATTTGCAATACATTGCGTCTTAGAGTAGGGTTGTTTCCATCTACAAATCTTAGGGCAGAATTGTATCCCAATAAATTCTTTTGGATTATAAGAATATGTTAAACTACTTTTAGGGGACCTGTAATGACCATATTTTTGTAAATATTGAATTTAAGATATCTTTTGGCACACGTCACGTGTCCAAACACGAAACGTCATTGAAGATTCTGATGACGTCACAACTCTCGGATTGACACTGTTGACAGTTAGGCGATAAACAACAAATGACAAATGTCTGTTGACAGTTGGTATCTTCTACGTGTGTACGGAAGGTGGAGGTAAGGAAATAAATCTCCATGTACCAAAAAGTGTCATCAAAAAACCTTAAATAGGTGGCGCTACAATACCTAAAATACTTGAACAAAAAAATCAAATCATAGACAGCGCACTTTACTCCGTCAATAGCGCCTTGGTTCTTAGCTACTCTAGCGCTACTCTGGAGAGATTTGGAACTATTATTTATAGCTGACAGCTGGACACTTTTGTAACAGTTCTACCATAAGAGATGTCACTCCTCTTAATTCCACACTCCATAACGTGTGTATGTATTTATGTGTCAAACCGTAAACTGTGACGTCACACAATTTTCAAAGAGCGTTTTGGGCGCGAAAAGCATCCGTCAAAATATATTTTGTTAATTTAACATATTTAAAGCCGTTTTTAGTATAAAAGTTGAATTTTAGGGCAACTTTTAGTTAATATATAATGTAATACAAGCGTTTGAAAAAATTGGAAACAACCCTATTAACTTCAATGTGTAATACAAATCAAAACATAAGTTATTTTTCAAAGTTGTTGAACAAATGTTGGTCAGTTTGAGGAGTACAGCCTACAGTTTAATTTATTGCTCCTGTTCCAAAAAATACCCGGAATATGCATTGAAAAACAGTTTTCTACATGCAAGAGGGGCTTCCGTTATTTATCTGTAACTATTGGGAACAGAAGATATACTTTTTGTTTACTGTGTAAAATGGGCACAGAGTAAAAAGTAACAGTGGACCGACGACGCGCAAGAACACAGTAAAGTTGTTACAGACCTTAACACAACTGCTCAAAAGGACAGCTGGATAAAACAATATGGGCACTGTAAGTAGTACCGAGCTACTAACAATGGCGATGTATGCAGCTCGGGTGCGCGCGAGCCGCCCCCGCACCCCGCACGGTTGCCCTGTCCAGACGGCCTCGTGGGAGGAGTGTATTGTGTTTGTTCCGCGACAGCCGCCGCAGCCGAAAGGGGGGGGCCTGACGGGGGGTATCGAACGAAGTCCAGTCTGTGTGTGTGTGTGTGTGCGTGTGCGTGTGCTAGTATACCTTCCCGCGGCGTCGCTTGAGGTGCACCAGGTCGACGTGCGTGCGCATGGCGGTGCTCTGCGAGAACTTGCGGCCGCACGTGGGGCACGAGAACGGTTTCTCCCCGGTGTGTGTGCGGACGTGGTTAATTAACACTGATTTGCCCTGAAAAAACGTAGATTATTGATATTTTCAAAGAATCACAGAAACTCTTAATAATTTATTTTCAAATCCCTCTTAATGTGTTGCTCGTTAAATAGTGTATGGAAATAGTTATGTGACTTTCCGTAGCATCCTGATACATTTTTTTTGGTTGGCGTTTGTGCGTTTTATGGTGTACGATTGTCATCATGGGTAGGCCCCAGTTGTGCCGGTTAATGAACCGGACCTCGTAAACTGTCAAGCGTTATGTTTCCCTCTTAAAAAAAAATAACGGGTTGCACTCCGGGAGTGCCGGCAGAAGTGAACACTTGAATATTAATGTTGTGCATTTTTGATACTTTGGAATGGTTAGGGAATAATTTTGCACGAATTGCTTTAATTATCAGTATAAAAGTACTATCATTTATGTGGTAAAACACAATATTCATTTATTGCGGTATCGCACACAAACATGACAATTTATATTACATTGAAAATGTAACTACTGGCTTTAATTACATTGTAACAGTTTTTCGATCTGGTCACGTCCGTCTTACGAATTGTCAATCTGTCGAATCTGCCGGTCACGTGACCTGTCGCGAGTTTAACATTTTTCCCCATCGCAAAAGGTGCACAGCGCCGCTAAAGAAGTTTTCACTTCAATAACTTAAGATGTCTCTTCTATCGGTGTATTTATTTCAATAATCGGATTTCAGTTCTCAGTTCTCGTGCAGATATCGAAGTGGCTAAAAGCTTATAAATGTCTGAACATGCCTTTAATCGTGAAGCCACTTTTTTTGCTCTAGCCAGGCTTCTATAGTTATTCTAGTTCGTTACTCACCCTGAAGGCCTTCCCGCAGGCATCACAGACGTGTCCTTGGCCAGTCTGGCGCCCTACACGAGTCCGGTGCTTGGCGAGCGAGGAGCAGGAAACTAGTGTGAGACAGCCGTCGTCCATCCCACTCACCCTGAAGGCCTTCCCGCAGGCGTCGCAGACGTGCCTCTTGGCCGTCCTGGCCCCCTGGTGCTCATGTCTGCGGTGCGCGAGCGAAGCACGGGAGACTAGTGCGAGACAGCCGTCGTCCATCTCACTCACCCTGAAGGCCTTCCCGCAGGCGTCGCAGACGTGCCTCTTGGCCGTCCTGGCCCCCTGGTGCTCATGTCTGCGGTGCGCGAGCGAAGCACGGGAGACTAGTGCGAGACAGCCGTCGTCCATCTCACTCACCCTGAAGGCCTTCCCGCAGGCGTCGCAGACGTGCCTCTTGGCCGTCCTGGCCCCCTGGTGCTCATGTCTGCGGTGCGCGAGCGAAGCACGGGAGACTAGTGCGAGACAGCCGTCGTCCATCTCACTCACCCTGAAGGCCTTCCCGCAGGCGTCGCAGACGTGCCTCTTGGCCGTCCTGGCCCCCTGGTGCTCATGTCTGCGGTGCGCGAGCGAAGCACGGGAGACTAGTGCGAGACAGCCGTCGTCCATCCCACTCACCCTGAAGGCCTTCCCGCAGGCGTCGCAGACGTGCCTCTTGGCCGGGCGGGCGCCCTGGTGCACGTGGCGGCGGTGCTTGGCGAGCGAGGCCCTGGAGGCGAGCGCGGCGGGGCAGAGGCCGCAGGCGTGCGCGCGCAGCCCGTCGTGCTGCACGGCCTGGTGCGCGCCCAGCGAGCGCGCGCACGGGAACCGCTTGTCGCAGCGCGTGCACAAGAACCTACACAAATTACGTCTTTCTACACACATGTCATAAACCCTCTATGATTTTTTTTATACTACGTCGGTGGCAAGCAAGTATACGGCCCGCCTGATGGTTAGCAGTCTCCGTAGCCTATGTACGCCTGCAACTCCAGAGGAGCTACATGCGCGTTGCCGACCCTAACACTCCGCACCCTCGTTGAACTCTGGCAACCTTATTCACCGGCAGGAACACGACACTATGAGTAGGGTCTAGTGTTATTTGGCTGCGGTTTTCTGTAAGGTGGAGGTACTTCCCCAGTTGGGCTCTGCTCTAGATCTGGAATTACATCCACTGGCTGTGCCCTACCACACAAAGCGAGATGACATTCACAATGCCCATACCTCTCTTTTGGACGTAGTTTAAGGACGTACCCGGGTCCACCTTGGCTTGGGCATTGATGCCTTCAAAATCCGTAAATAATGGCCAACATTATGATAAACTGTTACAACAGTTATCTGTGATAATGTAATTATAGCTTTATAACTACATCAAAATCGATTTGGTTATGCATTCAAATTTGGCAAATCTCTGAAAAAAAGCAATTCGACTTGACCTCTATTCTAATATCAGTCGAGATGCCTTTTTGTTCGAAATGAAATGTCAATTGCATACAATTTTGACATATCTCGCATGTTAGTTTGTATCGAATGATACGGAAATAGCCCCCGACTCTAGTTTGTCTCTGAATTTAAAAAAAAAGCTACATGCGTGAAAATCGTTTCATTTACCGCCATTTGACGTACAGTTTATCTTTAATTCATTTTAAGTATGAAATGAATATGTTTTGTTGTTTTTTAGGTAACTATAGCAAAACTTTCGTGTAAAATAAGCGATAAAAATATTTCGGTGACGCCACCACATATCCGTGAGTTCCGCCAAGAGAGCAACGATTTGGCAGCGATGCCCCAACGAAGGCTGTAATTTGGGTTAGTGAATATTTCATAGAAACTCAAACTCAAAACTTTATAATATGTGTGTAGATAAAATAGTGGATGTAACTATACATAATTAGGCATTAAAACAGTCATGTCATCTTTTTAAGAAACTCACTTCGTTCGTTTCTTAAACACACACTCTTGTATTTTAATGCCTTTTATTATGTAGCAGTCACATAAACTACTATTAAAACCTATCAGTGTATCCATCCAAGCCGCAAAATTATATGGCCACTTTATGAATGGATTTAATTACTGTACGCACTGGACGAAAATAAGAAAACGTGTTAACTAAATAAGTGAACTATAGGAGTCTACACCACTGGCACCAACATTAAAGTCACAACATATGTTGACGTCGTTTCATGATAGCGAGATTTCTAAATTAACCATTTAAACCGCGAGCATGCCTGAAAATATTTTCGTATAATTAATAATAAAATAACATTTCATATAATTTGTGCAACCCAACGCTTTAAGAATTCAATTAAGTCCGATTTTCGCCTCGCAATAGTACTGGTTTCCTATTTACATGACTTATAATAACTTTTGTGTTATCGAAATGTTTTCGACCGATCACTTGTATTAATTATGTCTAGTGTCTATAATATACCTATGTACATAATAATGTTACGTACCAGCGTATGCTTCCTTTTGAACTAAAGATCATGTATAAATCGAACATTATGATCTCTTGCTGTTCCTCGTAATGAAACCGTCTCACCTGCTTAACTCACTGGGCCGTTGGCGACGAAGACTGATTCTATTATGTAATGTTGGAACATACCTCTTAATTTTAATTTATTTCGCCTTTATACCATAATGAACTGACTGCAAAATGACCTAATTCAATTTATTATAAGTCTGTCGTTACCGTGTATGTTTGTTGCAAATATCATTAAAAAAAAATGGTGTTTTTTTTTTCCAAAGTCAGTAGCCAATATAAGCTTGACGAAATGCTTCACCTTCGAAATGCATATAAAACGCGGTAAGACAATTTTGCTGACAAAAACTACGACTGTTAATTTGAAAACAATCGTGAAAATAAATAAAAATTAAAACAAAAAATATTACTTTGTTAATCCGCGAAAACTTAACCTTTTGAACGCCACGCCTATCGTACGCGGCGCGTAATCGTGAACCTTGTCGGTACGCATGCAGGTTGATATTGGGCTGTAGCCGCGCGCGTCATATGACGTCTTTGGCGGTCAAAAGGTTAACATGCTAGTTAATCAGTGCTAACCCGTTATACTTACTTGTGTATTTTTACATGCAATTAATGTTCCCACCCTCCCACCGCAAAAATAAATACGCAAATAAATATAACAACCCACCACCAAAAGTTCTTGTTTTAATTAGTATGGATTTCCAGAAAGTAACGCTTGATTCTATTCATTATGTAACAATAAAAAAACTTGAAAAAGTTAAAAAACGCTGATATTAAAATATCCAAGCCTATGAATACATAAATAACACGGGAAACTAGTTATTTAGTAAATAAATATTATAGGACATTATTACACAAATTGACTAAGTCCCACAGTAAGCTCAATAAGGCTTGTGTTGAGGGTACTTAGACAACGATATATATAATATATAAATTTTATAAATACTTAAATACATAGAAAACACCCATGACTCAGGAACAAATATCCATGCTCATCACACGAATAAATGCCCTTACCAGGATTTGAACCCGGGACCATCAGCTTCGTAGGCAGGGTCACTACCCACTAGGCCAAACCGGTCGTCAAAGTACTTACTTCAAACTATGTTTGTCCTTGTGTTTCAAACTTTTCACTAGATGTTGACGTAAACTGTGTGCCGACTTGAATCTGCAGAAAAATAGGAATTTGAATATTCTCGATTCGTGAATGATATGGCTCTTATTCAATAATAATAATAATAAATATATCTTTATTTCAGACCCAGAAGTCCATATATGGTTAGTAAAATTAACTTAAAACCTATATTATTCACAAAGGTTATGCTATGCCAATCAGACCTACTTGACATAGGTCAAAGTAGATCTGACCTGCTCCATCCAATGCCACATTATGGGGCAGTTAAATCTGTCCGCAATCACCTTCAGAATGCTGTTTCGACTTTCCCTTACGCGACCCATTAGCGACGTGATTTTTTTACGCATTATCGCGTGAAAATCGTCCGTGTGCGCTTGGGCGAACATTCCTGATGCACTGCACCATTTTGGAAGTCTCAACAGCATTCTGAAAGCGTTGTTGTATTGTATTGAATGCGAAGGGCGTTGTAGGCTCGTTTCGTATACCGAACCCAAAAACCGCTAGTAAAAAGACTGGCTATATGCTTTGAATAGAGTTATTTTTACTTCCACGGAGCATCTAGCGAATCTTCGAGCTAGCATATTACTAATACCTTAATAATAAAAATATTGAAAGAAGCTCTAAGGCGTGTAAGCTTAAGGAAGGAATGGAAAAATTCGCACGCTTCTGGTAAGCTTCCGTAGGTCAGTTAGCAGTATCGATCGGACCGGTGTTCCGAAAGGTCGCAAGTTCGAGTCTTACCGGTAGCGGTGAATTTCTAAATTTTTTTAATATAATAAATAATAATAATAAATAATAAATAAATATTATGGGACATTATTACACAAATTGACTAAGTCCCACAGTAAGCTCAATAAGGCTTGTGTTGAGGGTACTTAGACAAAGATATATATTATAATATATACAAATACTTAAATACATAGAAAACACCCATGACTCGGGAACAAATATCCATGCTCATCACACGGATAAATGCCCTTACCAGGATTTGAACCCAGAACCATCGGCTTCGTGGACAGGGTCACTACCCACTAGGCCGGACCGGTCGTCAAAATATAAAAAATTATAGTATGACGTGATTGATATAAAATTGCGCTCCGAACAGCTTGCCGCACCGGAGCACGAGTCTAGAAGCCCAGGTGTATCCTGGTCCACACTGCGCTCACCTGACGTCACACTCCACGCAGTAGTACTCCTTCACGTCGGTATGTTTCAGCTGGTGATGTTTTATCTGCGTTCGCGTTCGGAACCGCTTGCCGCACTCGGAGCACGAGTAGTTTTTGATGCCCTGGTGTATCCTGGTCATGGGCACCAAAATGTAATACTTGCAACTTTATATAAATAAAGAGACTTAATTAATCGTTTCATAAAACTGGCTTGAGAATCGTAAACATTTGATTAGATTAGATTAGATGATTTATTTCATGAAAGACAATTACATAATAAATTTGCATTGATGTCAAAAATATAAGAATTACTATCATGATCGTCAAAATAAAATAATAAAAATGAAAATAATAACAGTACTAATGAAATAAAATTATAGCTCCAATAAGGATTGTCAATACAATTCGAATAAATAAGAGAAACAGTAAGTAGGTAAATACTTACAAAAATTCGCCCGGGAGGCGATTTGTCACATGATAGTTTAGATGCTATAATGAATTAAAAAAATAGTCAGCCGGTTGTATCGCGGTGGAAAGACCGTCAGTTGATGACATAAACATGTAAGAAATACGCGCCTTAGCACTTTATTCCGCAAAGAATGTTTATATTTTTACATGTTCTGCGACCAGCTCACATTCTTATCACCGCGGTACAACCGGCTGACGATTTTTTAAATCAACAATAGCATCTGAAAAATTGCTTGTTGTTGCTTGCAATTGAACAACGCTGGCTAATTTTTTTATTCTTTTTACGTGTTTCAGTGGCTTCCATTCCTCAATCCACCAACGGAGCGGCAACTGACGTCCACGAGGGTTCATACATAGCCGTTAACCACTACACGAGTTTTCGCCCGGGAGGCGATTGGTCATGCAAAATCCGTTCAGTTCCCCCCACCACTAATGGCCAAGCCATACTAAATAGATACATAGCACTCACTGCCTGTGCTCCTCGAGCGAGTCCTTGTTGACGAACGTCTTGCCGCACTGCTCGCACTCGGGCCGCTGGCCGCCGTGGTGGTTCCTCATGTGGCCGCGGTGGGTCTTACTGTTGCTGAACACAAACAACTCACTCTAATTTTAACCTTTTGACCGCTAAAGACGTCATATGACGCGCGCGGCTACAGCCCAATAGGCTTGAGTAGAGTAAGAACTAAAAGGAATGAAATCCCACCACGGACCGAAAGGAACTAGTTCGACGACCGGTCTGGCCTAGTGGGTAGTGACCCTGCCTATGAAGCCGATGGTCCCGGGTTCAAATCCTGGTAAGGGCATTTATTCGTGTGATGAGCATGGATATTTGTTCCTGAGTCATGGGTGTTTTCTATGTATTTAAGTATTTATAATTATTTATATATTATATATATCTTTGTTTAAGTACCCTCAACACAAGCCTTATTGAGCTTACTGTGGGACTTAGTCAATTTGTGTAATAATATCCTATAATATTTATTTATTATTATTTATTTATATTTTAAGCGCTCTTAATCGGTCTCGGTCCTTTAGTTCAGTAGTCGGTACGTCAGTACCAAAGAGCATATACTCGTAATCACTACGTTCTAGTCAGTACCTAGTAACAAATCGGTCGGGAGCGAATGATCGGAATGAGTCAAGGTCAAGAAAGTCGCTCGCTCACGCTCTCGCTCTGTTTATTTGCGAGCGAGAGCAAGGCACATAACTAGTCATCCTCGTTATTGCAAGTGAACTAAAGGAACTAAAAGAGCGAACTAGTTCCTTTGACCGATTGACCGAGATCGGAGCGCTCTTTTTACAGACCGAGCGGGCACAACTCTACAGCCCAATATCAACCTTCATGCGTACCGACAAGGTTCACGATTACGCGCCGCGTACGATAGGCGTGGCGTTCAAAAGGTTAAAGTGCAGTAACTTCAGGCAAAGAGAATTTGAAATACAGGATTGCCAAGGAAATTGTGCAGTCGCCATCAGATATATCGGAGTTGCGGAGGTGTCAAAAATATCTTAACACGCACCCTAGCGGCTTGACAATAGAGGCGTGTTCAGATATATTTATGAGCACCTCGGCCGCTCCGATATATCTGATGGCGACTGTAGCTACGTAAATTTACTGTCATCTTTCTACACATGAGTAAAACTTTTAGAACGCCATTTGACTTTGATCCTTAGTCTTTCACTGATATGTGCTAAATATCAAAAAGTGGCGCCATCTTACCGGGCATAACCGGCGCCATCGCTCGAAACGATGCCGCCGTACCTTTGGCCTTTGATCTATTAGATGGCGCCACTTTTTGATGTTTAACAAATTTAACAGATATCAGTGAAAGGATAAGGATCAAAGTCAAATGGCGTTCTAAAAGTTTTAATCATGTGTCGAAAGATGGCAGTAAAACTGTGGCTACAAAGTTTTCTTTGACAATCCACCTCGATTACTAATTATTTTTGCTACGATGGGACCCGCGTGCGTGCGCCCGCGATGTGCACCCGCGCGAGCTAGCGGGCGCCCTAACACCTTGTGAGAATCGTAGAATCCCTGTAGTTTATGTAGTTTATTTCTCATTGTTTGTAGTTTCTATTTACTTATTTTATAAACTTTACACTTATGTGGTTTTGCACTGCCAAATAACTTTATTTCTAGCCACTGAATCGCTATCTGAAGGTTGCCTGGAAGATATCGCTTTTTAGCGATAAGTCCGCCTGCTGTTACCTACTCACTTACGTCCTTTCTTTGTTTGTAACATGTATTTTTCTTTGTAGTGCACAATAAAGTATTTTATTATTATTATTAATCCCTGGTTTTTAAACATGATTTTACAATAATATAGAAAATCAAGGATCTGACGACCGGTCTGGCCTAGTGGGTAGTGACCCTGCCTACGAAGCTGATGGGTCCCGGGTTCAAATCCTGGTAAGGGCATTTATTCGTGTGATGAGCATGGATATTTGTTCCTGAGTCATGGGTGTTTTCTTTGTATTTAAGTATTTATAAATATTTATATATTATATATATCGTTGTCTAAGTACCCTCAACACAAGCCTTATTGAGCTTACTGTGGGACTTAGGCAATTTGTGTAATAATGTCCTATAATATTTATTTTATTTATTTATTTTTATCACTAGGACCCTTATATAAATAATTATCAGGAACTCTAAATTAAATCATACATTTAAATTACCTCAAATAAAAAGAGCCGTAATGCTTAAAATTGGGCAATAGGCGGGTCCACACAGAGCGAGCATACGCGCGAGGCAATTTCCTCACGCACAAACCGGCTAGTATAGACGTGCCTCGGCGCGCGTTTTCCTCGCCTGAGCGCGACGCCTCGGCCGAGGCACGTCTACACTGGCCGGTTTGTGCGTGAGGAAATTGCCTAATGATTCACAGAAACACGATTTGCAAAATATGATAACCAAGGCTCGGAAAACCGTTAAATTTCCAAACCGTTATTATGTGATTGGCGCAAAACCTTTTAATTTTGGTTTCACTCGAAAAACCGTTATTTGTAAACCGTTTTTTTTATTAAAACAACAACAGTTCTTGTCTAATTAATTGGATTAGAGCAATAAAAACCGGTTTCTTAATATGTCGGTGTCTATATTTACGCGGCACACCAATACGCCGGCCGGCCATTTCGGCGCTCGTCGAATAAACCGGTTTTTTTAGGTTACAATAAAGTTCTTAAAACGTTCAAGTTCTTATAAAAGTTTAGAGGAAACCAGAAATAACCGGTATTTTATAAACCGGTTTCGAGCCTTGATGAAAATATAGTAAATATCCGGAATCTGACATCATGTAGAAGAAGAAAAGTAAAAAAAAAAGTGAGATGGGGTAAGAATAACATAGTTTACTTTGCCCGAGGCAAGACAAACACTATGGCAATTACATAAAGTGTCGTTCTTGTCCCGGTGTTCGTTTAACCCATCTCGCTCACTAGTAGAAAGTCTCAGAAGCACTAAAAACTTACGTTGAAACTTTTCCACATAGATGGCACGTGAAGTGTGACACAAGTCCTTCGTGTTGATTTCTGTGGACAAATAACAAATTCGTATTTATACGTATTCGTATATTCGGTCGCGTACTGTGCGGTTTAAGAGGAACTTCCTCCCGCGGACGCTCCGGCTGTGGAATGAGCTACCTGCCGAGGTTTTCCCGAGGGTCTACAGTATGAGGTTCTTCAAAAAAGGAGTGTACAGATTTTTAAACGGTCGGCTACGCGCATGTATGTAACACCACTGGAGTTGCAGGCGTCCATAGGCTACGGTGACTGCTTACCATCAGGCGGGCCGTATGCGTGTTTGCCATCATCGTAATATATAAAAAAATCCGCATACTATTAGAAATGAGCTCAATAACATAAATAATAATTATTAATAGAATGATAAAATAAATTAATTAACCATTTATTATGGGAGTATGAATATTGTCGACGTTCAAGTCCTATTTTAATTTATGAGACTTGCTGATTTTTTTTAAATCACTGATAAGTCAAATTAACTTGACTACCGGTCTGGCCTAGTGGGTAGTGACCGTGCCTATGAAGCCGATGGTCC
Source organism: Cydia pomonella (assembly GCF_033807575.1). NCBI lineage: Eukaryota > Metazoa > Arthropoda > Insecta > Lepidoptera > Tortricidae > Cydia > Cydia pomonella. The sequence continues at coordinate 9,168,449 of NC_084729.1, forward strand.
CGAGTTCGAATCTCGGTAAGGGCATGTATTTGTGTGATGAACACAGAAGTTTGTTCCCGAGTCATTTGCGTTTCCTATGTATATAAGTACATATGTATTTATCTATATACGCATGTATATCGTCGTCTAGTATTATGTATATTCGGTTCAAATATGAAATCTGTGATAAAATAACGAAATGTATTTTTTTGGGTTTGTTAAAATTGCCTCGATGAGTATTAGTTGCCTGAATGCTGGGCTATTAAAAAGGTGCACGAAAACCAAGTCCATGTTGCAGAGATGAAGATGCTGAGATGGGCAGCAGGCGTAACAAGACTCGATAAAATACGAAACGAGTATATCAGGGGGAGTTACAAAATTGCGCCCATCACAGATAAGATCACCGAAAGCCGACTTAGATGGTATGGCCACATAATGAGACGTTCCGAAGATCACGTGGTCAAGAAGGCGTTGACAATACCATGCACCAGAAAAGGCAGTGGAAGACCCAAAACCACGTGGCTGGCTACTATAACCCCCGACCTGGAGCGAGCCCAACTTACAGATACGACAACCCAGGACAGACCGTCCTGGCGCCTTAGAACGAGGAGAGCCGACCCCAAATAATGGGAAGTGGCAAGGAAGAAGAAGAAGAAGAGTATTAGTTGCCTGTTCAAATAAAAAAGCCAGCGATAAAAGCTTGTATCAAAAATTTAAATTTGTCAAAAAACTTTTTTCTGTTTTCAAAAACTAGTCGCCATTCCAAATTTCTTTGTCAATGGCCCGATTGCATTCATGGTCTGCATAAATTACCTGTAGTGGTCTAGTATGTGGCGGCGCGTGTGGATATGTGCATGCACGCTGCGGCTGTACGCCGACGGGCAGTACATGTGTCTGTCTCGCTCTCACTGTTACCTGTAGTGGTCTAGTATGGAGGCGCGGTCGATCATGCGGCGTCCGCAGGCTACGCACTCGTAGCGGCGCGTGTGGATATGTGCATGCACGCTGCGGCTGTACGCCGACGGGCAGTACATGTGTCTGTCTCGCTCTCACTGTTACCTGTAGTGGTCTAGTATGGAGGCGCGGTCGATCATGCGGCGTCCGCAGGCTACGCACTCGTAGCGGCGCGTGTGGATATGTGCATGCACGCTGCGGCTGTACGCCGACGGGCAGTACATGTGTCTGTCTCGCTCTCACTGTTACCTGTAGTGGTCTAGTATGGAGGCGCGGTCGATCATGCGGCGTCCGCAGGCTACGCACTCGTAGCGGCGCGTGTGGATATGTGCATGCACGCTGCGGCTGTACGCCGACGGGCAGTACATGTGTCTGTCTCGCTCTCACTGTTACCTGTAGTGGTCTAGTATGGAAGCGCGGTCGATCATGCGGCGTCCGCAGGCTACGCACTCGTAGCGGCGCGTGTGGATATGTGCATGCACGCTGCGGCTGTACGCCGACGGGCAGTACATGTGTCTGTCTCGCTCTCACTGTTACCTGTAGTGGTCTAGTATGGAGGCGCGGTCGATCATGCGGCGTCCGCAGGCTACGCACTCGTAGCGGCGCGTGTGGATATGTGCATGCACGCTGCGGCTGTACGCCGACGGGCAGTACATGTGTCTGTCTCGCTCTCACTGTTACCTGTAGTGGTCTAGTATGGAGGCGCGGTCGATCATGCGGCGTCCGCAGGCTACGCACTCGTAGCGGCGCGTGTGGATATGTGCATGCACGCTGCGGCTGTACGCCGACGGGCAGTACATGTGTCTGTCTCGCTCTCACTGTTACCTGTAGTGGTCTAGTATGGAGGCGCGGTCGATCATGCGGCGTCCGCAGGCTACGCACTCGTAGCGGCGCGTGTGGATATATGCATGCACGCTGCGGCTGTACGCCGACGGGCAGTACATGTGTCTGTCTCGCTCTCACTGTTACCTGTAGTGGTCTAGTATGGAGGCGCGGTCGATCATGCGGCGTCCGCAGGCTACGCACTCGTAGCGGCGCGTGTGGATATGTGCATGCACGCTGCGGCTGTACGCCGACGGGCAGTACATGTGTCTGTCTCGCTCTCACTGTTACCTGTAGTGGTCTAGTATGGAGGCGCGGTCGATCATGCGGCGTCCGCAGGCTACGCACTCGTAGCGGCGCGTGTGGATATGTGCATGCACGCTGCGGCTGTACGCCGACGGGCAGTACATGTGTCTGTCTCGCTCTCACTGTTACCTGTAGTGGTCTAGTATGGAGGCGCGGTCGATCATGCGGCGTCCGCAGGCTACGCACTCGTAGCGGCGCGTGTGGATATGTGCATGCACGCTGCGGCTGTACGCCGACGGGCAGTACATGTGTCTGTCTCGCTCTCACTGTTACCTGTAGTGGTCTAGTATGGAGGCGCGGTCGATCATGCGGCGTCCGCAGGCTACGCACTCGTAGCGGCGCGTGTGGATATGTGCATGCACGCTGCGGCTGTACGCCGACGGGCAGTACATGTGTCTGTCTCGCTCTCACTGTTACCTGTAGTGGTCTAGTATGGAGGCGCGGTCGATCATGCGGCGTCCGCAGGCTACGCACTCGTAGCGGCGCGTTTGGATATGTGCATGCACGCTGCGGCTGTACGCCGACGGGCAGTACATGTGTCTGTCTCGCTCTCACTGTTACCTGTAGTGGTCTAGTATGGAAGCGCGGTCGATCATGCGGCGTCCGCAGGCTACGCACTCGTAGCGGCGCGTGTGGATATGTGCATGCACGCTGCGGCTGTACGCCGACGGGCAGTACATGTGTCTGTCTCGCTCTCACTGTTACCTGTAGTGGTCTAGTATGGAGGCGCGGTCGATCATGCGGCGTCCGCAGGCTACGCACTCGTAGCGGCGCGTGTGGATATGTGCATGCACGCTGCGGCTGTACGCCGACGGGCAGTACATGTGTCTGTCTCGCTCTCACTGTTACCTGTAGTGGTCTAGTATGGAGGCGCGGTCGATCATGCGGCGTCCGCAGGCTACGCACTCGTAGCGGCGCGTGTGGATATGTGCATGCACGCTGCGGCTGTACGCCGACGGGCAGTACATGTGTCTGTCTCGCTCTCACTGTTACCTGTAGTGGTCTAGTATGGAAGCGCGGTCGATCATGCGGCGTCCGCAGGCTACGCACTCGTAGCGGCGCGTGTGGATATGTGCATGCACGCTGCGGCTGTACGCCGACGGGAAGTACATGGTGCATAGCGAACATGAGAACGGGCCTCGGGACTGAAAAAAATATATAACATTTGGATTTGTTATAAAAGCTTCTGTTTCTTTTTAACCGACTTCAAAAAAGAAGGAGGTTCTCAATTCGACTGATTTTTTTTTCTTGTATGTATGTTACTCGATATCTCCGAGAATCGTGAACCGATTTTAATTTTTTTTTTATCGATCAGGTATAACCCCGAGATGGTCCCGTTGGCACCAAGTCGGGGTCTGATGATGGGATCTTGGAGAAATCGAGGGAACTCTTCAAATGTTATAGGTAATATTTGAAGTCGGTTTTATTTTTTGTTGAAAAGTTTTATATTGTGAGCGGTCAGCTCCCGTCTTCAAACAAAACGTGTTATCTCCGAATGGGCTGTTTCATGAATTTGAACCATATAAACAGGACGGTAAAATTGGTTTTTAAACGGCTTGTTCTCATTTCCTTATGACGGCGTTTTTTGCAGTAGAAGTACTCGCCGCATAAAGGAAACAATTTCTTTTTCCTCACACTTGCTCGAAAAAGATCTTATTTCATGCAGGTGTGGACAAAGGCCTATTTTGTTTCCGCGGGCGAAGCGCTGGTGGCCTAGCGGTAAGAGCGTGCGACTTGCAATCCGGAGGTCGCGGGTTCAAACCCCGGCTCGTACCAATGAGTTTTTCTGAACTTCTGTACGAAACATCATTTGATATTTACCAGTCGCTTTTCGGTGAAGGAAAAACATCGTGAGGAAACCGGACTAATCCTAGTAAGGCCTAGTTTACCCTCTGGGTTGGAAGGTCAGATGGCAGTCACTTTCGTAAAAACTAGTGTCTACGCCAAATCTTGGGATTAGTTGTCAAGCGGACCCCAGGCTCCCATGAGCCGTGGCAAAATGCCAGGACAACGCGAGGAAGAGGGAGTTATGGATTGTAAAAAAAAAAGCGATAACTCCCTAGGGAGTTATAGCTTTTTATTTTTATTGTCACTTATTCATACAAACCAAGTAGCATAAATGACTTTTACTTTTAAAATACATGACGTTTATAATTTAATATTTTTGTTTATGTTTTAAAATTATGTCATTTGATTCATTTAACAGCCGTATAAAATATTTTTACATAATTTTCAATCGTGGCTGAATCCCGAACAGGTCTGTGCCTTCGATGCCTCACCTGCCAAGAAATAACAAAATGGCGGACGAATATATTATATATTTATTATATGACAGCGTATTTAAGAATAATTTCGCTTAAAATTTAGTTTTTTCTTCGCAAGTGTGATGAAAAACATTGTGTGTAACTCCGGGGGTAAGAATATTGCAAACTCTGGTCTTTAATTCCCTCCAGCGTGCGGATGTCGGGAATTACCACCCTCTTGTCCGAAATTTCCCTTACCCCCCTTGTTATACAATGTACTATTGCTTGACAGATTAGGATGGATCCGTGACCGGAAAAGTAATTTCATAATAATCATACATTAAATAAATAATAAATATTATAGGACATTATTACACAAATTGACTAAGTCCCACAGTAAGCTCAATAAGGCTTGTGTTGAGGGTACGTAGACAACGATATATATAATATATAAATATTTATAAATACTTAAATACATAGAAAACACCCATGACTCAGGAACAAATATCCATGCTCATCACACGAATAAATGCCCTTACCAGGATTTGAACCCGGGACCAATAATCATACATTATAGCGTAAATTTCTCACCGGGCTGTGTTTCCTCATATGGTTCTCCAGTTTGGTGTCGAAATTGAATCCCTTGTAGCACAGGTGACACTGGTACGGGAACTTGGCTTTGCTCTCTTCCTGCAACAAGCATTAGTTTCAAATAACAGGTAGTGTTTGAATCAAAATGCGATTAGGAGAAATAACTTTTATTGAAAGCTAAATTATTTTATTACGCTAGTACATTCAGTTATAGCACAGAACGCAAATAGGCCCTTGACAGCGCATCATAGACACAACTCTTCTCAAATGTTGCAAGCAACAAATATTAAACATAAAGTTTACAGCTATGTTGAGACTTGTCTCGAACATAATTGGGCCGGGCAAGGTGAGCTAATTTACATTAGGTAGAGATCGAAAACAACAATTTAACAAGATATATACAATATTTCGTCAGGAGATAAGGGACACAGCTTTGTATTAGGTCTGACATACAATTTGTCACATTTCAAGAAATTTTTCAATTAAATTTTTACTGTTTGAAATACTACCACATTGGTTTATCTTGCCACCAACAACATAGTCAAATAAGGTGCTTTGCAAGACAAGTCCTTCAGGCAATTTGATACAATCATTTAATAATGAATTAAAATAAATATCACTTGCTAGTAGCAATGAAATTTCTGATGGTTCATTAAAGTTTTCATCAGAAAGTTTGACATGGCTTGGAAACTTTAGTGCTGAACAATCAACATATTGTGGTGGCAAATGTGCCGTTACATCTTTTACAACATGACAGCTAACTTTAAATTTAACATCTTGATATTGACAAGACTCCACAGTAATAATTACTGACCTATCCATAATGATGGTCTGTTTAGCTACACCAATTATATTTTCACATTCTGCCACAGTGGAGAAACCCAGCCTTTCTACAAGAGAAGTTGTGGCAAAGGATTCACTTGAGCCAGTGTCAAGCAATGCACGGCAGTAAACATCACGGCCAAATTTATCAACAATTTTAACTTTAATTGTGGGTAATACCTTTTTATTAGATGTTTTCTTGACACATGTCAAAACAATAGATGCTGCCACTGGTTGATTGGCACCTCCAGCATCCTCTGTATGCAAAAGGGTATTATGATGACCCTTACATAACTTACATTTGAACTTGTACTTGCAAGGTTTATCTGAGTGAGGGTTTATACAAACTGCACACATCTCATTCTCCTGCACAAAGGCCAAGCGGTCCTCGACGGAGGCTTCCTGAAATTTCACACAATTATAGATTGCATGGCCAGGTTTAGTACAAAATTTACAACCAGGTAATGATGCTACAACATTAGCAACCTTGGGGTAAGATTTAAATTTAGAAGTACCTACATTATCATTTAGGATACTCTTTTGAGGCAAACTATCCTCTAGCGCCATAGCACGCCTTTCTAAAAATGCAATAAACTCCGACATCGTTGGAAGAGTTTGTGGGTCTCTCTCTAAATGGAAGGCCCGGCTAGTATATTGATCTAGCTTTCTGGATAATATAGAAATGAGCAACATATCCCATTTATCAACAGGTTCCTTTAAGTTTCTAAGTGCATACAGATGCTGCTGCACTTGTGATACAAATGACCTTATAGAGGCCGCAGTTCCCTTAGCCATGCATGGGATGTCTAAGATAACATATATATGGCTTATGATTAGCCTAACATTATTGTCATATCGCTTTTTTAACAACTCTAATGCCTCCATATATGAGACATTGACTAAAGGCAAATTTACAATGACAGATAGTGCTTCATCAGACAAAAACTTTCTTAGGTAAAACAACTTCTGTACATCTGATAATGTTTTGTTTTTATCAATCACTGCTATGAACATTTCATAAAAGGGTTTGAATAGGGTAACATCCTCACCATTGTACACTGGTATGTCAACATGGGGTAACTTTGAAGAAGAGACACCAGCAGCTTGAACTGTATCTGGCCCTCTTAGAGACCTGAGAGCCTCATTAATCTTCGCTATTGTGTTAAAGTAGCGGTCCTCAAAGTCACCTGCATCCTCTGTGTCCTTGTCATCAAGGCTCAATATGTCCAGTTGGATTCCCTCGTAATCTTTGAGGGAAGAGGCTAGCTTCTCTTTTCGAGCCTCCAAAGTATCAAGAGAGGCGGAATTTAAGGTATTGGGGTCGTTGACAAACTGCTCGATGCGAGTCATAGTTGCCTTGACTTGGCCGCGCATTATTTTTAACTTCTTGAGCTCCGCCATTGTCGTATTTCACGAAACAAACGCTCAATACTATTTAAGCACAAACCCGCACTTTGATAAAACAACTTTGTTAATAATCGCAGCTGAAATATGTATATAAACACTTGCAAAAGTTGCAAAGCCCGTGAAGAAAATTCCAATTTAGCAGACGTCACTTTTGACAGCCAAAAGTCACTTTTACCCCCAACTCTTTAAAGGCACGCTCACACGCACCGACCGATGATCCGTACTACCAACCTTACAATCTAGTCCCACCTGAGTTGACAACCTTGTCAAAGTATTCTCGTTGTACCGCTCAAATAAATCCGCCGGTACTTGCACAAAAATTCCTTTGTGCCGACGAACGGGAACTTTCCTGATGATTGTTGCAGCACGGAGTTAAACGATTTCAGGATAATATCAACCGAAATCACGATGATAAATTCGCCCAAACAATGGGTTGGGCGAGGTTGCGGCGGGCGGCGACAAGATATAGCAAGTCACCTTCGCCCAGCCAGCAAACGAAATACGTAGTAAAACCACGGAATCACTGATTCTAAACTTTTAAAAAGCTCGAAGGACCAACAATCGCATGTTTGAATCAAAATGCGATTAGGAGAAATAACTTTTATTGAAAGCTAAATTATTTTATTACGCTAGTACATTCAGTTATAGCACAGAACGCAAATAGGCCCTTGACAGCGCATCATAGACACAACTCTTCTCAAATGTTGCAAGCAACAAATATTAAACATAAAGTTTACAGCTATGTTGAGACTTGTCTCGAACAGGTAGTCTGTATTAGGCTACTTGACGGTTTTTATGGTTGCGTAGTCAACTAGGAACCCTTATAGTTTCGCCATGTCCGTCTGTCTGTCTGTCCGAGGCTTTGCTCCGTGGTCGTTAGTGCTAGAAAGATGAAATTTGGGATGGATATATAAATCAATAGAGCCGACAAAGTCGTACAATAAAATCTAAATTTTTTTTTTTAGGGTACCTCTCCTACACGTATAGTGGGGGTGTACATTGTTTTTTGCTTCAACCCTACTGTGGGATATCGTTGGAAAGTTCTTTCAAAACTAATAGGGGTCTTCAACAAACATTTCTTGATAAAGTGAATATATTCGGAGATAATTGCTCCGAAAGAAAAAAAAAATGTGTCCCCCCCTTCTAACTTTTGAACCATAGGTCCAAAAAATATGAAAAAAATCTTGGAAGCAGAGCTTAAGAAACACATTAAATGAAAACTATAGCGGATATGATCAGTTTAGCTGTTTTTGAGTTATCGCAAAAAGTTTCCCCTTCATAGTAAAAAGACGTACACCCACAGTTCATCCCTTGGTTAACAATCTACCATACTTTAAGCTCCAGTTTAGCTTATTGTGACGGAAGAGTAACTACGGAACCCTACTCTGAGCATGGCCCGACATGCTCTTGGCCGGTTTTTGTAAATAACGTCAATCGATCTTGATTTTCCTGAGGATCAAATGTCTATATAGGACTCATTAAGGTCATAAACGAGAGGTAAAGTCTGTCGCTCGCACTTGACAATTGAAACGCCTCTAACAAAATGATATTGTAATGTGACGTCACAATTTAATTTAATTTTCATTTAAGTGAAGTTTTATATATCTTCTTTTGAGAAAATAAAGTTCTTAAACCTTAAGATCAAGATAATTGCTATTTTGACCCTGAAATTTTACGTTTATGTATACAGGGCGTCCCAAGACTATGTGACATCAAGGGAAAGTACCTTAAATATCGTAGACAGGATATTTTGTTGAAAGAAGACTTTATGTTATTTTTAAAAGTCAGTAATTCTGCATTTATAATTTTCTAAGAATTACTTGCTTCGTCTGGGAATCGAACCGACTTAAATGTGAAAAAAAAACATCCCTATTTTTATGATGCCAATCGAAAGAATGGACAATAAAAAATAATTCTTCTTAAATAACATAGTATCTTAAAAGAAAGGAACGTGAAATTAATAATTTAAATCAAATTTAAAAAAAATACGATATGTGAAAGATTTGCTATACAAAAAGCGATACGACAACGTGGGCGAGTTACAAACAGAAACGAGCCATATCATTTCGAGTAATCACCATAATATGATAAGAAAATCAACAGACAGCGGACTTATTAAAAGATTGGCGAAGAGGGATCACATTTTAAGCATTTAGTTAATTAATTTACAAAAAAAAATACTTAATTGACTTAGGCAGTTTCATGTATGTCATAATTTGAAGAATAGTTTGGAACCTTCTTCGACCTTTTTGATTGTCTTTTTTATTTATGACACTAATAAGCTTCTGACTTTTGTAAAATGTCATCATTATCAAATATTTCGAACAAATTGTCAAAAACACTGCCAAAGATTAACACAGTGTGTTTCTTTTTGTTGTCGATTATCGCAAATAACTTTTGTTCAAAAAAATATTTTTTTTATCTTTTATTTATTTATTTATTTATTAAAAACTTTATTGCACAAAAGAAAAACTTAATGTACAAAAGGCGAACTTAATGCCATGAGGCATTCTCTAACAGTCAGTAAGTGTTCTAATTAAAAAAATATTAACGTCAGAGCATTCCTGAGAAGTAACCTTACGTGGGATTTCAGGGTTTGTCCAATGGCTAAGGTCACCCTGTATACGATGTGGTTGTATTCATTGTGTGATTTAGTTGAAAACCAGTAGTCAGGCCAAGATAAGGCCAGCGATTTGATAGCCCAGCCCGTGCAAGTGGTAAGTACACGTCATAATTTCACTGAAGTTTGGCTGCCATAATAGCTGCCAACTTATCTTGGTTTAACTCTAGTGTACTGTTGCTATTCTTCGGCTCTTCACCTTCAGGCTCTTTGCTGGGACAAGTCGGTCTCACGGCCTCAACTAACCTCACTCTGTTTGAACTGCTCCTCAGGGTTGAGCATCACGATGCGTCTTGGTCGGGTCGAGTTCCACTGTCTTTCTGATGCTAATGACTTTTCACCCACCGGCTCTATGCTGGGACAAGTATTAAACAGCTACAACTAACCTCACTCTGCTTGAACTGCTCTTCGCGGTTCAGCATGACGATGCGTATCTTGGTGGGGTCGAGTTCCACCGTCTTCCTGATGCTGGTCGGCTCTTCACCCGGCTCTTTGCTGGGACAAGTCGGTTAAACAGTTATAACTACCTCACACTGTTTTAACTGCTCCTCTGGGTTCAGCATGACGATGCGTATCTTGGTGGGGTCGAGTTCCACCGTCTTCCTGATGCCGGTCGGCTCTTCACCCGGCTCTTTGCTGGGACAAGTCGGTTAAACAGTTATAACTACCTCACACTGTTTTAACTGCTCCTCTGGGTTCAGCATGACGATGCGTATCTTGGTGGGGTCAAGTTCCACCGTCTTCCTGATGCTGGTCGGCTCTTCACCCGGCTCTTTGCTGGGACAAATCGGTTAAACTGTTATAACTACCTCACACTGTTTGAACTGCTCCTCTGGGTTCAGCATGACGATGCGTATCTTGGTGGGGTCGAGCTCCACCGTCTTTCTGATGCTGGTTTTCGGCTCTTCACCCTCCGCTGGTTCTTTGCTGAGACAAGACAAACTCATATGAAGTATAAAACAATAACTGAGTGAGTGAGTGAGATGGAAGTGCGTGATAAGTAATCGATACGTTCCCTGAGCCATGATATGGCCGATTTTTAGAAGCAATCTTCATATTTTTAGCTTTTGTGTAATTTGTTACAAATGTTTAAAGTGCATATTAGACCTATGTTCGTGCTTTTTTTTCTATAGAGCGAAAGTCAGTAACTCCCCAAGCAACACAAGGGAGCTGAATATTGTTTGAATAATAGAGCAGGCCGGTACTATAAGCTGAATAATGTCTGTAACAGCACTGTTACAGACGTTATACAGAAGATTTGGGCACAAATTAAACAGCTTACAACTGAATAACAGGAGTATAATAGCTGAATAAGTGTGTGCATAGTGGTGAATCAACTGAATAACGCTTGTATAGAGGCTGTATTAAACTTGTATACCGCTTGTAAATCAAAGTTATCCAGCTTTGTACGCATTGAATTAGTTATTCACACGTTATTCAGCTTTTCCGAGAAAATAAGATAGGAAAGGATTATTCAGTTACATGTACTGGATAATCCTTTCCCATCGTACACACAGACACATGTTAATATTTTAACATCCATGACAAATTATATAAATAATAATATTAAATATTGGACACAAACAACGATGATATATAAATACTTAAAAACATAGAAAACACCCATAACTCAGGAACAATGTCACACAAATAAATACCTTTGCCGGGATTCGAATCCAGGACCATCGGCTTCACAGGCAGGGTCACTACCCACTATACTTCGTTTTTTAGCATTAGAAAGAACTTCGAAGAAGTAAGTTTGAGGTTCCAAATCGGGCACTTTTTGCGCTAAAATTTTCAAGTAAATTATAAGTATTGATCTTGCTACATTATATAACTCCATTATTATGAAATTTATAAACAATTAAAGAGCCTGATAAAAACTGCATGCTTACTTCTGTGGATTTCTTTCTAATGCTAAAATAAGTTTTTGAAAAAAATGTCATTTTTGATACAAGCTTTTATCGCTGACTGGACTGTACTTTTTTTCACAGAAAACTAATACTCATCGAGACAATTCTTCAAACCCCAAACACAATTAGGTTGCGCTGCTGTCTCCATCATCAGATCAGCGCGATGGTACCATAATATTGCATTGTCAGTGTCACCCGAGTTCATTTTCAGCGTCATCAGAAACCGGGAAGTGGGTCAAATTTAACTTGCAAGATTTGACCCGTAGAAACGCACATAGTTACATTGCAAGTTAAATAAAAACTTGTAAAAACGAAGAAAATTGAGAAAGGTATGTTGAGATGGTTTGGACACGTGGAAAGAATGAGTGAAAGAAGGTTAACAAAGAGAGTGTATACGGGAGAAGAAGAAGAGGGAGCTGGAAGGGGTAGACCTCGGCGGACTATCTCTGATCAAATCGGGGAAATCCTGAAGAAAGGCCAGGTCAAGAGCACCCTAAACCGACGAGCGTGTATGAGGTATGTCATGAAAGTGAAGGAAGCGAAAGAGGTATGTCAGGATCGTAGCAAGTGGAAATCCGTGGTCTCTGCCTACCCCTTCGGGAAATAAGCGTGATTATATGTATGTATGTAAAAACTAAGTATAGCCCGGCGGTCGTTGAAGTTTCACAAAGTTTATTCTGTTCTTACCTCTTCTTCCGCTTGGCCTTGGGCTGTTCCTTTTTTTTGCTCTTCCTTTTTTTCTTGGTTTCCTCTTCTTCCTTGACTAGAGGTTCGTCAGGTATCTCGTTGTCAGACTTCACTGCCGTGTTTCTGAAATACAAACATTATAAGCGTCATACACAGCAAGGTTCATTTATTCATCATTTATCATCATTCATAATCGTTGAAGGAGTCTAACTCCTCCTTGAGGAGTTCTGCGGGGAGAGGTCCCGCTGCAAGTGTCGGCTCTATCGGAGGCAGTTCTATAGTGAGGAGGGCTGACTCTACTGTTCTCATGCAGGTCTCATCTGAACTCCTCCAATGTAATGTTGTCTTCATCATCGTCGAAGGAGAACTCCTCCTTGAGGAGCTCTGCAGGGGGAGGTCCCACTGCAGGTGTCAGTTCTATCGGAGGCAGCTCTATAAGAGGAGGACTGGCTCTACCAGCCTCTTCTCATGCAAGTCTCACCTGATCTCCTCCAACGTAATGTTGTCTTCATAATCGTCGAAGGAGTCAAACTCCTCCTTGAGGAGTTCTGCGGGGGGAGGTCCCACTGTAGGTGTCGGTTCTTCTATCAAAGGCAGTTCTACAGTGAGGAGTGCCGATTCTACTGGCCTCTTCTCATGCTGTAACAAAGATTTATTGAAAGTTAAAAAAATTGTTCCATACGAGTAAGTAGGCCTCATAGTCGAAGGTGCAGGGGGCGTACCGCGAAAATCGAAATTCGCAAATTGCGGGGATGTTTCTTTACTCTCACTGAGACGTATTAAAGTGACAGAGAAAAATGCCCGCAATTGACGAACTTCGACTTCGACTTTCGACTCGAACTTTAAAAACTTCTGAGTCTTTTAAGCCCCGAGTCGAGTCCTTTATTGAGTCTTTTTTAAGTGCAAGTCAAAAGGACTTGAGTCTCCGAATAAAGACTCATTCAACAATTTTATAGGTTTTACCTAAACTACAGTAAAGGAAATAGGCGTTATTGTATGATTTATGTTACGTACATCCATGAATTTGACATAAAGACAATGCATTTCAAAGTTATTTGTACTAAAATTTCATGCCAACAATGTGTGTTCATTTTGTATTGGGAATGGGGCGCTTGGCATAGAAAGTGTTAAGCTATGGTATAAAAACAGTTCAGAACTCACCTCCAACGTTTTTTGGTATCCGAGCTTCTTCCCGGTGTTGTCGAAGGCAAGAGTGTTGGTTTCCTTCAGGTTTGGTGTTGAGTACTTGCTCAGCTCCGGGTCTTGGGCGTCGATGGGGAACTGAAATATAAATATCTTTTTAGGGTTCCATACCCAAAGGGTAAAACGGCACCATATTACTAAGACTCCGCTGTCCGTCCTTCTGTCCGTCTGTCACCAGGCTCTATCTCATGATTATATACCGTGATTAGACCGTTGAAATTTTCACAGATGATGTATTTCTATTGCCGCTACGCTAACAACAAATACTAAAAAACAGAATAATATAAATATTTAAGGGGGCTCCCATACAACAAACGTGATTTATTCGCCGTTTTTATAGATAATGGTACGGAACCCTTCGCGCGCGATTCCGACTCGCACTTGGCCAGTTTTTTCTACTCCAGGTCTCTTATTTGTCGATTAAATTACTGCCAGTGAGATATCAACTTCAAAAAGCGCTGCACGCAGAGTCCTGGCGCGGCCCGGCGCCCCTGTTCTATCTTTCCATAAGATCCCAACAGCAGTATTGCTAGGAATATTCATACAATACTATGCTTATCTTGGTTCTAATGCAAAAAAAAAAAGGTCAAGTGAGAGTTCGTTTTACTCGCGCACCGAGGGTTCCGTACAAACTTTGAATTATCTCTTGTAACTATAAAGGCGAAATGCTTTTGATTCTGTACCTATACAAAGCATAATTGTGTACAGCGCCATCTATCGGCAAATTGTCTAACTAATTGCGCGATGTAATGCACGTAAGTTGGATTTTCGTGGATAATTCTCTATCATGTGAACCGATTTCAAAAATTGTTCTTTTATTTGAAAAAGGCGTCTTTAATCTTATAGCAATTTCGTTGGCTAAATTGCAAAACTGAATTCAGAAATGTATTTGTTAATTTTTAAAAAGTTACCAAGATAGAGGTCTGATTATATTTTTCCTGTAAAATTTGTAGTAATATTAATATTATGTAAAAATGTCATAATTTTTCATCGGTAAACTTCAGAGATAAGGGGAGGGTATTTTTTTCACATTTTCCTCCTTATCATTTTTTTTCCACTACTAAAAAATAATAAAAAATTGTTTTGGAATGCTCAATTTGAGCTCTTTCAAATGATACCCCACTTGACCTACATTGAAATTTTGCCCCATCTTCATATTGGGCATTTCCCATATTTATTAAAAATAAAACAACAAAATAATACTTTCAATATGTCTGGGTTAGCGTTGTTCATAACTAATCCAAATTTCACATCAATAGCTTAAGTGGTTCTCGAGATATTTAGCGTTGTGACAGACGGATGGACGGACAGAGTCGCACCATAAAGGTTCCTTTTGTACCTTTTTGGTACGGAATCCTAAAAAGATGGACTATAGTCATTTTACATACAAAATCACTAATAGTATTGGACTGGCTGCATTTCTCAGCAAATGGATATATACACCACACTTAATTTGGGAAGAAAGGAAGTCTAGAGGGGAGGATACTTTGCAGGCTTTAAATGGTACTCACAGGAGCACATCTCATAAGATAGTCGCACAGCATTGAGTTGGCTCTGAGCAGCTTCTGCTTGAAGCGGACTGCTTTCTGTAGCAGCGCAGCACACTCATGGCACAGCCATGGTGGGAGCCCATCGGAGTCAGATACCTGAAGAAAAGTCTATTTAGTTGATATGTCGAGGCCAAATCATAGAATTTTATTGAAATGCCATTTTAGAATTGATCAATAGACTTTTTCCTGATGTGGCCAACTGATCATTTCATAAAATGATTGCCAAGATCTGGTCACAACAGATGCATAATATTCTAAAATATAGGCCCGGCGCCCACTATCGGCATGGCACGGCAAGGGGTCCTTCGGCATATTACCAAGGCATCCTCTGGCATGCCGAGGTGTGCTGGGGAATGCCGAGGCATCCCTCTGGCATTCTCAGGCATGCCAAGGTGTCCAGAAATGCTAAGAACGCCTTAGTATATCTATGCAAAATAACTAAAATTTCGTAACTTTTAAGCGATATAGATTTTTTTTTAATTTTTCTATTAAATCGCGTGTACGTTATTGAGACCGTGAATAAATAATTCAGGAAATAAAAGCTTTTTTTTATACCATACGTTATAACCTCTCTTTTGAAAATTAATAATAAATCGAACTACATTATACGTGAATCGAAATTAGTTACATCATGGAAACATTTTTTGTTTGATATTTACTTAAAAGCCTAAAACTTACATTCAATCCTGCTAAATCCCTAAAATGTGTAGCGAACAGCGAAATATTGAACATTCGCTTGTCGGTCATTAGACAACACCTGCATATTGTTTTCTCAGGCTCAGGTTCAGGTTTATACTCTTCTTCAGACTTGAAATAAGTCTCCATTGTTCAAAACACAACTCACATTTGTTTCTTTGAGTTTTTGTTTCAGATGCAGCAAATGAACAAAAAGCAAAACAATTTGTAAACAATATGGCGTCGCCGTACATTATGCATGTACAAACTGCATCATTATTAATATGATGTTTAAATATGATCTCTATGACTTTGCATTACGCTATATTTTCATTAGATCGGTTTACATTAATTGGAAAAATGGAAAATAACGTTACCAGCTCTACAAGAACGGTGCGTACCGTTTCGTTTACTGCAAACTTTTTACATGGCATTTTCATTCACCATTGGAATATAACTTTCTCGTCGTATTCCGAAAATCAACTTTATGGGGTGTGTACATGCTGTAAGGTTTTATTTGTATGTCATATTAATAAAATAGAGGCAACCCGTATATTCAGACGGTCAAATCCTGTATGTTTATGATGTTTTTACCATAAGATTCTAGCAGTATCGAAACGCATATATAGGGTTACCGTATCATTAAAAAATCTACCGTATTGGTAGAAATGAAACAAGTAGTAGACAGTTCTAAATATTTATTAACCTTTCAAATTATAACATGATATCGTTACAAACTAAATGGCACTTACAGTTCTTTACAAATTATAAGATTTATATTATTTATATACATTACTTAACATTATTCGTTTTTATTATGATCACACGTTAATACATAAATCGGTGGAGCGGAAAGCACATAAAGCGGCATATCTGAAAAAAAAAAAATACAATTACTAACATGTAATGGATTAATAATTCAACACATATATTACAACGCATATTTAATCTTAAACTAACCTGAGGTAGTTTTACAATTTATCTTCAAGTTGTCGAGAGAGCCACTGTGGTGCCCTTGTTCGTTACTGAAAAAATACAAATGAGTCATGATTGCTAGAATAAGAGAGTGTTTAATAAAAATATTTAATCCGTCTTTTTAGGGGTGGATAAAAATAAAATAGACCAGCATTTGTTAGCCATAAACAATTATTTGCAATTTAAATAAATCAATCACATTGTTTATCAGTTGAAACTCATTAGTCTTGAAGAAAATATACAACATAGATTCAAACACAGATAAGTTGACAGCGATTTTGATACCCCTGACGGTACAAGTATCAAGTAAATGTCATAATTTTATAGAAGTTTGACGAATAATCCGTGCACAGCACCGTCTGGGCTATCAAAATCGCACCCTACCTATCTTGATTAGACTTTATTATGCAACGGAAGCCCAAGAGGGGATTTTGGTATTTACTCGAGGGTTTCAGATTAAGATTAGGATTAAGATTATTTAGACAAATATAGATTTTTTGGTTATTTGTAATAAGTGCAAGTAGTAACTTACCAGTTTTCAGTGTTGATATTATTTAATGACTTCGACAACGCACAAGACTGCATCGCAGCTTGCAAATCAACCAATGAGCAGGCTTGCCTTGCACGAGCAATCAAACTATGCTGTAACATACTCTGGCAACATTTCTGCGATTTCTGTTCACCGTTTATTCTTATTTCCGGTACTTTATCTGACTTTCCACTTTGTTGACAATCGCAAGTTTTCCTTCCAGTTTCGGTAGTTGAGTTTTCGACTGTTGGCTTCGAATCTTGATTAAGAGATCTGTGAATGTTAGGGTCAGATGCGTAGTTTTGTTTATATTTATCTACAAACTGTACAGTTTTGCGATTCCTCATTGCTGATAGATGGTATTGACCTCTCCGGAAGGCTGCAGAAGACATATTGGGGGACCTGTTGGGTGATGCGTAGGCTGATGCAGATTCACTTGGCTTTTTTATTGCGTCTTTGATTTCATATTCTGTTGCTATTGCTTCGAAAACCTGTAAATTTATAGAATAATTTAAGAACTGTAGATTACATGCCTGTCTATACCCGACTGTCAAAGGGAGGAGGGTAATGTTTTTCGAGTGTATGTATGTATGTATGTCTGTTTCTTTGTGGCCTCCTGTAGCCTAAACGGCTTGATGGATTTTGATGTATGAGGTATCATTAGATTCGTCTTGATCACGGGAGTGTCATAGGATTTTTTTGAGGGTAACTAAAAAGTTATTCATGAAATATAATTGCTCTAAAATAGCAGTATCTATATGATGAGATGGTCTCATACAAGCAAGTACATCACAGTTCTATAATAATAATAAAGTCAGACCAAAATAACTCTGCAGCGGTTTTTAGTGTTATTTAAACATCATAATTTCATAGAACTTTGACGTCTAAAATAACACTTGCACGACTGTGCTGTAAAAATCACTGCTGAGTTATCTTGGTCAGACTCTATTGTATTGTTTATTGTATATGTATTTTTCGTAATAAACTACACCTACTATACACAAAAATAATAGATATAACTATCTAATAAAGCTACCAAGATCAAGGAAATATTGCTATTTTTTTATAAGCAGTCCTCATTATTAACTAGATTCTGGGATGCAATTAAATTGGGTAACAACACCAAAGAGAAAATTATTCTTTATTTCTTTATTGCTATCACCTGTTCAGCGACCAAATTTCTAGCGTATGGGGAATCCTTGGGTGGCAGTGCTTCTCTGCATAAAGCACAGCGTTCTAGCCTCTTCCAGCATGCTATAATGAAATGAGAAGGTATCGGTTTTAATTAGAGGTCATTACTACAATCAATTTAACGTACGTCGGAATCGTACATAAAGGTCCCTGGAGCACAATTTTTTCGCAATTATATGTACAGTAAAACATCCATCGTAAAAGTTGCTCAGTATTACCTAAACATTAACGGGTTTGAGTAATTGCTTTACGTTCAGTTACATACTGTATTATAGAACCATCCAGTTAATTTCGTACCGTTTTATGGAGGTATTTAAGATGTGAAGATTGATCATCGCATCACTCAATCATTAGGTCTTAAATAGACGCCTCCAGGAAACATAAAAGCAATTTTATTGTAAGGTTAAATTAATATTGTTTTATGTGAATAACTTACAAAAAAGTTCTATGTAGAAAATAAGTGCTATGTAGAATTGTATAGTGTCTAACCAAGCTAAATGCATTTGCTGTGACAAAGTGTGGTCATGTCATGAATATTAAATTTCTATGAAATTGTGTCATTTTTAATGACAGTGCCTCACATTAGTTAGTGCAAAGTTAGCTTTATTGCTAAACTTCAAGACAACTTAAAGTTTTAACTAAGAATATACAGAAAACCAACCTTCGCAGTACAAATGTGACCGTGCACAGTTTAGTGCTTTTGTGGCTGTAGCGGCGCAGACGCAGCAGGATAATGCTTTTACAACTCCCGCCAAAGCTCTCCTTGATTTCTCACCGCGAGAACCTCCACCGCAACTCCAGAGGAGCTACAACATATATTTAATGCAGTAATCTTAAAGCGAATAAATTCAAATGTATATATGAAATCTCCAACGCGCATTAGACCAGCGGGGCTGTAACTCAAACCCTATTAATATGAATGAAAAAGACTTTGCCCAGCATGAGGATGTACATAGGCTGAATTATTATTATTAAAATGCATTGGATTTAATTGGATGCAGATGAGATGAAAGAAAAGAGGGCAGATGTAACTTTATAAATAGAGGTAGATGTGATGTTTTAGTTAAAGTTATGTCTTATTTATAATTTTACTTTTTATCATTAGTTTTAAGTTTATTTATAGCCTATTTTTAATTTAGAAATAAAATTGTATTTGTTTGTGATAAGATTTATAACACGAAGATGATATTTGTAAAATTTGAGGATCTTATAAACATAACACTACAAGACAAAGGTGCAGTGTCATCATCAATGGCCACAGCATCCTTGAAGGATGATTGTTGCAACGACATTATCTTCGGTTGTGTGGACACAATTAATATGGTACTCATAATTGTGGTACAAATTTCACTGATATTTGTCACTTTGTCGCCCTTTCTTGCAACTTTCCAATACGAATATACTATGTAGAGGTACCTCTGGATCATCTTTTGGATCCACTCCACAGTTCCAAACAAGAAGCGAAACGCCGTGGCCCGCTCCATCTCCCCTGATTAACCCAGCCACTTGTCCAACCTGCAAATGATAAAATAATAACCAAGGGTCAATGATATGAAGCCTCAGTACTCATAGCTGACAAATCTTACAATCACTTAAATCTTAGTTTGACTTCCATTTCCTATGTATCTCTCTCAGTTACTTAAACAGTTACAGTTAGCTGGAAGAGATCCCTTAAAGAGATCAGGCCACGTAGCCAACGTGCAAATCGCTTACAGTCCGTAGCGATCTAAACTCAACTGTCACTGTCGCACTAATATGGAAGAGTGATAGAGACATAAAGCGTTTCGTTGCCAAAGCGACCGGTACTTGTGTTGTGAAAAAAATGCTTTAGTATCTACTACTACTACTACTTTGCATTTATGACTTTGTAGTTCTTGTAGTAAAATTGTTTTCAAGTCAATCAGGCTCAGCTCAGGAGATATAAATTAACCATGTATAAATTAAATCATGTAGTAAAATTTTACAGTGCTTCTATTTCACAATAACTGTAACCGTATATTAATCTATAGGACATTTTGAAACAAAACAGATAACTTTGAGAAAATAAGTGTTAAATAGTCAAACGTATAAAAATAGAATCTCAAAAGACCAAATTAAAAATAAAAAGCCAACGTTCAGTCCATTGTTAAAAGTTTTTTCTCTACCATGTATGATGTACCTATGTAAACAATTATTTTAAGTTTACGTATAGATCAACATCTTTACGTGAACTTAAATATTATTTTTCATGAACTGAACGTCGTTTTGATAGTTAATTTAAATACAAATTTCAAACCAAATGTCTAATTTTGAGATTATATTGTTTTAGTATTTACCGGTAAACCGAGTAAATCTTTTCCATCCGCCTGAAGCAAACAGTCCCCTGTTTTGAGTCCCGCTAAGTCAGCTCTTGCTCCAGGAGTAACTTCACGGACCTGAAACGAAGAAATAGTGTTTGTCGACCCTGTTATGACGACCTATTTGGCCTAGTGGATAGTGACCCTGCCTATGAAGCCGATGGCCCCGGGTTCAAATCTTGGTAAGGGCATTTAATCGTGTGATGAGCATGGATATTTGTTACTGAGTCATGGAGTGGTCATGGATGTTTTCTATGTATTTAAGTATTTATAAATATGTATATATTATATATATCGTTGTCTAAGTACCCTCAACACAAGCTTATTGAGCTTACCATGGAACTTAGTGAATTTGTGTAATAATGTCCTATAATATTTATATTCCACAGCTCCGCAAATCTCATAGGAAAAATCGTACGGGGTCTTCCCTCAAACTATGAGATTGCGGGCTTGGATGAAGCCAAGAAAGCTTGGTCAAGTGCTTGCCCGAGTAAGGATTTCCCAACTCATCCAAATTACCAAAGGAGCTGGGACGACATCATGTGCCAAATTTCAGTTACTTCCCTCCTAAGCCGTAGTACAGGTCGCGAACGGGCCAGGCTACTGGCTTCGGCGTCGAGGGAATCTGGTGACTGGCTCCGGGCGTATCCTTCACCAAACACTGGAACCTTCCTCACGCCGGACACCCTTCGCATCGCGACCTGTCTTCGGCTTGGAGTTCGCATCTGTGCTCCACACAGGTGCCCCTGCGGTAGTGAGGTCGACGAATTAGGACACCACGGGTTATCCTGTCAAAAAAGTGCTGGCCGCTTTTCCAGGCACGCCGCACTGAATGACATAATCCGCCGGTCTCTTGCATCCGTCAACGTGCCAGCTCTACTGGAGCCAACTGGCGTAGCCAGAGACGACGGCAAGAGACCGGACGGTATGTCCCTGATTCCCTGGAGTTTGGGAAGGGTGCTGGTGTGGGACGCAACCTGTGTAGACACACTAGCCCCTTCCCACCTCACCGGAACCAGTAACAGTGCGGGTGCCGCGGCTAAAGGGGCCGAAAAGCTTAAAATACAAAAGTACAGGGGTCTCGGCCCCGAATACATTTTTATGCCATTTGGGGTCGAGACGCTTGGCCCGTGGGGTCCTAATGCTCTACAACTTTTTAAAGAACTATCTAAAAGGCTGGTCGACTTCACAGGTGACCGAAGAGCTGGCAGCTTTCTCGCACAACGTATTAGCATCGCTATACAGCGGGGAAATGCTGCCAGCATCCTCGGCACCATGCCAAAGGGGCCAAATTTTTTAGACATATTTTAATTTTATTTAGTATTAGTTTTTAGTTTTAATTTAGTTTTATTTAATAGATAAGTTAGTTTATTTTTATAATGCCCAATTAAATGTATTTTGTTCTTAAAAAAAAAATTAAAAAAAAAAAAAAAAAATTAAAAAAAAAAAAAATTATTTGTTTAATGTATACTTAGTTTATACAGAAATATGCAAAAACGACGCCTTATGGTATGTATTGCTAAGATTACTTAATACTTAATAATCGAATCTCTATTAAGGCGTTGACAAAAAGAAAAGCACAACTATCCTTAAAGTTGATTAAATACAGAGTGATGGATATTTTAAAATGTGGTATCAATAAATCACAGGGAAAAAAAAATACGAACCAAAAGACATCAAAGAGTGTCCGACTGAGGCGTGTGTATTTTTTTTAAAATAGTTACACTATACTTAAAATATATTTAACCAGATTTAAAACTTGATTGGCGACTGAAAGTTTATGTATCGATGGCATTTTTTTTAAATCAACGTATACAGGTTTAAAAAAAAAATACATTTAAACGGTATTTCGGTTATTTCCGTGTGTGATTTCTAAAACTTACATTTTTTATTTAATACTTTTAGCAAGTTAAAACAATCTAACAAACGTTTACAAAAATAATTCTGACGTTTCCTTTTTTTAAATTAAAAACGTGGCCCAAATCTGGGGGTCTACCGTGAAAATTTAAATTCACAAATTGCGGCGATCTTCCTCTTTTACTCTCACTGAGACGTAATTAGAGTGACAGAGAAAAATGTCTGCAATTGACAAACTTCGATTTTCGCGATCGTTTAGCGAATAATTCGTGGTATAAAATAAATTCTAAGTGCTTACCCAAGGATAAGGGTCCCACAAAGTTCTTGTTAAACGGAAGCCTAGCCCCTCACCCTCATCTTCTGGTAAATTTAGCTAAAACAAAAATAAACATGTCAACGAAAAAAATTATAAGGTATCTTTTGATCGATACATGTAAGAAAATTTTGTTTATATTTCCCTTTTCCAGGCATAATAGTACGATTAATCGACCACATACGCGCCAATAGAATTTAAACTTTAGCATTTCGATTTAAGGTTCAAATTTGATTGCACTTTCAGGAAATGTGACTTGTCTTCAAATGAATCATTAAAGCAGGATTAATTGGAATATATTTGGATTTTTTTGGAAATCCTTGTAGATTTATGCGGCCTGGAAAAGGGGTAATCAATTTTAGTGTAGTTAATTGTATGACTTATATATATTTTTTTATTAATCAAAATGACAAGACATATATATGTTATTTATATTTAATTTAATAGAGTGGGTTTAAGTAATTGGGTATTTCAACATTGAACTCAAAAATAAAACATTCGTAGACTATTAAAGACTTTGAACAAGTTTATAGTCCCAGTAGTTATATTATGACGACCGGTCTGGCCTAGTGGGTAGTGACCCTGCCTATGAAGCCGATGGTCCCGGGTTCAAATCCTGGTAAGAGCATTTATTCGTGTGATGAGCATGGATATTTGTTCCTGAGTCATGGGTGTTTTCTATGTATTTAAGTATTTATAAATATTTATATATTATATATATCGTTGTCTAAATACCCTCAACACAAGCCTTATTGAGCTTACTGTGGGACTAAGTCAATTTGTGTAAATAATGTCCTATAATATTTATTTATTTTATTTTATTTATACTAGCTACAAGTAAAATAGCATAATTAAAATTATCTCACGACTACAAAACACGGATTCAGATTTATCCACTTTTAATGAGTTCCGCATATGACGACTTCGCTCAGTCATAATGTGATGATCTGATAGATTATGATATACTTTATTTCAAGGTACAACGAGCTATTTTTGAATAGATCCGGATGAAAATACGTACCACAACTAGTCTGACACCTTCGCAATCTTCACTTCCGCTTCCGCTTGGAATGTCCGCCATCATTCACGTGCTGGATTAGTGAGTAAAATATGAGTTACATTCTTATTATTTTGCTAAATTGGCTAATTTTTATGTTATTATTAATTGTTTTCTAATTTAACACACACAGTGATACTCTTTAGTAAGTAAAAAAGGGCAAATCACTCATACAAAATAAATCATTGCAGACATTTATACTTGATAAAAAAATTTATATTTGCTACAAATATATGGTTTATTTTTATGTATTAATAGAAACCGAAATAAAATGGTGAAGCTTGGATAAAAAAATAGTAACATAACATATATTTTATTATTTGCTTAAATCCGATTTCAATTAAATTATTAAAAAATTGGGCCTTTTTTAAATAACTGGTTCATATATTTAATATACACCAATTAAACCAAAATAAACTAAAAAATATGTAACGCACTTTTAATGTATACCAAAACAGTTAGAAATAAGCACAACCGTTAACTCTATTAATAAAACAAAACATAAATTAAATGCTTAAGCACAATATTGAGCGAGCTTTGAGATTCACGAGTACGATCAAACTGTTGTCGATAAAAAACTTTATCATGACATAATAGTGCTGTGCTCATAAAATCGACAACAGGTACATGATTTAAACAGTTTTGGCGATAAAGTAGTTTCACAAAAAGTATATATGGGTATTTAGTGACATAATTAAAGGAAATAAAGATTGTGTTGAAATTCTAAATATATGGGACCGCGACCGGCAAAACGTCCCATTTTGTCGCTTGCCATAAGAACGCCTTGTCAGGTTATTATATTCGTATCAAGCAGATCTCTTCCTTATGCAAGCGACAAAGTAGGAGTTTTGCCGGCCGCGGTCACAATTGTATAAAGTAAACATTGAACGTAAACATGTTAATCTCTTCATTGGAAGTATTTTACGTCAGTCACCTACATTTCAAGGTGCTAATAAAAGTGAATATACGGTATATAATTGCGGTATAAAAAGTTTAACACCGCATAAACAATTTTACACACTCATCACTCAAATTAATATTGTAAAGCTAGCCTAACATAAGTACCTAGTTAAACTAGTGACAAGTTAAAATTGAATCATTAAGTATAAAGTATAAAAATAAGTCTAGTCAGATGACGACTGAAGCAACTCTTAGTTTAAGTTTAAGGACTTTGATCTGAAATAAAGTGTTTTTATTTTATTTTATTAAATCCATACAGATAATTTCGATATAGTCGATATACTTATCGTCACATCTCTATAATCAAACCAGTTATCCTTACCTCACGGTCGCCGTCTGACCTACGATACAATGTAGGTTACGAGACCTTTCACTATCCATTGATGAGGTAAGATACGTCCTGTCCTGTCACATGTGCACCTGCTATATCAAGTGACTAGCTGTGCCTGCGGCTCTGTCCGTGTGGGATTTGGTCTGTGTGCTAGGACTAAGGACTTGCTTATTGAAACGACATATTGGAAGTGTTTTTATTCATGTGTTATTTCATTAGCCTTTCCCCGAGGGGTGAATTACCTTTTAATTTAGTCTCCACCCAGTCTATTACTTCCACATTTAATATATTTTTACTGGAAATTATAGATG
This sequence comes from Cydia pomonella, assembly GCF_033807575.1. Taxonomy (NCBI): domain Eukaryota; kingdom Metazoa; phylum Arthropoda; class Insecta; order Lepidoptera; family Tortricidae; genus Cydia; species Cydia pomonella. Next base: position 9,194,081 of record NC_084729.1, read on the forward strand.
ATACTTATGAATTTCATGTTGCACAACTGGGCTGTTACGTACAGACAGAAGCAAACCAGCCTTTATGCGTTATGTTATGTTAATACTGAAATGAAAGAGGCAGTAGGTACACTCTCTCTCTCTCTCTCTCTCTCTACTATAATCAATGATCATCTAATCTAGTTCGTATTTATTCAGAACTAAAGATGAACTTTTTTTAAAGTACCGTCGAGGAAATTGATTCTTTAGCAAATTGTGGTTCAAGTAAATTTGGTTGTACATATTTATGCTAAGAGATGTCCAATGTAAAGTGAATTGTAAACTGCTAAAAAATCAATTGCCTCGACTGTATATGCATACCTGAATTCTTAACTTGAAATTAAAGAGGTATTAACAGTATTCCTTTGCAGAGGCATATTTGTACTAACCAACAATTAGACGCAAAAACAAGTAAGCCGATTAGGTATCTCTATATTATCTACATGTGCTCTAATTCTCTCAATTTTGAACTAGCGTTCTATTCTATTATTTGAAACACCTCAAGCTTATGTTTGATGAAATGTAAGTACTTAGGGATATTTTAAAATCTTAATTTACAAATTTGTTACAAATGTTTTGTTGCGTGGGTAAAGAAACTTGAGAATAGTCTTTACTTCAGCCGATCTGCTGATGTAACAATTTTCATTATGTACCGTCAACGCGTCAATGGTTTCTATCGGATGAGACTATGCATAAAAAGTAACTATTTACCATTTTTAGGGTTCCGTAGCCAAATGGCAAAAAACGGAACCCTTATAGATTCGTCATGTCCGTCTGTCTGTCCGATTATGTCACCGCCACTTTTTTTCCGAAACTATAAGAGCTATACTGTTCAAACTTAGTAAGTAGATGTATTCTATGAACCGCATTAGGATTTTTACACAAAGAAAAAAAAACAATAAATTTTGGGGGTTCCCCATACTTAGAACTGAAACTCAAAAAATCTTTTTTCATCAAACCCATACATGTGCGGTAGGATAGCTCTTTAAAAATGCAACAATAAATTTTGGGGGTTCCCCATACTTAGAACTGAAACTAAAAAAAAATTTTTCATCAAACTCTTACGTGTGGGATATCTATGGATAGGTCTTCAAAAATGATATGTAGGTTCCTAATAACATTTTTTTCTAAACTGAATAGTTCGCGCGAGAGACCTTCCAAAGTGAAAAAATGTATGTCCTCCCCCCCGTAACTTCTAAAATAACAGAATGAAAAATCTTAAAAAATATATGATACACATTACCATGCAAACTTCCACCGAAAATTGGTTCGAACGAGATCTAGTAAGTAGTTTTTTTAATACGTCATAAATGGTACGGAACCCTTCATGGGCGAGTCCGACTCGCACTTGGCCGCTTTTTTTTGTTGTCTGGGCCCAATTTTATAAAGTTACAAGTTTACAGGCGTTTACGGGCAACACTTGCTCCGTTTTTTTAATTTTACAGGTTACAGGTACAAGTGCCTGTAGCTCAACCATAGACAAAAATTTGGGAGTTTAATAGTTTTAAACTCATAATCGAACAAGCGTTTTATAAAAAAAATGTAAATTACAAGTGTAGGTTGGTACACTTGTAACAGAAACTGACATAGGTCTTGGGTCGTAACAGCAGCTACTAGTAGTGTCTCAGTACTCTCAGTGATCCGCTCTCTCGCTCGAAATTTTTACATTAATTAAAATAATTTTTCTTTTGAGAGATTCTTCCGAGTCTTATATATTATATACTTTTCCGTGCACTGACCTTATCAGTTTTTGTTAAAGTATCTGAAATGTATAGTAAATAAAGTGACAATATTGTTTGATATTGGTTTAATTAATGACTTGTTTTATTTTATATACCTGGGCGACCGAGCTTTGCTCGGTTATAACTATTTATTGTAATATGGTGGTGTATAGGTAATAATCTTAACTACATTTTTTTACTTGTCTAAAACAATAAAAATTTAAAAATTATATATAAACTTGAACATATATAAAAAAATAGTAAGTCACCGGGCGAGATTCGAACCCGTAACACTCGTTTAGCAGTCCGCGTCTTCACCCGCTGGACCAGTAGTACGGTCAAATTAACTCAAATTTCACTAAAGTCAGGAACTAATTCTAAGGACTAATAAAATCACTACGGATTGTTTTGTATGGGCTAAAAATCTAACTTTATACAATCGTTACTAAATTCACCCCCCCGGAAAGGGGTGAAATCGGCTGAAAATAATGTAATGCTTGTAACTAAGAAGAGAAAAAAGGTGTACTCGGTGCAATTTGGCGTACGTTTTACAACACTTATATCTAAATTCGCACGTGTTATTTATGTTAATTTAAGCTACGGAACAGGTAAAAAAAAAACAACATACAAAAAAATCTATTTTGGCCATTGCGGGTCTGGGGAAAGTAATGTACTCGGTGCAAATTGAGTAAATAATTAGAAAAAATATCTAAATCCAATGTCAAATTCGCACCAGGGTGCGACACCCGGAAAGTAGTTTTTCATGTTTTACTGTCGTTGTACTTCGGGGGAAATTTTAATACTATTGGAAATTGATGCAATCATATTCATTTGATTTTATTTACATTCGCACCCCATAAAAAATTGGCATTTTTATACGGAACATGCAGTTTTGTAATCAAGTACCAAAAACGTAGAGCAATAAATACACAGAAGCGACAAGCGCGTGATTAGTGGCAAGAGAAGGAACGCGCGTAGATGCACCGACGAAGCACGGCTCTTGAGGCATGAGTAGTGGCATGTACCTACTGCAAAAATAGTATGATTTTTTTTTTCTTTTATACTACGTCGGTGGCAAACAAGCATACGGCCCGCCTGATGGTAAGCAGTATCCGTAGCCTATGTACGCCTGCAACTCCAGAGGAGTTACATGCGCGTTGCGTATGCTAACCCCCTCCCGCCCCTCGTTGAGCTCTGGCAACCTTACTCACCGGCAGGAACACAACACTATGAGTAGGGTCTAGTGTTATTTGGCTGCGATTTTCTGTAAGGTGGAGGTACTTCCCCAGTTGGGCTCTGCTCTAGATCTGGAATGACATCCGCTGTGCTGTGCCCTACCACACAGAGCGAGATGACATTCACAATGCCCATACCTCTCGTAAAAGGTTTCTGAGTATGCAGACAGACAGTCAACAAATTAAATACAGGTACGCTCAATGTTTGTTAAATTCGAAAAATCGCGTTTTTCCATATACTTACGAAAACGTTAGACTACTTAGTTCACTCAATGATTGTTTAAAACAATAGTTCCGTTTTAATGCCAGAAGAAAGATTTGTGCTCGTTGCCCGTCAAAAGTGTCAAACAAACTGTCTCGGAACAATCGCTGCGCGTAGGGTTTGAGATCCGCATATCCGAAATATCCGGATATCCGTCAACTATAAGATCCGGATCTAGCGGGTCATAAGATCCGGATATTACGGATCCGTTAAATATGGTTATTGACCTATATAACCGAAACAATTTTCTAATGAAATTTATGAATAATTTTGTCATTTAAATATCTACTTTTAATTTTGATAATAAAATTTCAGTAATATTACAATCATTCTAAAACTTAATAAATAAAAAAATACAATCATTTAAATACTTAAGGACTAACAAATAAACTTAACTATAAATAAAACTAAACCTAAACTAACCTCTAAAAAAAAAAAAAAACTAGTAAAACAACCCACCCCGCGTCGCTCCCGACGCAAAGGTGCCCATCACGCTTGCTGCGTTTCCGCGTTGAACCGCGATGGACAACCTTTGCGCTAGGAACGACCTGGAGCGGGGGTCGAGACCTCTTTCCTGCAAGCGCCGCCCCAGTTCCCCAAGAAAAGATTTCGCCTCCGCGCACCAGCACCCTGACGTCTCCACGGCAAGGGGAACAAACAAGTAGCTTGCCAGCCCCGAGTACTTGTCCCTCTTTAGGGACGCCGCCTGCTCAGCAGCAGCTCCCGCCGATCGCACGGTGCGGCCAAGGTGGGTGGCGGCGAACGTACTGACGCAGGTGGCATCCCACAAAAGGCACTTACCCCTCTCCCACGGCACCAGGGTCAAACCATCCGGTCTTTTACCATCCGACCGACTCAGGCCCGGCGGCTCCAGCACACACGGGACATTGGCTGACACCAGTGCCCTTCGAATAATATCGTTTAACGCGTGGTGCCGTGGGAACCTCCCCGCGCAGCGGCGACAGCTCGAGGCATGGTGCCCGTTGCTCTCCACCATAGACCCGCAGATGCATAGATGTGGTTCACAAACATCGCAGCCCAGGCGAAGAGCAACGGCCACCCGCAACGAGTCGTTATCGAGCAGGGTGCCAAAGTTAGGGGAGGGGAGGGCGTGTAGCCAAGCCCCCGATTCCGGCACCGAAGCAGCGTTTAACCTGGCTCTATCAGCACCAGAAGCGTTATTTAAAAGACTGGCAAATAGATGCTTAATGCCGAAAAAAAAAAAAAAAAAAAAAAAAAAAAAAAAAAAAAAAAAAAAAAATTATATATTTTCATATATTTAAGCAATTCAAATACTAACAGTACATCAATTTTGATAAGTACATCATGTCACGCAGTAACTTTATACAATGAATGCGAATGTTGCTTAATGCAAACATTAGATCATTGGATATCCTGATGACTTGGGGCTATAGGCTCAAAACAAAAGCGACCTGGAGGCCAAGGCTAGGATAGTAGAGTAGGAAGGAGAGAAAATTGGTCTGATAATCAACCACTAGAATATCTCCAAATGAATAGGGCTAAGATGGTCGGCTCTTTATCATTTGTCATGAAGGGCATAGTGACAAGTTATAAAAATAGAACCATGCTGCCATCGCAGATCGAAAAGAAAAGACCTACCTAAAGTAATCGGGAAGAGGAGATAGATGTTCGAATCCAAAATGCCCTAAGATGCTCAGCAGCGCTTCACCGAGTTCTAGTATCCAAGCTGATAAGTAGACTGTCCATGATTCAAGTCTATAAGACAATAATTAGATTTTGATGAATGGCATCGGTAAGTATTACACTTGGACTCTGAATCAGAAAAAAAAGAACAAGTTCTTAGTTAAGAAGACGAAATTCTGGCGGAATATTCTGGGACCTATCAGAGATGAAGATAGAGAAGATGAAAGCGTAGGAAAAATAGGGAGCTAGAGTAGCTAGTTGCGGCACCCAATATAATTAACGAGATTATAGCCGCACGACTTCGCAGACTTGGTCACTTGGAGTGGATGGGAGAGAATCGGGCTGTGAGAAGATAGGAGCGATGTAGCCCTAAAACGCCCTCGGAGTATCCAACTAGCGTGGAGTGGTGCAGAATAGAGCAGAGTGACGTTGTATTTGTGTCAAAGGCCAAGATTCTTTTTGGGTCACTGATTTAATTTAATTTATTTATTTAAGAAACAAACAGTCTTTTATAGTTATATATAGCACAGGAACTTTTCTTAAAATTAGACTTACAGTTTCCTTAATGAAAATATTTTAACATCATGCTTATTAAGTAGTTTCTACATAGTAAAACAGAGCTATTTGTGCGCACAAAAACAAAAAACAAACAAAGGAAAAGAAAAATTATGAGAATAAAAACATAAGAGCATTATAACAACCTTATGGTATTGTTTACAAACTGAAATCTCAAGGATTTATTATCTATTAATAAAGAAATTATAAAAAGCAGTAACATCTAATACTGAGATTATTTCTTTATAGCGCCAATCTAAACATTTGGGTTATGAATTATTACACTGCATAGATAGTGTTTTAAATCTATTAAGTTTCTCACAGAAAATATCAAGGCTTAGAAATTTTTCGTTGTACAACCTGCACGCCCTTCTAACAAAACTATTTCTTACGTAAGCAGTCCGACTACGGGGGATGTAAAAGAGGGGTTTTTTCCTGCAAGCACGTTCACAACGTCGAGGGACTCTGAAGGAAAGTGAATGTAGTAAAAACGGAGCATCAATAATATTATTAATAATTTTGATCCAGTGAAGTAAGTAAGTATTGCCTTCATAGTTAGTATTTCATGACGAATGAACACGAGGTGAGGCATTGGATGTATTTCCAACTATGCACCAGCTAATCCAGATATAAACCCTCCTTATTAAGTACGGTTTTAGAGATAACATTATGTTAGCTATTATAATAATCAAGTAATCATTTAAAATTGGTTGAGATAATATCATTGTATTAAAACATAGTTAAAAACGTTATTTCTGTGTTATCTAAATCCGTTTATTCGGATATTTATTTTGGTGGATATTCGAATAATTAGAATATCACAATATTCTAATTGCAAACCCTACATTTAGTAGTGACACCCAGTAGTGACACAAATAGGTAATGTAAATACTGCGAGGAGGATCTTGTTTAGGAAATAATCGGACAGACAGACGGACATGACGAATCTATAAGGGTTCCGTTTTTTGCCATTTGGCTACGGAACCCTAAAAACAGAGCGATCGAGTATATTCCTTCAACAGGATGCTCTCTTACAGCATATAAAAAGGGCTTAACAGACCCACATTGGGACCAATTTACCTGAATAGCGACCCACAAATGCTAGATTCTTGCAACTAGGCTTGGCGAAAGAAAAATGATGGACCAGCGTACACCTCTTTGTAGAAAACCCTTCCTGATGCTAGTCTCAGCTGCAAGGAGCTATTGTCTTGCAAGTGCAAAGAACGCTGTACAGGGTGTGGGTGAGTAAAACACGGATTTAAATACACTATGCTTTGCGCATGCGAAGGTGCATGCTCTGGGATAAAATAACACGTAAAAAAAAAATTTTGTTTAATTAGTGTGTAACTTTAATTAGCTAGATCCGGAGTAAATTACAACAAAACGATCTCAGTATTCTTAATTTTGATAATAATACTTTTATCGAAAATATTACTTTACTATAAATATCGTTCAGCAAGTTACCTTTACTTAAACATCATTTGCCTTGCAAATTGTATTGAAACAGCCATCCGACTCTTGGTGGTGTCATCCGGTATGGAACAAAAATAGTGTAATTTGCTTGTTTATAAACCGATTTTCAAAATTTTAATGGAATTTAATAGCTTACTAATGTAGCATTCATATCTTGATACAATGTTTTCCTGTAAAGTTACTAGTAAAGTTGATGAAAACAAAAAACGGATTTTTTTTCGGGAAAATTTAAATAAAACTTAAAATTTCTCGGAAACTATGGTACTTACAAGGTCAAATGTATAAACGATATTGTAGCGCATTTAATTTTGCTTTTTATGACACCCCACACAAGCTTACATGTGATATACTTTCTGTGGTATACGCAATATTCTGAACACGGCACCGGCCATTTTGATGACGTCATAACTGAGACTGACTGACGTGAGACTTAACCACGTTAGAAACTGTCTCCCGATGGTTTTTTTGTCAAAATAACATGCTTAACAACATACTAAAATATGGTGCTGGTTTCATCAAAGGCACTTTTGGGCCCTATATGACCCTAAGGGAAGCGCCTTCATACCTACTCGTATATCATTTTTTTATACAATCAAACACATTTGAATAAGTAGTCGATAAAGCGGTCAAACACCGATAGATTATTAATTGTTGTAACAAACTTGCATTTCATTTTTGGTCGCACTTTTGAAGTTTGACAGTCGTTCTTGATATCCTATTTCTATGTATCCGGATCCGAAAAATTGTCGGATATTGCAAACCCTAGCTGCGCGCTGCGCTATCTCCCCGCCCCGCGCGCCCCGCGCCGTGTGCGGCAACCACCTTCGCTTGCAGTTCGTTGCGATTAATTCTATTTACTTTTTGACAAACTTCCGGTAAAAAAAATCTATTTTTTATTTAGTGCAAATGTAGTGTCTTTAGATAAGTACCGTTTTTAAAATTTTCACGTCTCTCTTAATTTCCCCCGAAGCACAATGTACAAAATAATTAAAAATACATGTTCCATAATTTGCCCAGGCGTGCAAAGTTAACTGAATGTTTATAATGCTTTAAAAAGCTTAACTTGAGATTGCACCAACCGACTGACTTATCCTCGAGCCGCAATCGAAAAAAAAAAATTTTTTAGGGTATCATACATTGCACATCTTTTTAATTAAGATGTACTATGCACCAAGGTGTTCTTTATACACTACTTAGCTTGAACCCAATAGCTTTTAATTTACTCCAAAATTACGGCACTTTATAGTTTATACCTAAAATTTAACGGTCTTCCGTACATAATAGAAACGGTGCAACTCGGGGGAAATAATCTAGTTGCGCCATCTAACGAATCCAAAAAAAGCACGACTACACGACTTACTTCCATACTTTTTGTTAACTTGACTATACTACAGACGAACAGTGGCCGGCAACACGAAATTAGCGACCATATTCTGCGACGAAAGAAAAACGCATGAAAACTCGAAAACACGCGTTTTCCCAAACATAAGACTAATCTAGATAGATTGTATACCCCCAAAAACCCTCATATACCAAATTTCAGCGAAATCGTTAGAGCCGTTTCCGAGATCACAGAAATATATATATATACAAGAATAAGATACTAGGAAAAGGAAAAGGGTTGGTGCGGATATTTGTCGTTGATTTAATAGCATTCGTCTCTTTATTTAGAGTAGAGTAGAGTAGAAAGCGTTTATTCGAATAAGTATAGTGCACACATTATGGTAAAGTGTACTATTCATAATTTTCGATACACAGCGTATCTTTAAGCCGCTACCGAAACGATATATTTTAATGTAATGGCCCACAAATCTCGGTTGTAAAACAGTACTTATTTACTTATTAGGTATATATTTCATTAAACCTATCGTCCTTTGCCTTAATGCTTTACCTGAAAACGGCCCGAAAAGTGTATCTTTGGCAACGAACACCGCTCTCAACCACTCGATTTTACCTTCATTTCTGGCCATTTTTCCATTAATAATTGAAAACTAACAACAAATACTTACAACAGCAGCAAAATTCAATGAGTATCTATGAAAAACTTTTTTTTTAATAGTGATGTCCTTCACACCTGTTGATGTCACTTGTAATCGAGATTGACCATGGTTCTTTACAACTGTAATTATCTGTGTGTATTTATAAAACACCTGTAGCCGTTCACAGTGCATTACAGGTGCCTGTAGCCTGTACTCTTGTAACTTGTAACTTTATAAAATCGGTGGGTTCCCGGCAGTGAATGTGATAATATAAGACTTATAGACAAATCGCCTGATGGTATAGTGTAAATACCTTGAACTAGAATAGAATAGAAATCTTTATTGCGAAACCATGGTACATAATAGTTGTTACATTAGAGTGTGAATACACGTGGCACCCTGTTAGGGCATTGCAAATAATCTTACATCTAGTTATTCTAGTTTCTGAACGGTAGGACTAGTATATATCATGTAATGTTCTTAATTAAATATAAACAACATTGTCTAAACTTATTTCAACTAAGAATTAAATAGTTGTACCTAAATTAACATTTCAGTACACAAGGTGTTAATTAAGGATATATAATATGCAATAAGGGAATATCATTAGTAGTTACGAAATAAATTTATCTTCCATGAACACTAAGCCAGTTCACTCAAAAGAGTTTCAAGAATACAATACTATTGAGTGGTAAACCACAAATTAGGATAACGTCCTCGTAGTAAAAGATTATTACTGCCTTGAATTGTAGATTATCCACACTATTTCCTTGTACAATAGACTACAAAACACACTTACTAAATAATGACTAACATAACTTTTCTCGACACTCAAAAATAATGTATACTGTAGAAAAACGACTACAGGATACCATCAAATTTCGTCCATGGACACCCGGAACATCAGAGGGGTTGTAAATGCGTTGCGGGCCTTCAAGATGGGAGTATGCTCTTTTCTTGATCAACCACCATACCCTACCAATAATAATGTACATACATTATATTACAAGGATATTTATACGCAAGAAACAACTATAGTATTGTTCGAACTCTGTGGGTAGGGTCACAGGTTTCACTTCCATATAATTTATAACCTAAAAACGCAAAATTGTATTGAAATGACATCTGTCAACGTAGCCATCGAGTTTGAAAAATACTATATTGTCAAATAGGTCAATAAATAAAATGTAAAGCCCGACCAGAAATATATGATCATTCTCAAGAGGGCGCTGTTGTGTCTCATGTATAGGGTGACAGTTCAGTTTAGTTTGAAAAATTTAGTTCCAATGAAATTCCGCAATATGGCGTGCGCGCGTGATCGTATATTACTGGCCAGGCTTTACTTGTAAATTCTGGTAAGGATGAAAGAGGAAAACGTGCCGAGCAAGAGGAACGACGGAACTTCGTCCCTTTTTAGATATTTACCAATTAGGAAAAATTGCTAGGAAGAAAAAATCTATAATGACGACATTTATATGAATAATTCATAGTAATAGTTTATTAATAATTAATCTTCTTTTCATTTCATTTGTTTTGTTTAGCTGTGTTGACAAAGAAAGGGACAGAGTCCTCCCTCGAGCTATCTCGCTCGGCTCGATTCTTGGAGGCAAGAGCGCAGTCTATTTTACTATAATATGCCTTGAAATCGTAACGAGAAATCCAGTCGAGCGAAGTTGTTACATATATAGACCCCTTTATATCAGTTTAGTAGAAATAAACATTACTTTATGGCAACTTTTTTTAGCTGTCAAATTTTTAGGAAGCCATATCTTACCTGTGAGCCATATTAGAAAAAAAGCTGGCTTTCCTTTGCCGTTTCGCCACATAAAACATTTAATTCAATTAAGATTTTTGTATGAAACCCTCGTTAATACAATGGAGGAATTGTTGGCGTGTCGTGTATGTTTAATAACGGACGTTAAATTGTTCGATATATTCAAATATAAACTTGCAGAATCGTATCAAATTATAACAGGAACTCAGGTTAGCATTGTTTTGTTATTCTCCATTATTTTACTAAAATTCGTATAATTTACAGATTTAAATCAGTAACGCTGTCATTACTATAACTATTTAATTAGTTGCTGTGTTGAATTTCTTTCTACATAATTAATTTATGTGAAAGTCTTATTGTTTTTGCAAATTATGCTGCTATACGCATATTATCGAGTTTTAAAGTTATTTATGTTATTTCAGTTAACAGAAGATGGTCTACCTTTACATATCTGCAGTATTTGTGCTGTGTTACTTCAGAAAAGTGTGTTGTTTAAAAGTAAATGTCATAATGCAGAACACATACTCAAGTACTCACTGATGCAACAACATATGGTATGTATTTGTTTTCTTATTCATACAAGCGAAGGTAAATAAAACAGTACATTATACATAGATCTAGTGATTTATTAAAATTCCTGACACAGGTGTATTCCTGACAAACGGCCAAAATGTGTGGTGTTCAGTATTACCTACCCAATATTCTGAAGTACTTACCTGAATTGAACAAATTTTTTAATAATTATCGTTGCAGCTGACAACTGCTTACCTAAGGACCATAGACCGCAGCCTCCACTCTCTTACTCTGCCCCTCTCCACTACGACCATAAACAATACCATAGACATCTTCTACAAAATAAAAGAAGAAGCCATCACAGACATCGAGACCACAGATGAAATAGACAACACTGATAACATATCAGTCAAATATGAATCTGACGAAGAACCTCTAGCTAAAAAAGTAAAAAAGAAAAGAAAGAAGAAATTAAAAATTGAAGATGAGATCAAATTTGAAACTGATAATGATAATATTAATGAGGATAAAGTTATCGAAGATATAACTTATTTAGAAGGGTTAGAAGATGTACAAGTGGTTGTGTTGAGTAAAGAGGAACAGATAGAAGAGGTTTTGTTGAGGAAGAGTTCATTTAATTATTTGAACTCATTTTATAAATGTGATAAGTGTTATAAGGGGTTTATAACGGATTCAACATTTAAGAATCATATGGCAAGACATGCGTTGGTAAGTTATGAAGTTATTTTTAATTCTTTTCAAATTCAAAGATTTCATTTCAGTTTTTTTCACTGAAGCTGAAGCGCTGGCCTAGCAGTAAGAGCATGCAACTTGCAATCCGGAGGACGCGGGTTCAAACCCTGGCTTGTACCAATGAGTTTTTCGGAAATATCATTTGATATTTACCAGTCGCTTTTCGGTGAAGGAAAACATTGTGAGAAAACTGGACTAATCACAATAAGGCTAGTTTACCCTCTGGGGTGGAAGGTCAGATGGCAGTCGCTTTCTTAAAATCTAGTGCTTACGCGGATTCTTGGAATCAGTTGCCAAGCAGACCCCAGGCTCCCATGAGCCGTGGCCAAATGCTGGGACAATGCGAGGAAGATGATGATCATTAAGTTTTTTTTAACTTATTGATAATATGGTACCATTTGAGGCATTCGATTCCTAACATTAAAAAGAAAGAATTGCATAGAAGTTATGTCACTGTCAAACATAATACTGATCAATAAGAGGCGTTTCGTGCCTATATGATTTTGACTTTGACTAATTTCTGACTTGTATTGCTTTAATGAATGCAAGGGTATTCAGCTCTGGGGAGAAACTACAGGCTTGAATCATTCCAAGGCTCTTATCAAGGCCTTCAGCAAAAAGGCGGCCTCAAATGCCTTAGCGCTGTCTAGGAACCAACTGCGTAACTTGGTAAGGGTGCTTACTGGGCACTGCGGCCTAAATAAGCACATGCTCACTATGGGGAAACGTGACATGGGGCGGTGCAGTCTCTGTATGGAGGCAGAGGAGACGCCTCTGCACATCCTCGCAGAGTGCCCTTGCCTAATGCGCACTCGTGACTCAATCCTGGGCAGGCACATATTACGTCCGGAGGAGTTAAGGTCTCTCGAGATCAAGGGGATCCTGCAGCTGTTTGAAGTTGCAGGTTTGCATCGAGAGTTGTAGTAGGTGGCGATCACAATAGATCAGGAATGGTCGCAGTGATATTTAGGCTGTAGAGCCTTACATAGCCCCTAACATAGAAGAAGAAGAAGAAGAAGGGTATGCATATATGAGTAGACATTTGATCCTCAAAACAAACCTAATTGATTGATACCATTATTAAAAACAGGTCATCTAGCATCTAGCCTATTAAAGCCAGACAGATAAGTTGGCAGCAATTTTGACAGCCTAGACAGTGCAAGTGTTATTTAAATTGAAATTATTTTTTTTGCCAGAGACATTGGTTACATAAGGTGTTATAAAGTTTTACACAAGGTAAGAAAGTACACACCTCTCGCTAATAATAAGGGCATGCGAAGGAATTTCTTAAGCTAATTATATACACAACAATTCATAAATATATTATTTACAACAAACATGTTATATATTCTTACAGTTTATTTTTATTTATTTATTTATTAAGTACAACCACATCGTATATATTACATATGTTATATCACAATAATCTCAAAGTACTTCACCTTATATAATACAAGAATTATGAACGACGAAAGGGAACGACATAAACACTATGGGACATTACATTTTATAACATTAAATTTGTAAGATTTGTAACACAATTAACTAATATATGTACATTATTTACAAATAAATACTAATGATGATGTTTACTTCATGCACAGGGCTATCAACTTGGCTGCCAACTTAGCTTGGTCTGACTCTACTCGTAATTGTAGCTGACTGTACATTTGGTATTCAAAATTGTCAGAACCTTATTATTTTTTACTTCAGTTAAGTGGTCCGCACGCATGCGAGGTGTGCCTCACGCGGTGGCCGACAGTACGCGCGCTCCGCGCACACGTCATCACGTCGCACGAGCGCAAGTACGTGTGCCGCAAGTGCAACCACGTCTCCAAGTCCAGGTCAGTGAACTTTAGGAGCAGGGCATTATCTTCCGTGTATACTTGTATAGCGTATACTACAGGATCGTAGTCCAAACGCGTGTGTGTGTATCGCGATGGCCGACTGTGTGCGCTCAACGCACACGTCATCACGTCGCACGAGCGCAAGTACGTGTGCCGCAAGTGCAACCACGTCTCCAAGTCCAGGTCGGTAAATTAAATAGTGTCTTTGGTATAGTATTTTTCAAACTCAATCGGTAGAGTGACAACTGACAGGTGTCATCTCCATATTTATTACCTAAAAACGCCAATTTCAAAATTGTATTGAAACGACACCTAAGCAAGGGCGTGGCCAGCTAGTGAATTAGGGGGGAGGGGGGCAAGTTGATATATCACCGGAGGCCTAATTTTAAATACAATATATGCCCCTCTGTGGCGTCTCAAATTAAGTGCCAACAAATCGCCAATGTATGTAATTGAATATAATTAGGCATTATTGTGATTTTTTTATGGAACCCGCTGTCAGCTCGATTCATAAACCCACGTATTTTAATTCATTCCATTATGTAGCCGTCACATAAAGTACTATTATTAAATGAAAAATATGAGACAGCCAGCACTGCCGGGCACAGGTCTCTTGTCATGCACATTTGCATACATACATACATACATAAATAAATAAGTATTATAGGACATTATTACACAAATTCACTAAGCCCCACAGTAAGCTCAATAAGGCTTGTGTTGTGGGTACTTAGACAACGATATATATAATATATAAATACTTAAATACAAAGAAAACACCAATGACTCAGGAACAAATATCCATGCTCATCACACGAATAAATGCCCTTACCAGGATTTGAACCCGGGACCATCAGCTTCGTAGGCAGGGTCACTACCCACTAGGCCAAACCGGTCGTCACATACATATAATCACGCCTATTTCCCGGAGGGCTATAGGCAGAGACCACGGATTTCCACTTGCTACGATCCTGACATACCTCTTTCGCTTCCTTCACTTTCATGACATTCCTCACACATTTGTAAAAGAATAAAATAAAAACATTGAAATAACTCATTATTTTCAGTCACAGAGCAAAGGAACACAGCAAGTGGCATCTCGGCTTCACTTACACCTGCAAGATATGTGGAGCTTCGTTCACGTAAGAGATTATTACTACACTAATATAACTAAATAATAAATAAATGTCGGGATAAGCTTCATAAGCTTAAAAGTAAAAAATACTTTTTCTGCCCTCCGGGCGGAAAGCGTCAACTTTGCTCCCGCTGCGCTAAACGAAGTTACCGCTTTCCGCCTTCGTCGAGCAGAAAAATAGTATGCGCACCACGGAAGGAAACGTAGCACATTCCATCCCGCGTGTTTGGCACCCTCGCCTTCGGCTCAGGTGACAATTTTACACGCGGCACGCAATTTCCTACTTTTCCTCCCTTGGGACACAAATAACTATTCTGCTGAATCATCACAACAAACTCATTGTAGTCTTAAGCGTACTTTACTGACTTCATTATGCCAATTGAAATCAAATTATTTATTTCAGATAGATTAAATACAAAAAATAATAACAATCAAATCATACTTAAACACACTCAACACAACATGTCTAAGATTAACAAATAAAAGAAAAATAAATTACAATAAAATTAGACACTGACAAAATCAAGAAAACTAAAAAGAAGAAATACATTAAAACAAGAGATTAAATTACAATAACCGCCATTTTGAACATTTTCTCAAAAACAAAGCAACAGTAAAATTATATCTAACTACCGAACCTGCTCACAAAATTCCACGAGAATCGGTCACTACATCTGAAACTGAGACCTTCGCTAGCGCTCGGTCAGTTATGAGACAATCATACACACATCAACCTAGCCCTACAATAAGCTCAATAAGGCTTGTGTTGTGGGTACGGGCGATAATATATATAATAGATATAGACAAATACTTTTATACATAGAAAAAAATCATTAATTCAGGACAAATACTTGTGATTAACACACAAAAAAATTCTCGAGGCGAGTAATCTCGAGAAGTTTGTCCTTCGTCGAGACGGAAAAAAAACTCAATGCCTCGAGAACTCGAGAAATAAATATCTTGTGATAAGTAAGTAAAAAGAAAACACCCGTATAACTCGTGATGTGTCTATACTGTATAATTATTAATTACTTTTGATAAATCAAATCATCCCGATATATTCCTATTAGCAAAATAGTACAATTTTTGCAGCTTCATTGCTACGTTGCAATCTGTAGCATCGCTCAAGGAGAAGCTTAAAAAATTGTCGCTTTCCGATACTTTGGTTACGACTTCCTAGTTCCATTGAGTACTTCTACTTTTTTAATTTCCTTTACTTTTCTGGTTCGAATTCATATCTATTTATATTATATATTGAATATTTATTTATTTTTATTATTTTTATATATATTGTATGCATTATTTTATGGTTATTTTTCTATCTATGTATATTTGTATCAATGTGTATTCAAAACGTGCATTTCATTAATTTCAGTGATTGTACACTTTTGTTTGCGTTTGTCATTCATTCACCGTTATTTCTGTTTGACTCATTTCCTCAAAGGTTGACTGGAAGAGATCCCATACAGGGATAAGTTCGCCTTTGTTGTATTTAATTTACTCTGTAACTGTGTTTTTCGTGTTTTTATTTCTATGTACAATAAAGTATATACATACATACATACATACGTTGAGTAAGTATTAATATTACGTAGTAAAACTTCTGTAAGTTAGTCACATGGAGTTAAATATTCTTGCCTAATAAAATACCATATTGTGGCTTGTTTACATTTTGTTCAATACCTAAAGAAATACACTATAACCTATCACATCGTCGGCGCGCACGTCTGTACCAATTTTTTTATTTTATTAAGTGCAATTTATGGTAACTAAAAACTTACCAAATGTTTGATGATCTCACCTACGACTCCTATAAGTCTGATTTGTAATAAAGCAAAAAAAAACATGGTGTTATTTGAAACATTAAAAATTTCCCGAGAAACTCAAGAAATCCTGGTCGAGAATTCCCGTGTCTCGAGAAATAAAGAAATCGGAAATCCTAGCCAGGATTCAAACCAAGACCTCTTTCGTAGGTAAATCACTATTAGGTAGGGTAAGTGCTGATTTGTGCGCGCTTAGAATCGGACGCGCATAAAATATGCAGCAGCATATTATCGAATAATTTATATTTATTCGCGATCGGCGCGACTTAGGTCGCTGCCCCGTATTTTTCGCAATGGGTTCGAAACAACTCATATCGAATGAGTTACTGGCGTTCGTACAGAATGCCATAGACACCATGGATGAAGTCAGCATCAGGCAGATCTGCAAATCAAGTTTCAGTGAAGACGATATTTGCAGTGGCAAGGCGCTACTCTTCCAGACGCTCGGCAAAACTGACCAGATGCCATCCCGTCGGAGGGATGGGGGTGTGAAGAGTCTCCAGGACATAATTAAAGTGTTGAAGGAGACCGATCCAGACGACGTGCCTGCCTTCGTTGCGAAGCGGTTGGACCGGTTACCGCCGGTTACCTTCGATCACGTCGACGTCACCAGGCTGCTGAAGGACATAACATTCCTGAAGACAAGTCTGACTGAGATGCAGTCCAAGTTAGAGGTGGCAAATAAAACCATTTGTGAACTTCGTGTCGAGGTGGCGACGCTTCGTGACACTGTTTCGGAATGTAGGTCACACGAGGCCACTGACTTGGGCTCGGGTAGTGATGCGCGTGCAATTATGTGCAATGCTGGGTCAGCAACGAGCGATATGACGCCTGTCCCCGCCGGCCCGCCCCCCGCACCCCGCACGCCGCGTCGTGTCTTGCCGTCAACTGCTCCAGTTGGTGTATCAGCGACTCCACATCGCGATTACGCTGCTGCTGCAAAACTGAGAAAAGCACCTTCAAGGGTGCCTGAACATGTTTCTCGTGATGAGAAGCCACCCCGCGCCGAGAAAGGATTCACACAGGCGTCGAAGGAGAGGAGGCCGCGCAAGGCGCCTCGCAAGAGCCAGTGTGGCACGGCAGAGCCGGATATTGCTTCTGGCCTGAGGGTTGCCATACCGAACACGGCGCTATATGTTTCGCGCCTGCATGTTTCCGCCACGGCAGAAGATGTGGTGGAATATGTCCGCAAGAAGATTCGTTACGAGCTGAAAGTATTCCAGCTGCGATCGCGGCATCACGTGCACTTCAGCTCGTTTGTGGTGCGCGTCCCGCGGCCGCTGCTGGAAACCATCGCGAGCGCAGACTTCTGGCCGAAAGGTGTGATATTTCGGCGGTTTCGTGGGAATCTGCCGAATCCCGCACCAGAACAGGCGGCGCAACCGAAAACTGCGTCGTCAAAATGATATTTATATTTTAAGATTTTTATTATTGTATGTATGTTAGTCTGTAAGGTATGTATATATGGGCCATAGTTGCCTGAAAATAAATGATATTTATTATTATTATAAGGTTCGTAGGGATAGATGTAATAACCCCAACGTGCATAATTTGCAGCAAATCTACGAGCCACCTCACACACATCCGGCTGCAGCACCCGTCCAACAACTGCTGCGAGCTGTGTGGCGAGTCCTTTATCGGCGAGTACGGGCTCGCCATGCATCGCAAGAAGGCGCACAGGGGCCAGGTACGTGACAGAAATGCCTGTTAATATCGATCCAAAACCGTTACATTACTTCGTTAATCTAAAACTGCTTAGTTAATTAAATGCGAATTAAAAACATTCGTTCTTTTCCTTACCGGTAAGCAGAGGCAAAGAGAATTTGAAATATAGGTGTATTGTCAAGGAAAACTTTGTAGCGACGTAAATTTACTGCCATCTTTCGACACATGATTAAAACTTTTAGAACGCCATTTGTGTTTGATCCTTATTTTTCACTGATATGTGTTAAATTCTCAGATCATAGAAGGTACTAGGTGTCTGGCGGACGCGTGGCGCGTGTCGCCGCAACATGGCCGGATCGTGGCCATACCGTGTCGGCCGTCGACAGTCGCAATTTATCTGTCATTGAAAAATTGACGTCGAAATAGGAGTGCATACAAAAACCATATGGATCATGGGGTTACATACCACTTGTGGGTACATTTATTTTCACGTATTAGTCAATAAAACCACACATTTTAAGAAATAAATCCAGTGACATATGATTTTTCTGAGTCCATTTCGTCAAACAAACGCGTTGCAATTTGAATATGCATGCCAATTGACGGTTTAGCATGAAAAACTATTTGTAGTGTGCTAAGCAACGGCGCAATGCATTACACCGCTAAAGATATTCACAACGGCATTATTGTTTCTTCTAAATATCCTCATTGATAGATATAAAAAGTGACAAATTTTGGAAATCAAGTTGCAAAACCTAAATTTTATGAAAAAAAAAACTATAAGTTCAGTTTACGCGACTTTTGATTTTTATGTACAACATTTTTTTTTGTGAAAATGACCTAAACACATATCATTTTTTTCCTTCATTTGGCCTCAAAAATGAGTTATTAAACTCTTTCGGGCTCCTCGTGTTACACCTTGTATAAAGGCGACGTTTTAAAGATAATAGTACATTACTATAGAGGCCGGGAAACGTAGGGTTGCAGGCCAAGTAAATATAGACGGCCCAGCTTAGCGAGGTCTGATAGGGATACGCGGCCGGCAACCCCGTTTCTCGCCGAGATTTGTATAGTGCTTTTCTCAAACTTGCAATGAAAAAAAAAAAAAAAATAGGATAATGATGATGATTGATGATGATGATTGTTATTATTACTTTCGGGTTATCAAAAGGGGAACGAAAATTTGATCATTTTAGGAGATACAGCCCTATAAAGATTTCTGCATGACTGAAAAAAATAACTATATATAAAATAATGACATTTTTGTTCCCCTTTGAAATCCTGTAGTAATATTTAACAATCACAAAAGAGAAAAAAAACACAAATAATACAAAAAAGAAAAAAAAACAATGGCAGAATTTTGCTTATAGGGTTTTTATGGTTGAATGCCAAGACGTGCCATAATTTGACGCTTAAAAACAAAAGAACGTTGTCTTACACGCCTAGGTGTGTAAGGCAGTATGAAATTCCTTTACATATCACCTTCACTCATCGCACCTGATAGTATTTCCGGACCTAATTTGAAGTAAGTCATGTCAACATTTCATTACAAGTTTGAGAAAAATGTATGACCGTGTTGACAGAATAACGTGAAGTCGGAGTCGTTGTGCGTGCCCTGCGGCGTACAGTTCCGGAGTGTGGACGCGCTGAACAGGCACGTCAGCTCCGCGGGGGACCACTCCTGTAACACTAGCTTAAGGTAACTGTTCCTATGATATTTATTTATTTAAACTTTTTTTTTTTTTTTTTTATACTACTTCGGTGGCAAACAAGCTACGGCCCGCCTGATGGTAAGGCAGGTAAGGCAGTCTCCGTAGCCTACGTACGCCTGCAACTCCAGAGGAGTTACATGCGCGTTGCCGACCCTAAACCCGCCCCCCTCTGAGCTCTGGCAACCTTACTCACCGGCAGGAACACAACACTATGAGTAGGGTCTAGTGTTATTTGCAGACCTCGGACAGGGTGAGCTGTTTTAAGAGTTTGCATAATATGAACATACCTACGTAGTCATTCAATGGCAGATGTGATGTAATTGAATAACGAATTAAATTATTCTAATTAGATCTTTACATAACTAGCAAAACAAATTAATTGTATAGCAAGCCTCTTTAAATGATAAGCATATTATTTTATAAGCTGGTCTTCGTCTGCTTCTGTCAGTCAGAAATTAGAAGACGTCATAGCTAGAAACCCAGACTTAGATCTGTTTAGGGACTATGCTGAAAAAATTTCGGAAGGAACAGATGTGGACGGTATTTTAATGTACAACTTCACTCCGCTCACTTCAGTGGAAGTAGAAAGGTCTTTTTCCATCTATAAGTGGATATTAAACTCAAGAAGAAGTGCGTTGAAAATTGAAAATCTAGAAAAAATTATAGTTCTTTATTACAATAACCAATAACAAAGAAAAATTTGAATAAATAAATAATACTTACTCGTTTTGTACATAATGCACTGTCATTTTTGTTTAATTATTATTCATGAATTCTTTTTAATATTTCATCTTGAGGCATATCTATATTAACATCTACACTTGGCATTAATGACGTAAAAATGGCTCACTCTGTCCGAGGTCTGGTTATTTGGCTGCGGTTTTCTGTAAGGTGGAGGTACTTCCCCAGTTGGGCTCTGCTCTAGATCTGGAATGACATCCACTGGCTGTGCCCTACCACACAAAGCGAGATGACATTCACAATGCCCATACCTCTCTTATGGACGTAGTTTAAGGACGTACCCGGGTCCGGGTATTTAAACTTTATTTTAGTATTGGTTAGTTTAGGAGCAAATAAATTGTGACAGAAGGACAGACAGACAGACTCACGTTATTCCGTAAAAATGCCAGTTGGCTATCGAAGCTATACCAACATTTATACATACAGTGCGTCCCTAGCCATTGGACAAAGCCGAAATGTACATATGCATTAGGGTATTTAGAACCAGTGTACAAAGTATGATAACGACCGGTGTAGCCGTTTCGAAGAAATTAACAAATTACCATTTTTTACTTCGGAGCAGCCTGTATGTGTTAGTAGCTCCTAAGGTAATATCCTCAAAGAATGGTATATGGAACCTTTTCGACCTTTTTGATTATCTTTTTTATTTATGACACTAATAAGCTTCTGACTTTTGAAAAATGTCATCATTATCAAATATTTCGAACAAATTGTCAAAAACACTGCCAAAGATTAACACAGTATGTTTCTTTTTGTTGTCCATTATTGCAAATAACTTTTGTTCGACAATTTTATTTTTTTATCTTTTGTTCTAATTAAAAAAATATTAACGTCAGAGCATTCCTGAGAAGTAACCCTACGTGGGATTTCAGGGTTTGTCCAATGGCTAAGGTCATATTTAAAAAAAAGTAGTCTAGAATGGCATATATTACAACATAAAAACTCTTATTTACAGTACATATGGGGCTACTTTATAGCACTAGTGCGAGAAGTAGCATATTACGTTACTGTGTCGAACATTTAAAGGGCCATATGTACTGTAAAACGTTGTACGATACATGTGCGAATAGGTAATTCGCAACTCGTGTCGATTTAAAACACTCCCTTCGGTCGTGTTTTAATTTATCGCCACTCGTTTCGAATTTCCTATTTTTCGCACTTGTATCGTAATGTACTATTATTTGTTTTGTATTTCCAGACCGTGTCTCAGTTGTGGCGAAGGTTTTTCGTCGGACGAAACGTTGAAAGAACATCTGAAGATACACGCGACCGACGACTACGTCAAATGTGAAGAGGTACGGCGGTTTAAGTACTCTAGAAAACCAACTCACCCAGTAATAAGTTTTTGGTACAAGCTTTTATCGCTGACTGTACTTTTCTTTCCACAGGCAACTAATACTAAACGAGCAAATTCTAAAAACCCCAAACACAATTAGGTTGCGTTGTTTTATCACAGAGTTCCTATGGCCACCTCCTGTCTCCATCATCAGATCAGCTCGATGGTACCATAATATTGCATTGTCACCCGACTTACATATGTATGCAAATTTTCAGCTCATTCGGAAACCGGGGAGTGGATCAAATTTAACTTGCAAGATTACAAACAGACAACGGTCAGGTGAAAGTAAATAAAAGCTTGTACAAAGGGCCAACTGCGTGTTGAGCCACGCATATCGGATGATTCCGTACCTTCATACAATATGAAAAAAAGTGGCTGTGACAGAATCGGACAGACAGACGGACATGACGAATCTATAAGGGTTCCGTTTTTTGCCATTTGGCTACGGAACCCTAAAAACATACCAGCAAAAGGTACAACAAACAAAACGAAGTACGCCACGTTCGTGACATCTACGTCTTTTTAATAAAAATATAAGTTTTTTTTGGAAAAACCCATTGATGGTACAACCGATCATGTTAAAAACAATTTCCGTAAAAAGTATTTATTAAGCTATATTTTGAGATGAGGAACTCGTACCGCTTAATGGACTTCTGTTTCTAAATAAATGACTAAATATTTTTTCCTACCGCAGTGCAACAGAACATTCGCCCACGAAAAGTCCTACGCCATCCACTACCAACGGGTTCATCTGCGGGTCAAGTCCGCTTCCCGGCGAGACCACACCGACAGGGTCGTCTGCGAGATCTGCGGCAAGAAGTGCACGGTGGGTGGCACGTGAGATTTGTTGAGATTTGGCTCACGTGCACTATAGCACGCCCCTACCAGCGGCATCTGCGCGTCAAGTCCACTTCCCGATGCGACCACACCGACAGGGTCGTCTTCGAGATCTGCGGGAAAAAGTGCACGGTAGGTGACACGTGAGATTTGTTGAGATTTGGCTCACGTGCACTATAGCACGCCCCTACCAGCGGCATCTGCGCGTCAAGTCCACTTCCCGATGCGACCACACCGACAGGGTCGTCTTCGAGATCTGCGGGAAAAAGTGCACGGTAGGTGACACGTGAGATTTGTTGAGATTTGGCTCACGTTTATAGTGGACGCCCCCTACCAGTGTCTATCTGCGCGTCAAGTCCACTTCCCTATGCGACCACACCGACAGGGTCGTCTTCGAGATCTGCGGGAAAAGTGCACTGTAGATGACACGTGAGATTTGTTGAGATTTAGCTCACGTTTATATTAGTGGACGCCCCCTACCAGCGGCATCTGCGCGTCAAGTTAACTTCCCGACGAGACTATACCGACAGGGTCGTCTGCGAGATCTGCAGTAAGAAGTGCACGGTAGGTGATACGTGAGATTTGGCTCGTGTTTATAGTGGACGTCCCTCCCAGCGACATCTGCGCGTCAGGTCCACTTCCCGACCAGTTCACACCGATAGGGTCGTCTGCTAGATCTGTGGCAAGCAATGCACGGTAGGTGACACGTGAGATTTTTTGAGATTTGGCTCACATTTATAGTTTACCTCTTTCACCCTTCCGTTTTGGCCTTCTACTGAGGTGTACAATAAAGAGTATTCTATCTATCTATACACAGGTTAGAAAGTGGAAATTGTTGATATTGCTTCCATACGACTCATATGAAATACAAGAAAATTCAAGGCCTAGATCAACAATTGTCTAATTTCAATCGTAGATTACTCATTTGTCTATGTTTATCCTCTATTGTTTGGAATTAAGTTTGAAAGTGGCAACTGTCAGGACAACTAGATAGATAGATAGATAGATAGATAGATAGATAAAATCTTTATTCAACCACAACTTACATGCTTTGTGACACAAACAAATAACAAGAGAAAAAGAAAATTGACAAGAGAAAGAAAAAGTAACATACAATTTGACACTAATATCAATAACAATGTATTACGTGTCTTATTTTTAGATTTGTAGAGATATTAGTAGAGGGTCATGTGTTGTGGTAAGGAATAGGCGCTGACTCAGCATAAATGCTGAGACCACAGCGCTGATCTTCCGTCAGAACATTAAAACCTACACTAATAAAGGACCAGTGCAGTGCTAGTCAATGTACTTATATGTATAAATATATATGCATATTACATATATTTGTACTGTAAGTATGTAGGTACTGTAAATATTTGCAAGAAAATATGACACGTAGTTATTATTCTTATTAATTTATAAGATGTGAGCGCAAGTGGATAGGTAACGGCAGGTAATGGTGTGGTCAGGTGGGGTTAAGTTTTAGGCACATCGTTTTTGGGTTTCTAATAGGTATTGGCGTAATTTAATTTTAAATTGAGGCTTACTTTTTATTAATATTCTGATTGGTGGAGGTATGTTGTTCCAACTACTGTTCTGTATTTTGGCAAACAAATATATTCTGATTTTAATAATTGTATTGTACATATTAGCTGTCCAATTCAAATTTGTATTAGACTTTACTCATCAGTCATCTTACCATCAATGAATCTTTTCAACACCCTTGCTCATAACAGGTGTTATTACACATAGGCAATGCGGTAAGTAAACTAAGTAATGTCGACCTAGGGCTTTAATGTATTTTTTCATCACATTTGCTAGAAGATGCGGACCGTAAATCTTGAATTACTGCTGCTGCTAAATTAAATTAATTTACTTCCGAAATTAAAAAAGAAAGTAAATACATTTATTTATGACAAAACAAACACGGATGACAAAAACATGTTGACAATACAATGTCCTCATGATGTTTCACACTGGGTATATATTTATATATGTATGTATATATGTTTATGTATCATATTATTTATGTACGTATAATTTTATATAGGTAATTTAGTGATTTTTTTTTTGTCATTTTACTCTGTATTCTGACCCTGCACCAATTAGGATCTTTCGGTTTGGCTCATGGTTGACTGGTAGAGAATGCCTTCTGGCATTAAGTCCGCCATTTGTACCAGGGATCGGAAACCGGTATTTTTTTGTATGGGAACGAAAACGGTATTTTTTCGTTCTTTGTTAATTATTTCATTCCTAATCGGGCAATCTAATAATACGAAGTCGTTATCTAAAAACACAACTGAGTCCTACATTTTGAGTATAAAATAAACCGAAATATATGGTTATTTCGATGTTTTTGCAAAAAACCGGTTCCGATCCCTGATTTGTACTCTTCATGTATTGTGCAATAAAGTTTAAATAAATAAATAAATAAATGTATTAACATTTAGCGCAAAATGCCATAAAAGGGTCACAACTCAGCATTTAGCTGGCAGCTGTTCTTCCGTTGTGTATGTTTATTCATCTTTTATCCTTACCAGTGTAATGAATAATATTGTGTGTCCCACGGGCGGTACAGGAATTACGATCTCGTTTTAATTAAGCCCTGGCCTTCGGGCTTCAATTCACTCTTTCATCAATTCTTCTATAAATAAATAAATATTATAGGACATTATAACACAAATTGACTAAGTTCCACAGTAAGCTCAATAAAGCTTGTGTTGAGGGTACTTAGACAACGATATATATAATATATAAAT
Organism: Cydia pomonella; assembly: GCF_033807575.1. Taxonomy (NCBI): domain Eukaryota; kingdom Metazoa; phylum Arthropoda; class Insecta; order Lepidoptera; family Tortricidae; genus Cydia; species Cydia pomonella. The sequence goes on from NC_084729.1 coordinate 9,219,887, forward strand.
ATTTATAAATACTTAAATACATAGAAAACACCCATGACTCTGGAACAAATATCCATGCTCATCACACGAATAAATGCCCTTACCAGGATTTGAACCCGGGACCATCAGCTTCGTAGGCAGGGTCACTAGATAGATAGATAGATAGATAATCCGTTTATTTGTTTGCCACAATACACACAGGAAATACAATTAATAAAATGACAAAAAAAAACAGATGATACAAAATTATACGAGAGAAATACACATTTATACAAAATAGAAGTAGAAAGGAAATGTTGTGTGCGTCGCAGCAAAACAAAAGGGTTCTGGCTCAGTATTACGCTTCACCCTATGGGAGAGGCACTGATATTCTGTCAGGACCAGATCACGTCAACCAAGATACAGTGTAGAATATGCAATATTCAAAGTTAGTACTTACCTAAATACCTTGTTTATAAAACTAGTGACTTAATTATCATTGAAAGTGAGTACTTGCAAAGTTATGATATTGAAGTGTCAGTGTGATTAGCATGCTTAAGTAATACGTAGTGTCAAGTGTAATTATAAGAAAAAAATCATTTTATATACATTATGAATTACTAAAACCAAATAAAATAATAGTATTAGTGAAGACTAAATTCGGTAATCAGCAACCAGGTAACCATGAGGGACTCCCAAAGTTTGTTTCTCCAAAAGGTATTTTTTTAAATGAAATTTGAAAGATTGCTTGGTTTTCATATGACGAATAGGTGGAGGAATATTGTTCCAGCACCTGGTTGCGAGATACCGAAAACAGCCTGTGAAAGCAACGGTTTTATGGGGATGCGCTTCCAAAAGACAACGTCTGGTAGATCGAGTACCGTGTCGTTTATGGAAAGAGGAAATACGTATTTTGGAGTACAAATATCCGGGCCTTTCGTTATTCAACACGCCAAATAGAAGATTCGCAAGATGTAGATGTCTACGAGAGGACATATTTAATATGGATGCTTTGTTTAAGTAAGGCGTAATATGTCTTCTCGGCGGGATTGAACAACAAAAGCGGAAACAGGCATTTTGGACTCTTTGGATAAGACGGCCCGTTTTATCCAGCAGTCGTACTACCCACTAGGCCAAACCGGTCGTCGTTCTATACCTCTTTTAATACACAATGTTCTAATTAAATTATCTTTTGACAGTCAAACGCCACGCTCGTGTACCACCAGCGGACACACACGGGAGAGAAACCCTACCAGTGCACCAAGTGCCCCAAGCGGTTCAGCGTCTGCCAACTATTGCAGGTTATAAACTATTATATAAACGGAATTCAAATATATGCGTAAATTAGCATTTCTTGTTATTCATTTTCATAGTACGATTATTTGAATTCAGAAATGTCGCCCTGCTGAAGGAATAAAGATCTGCAGGCGATTGATTCTGAAAGAGGCAAGCATCTGCGTTAGTCGATATTTTTATAAGTTTGACGAAATAGTACATTCTGCAACAAGGGGGGGTAAGTGAAATTTTGGATACGAGGGTGGTAATTCCCGACAGCGGCAGGAGTTACACAATGTTTTTCATCACACTTGGGAAGAAAAAACTAAATTTTAATCGAAATAATTCTTAAATACGGTGACATATCAAACATTCGTCCGCCATTTTGTAATTTCTTGACAGGTTAGCATCGAGGGCACAGACCTATCCGGCATTCAGCCACCATAGAAAATTATGTAAAAATATTTTAAACGGCTCAAATAATCAAATTATTTAATTTTAAACATAAACAAAAATATTTAATTATAAACGTCAGTATTTTAAAAGTAAAACTCATTTATGCTATTTGGTTTGTATGAATTATACATAATTTTATAAAAGGTATAACTCCCTAGGGAGTTATAATTTTTTTTTTACACAAATGATAACTCCCGCGGGAACAAAATAGGTCTTTGTCCTTCAGTACACCTGCATGAAATAAGAACTTTTCGAGCAAGTATGATGAAAAAATATTAATATAGATTAAGAAATCTACCTCAAGTTTTTACATTCCCCACCTCAGATAGAACGTATCTCTTTACATTATTATCTAGTTCACTCTTTAAAACCTTACTATAAGGCATTTAAATTCACTTATATTCACTATACCAAAGATATATACACCGTATAAGATAAAAAAAAAGTGCCTCGAAACAGCAAGAAAAATGTATGCTCGAATATATGGCAATATACCTTTGGCCTATACTTTAACGCATATCAACAAAGAGAATTTGAAATAGAGGTGGATTGTCAAAGAAAACTTTGTAGCCACAGTAAATTTACTGCCATCTTTCGACACATGATTAAAACTTTTAGTACGCCATTTGACTTTGATCCTTATTCTTTCACTGTGTTAAATTTGTTCAATATCTAAAAGTGGCGCCATCTAATAGACCAAAGGTCAAAGGTATTACAACCTTTACCCGATGCCCGGTAAGATGGCGCCACTTTTTGATATTTATTAAATTTAACACATATCATGAAAGAACATTGGTCAAGTAGCTATATGTCATTCTATGAGTTTTAGTCCCGTGTCGAAAGATGGCAATATAACGTTTACTTTGAAAATACGCCTTTATACTAAATTCTACTGGAGTATACCAAACACATATATGTATCTATTATATCTACATCGTCGCCTAGTACTACAGTTGCCATCCGTCCGGGTTTCCCCGGATTTGTCTTAGTTTAGAGAGCGTCCGGGGGGGGGGGGGGGCTTCATTTGTAATCCGGGTTTAAAAATTTAAAGTTTCAGGCCGCCCGCGACACACGCACAACCTGTTTAAAAAAACCTGTTGATATGTCCGGGTTCTGGACTCTAAAATCCGGGGTTTGTCCTGGTTTCCAAATTTTAGAGATGGCTACCCTACCTAGTACCCACAACACGAGCCTTATTAAGCTTACTAAGACTATGTCGATTTGTGTAATTTCCTATATATTTTTTTGTTTAATGAATATGTTTTACAGATCCACCTCCGGACACACACGGGGGAGCGGCCGTTCAAGTGCTCGCGCTGCCCGAAGGCCTTCAAGCACAAGGCGGCGCTCAACCGCCACGACCGGGTGTGTGTTGCACCCCTTATGTTCACTACATCCATAGTTATTCACACGCACATATTCATACATACACTCACTACACTGTACTGCCTTCCTATCTTTTGTAATTAATAATAATAATAAAATAATAATAAACTCTCGACACCCCTGAGCCGCTCACACCGGTGTTGCTCCTGGTCGTCTTCACGACGGCATTTTCAGGGGCCCATCTAGTGGGCGGCGAGTCACCGCCTGCCTCGATAACTAGTGAAAACATTGTTATGGCAGGTGTCCGGACGTCTTTGCAATAACCCAGTCTCATTGTCCTCCCAAACTTCAATCCATAGACCGTTATACTGTTCACTTTACTACAATAGTCCCAATGCCTGTTGCGACCGGTTCATGGGTGTCTATTGTTGCGCCTGTGAACGGGTTCCAGCAGGCGTTCTACATGACATTAAAGCTCTCCAAGAGGCCTCTACGTGTTGGATCTATATCCCCACGCAAGCCTATCAAAAGACCGGGATTTATAGGCCCGTGAAATCCAAGGAGATACAAAAATAATAATAATAATAAATATTTTAGGACATTATTACACAAATTGACTAAGTCCCACAGTAATTAAACACTTAACTTGACAAGTTAATACTCATTTATTCCGAAACCAAATTTACCTGTATAGGGAGCGTGCATGAACTGTAGGAGGCAGCACAGGAGCCGTCAGATTTTTGGCGCAAGGCGTAAATGTGATGTTTATTGTTCCGATGTAGCCCACAAGATGGCAGAACCTACTATGCACAAGAAAACACGTGACGTGTAAATGTACATGTTTATGGTTCCGATTCAGGCCACAAGATGGCAGACCCTCCAACGCGCACGGTCCCTATACGAATAAGGGGCTGTATAAAAATCTTAATAGCGTGAAGTAGGCGATAAAACAGCGACATCTACTGTGAAATTGGGCAACTATAAAAACTAAACATCCTACATTTAACACATGCGGGAATTGTCTTCTGGCAGTGCAGAAGGATGATTGGTAAGAGGTGGGGACTCAACCCGAAAATTACCCTCTGGCTCTATAAGACAATAATCCGCCCCTTACTCTGCTACGGTGCTCTGGTTTGGTGGCCAAGAACAAACCTAGGCAACGTACGAGACAAACTACAAAGACTTCAAAGGCTCGCATGCGCGGCCACCACTGGCTGCACGAGGTCTACCCCGACTGCAGCCATGGAGGTCATGCTAAACCTTCCACCGCTGCACCTACACTTACAGCAAGAGGCCAGTCTCTCAGCGGTAAGGTTGCGAACCCTCAAGATATGGTCTAACATCACAGGAGCTCTTCACACAAAATGCCTGGAAAAGGTATATGACGAATTTCCAGTGCTTAGGTCAGGCACGGACCGGATTCACAAACAAGCTATCTTCGATAAAAGGTACAAAATACAGTTATATGAGGACGACAATCATGAAGGACTCAATCCCCGGGAGCTGAGAATCTTCACTGATGGGTCCAAAACAGACAGCGGATCGGGCTCTGGAACCTTCTCAGAAGACCTGAACATGTCGATCACCACTCCGCTAGGAGCCCATAACTCGGTATTCCAAGCTGAGTGCATGGGCATCATAAACGCGGCGGCTGCCATCACTGCAAGGAAGGTAGTAGGATCCTCCATCCGCATACTCTCCGACAGTAGAGCAGTCTTAATGGCTCTAAATAGCCATATAGTTACATCCAAACTTATACACGAATGCCACGAACGACTAATGGAGGTATGTCATAATAACAAGATCACCCTACAATGGATCAAGGGACACAGTGGATCCCGAGGTAACGATGCTGCGGACGAGCTTGCCAGGCAAGGATCGAATGCGGGGGCGATTGGTCCGGAACCGATTCTTCCGATACCATTTAGCAAGGTACGCTCAATGCTGCTGGCACGTACAGGGATACTACACACAGAACACTGGCTGAACCAGACTGGATGCAGACAGGCAAAAGAAGCCATGCCTGGCATCAACGGAAAACTCACAAGGGCGCTCCTGCAACTAGGGAAGGTCCGACTGAGTATGGTAACCAGTGTCATAACAGGTCATGGACTATTTAACAAACATCTTTTCACAACAGGTGTCACAGACAGTCCCCTATGCCGAGGTTGCATGGAGACAGAAGAAACAGCCTCTCACGTGGTGCTGGAATGCAGCGGAGTGACTCCATACAGGGCTAAACATCTCGGATCTCCGAGAGACCTCCCCGAGGTCCTACTCAACGTCAAAGGTTTGATAGGATTCCTCGAGGAGCTGGGCTGGCAGGACTAGCCCACCCCCAACATATCACGCAAAATAGGCGCAAGTCGTCGAGTTGCGGAAAAATCGCCCGAATACAATACAATACAATACAATACATTTAACACACACATACCTTCATATAAACACTTCCACTTTACAACTTACCGAGACCTTTTTAACTCTTTGTATTCGGTTTGACGACCGGTTTGGCCTAGTGGGTAGTGTGGGTTGTGGGGGTGTTGGTGGGGTTGGGCTGCCTACGAAGCTGATGGTCCCGGGTTCAAATCCTGGTAAGGGCATTTATTCGTGTGTTGAGCATGGATATTTGTTCCTGAGTCATGGGTGTTTTCTATGTATTTAAGTATTTATAAATATTTATATATTATATATATCGTTGTCTAAGTACCCTCAACACAAGCCTTATTGAGCTTACTGTGGGACTTAGTCAATTTGTGTAATAATGTCCTATAATATTTATTAAAAAAAAAGATAGTCATATAATAATAACAAAAACTTATATGTAATTTAGTAGTAAACAAAAATAATGATATTCTGTTAAAATAAGAACCGCACCATTTCGATAATTCTCTGAGATTCCCACGTTGTACTGCTTTTTTTTTAATACTACGTCGGTGGCAAACAAAACATACAGCCCGTTTGATGGTAAGCAGGAGGAGTTACATGCGCATTGCCAACCCTAACACTTTGCACCCTCGTTGAGCTCTGACAACCTTACTCACCGGCAGGAACACAACACTACGAGTAGGGTCTAGTGTTATTTGGCTGCGGTTTTCTGTAAGGTGGAGGTACTTCCCCAGTTGGGCTCTGCTCTAGATCTGGAATGACATCCGCTGTGCTGTGCCCTACCACACAAAGCGAGATGACATTCACAATGCCCATACTTCTCTTTTGGACGTAGTTTAAGGACGTACCCGGGTCGGGTGCTTCTCTTGTAATGCCAAATTATTGTAATAATTATATTATTATTCTATATTAGGTTAACAGAATGCTTTCACACACATGACCCCCAACCTTTATTTAACTTACAAATCCTGGTAAGGGCATTTATTCGTATGATGAGCATGGATATTTGTTCCTGAGTCATGGATGTTTTCTCTATATTTGAGTATTTAAAAAAAATTATATATTATATATATCGTTGTCTAAGTACCCTCAACACAAGCCTTATTGAGCTGTGGGACTTAGTCAATTTGTGTAATAATGTCCTATAAATATTTATTATTTATTTATATTCATTATTGTTTGTGTTTTCAGGTACACACCGGGGCGAAACCCTACATGTGCGCGCACTGCGGCAAGTCCTTCTCGCAGTCCAACTCCATGAAAACTCACGTCAACACCGTGCACCTCAAGCTGCCCGCGCCCTACCGCCACCGGAGGAACAAGGCCGAATAAAATACGAGAAAACAATTTTACAGTACATATGGGGCTACTTTATAGCACTAGTGCGAGAAGTAGCATATTACGTTACTGTGTCGAACATTTAAAGGGCCATATGTACTGTAAAACGTTGTACGATACATGTGCGAATAGGTAATTCGCAACTCGTGTCGATTTAAAACACTCCCTTCGGTCGTGTTTTAATTTATCGCCACTCGTTTCGAATTTCCTATTTTTCGCACTTGTATCGTAATGTACTAATTTAGAAAATGTTTTTGTATTGTTTCTCTCAATAAAACTGTAAAAACTGAAAAAAGTCTAAATTTATTGCAGCTTTCGCAAATTGTTTATTCCATTGTTTATTGTTTACTAAGAAACAAACGGTTGCATACATATACAATTGAACAGAAATATATGGTAATATTAAATTAAACCTACAGTTTCCTTAATTAAAGATAACAATAGCTAATTACATTTATAAATACTTTAAACAAACAGATCTGAGTTGTAACTGAATGTATTTATCCGGGTACAGTCAAGGTCGTAAAATTACATTATCAGTAGTGATTTAATTATTTAATGCCTTCCCTGTACCATAAAGTAATAATAATAATAGGTTAGGTTTTTTATAATGTGTTTATATATATTTTGTATTGTTTTGTAAGTGTTTTTATATTTTACTTTTATATTCATATTATAAATAACCTAGCCTAAGACCAAAAATAAATAAAGGAAATAATAATAATAAAAAAGTATGCTGCAATCAAACATACAATAATCACATCACAGGGAGAACATCCTAATTATTGTTGTTTGAATGCTTTCTTAACATCATATATCGAGCAATTAAATATATCGACTTCAGACAGTTTTGAATTATTATTAAATAACTTGCAAGCACGCCTAACATAATTATTATGTGCATAATTGGTTCTAGTTTTAGGTATTGCGAACAGCTCCCTTTTGCGACACATACGTTGTCTTCTGCGAGGCACTTTGAACAAAATCTCTTGAAGTAGCGAGGGAACATCTAGATGTGAGTGAATTATTTTGTAAAGAACAACAGCATCGTAACAATCACGTCGATCACTTAGCTTCTGCATAATGTGATGATTTAGGGAATCATCATAATTTACATAGGTATGGCCAGTTCTGAAATCTAGTGATTTAATAAATTTTTTCTGTAGTCTCTCAATTCTATCTGAGTGAAGAGCATAAAAAGGTTTCCATACTGCGCACGCAAATTCAAGATGACTTCGAACAAAGCTATTGAAAAGAATTTTGTAGGTCAAAGCATTTCGGAATGGCTTCCCTACGCGTAAAATAAAACCTAGTTGCTTATAGCATTTTTGTAAAATGGTGTCTATGTGTGGTGTGAAAGTCATTCCGGAATCCATAATAATACCTAAATCTCGAATCTGCGACACTCTATGCAGATTTCCATTAGATAATGTATAATTAAAATCAAAATTAATCTTTTTTTTGGAAAAAGTTATTACAAAACACTTATCATAATTAAGAAGAAGCTTATTTTCTTTACAATATCTCTCTACATTGACTAAATCTTCCTGTAATAATTTACAATCTTCTCGATCTTTAATAATTCTGAATAACTTGGTGTCGTCTGCATAGAGTAATATGTTTGAATGCTTTACATATTCCGAAATATCATTGATAAATAAGGTAAATAGCAATGGGCCCAGATGAGATCCTTGAGGTACTCCAGAAGTTATATACTTGATTTGAGATGTAAACCCAGAAAGAACTACAGCCTGGCACCTATTTTCAACATAAGATTTTATCCATCTAAAAAGATTACCGTGTATACCGAGACGCCAAAGCTTGTGTAAGAGTGTGCTATGGCAAATCTTATCAAAAGCCTTGGCAAAATCGGTATAGACGGCGTCTACACTAAACCCTTCGTCCATGGCATTTAAAATTTCATTTGTGAAAGTAAGTAAGTTACTATCTACGGAACGTCCCTTATAAAAAACCATGTTGATGGTGGCTTATATGTAGACGAGCAGCATTAAAAAGCTGATGAGTGACGATCTTTTCGAGGATTTTGCTAAATTGGCATAATTTAGATATTGGACGATATTTTTCAATGTCAGAAGAAACGGGGCCTTTCGGTATTGGAGTCACCCATGCCTGTTTCCAAATTTTGGGAACACAGGCCTCATCTATGGATTTGGAAAATAATAATGTGATAGGTTCAGCTAGTGACGAAGAACAATTTTTAATTAAAAGGGGGTGTATCCCATCTGGACCAGCGCCCTTGTTGACATTTATTGTGTTTAAGTACTTTAAGACTATATTGCGGTTAATTTCAATGGAGTTTAAATCAATCGGAGGATTGCAGGGTGGATCTAAACTAGACATGTTAAAAACATTTGATGTGGGGTTTTCAAAAACTGAATGAAAATGATTATTAAATAAATCACAAATGCTTTGTACATCGGAGGCGACAGACCCTTTATAGTGCATTAACTGTGGGAGCTTATCTTTTTTAAATATAGATTTTATATAGGTCCAGAAAAAAATTAGGATATGTTTTAATTTTCTGTTCCGAAAAAGATATGTAGTTCTTGTAGCACACCTTTTCAATTTTTTCTGCTCGTTTACGTAAAACTTTGAAGCTATTATAGTCGAGAGGATTTCCATACAGTTTCCATAATTTGTGGTACTTGCGCTTTTCGTTCAGCACTTTACGAAGGCATCGACTATGCCAGGGTGGTACAGAGGTTGATGAACGTAAAACGCGTCGCGGTACGTATTTATTAATTAAGCTACGTAATAAGTTGTAAAACTTCGTGGTACAGTCCTCCATAAGCATACCTTTAAAGAAAATATGCCAGTCTATTTTTGATAGTTCTACATTAATATTTTTATAGTCAGCGGCGTGAAAGTTGTAAACAAAATTAGGCGATAGCTTAAGACTAGGTGTATATTTAAATTGTAATTTAAACGTTAGCGATTTATGATGAGAATCTTCATATACAAGTGGTTGTTCAGCTACTTCTACACTGCAATCGCAATTACAAAATATTAAATCTAAAATTCGATTATTGCTATTAGAAAAACAACTAAATTGATTCAGAGATGTAAATGATATAAACTCTTGCATTAAATGTGTTAAATAGCTACCATTCGATAATAATTGCATTCCGGGCGTGGATGCATGAGGTATCCAATGTGCTTCAGGTATATTAAAATCACCAGTGATCAGAAATAGATCATTTGGGCGTTCGATTACGATTTGACCACAAATGTCGACAAATGACTTGAAAGCATCTTTATGACTCGCGCCAGGAGGTATATATATACAGGCGATATTTAAGAACCGTTGATTACATTGATTACCGGGCGTTAATAGACCTGTACCAGGTTCAAGTGGCACGGATACCCACACGCAGTCACAATAAGAACGCGGGGGCACGGGCCAGTCGCGGCTGATCGGTTTGTAATCAGAAAGAACCGCTATCGCCACACCCCCTCCCCGCGTCGCCCCGCTATCAGCTTTTGACCGATCGCAACGAAAAACGTTATATCTATTGTCAAAATATTCACCATTATAGAAGTTAGGGGAAAGCCAAGTTTCTGTTATGCATATAATATCAAAATTCGCTAATGATACTCGCGAGAAAAATTCAAGAGATTTTGTTCGTAAGCCTCTTACATTTTGGTAATAACCTATAATAGTTTTAGCTAACACGATAATACGCAATTAAAAAGAAAAAAAAAGCGTGTTGGAATATTGTCGCTTTAAAGGAGTCTATTAACAACAACACAATTCGATACATTGTAGTGCTACGTATGAGGTAAACAGTTATTCTTATTAATAATACACATTTAGGCGTTTTTAATACTATCAAGTTACAATCGTAAACATAATCGTTGCGCGCTATAAAAAAAACGTCGATAAAACAATTAACTCTAACTAACAAGTATATATGACCCGGCCAAAATAATTGTAAAGTATATAGTCACTTGAGTTTTGTAAGGACAGCATCATCGTGAATATGAATTATTTTACTAGTTTCGTTTTTGCGCATAAAAATCTTGCAGTCTCTCGTCCACAAAAAAGAATAATTAAGTTCAATTTTGATCTGCCTCGCACGCTTGAGCAGCAGTTTATTAGCCGGTGTAAGATGGTCGCCCAGGAACAGGGGGGTCGCAGGTCCCGGCAAATCGATGTCGGCGGTTGTCAGCCCGCGGCGGGCTCGGACGGCCGCCAGCAGAGCGTCCTTGCGCCTACGCTGGGTGAACCGGACTATAATAGCAGCTGGCCGAGTGTTTTCCTGACCCTTGTCGGTTTGAAAGCGCCGCACCCTATGCACTGAGTCAACGTCAGCATCAGAAAGTGTGTAGCCAACGCGTGAAGATATGTTGCTTAAGATAGTAAATAGGTTTTCTCCTTTGTGGAACGGAACCCCGGAAATCTCAATGTTGTTGAGTAGCGAATATTGTTTCATCCTGTCATTTTCAGCAACCAGGTTTTTAATAACGTTATTAGCCTCGCTGAGGCTTTTTGGGAGGCCCGACAAAGCGTCATTTTTCTTTTCAATAAAAGTGACCCTGTCGTTAAGATCCGATAGTTCCGTTTTAATGGCTGTTTGTTCAATAATTATTTGGTCGGCTTTAGACATAACACTAGATATTTGACTTTTAATATCCGATGTTAAGGCGTGATGCATGTTTTGTAATTTCACGTCCTGGGCTGCGCTAGAGGAGGCGAGATAAGCCATAATGTCCTTCCGAAAGTCCGCTAAGTAATGCATAATACTCGTATCAGTGCCGAGTTCTGGCTGTTTTCTCTTTCTTGTGGTTATGTTTGTGGCATCGTCCTCGCTGGTGCTTAACTTTGTGAGATCTGGCTGCGAACCCCCAGCTGGTAATGAACCACCTAGAGTATTAAGGGAATCCGCCATGTCTTCAATTTGGAGTCGGTAGAAATAATATAAGTCGAATTCCTCAGTTAGCCGTCGAACCAGACTCGAGTCCAGAGGACAAACGCACTTATTGCACGGATAATAAGATTTAATTTCACTTATTTGGGAAGACACACAGTACAGAGATAAGAAACTTGCAGCACTTTAAAACGTCACAACACAATCAGGCTCGCGAACAATTTTGAGCCTTAAGTACCGTAATTAAGATACAGATAAGCTTGTTTTGAATATAATTGCAACTTGAATAATAAAATGAAGTGGAGCTATACGTCTGCTCTTGATCTTAGCGAGTGGCGAGTGAAATTGCACAGGGCTCTCAACTTTTTTTACTTGCAAATATGGAATAGAATAATTTTTTATTCGTAGACACAAACAAGACACATTAAATTACATGATATAACAAAAACAAAGGAAGTATAAAGTGCCACGAAATGGCCTCATCTCAGCATGTTGCTGGTGGCTTCCAGCGCTGATCTTCCGATGAGACCATCGAGTGAGAAAAATCACGAAAGGTAACAGACAAGAAGGAAAAATACTTAAAATAATATAGAGTGAACAAATTGAAAAATAGATAAAAGATAACGACTAAATTCTGCATTAGCTGTTTGAGCAAGAAAATCTGGTCCATCGTGCTGCGATTTCTCCGGAAGCCACATTGGTAGTCTCCGAGGATTTTTTCCGCATATGGCTCTATCCTCTTTAGCAACACGTTGGACGATGGACCAGATTTTCTTGCTCAAACAGCTAATGCAGAAGAAGTGGGAGTACGCACAAAGCATCCATTCGCTGTTTGTGGACTTCACAAAGGCCTATGACAGTATAGACAGGGGCACCTTGTACTCCATTCTTGCAAATTTCAACATCCCCAAAAAACTAGTAGCCATAATCACCACAGCAACGAGGGAAAGCAGGATGCGAGTTAAAGTTGGCGGCGAGTTGTCAGAGGAATTCACGGTGACTACCGGTCTAAAGCAAGGGGATGCTCTATCACCTGTGCTCTTCAACCTAGCTCTTGAACATGTTGTCCGAAAAGTACTAGAATTGGACATAGGAGTTGAGTTGAACGGCAAGCACAAGGTGGTAGGGTACGCCGACGACCTAGCTTTATTAGGGGAAAGCCGTGAACAAGTGGCGAAAGCAGCTAGTGTCCTGGAACGAGAGGCTTCTATGATAGGTCTCAGGATCAACCAGTCGAAAACCGAATACCTCCACATGAAACGGTACAAAAACACACGCGTCAAGCGTGACAGTCTTCATGTTGGAGGCACCGTTTATCGTGGAGTTGACAAATTTCGGTACCTCGGATGCACGATTACCGACACAAACACCAGAGAGGAGGAGATCAATATACGCATCCAAAACGCCCTGCGATGCAGCGCAGCCCTCCATAAGGTGTTGGCGTCCAAGCTTCTCAGCAGAAATACTAAGTTACGGGTATATAAAACTATAATAAGACCAATCCTTATGTATGGCTGCGAAGCTTGGACACTAACACTGAAAGAAGAGAGTCAGCTCCTGGTAGCGGAAAGAAAGGTGTTACGGAAGATCCTGGGACCTATCAAAAGAGATGACGGCACCTGGAGGATCCGTAAGAATGCCGAAATCGAGGAGTTAGTGGCCGAACCCAATATCATCGGCGAAACGAAATGCCACAGACTTCGCTGGTTCGGCCATTTACTGAGGATGGGTGAGGATCGAGGTGTTAAGAGAGCTTATTTGGGACAACCGACTGGTCGCCGTCCAGTGGGTCGGCCCAGATACCGCTGGAGCGACAGTGTACAGGCGGATCTGTGCCAACTCAAAGCCGACAACTGGCAGGAAGTGGCACAGGATCGGGACAGGTGGCATTCTCTCGTTTTGGAGGCCAAGACCCTCTTTGGATCACTGCGCCACAATAGTTAGTTAGTTAGTTAGTTAACGACTAAATTAAGTAAAGATTATTTATATTCACATATATAATATGGATTCACATGTCTCCTGGGACTCCAAATAACATACCAAAAATAGAGCTTTACTCGCGCTTTACTTTTTAGGGTTCCGTAGACAAAGGGTAATACGAGACCCTATTACTAAAACTGCGCTGTCCATCTGTCTGTCCGTTTGTCACCAGGCTGTATCGCATGAAACGTGATAGTTAGACAGTTGAAATTTTCACAGATAATGTATTTTTGTTGCCGCTAGTAACAACAAATACTAAAAAGTACGGAACCCTCGGTGCGCGAGTCCGACTTGCACTATACAGGATATACTGGTACGTAAATTATATATTCTAAAAACAAATCGAGTTATTAATGTTCATGATCCCAAAGTGTCGATCCAAAAAAATTCAAAACTCACCTTAGTAGGAAATCCCTCCTAACCCCTATTACGGGGTGAGCTGAGATTTCCTACTATTTCGTATTTATCTTTAAAGTTATGAAATGGAATCACACAAAAACATAAAAGAAAACTAAAATTCAAACGACCAGAACATTTATTATGTATAAAAATCAGTTTGCCACATGTAAAATGCCGAATACAATTTCATACCTTTTGGCGTCGAGACCCTTGGCCCGTGGGGTCCAAGTGCCCTTAAGCTCTTTAAGGACCTTTCAAAAAGGTTAGCAGAGGTCACCGGCGACCGCAGAGCTGGCAGCTTCCTCGCTCAAAGAATTAGTCTTGCAATACAGCGAGGAAATGCTGCCAGTATCTACGGCACCATGCCGCAGGGGGATATTTTTTAGTATTTTATTTTAAGTTTAGTATTATTTATTTTTAGATTTAGGTTTTAAGTTTTATAGTGTATTCTACAAATTGTATAGTCATGTTACTCGAAATAAATATATAATAAATAAAGTTTTATCGAGGTTTGAATGTCAGTTTCAGTTCTGTCCCTACTCACCCCATTTTAAGGTACTTGTATTTTCTTTTCAGGAAAAAAGTGTCTAGAGATGGGCCTCAAGATTGCTATTTAAATTTTTGGCAACCAAATTGTGATCTAAAAAAGCGCTACAATTTTTCAAAAACTCCTGGCCGAAAACAACACCATAAAAATAGCTTTTTGGCAAAAATTTCATTTTGGTACAAGCTTTTATCGCTGACTGTACTTTTCTTTCCACAAGTAACTAATACTCATCGAGACAATTCTAAAAATCCCAAACACAATTAGGTTACGCTGTTTTATCACAGAGTTCCTATGGCCACCTCCTGTCTCCATCATCAGATCATCTCGATGGTACCATAATATTGCATTGTCACCCGACTTAAATATGTATGCAAATTTTCAGCTTCATCGGAAACCGGGAAGTGGGTCAAATTTAACTTGCAAGATTTGATTACAAACAGACAACGGTCAGGTGAAAGTAAATAAAAACTTGTACCGTAAAACCACCCAACTATAGTCCAAAGCTCCCAACTATGGTCCACAAATAAACTCAATTTTTCTCGTTCAGGTGTGTATTTTACTATATTTTTATATTTCTAAGGCAAAGTATGTTTGTAAATGGAAGGTAAAACTAGGAGTAAACCAAAAGGAACATTGGTATATATACTTAATTTCCTTTTGAACTTGTGGACCATAGTTGCAGTATTGGACTAGAGTTGGGTAGTTTTACGGTAAATAATTTGTTTTGATTTTTAGTACTTTTTTACACTGGCTCAGTGACCCAAAAACATTGACATAGATCTAAGGATGGGCCTTGCGAGCACTAAGAATGGTGCTAGTTCAGTGGTGTCATTCACGAATTCGAGCCAATCGTGCAGTCTAACGCAACTAGTTGCGACCAATCGCGTACTTGGTACGAACTCATCAACCAATCATGTTGCGACGTTAGACTGCACGATTGGCTCGAATTCGTGTGCGTGACACCGCTGTACTGTTATCGGTGAAATATTTGAAATACTTATCTACTCAAAATTTTGTTATTTTGTCTTAAAAATTCTCATGATTATTAGGATAATTTCACGATGGGTAGTCAGTTAATTAGGGCATACACAACTTTTTTGCTGGCTATGCATGCATTCTGGTCGTGTTCCGTTATAATGCATAATTTTGGTGTCTAAAATAGCTTTAGGATAGAACGGATCACGTTTATAATACGGCACACCTTCTCTGTTCACTTCCACCAAAAGCTTGACAAGGCAGGCACAATGCCACGGGTTATCGTAGAAGTAGAAATGTTTAAGATTCACCCCTGTTTTTTTAAGATTGGTCACGAAACCCTCTGGTAAGAAAGTTAATCTATTATTATCTATTTGTAGATTTTGAAGCATTACATTTCTTTCGAATAATTTGTTTGTTATATACCTAATTTTATTACCACTTAAATACAATTTTCTCAATTCAGGCAGAGATGCAAATATATCGGGGTGAATGTAGTCGATTTTATTGCGAGATAAGTATATCTTTTGTAACTTAACGCAAGCAGAAAACGTCATAGCGTTGTTTAGTTCGGTAACTAGATTATCACCAAGTATTAGCTCGGTCAGTTTGGGGCAAGATCGCTGGTCAAAGATGGGCAACTCTCTAATCTTGTTAATATGTAAAAACAGTTTAGTTAATGTAGGAACGGAGTGCAATATAGCTAGGTTTATGTGTTCAATGTTATTTGCAAATAAATGAATTTCATCTACATTTGGAAGGTTTTCAAAGTCGTCAAGGAAGATTTCGACATCGGTGAGACCGCAGTGATGCATGTTTAAGTAAGTGGCATCCTCGTCCACGGGATAACGCCGGATTCGCTTGTCGTCGAAGTCGGAGAAGCGCGCTTTGCACAGCTCTGTGGTGACGCCATCAGCGACCGCGAAGGCTGGCAACAGTGCGGCCAGCGGCAGCAGCAACGCTAACGCGGCGTGTACCGCAGCTGCAATGTATACAGAGTTTTGCAATTTGTTATCTATCAATCATTTATGACACAATAACGAAACCTCAGCAAACTCCGAGCTTAAAGCGCGTGGTTGTTTTATTGCGATAGACGCAGTGTTAAACGCGATATATATTAATTGTTTTACGCGGTAAATGCGGCGATAAGCGCGTTATCATTTTTTCCTACTCCTCTACTGTTATGTGTCATTTATGCATTCATTAACACGAATATAGGAACATACATAAAAGGTTTCAAGAAAAGTCCATATTGTCTAATCCTCATAACAGCACTTGTGCTTTTAATCGCTATAACGTTACTGCGATTAATGGCTACCAACCTAACAAAATCACAATGAATACAGTTTTAAACTAAGTGCATTGCTGCCAACTTACAAAATATTCATTTGGTTGCATAGTAAAAATAATTACTTCATAAGTCAGAAACACGCATGTGACACTCGTAATATAGCAACACCCATAGACTACGAAGACCGCTTAGCGTTGCTTGTTAGTCTCCGTAAGCTACGGTGGCCAAAATTGAGAAAAAACTGTCCAAAAATTTAATTTAGCAAGTAGCAAGTAAGAGGGCCTCATGAGTTACGAGGTGTCGCTGACCGGCCCGGGGCGGGCTGGGCACGTAACAAGGTATGCTCGCGCGTCTTAGCTATATACTTTTGCTTTGTTTACCTAAATTAAGATTTATTTTTGTTGACTCGTAGGAAAAGTATTGTATGCAACGTTGTATAAGTAGGTCAAAAAAGGCGAGTGGCGTGAGTTACAATGTGAGCCGGAGCCGAAGGCGTAGGCGAACATTGTAAAGGAATACGCCACGAGCATCTTCTTATACAACTGTTGCATAAAATACTATTACTACATTCCGTTATCGCATGCGTTCAACGCTACGTTTATCGCATAAAACCACGGAATATTATAATGAGGTACCTTATTACTATTTCTGCGCATAAAACAACGACGCACGCTTAACAAATAACTGAAATAACAATGTATGGCAGATGGCCTCCCAAATACCTTCCTAGCATTTGTTCCGGCATTTTTGCCACGCCTGAAAGAATCTGGAGACCACAGTGTGATAATCGCATACGCTTTGGTAATTATTGAGTAAAAAACTGACCAAGAGCATGTCTGGGCTTGCTCAGTGTAGGGTTCCGTAGTTACCATTCTGTCATAATAGGTTAACGGAGGCTATTAGTAAGTAAGTATCATGTAGGTATATTATAAGTATAAGGGAATACCTTCGCAGCGCTTTGACGTCTTTTTACTACGAAGAGAAAACTTGTTGCAATAATTCAAAAATGGCTGGACCGATAATGTTCGTTTTAGTTTTCCTTAAAAAAAAATAGTACATTGTGCAACGAGGGGGGTTAAGTGAAATTTTGGATACGAGGGTTGTTATTCCCGACAGACGCAGGCTGGAGGGAATTACAGACCCAATATCTTACCCCCGGAGTTACACACAATTTTTTTCATCACACTTGCGAAGAAAAAACTAAATAAGCGAAATAATTCTTAAATACGGTGACATATCAAGCATTCGTCTGCCATTTTGTAATTTCTTGGAAGGTGAGGAATCGAAGGCACAGACCTATTCGGCATTCAGCCACGATTTAAAACTATGTAAAAGTATTTTAAACGGCTGTTTAATTAATCAAATTAAATAATTCAAAACATAAACAATGACAACAAACATGAATAAGTGACTTAATTAAGAAAAAAGCTATAGCTTTTTTTTTCACAATCCATATAACTCCCACGGGAACAAAATAGGCCTTTGCCCTTATATTCAGCACACCTACATGAAATAAGATCTTTTTCGAGCAAGTGTGATGAAAAAGTCTTTAAAATACTTGTTAAGCGGACGGACAGACGGACATGGCGAAACTATAAGAGTTCCTAGTTGACTATGGAATCCTAAAAGTGGTTATTAAAGATCCCTACTCAGCAAAAAAAAAAACATGCGTAGGTGACGCAAAGTGGAGATGATTTCTGTACCCTAAAAATGATTTTTTGTAGTTTTTGTTTTCCCACTTCGTCGGCATGTTTAATTCATATATCCGTGTCTAATTGCAGCTAACAATCACGGAGCAAAGCCTCGGATGGACAGACAGACACAAATGGCGAAAGTATAAGGGTTCTTAATTTCCTACGGAACCCTAAAAAACCCAGAAAAAGCCATGGTAAATAATTAAATACAGTATTACTTTGCTATTACTACATTTATACACCGTGTTTTTATTTAATTCCGTTAATATATATATATATATATATATTTTATAAACAGTAATTAAATGTTGCATAAAAGCGTTGTTGTAACACGGGCATTACATTTAACTCAACCAAACAATTGAAAACTGTGACATATCAATGTCATTTCGAACATCGATCGTCCGAGATAGTATTTACGTTTAGTAACAAATGTATAAACTCTTACTAAACACTAATCAATATGTAAACAGGCCCTAAGGCAAGTGTACACGTTCGTAAGGGCCTTATAACATAAATAAATAATTATTGATTATCTCCGAAATGGAGTTAATTAGGATACCGGTGTCTTTGAGAAAGTTACCTAATTTTAGCTCAGGGATGTACCCTTGAAATGAACGGAAATAAAAAAAACACGGTGTATATTAAGTTATATAACTCACCCGAATTAGTAAACATTGCGGTCGTCGTTGCAAAACCACTTTTTGAAATGGTAGGTCGAACATAAAAATACAAAACAAATTATAAAAGAAGATAGGTACTATATTAAGGAGATTTACTTAAATTGTTCTAAATTTTAGTCGCTTGACAAGCGATACTTTACTGGAGCGTCGCGCGATATCTTTGAAAAATAGTACTAAACTTGAGAGACTAAAAGGGAGTGAATTTTCTGAGTTAAGCGCCAATTAAATCCACTCTATCCGATTTCGGGCCCGAAATCGGGCCTGATAATCGTTTTCCATTTCACGGAATATCAGTACATCCTTAACAATATTTGAAATGTAAAAAATACTTTGTCTCTAATTGCCAAAAATGTTCAATGCTTGATAGTTTTGCATATGAACCATTTTTTTTACATTTCAAATATTGTAAACGATGTGCTGATATTTGGTGAAACGGAAAAATATTCATTTTTTCGGGCCCGAAATTGGGTTCTGATAAAGTGTGGATGTAATTGGCACTATTCTGAATATTAATTTAATAATGTCTGATAATGTCCAAGTGTTTTCGCGACAGATAGACCTTGATCTCGCTGACCCTGTCATTAGCGATAAAAATGAAATGATATAATGTGTTATGTTTTGTTTTTAAATAACAGTTGATAACCTATCTGTTCACATAAAACATTTTTTTTATTATTGTTTACTTACTATTGAACACTTTGGCTTTGTGAGCTGGCTCGCGAGTACAAATCCGCCATTTTGAAATATCTGTCTGGAGCATTGGCGACACTCTTCATTTCAATCATACTCGGCTCCGTTCGGCTGAGCATTGCTCCGAGCAGTTATTAGGGTTGGCACAACTTGACATCCCTATGCGTGCACAACCATAGATAAGACAATGACTTGAATCACAACCCTAAAGAGCCTAAAGGGATAGTGCCTTACATTAGAAAGGGTCAGCATGTTTCGTCACTGAATCGCTGTCAAACTTCGGTTTTGTAGGAAGTGTCATTTCTGTACGGTATTCCTATTATTTTATCTGTGCCTGGTGGTGCCTGGAGCCTTTATATATCAATATCAGTTTGTTTTTAGCCATGATATGAAAAAGATAAGACCAGCCGAAATGTCACACCATTCTGTGCGTGTCTCCAAGCACGTCGAGACGCAATAGACGCATCATGGCTATATCCACGTGATAAAAAAGTGTCACTATACTGTCACTTTTTAACACGATTGAAATAGACTGACATTGTCATTAATCATTGTCACTGTCACGTGGACAAGTCCGACCGTCATAACCAGAACTTATGAATAGCTTGTTCAGTACCGCTCGACAAGTTCAACCGAATATTTAGTGCATTTGATCTTCATACATTTCTTGATTCCACGATGGCGGCTATAACTTTTGGTGAGTTTAATAATACAATATCTGTGAGACTGTTCAGAAAACATATAAAAACTCGATCGAACTATATCGATTTTTCCGCCCGAAACCCCCCAAATATAGCAAATTTCATAGAAATCGTTAAAGAGTTTCCGAGATCCCCGAAATATATATACACCGTGTTTTTATTGAATTCCGTTGACTCAGGGGTATGGGTAAGTACGTTTAAGGAAACTAAATGGCATAGGTAATTTAAAAAAAGAAAAATATTTTTTATATGAAAATAAATAATTTTTTGACATAAAAAAGTAAATTGGATTAACCATGTAGTTATTAGCTAACAGTTTGATGAATTTATGTGCGGAATTTGAATGACTAACTGACTGAGACTTAAAACTTGACGTCTGTATTTAATAATTTAATGTTTGTATTTGATAATATTTTAGGAAACACGACATTTATTTTATGTAACGTATTTTACTTTGACATGCATAAACTCAATACAAATAATTTTCACATGCCCTAGGGCCGAGCATATCAAGGGTCAACAATGTTAATGATATCTAATGTACCATATGTTCTTGTGAATAAACTTTCATTTCATTTCATTTCATTTCATTTCATTTCATTTCATTTCATTTCATAAAAAGTAAATAAATGTTGCATACAACAGCATTGTTGTAACACGGGGATTACATTCAATTCAACTAAACAATTGAAAAATGTGACATACGAGTATAAATGTCATTTCGAACTTCAATCGTCCGAGACAGTACTTAAGTTTAGAAGCAAATGTATACACTCTACTAAACACTAATTAATATGTAAACAGGGCGGCTATCGGGAAAATCGTAATTCGTCAATTGCGGGCATTTTTCTCTGTCACTCTAATTACGTCTTAGTGAGAGTAAAAGAGAAAGATCCCCGCAATTTGCGAATTTCGGTTTTCGCGGTAGGCCCCCAGGCTTTAAAGCAAGTGTGTACGCTCGTAAGGGCCTAATAAGATAAAAATAAATAATTGATTATCTCCGAAATGGCGTTAATTAGAATACCGGTGTCTTTGAGAAAGTTACTTAATTTAAGCTCAGGAATGCACCCTTGAAATTAACGGATTATATATACATATATAAGTACAAGAATTGTTCGTTTAAGGGCAGAGGCGTAGCGAGGGGGGGGGGCTAGGGGGGCCATGGCCCCGGGCGGCACATAAGAGGGGGCGGCGAAAACGGTATTAAAAAAAACAGAAAATTAAAAAATCAATATTTTCAAATCAAACCACGAAATGAACTAACGCACCGCGGGAGCGAACGGCGTGGGGCGGGTGTGCGGGGGCGGTCATCGCTACCGGAGTGCGAGCTTACACGTTTGTCCGCTGGTTATAGGTATAACCTATAACACGCCTATAACCCTATATAACGTCAAATCAAATTTAACACAGCGCCCTCTGCGCGCGATCTATATCCGGGCGCCCTCGGTGCCATCATTCGTTCAAAAATCGTGGCGCGATACGCGCGATTCAATGTCGGGCGCCAGAGAGTCGGGCGTAGCTCGACGTGCGTGTCTCGCTGCGGGCGCTTTCGGCGCCCTCATGCAAAAGCATCGGGCGTAACCTGATGCATTGGGCGCTTTGCTGCTGTACAGAAGGCGCCCTGCCACAAAAATAATGTAAAATGACCTTAATAGTTATTTTCCGCCCTCTGGGCGGAAAGCGTCAACTTTGCTCCCGCTGCGCTAAACAAAGTTGCCGTTTTCCGCCTCCGTCGAGCAGAAAAATAGTATGCGCACCACGAGAGGATGCTCTCTTGGGACACAAATAATTCAAATAAATTTGTCTATTTTTTGCTGGAGGCGGAAAGAGGCAACTTCGTTTAGCGCAGCGAGAGAAAAGTTGACGCTTTCCTCCCGGAGGGCAGAAAATAATTAAATACGAAATTATAACCCCATAATTAAATGTAAGGCAGACTACTGAAAATCGCGCTCTAAAACGTATGATATAAGAAAACGTTCTCACCTGAAATAATCATTTACCTTTACCTGAAGAGGGAAGAATAGTTTTGCGATCCTTGCGAAATAACGGTATTTTTTCTATGAAATTCCATTTCGGGAGAAAACGTTTTCCACTAACTAAATCTTGTTAAGAATCACTTTGATTTTGATGTCGATCGCTTCAGCATAATTTATTATAGGTTTATAGCTTTCGCTTTTTTTAAGAATTATTTATTTATTGTTTTCAAATTTTGAAAAAAAGGAAAACCAATAAACTTAGTTTTTTCATTGTCTCAATAACATACCTACTAAAAAATAATGGAGAATGGAAAATATTTAGAAGTGGAAAAACGTTTTATCTTTTTTTATAGACGATCACGTGGTTTATAGTATAAGGAAGGGGGAAGTATAAACTTTATACTTCCCCCTTAAAGCTTATGACCGTAGCATACGACCACGGCTATCCTTTGAATATTTTTGTGAATATTGAATATACACACTGGGAATCCGACAGATGTTAAAAGTGTATTTTTGTGTGTGTGAAACTAAAATGTCATACAAAGTTTTCTAAATCGGTCTTGTTATAAAGATAATGACAATTCTTGTGAAAATTCGTTTTTGTAATAACTCAGTGAAAAACGCATTTATGGCTGCGACTCAAGCCCTATGTGGCCTTACTAAGAGACATTAAAGTTTTAAAGGAAACTCGCAAAATTTATCTGCAAATAAAAAAAAACTACTATTTATAAATAAATAACGTGTCGTGTGCAGAAAACACATACACACACTTTTTTTGCCGAATCTGATCAAAATAAAAATATTTCTTTTTGCTCCTTAAGACAGGAATACGTGGTTAAAATCTGACGGGTTTCTCGTTCATACAGTGTAATTGTACCTATACACTGTATGAACGTAATTAAGTAAATTATGTTACATTGTATTTCTTTATTTAAAAGACGTAAATATACAATATTTTTTGTGTGATTATTTCAGATTTTTTTTTTCTTTTTTTTAAGTTTAAGAGCCAAATTTTCAATACTAGAGTTTTAGTTTTTGAAGATATTGTTTGTATTTTACCTTTTCCATCTAACTTTGTCTTATCTATTAACTACTTAGTGAGAATAGTGAGGTCACAAGTTTTACAAATAAAATGTTATACAAAGCTTTTAATAAAAAAAACTGTGACATGATTTGACAGCTTGTTTTATACTGATAAAAATGCAATACTTACTATATTTTATATTTAAAAGTGGCGCTAGTGTGCACCTGACAAGATCGGCTCTGTGATTTTTAACATTAAATAAATATTAAATTTCTCAAAAAGTGAAGGATGAATATAAAAATACATTCGAGGAGTGTTAACCTACCGATGAAATTGAATGCAACATATATAATGCTGTGAAAAAATGACAATTTGTGTAAAAACTATCAGTGATCGAACAGTGACATTTCAAAACAATGACTTATGATTATTAGTGTTTGTTTACGTTTACTTCATAAAATAATATAAATAACAGATGAAACTTAAAGGCTACAACTATTTACGAACACGCAATAAATAAAGGACAGTGAAATAAGTGTTTAAAAGTAAACATAACAAGTGTAAACGGACAAAGCGACCTTAAACAACCGCCAAATAAAACGTTAGCCAAAGACCAAAGGAAAGTGTAACGAACAGTGAAATGTGACTATTGACCAAGAAATAACAAAGTGAAAAAGTGACTTTTTCTACTAAAAACTGAAATTTTGTAATAAATAATTACTTTGATAATAGAAGTCTACCCTAAAATATAAATAAAAACTGATAATAGCGCCATCTAGCGAAGAGCAGCTTAACTAACAGAGCACAATCGTTACTCATCACGACAACTATAGTGGGATAACAGTTCTGTTACTCGCCGATAGGGGGCGCAAAAATAAAAGGTTTATAAAAGGCAAATAATCATGGAGTCAAGAATCGAACAAATCATGAAAACTCTGCAAGATATTCAGAATGAATTAATTAACCAAAAAGGAACTATACAACAAACCGGAGACAAGGTGACAGAAAAAATACAACAATCATTTGATGAAAAATTTAATTCATTGGAAGAAAAATACGAAAATTTGAAAGAAAGAGTAGACAACCAAGAACAAAGATTATACTTTTTGGAGAAAAACGCAAGAGAACGGAACTTAGTTTTCTTTGGTATAGAAGAACATGAAAAGTCATACTTCCAATTAGAAAATATTTTTCTTGAGTTTGTCAACCAGTTTTTTACAATCAATATTGACTACCGTGATATCGAATCATTGAAGAGAATAGGGAAGAAATCCGACAAAATCCGGCCCATAATAGTTACATTCACCACGCTACGGAGAAAAATTGAAATTTTGAAACAGAAAAAGAAATTAGAAAACACAGGCTTTTATATTAAAGAGGATTATCCCAGTCAAATCCTAAAAATCAGGAAAAAATTGCAGGAGGAAGCGAAACTAGAAAGAGATAAAGGTAACAAAGTAATTATTAAATATGATAAATTGGTAATTTTGAAAAATGAAAATGGGACCTCTGCAAGCAACAATAAAAAAAGAAATCGTTCCTTATCTCCCCAAAAGATTTTGGAATGCCAAAAAGAGCCTTCAAGCATGCAAATACAATCAAATAAGAAAAATAAAACCTCAATGGCTGCAAACAAACAACGGGGAATTCCAGAAAATAATTTAGTAAAACCAGGTATATTAAATTTTCTGGTAAATAAAAACTCTACCGCTTCCTCATAGCAACTAGCGACCCCTTCTCAAGCACCGAATCAAGCACTAAATCAAACAAAACAATATCTCCCACGCCGGCTGGTCACCGAGGGAGATTACGACCAAAACCCTCCAGATAAAAACGACTCTAACAAACTCTACATCGCAACATATAATGTAAGAACGTTATCTTCATACGAAAAATTACTAGAACTATGGGACGCAATGAAAAATATAAATTTCGACATAATGGGTATCTGCGAGGTCAGAAGAACAGGCTGTTTTATAGAGGAACATAAAGAATTTATCCTCTGCACGATTGGTACCACACCTGGACAATATGGCGTTGGCTTCATCGTAAAGAAATCACTCAAAAACTCCATACAAAGCTTTATAGGACTGACTGAACGAGTAGCTCTATTAAGAATGCTTATTGGAAATTTAGAAATTGACATTATTCAAGTCTACGCCCCAACTGAATCGGCCGAGGACGAAGAACTACTGCTGTTCTACGACACAATCTACGAGGCAATGAAATTGTCAGGGAAACACATAATTATCGTTGGAGATTTCAACGCCAAAATTGGCCAACCAAAGCTCGAAGAATACTTAGTAACAAAACAACACGGCTATGGATCAAGAAACGATAGAGGAGAAAAGCTGCTCCAGTTTGCATATGAAAACAATTTCGCCATACTGAATACTTTTTTCAAAAAGAGAAATAATCGAAGATGGACATGGCAGTCACCGGATGGACGTACAAAAAACGATATCGACTACATTTTATCAAATAGGCCAAAATGGTTTCAAAACGTCGAAGTAATCAAAACTGCTTATCCATCTGACCATAGATTAGTCAGAGGTACGGTAAAGCTCGAGCACAACAAAAGAAGCAGAATCAATTACAACAGATTACCCAAAAGCTCATTAAAAACCGAGACTGAAATAAACACATATATAGAGTCCTTAGAACACGCCAAGGCCGACCTCTTCGACTACGACGCCAACACGGCGGTACAAAAGTACCACGACAGCATTGTAAACGTCATCGAACGAAGCCTTGAAAAAGCACATCAAGCAAGAAAAAATAAACCTGGAAACTCTATCATTACCGATCGGACAAAAATGTTAATAAAACGTAGGCACGAATTACAAAATACCAAACCAAAAACTTTATTAGTAAAGAAAGAATTAAGTGCACTCTATAAACTTACAAGAACATGTATAAGAAATGACTACAAAACGCATAGACAGGAAGTTATTAAAAAACATCTTGCTCTATCGGGAAGTATCAAAAAGGCGTATAAAGAACTGACAACGCACAAAAACTGGATCGAAGGAGTTAAGTCCTCGGGAAAAACAACTCAAAACAGAAGCGATATCTTAATGGTAGCAAGCAATTTTTATAGAGCTCTTTACAAAGAAAAAATGCCCCAAAATGACTGTCAATCTGAACAAGACTTAAACTACAATGCGGACGAAATAGAACAAATCACCGAAATAGAAGTGATCCAACAAATTAAAAAACTAAAATTAGAAAAGAGTCCTGGACCCGACAGAATTACCAACGAGGCAATCAAGCATGCCGCAACAGCTCTGGCTCACCCGCTTGCACATCTATTTAACATGGTAATAAAAACCGCTCAAACACCTAAACAGTGGTCAGAGTCGAATATTATTCTATTATACAAAAAGGGCGATCCTGAAGACATTGGAAACTATCGACCCATAAGTTTACTTCCGAGTCTATACAAACTTTTCTCTTCAATTATTGATAAAAGAATCAGCAAAACCATAGAAAATAACCAACCAATAGAACAGGCAGGTTTTAGAAGCGGGTTCTCTACTATGGACCATGTTCATACTGTAGAGCTCCTGATAGAAAAATATCAAGAGTTCAGAAGGCCATTGTATGTCGCATTTATAGACTACAAAAAAGCTTTCGATACGCTATCCCACTCGTCTATATGGGAATCACTGAAAGCTCAACATGTAGAGACTCCATATATTAATGTGCTAAAACAGCTGTACAAAAATAGTATAAGCAGAGTGCACCTAGAGAAGATCGGCCCGCCCATACAAATTGAAAGAGGCGTACGACAGGGCGATCCTATATCGCCAAAGCTATTTATTGCAGTGCTGGAATCAATTATGAGAAAATTAAACTGGAGACACATGGGAATACGAATAAATGGCAAGTACCTTCACCACCTCAGATTTGCTGATGACATCCTGCTCGTTTCCGAACGTTTTTCCGAAATAGAATACATGTTACGTACTTTACAGAGAGCTAGTAGAGACGCAGGACTTGAAATAAATTTTAATAAGACAAAAGTCATGACAAACAGCAGTAAAATTCCACTTATTATCGAAGGTATCGAAATAGAATACGTTAATGAATTCATATACCTAGGCAAACAAATCTCTTTCGACAGAAGCAACAATGAGCTTGAAGTAGAGAGAAGGATAAAGATTGCCTGCAACAAATTTTGGAGTCATAAAGAAGTGCTCAAGAGCAAAAATCTACCGATTCATTTTAAAAGGAAGATTATGGACTCATGTCTGCTTCCATCACTCACATATGGCGCACAAACTTGGAAATTCTCGAATAATGTAAAGAACAAAATAAAAACGTGTCAGAGAAGCATGGAACGCAGTGTTACAAATATAAAGAAGATACAAAAAATTAGACATACACTTATTAGGAAAAAAACAAATGTGATAGATGCACTAGATTATGCAAAAAAGTTAAAATGGAAGTGGGCAGGCCACGTCGCAAGAATGGCAGACAAAAGATGGACTAACCAGATAACTACGTGGCCCGGACCAAGAGGCAAACGCAAAGATGGAAGACCGTACATGCGATGGTCCGATGACATTGCAAAAATTGCTGGCCCAAAGTGGACTCTAACAGCACAAGACCGATCAAACTGGCTCTCTCTGGAGGAGGCCTTTACCCGAGAAGGGGTTCTTGCTTCATAGCGTAGGAATATTCTTAGAGTTATTTAAAAAAAAAATCAATTTAATTTTTTTGTAAATATAAGGAAATTGTTGACTACTTATCATAATTACGAGATATTCCTTCCAATTTTTTCGAATCATGTTGACACTGTAACTAGTTAACTACTTGCAAGAAATAAAAGGCTTTTTTATTTTTTATTTTATTTTATATTTAAATGTAAAGCTTGTCTTTATTTACTACTTGTTTACTTTGGGATTGTCGTTAGACGCGAATACACGCGAAATAAAAAATAATATCATATATAACTTTTTTTTCGAATATTACATATGTTTGTCCGTCCTTAAACTACGTCCAAAAGAGAGGTATGGGCATTGTGAAAGTCATCTCGCTCTGTGTGGTAGGGCACAGAACAGCGGATGTCATTCCAGATCTAGAGCAGAACCCAACTGGGGAAGTACCTCCACCTTACAGAAAACCGCAACCAAATAACACTAGACCCTACTCAAAGTGTTGTGTTCCTG
Organism: Cydia pomonella; assembly: GCF_033807575.1. Taxonomy (NCBI): domain Eukaryota; kingdom Metazoa; phylum Arthropoda; class Insecta; order Lepidoptera; family Tortricidae; genus Cydia; species Cydia pomonella. The sequence continues at coordinate 9,248,648 of NC_084729.1, forward strand.
CCGTTGAGTAAGCTTGGCAGAGCTCAACGAGGGTGCGGAGTGTCAGGGTCGGCAACACGCATGTAACTCCTCTAGAAATGCAGGCGTACATAGGCTACGGAGACTGCTTACCATCAGGCGGGCCGTATGCTTGTTTGCCACCGACGTAGTATTAAAAAAATGAATACTTAATGCAAAACTGTATCTATATTTTTTTATCAGTAAAAATCTTTGTGGCAGAACTTATGACCTGGCTAAGTGATGTTGATCATAAATTGGGGCGGCAAATTTCTGATCGGCCCCGGGCGGCAAACACATACGCTACGCCGCTGTTTAAGGGTATAAGATATATATGTTTAAACGCTGCAGAGTGAGCTTAACATCCTCACGTCAGACTAAGATCAGCAGCGTTGTTGATAGCAAAGCAGAGCGCCTAGCTCGGTATTCCAGCATTCGCTAATCCGGTACGCCCAGTAATTAGCGACTCAGGTGGCCCGCTCTGTAATCCGGCAGTAAACAGTGCGGTTGCATATAATATGTAGAATTTATTTTCTATATTAAGCATGAATGGTAGGGTCATATAGATGTGCTATAGGCGTGCGCCCGTGAGGGACAGAACAAACGCAATTCGACCAAATTATACTGACGCTTTAACATTACTGATAACATACCAAAAACAACCTACGTAATTTGGTCGGTTTATTTGTAACCCAACATAAAAGCGGCCAAGTGCGAGTCGGACTCGCCCATGAAGGGTTCCGTACCATTTATGACGTATTAAAAAAAACTACTTACTAGATCTGGTTCAAACCCATTTTCGGTGGAAGTTTGCATGGTAATGTATATCATTTTTTTTTTTAGATTTTTCATTCTCTTATTTTTGAAGTTACAGGGGGGGGGGGACACATTTTTTTTACTTTGGAAGTGTCTCTCGCGCAAACTATTCAGTTTAGAAAAAAATGATATTAGAAACCTAAATAACATTTTTGAAGACCTATCCCTAGATACCCCACACGTATGGGTTTGATGAAAAATTTTTTTTTTTAAATTTTTATGATGTATTAAAAAAAACTACTTGCTAGATCTCGTTCAAACCAATTTTCGGTGGAAGTTTGCATGGGAATGTATATCATATATATATTTTTTAGATTTTTCATTCTGTCTGTTATTTTAGAAGTTACGGGGGGGGGGGGGACACTTTTTACCACTTTGGAAGTGTCTCTCGCGCAAACTATTCAGTTTAGAAAAATATGATATTAGAAACCTCAATATCATTTTTAAAGACCTATCCATAAATACCCCACACGTATGGGTTTGATGAAAAAAGATTTTTTGAGTTTCAGTTCTAAGTATGGGGAACCCCCAAAATTTATTGTTTTTTTTCTATTTTTGTGTAAACATCATAATGCGGTTCATAGAATACATCTACTTACCAAGTTTGAACAGTATAGCATTTATAGTTTCGGAAAAAAGTGGCTGTGACAGAATCGGACAGACAGACGGACATAACGAATCTATAAGGGTTCCGTTTTTTGCCATTTGGCTACGGAACCCTAATAAAAACATACTAAATTGACGGTGAAGAATAAAACAAATGTGCGACTGTGACAAGGACAAACTATAATAACGCTTTCTCTGCTACTTTCACTGAAAGATACATGAGACTATCCCGTTCTGTCAGTTCCCCCCAGCACTCATGGCCAATCCATGTATACTACTAGATTCATGATATTAAGCAACTTCAAACATCAACGTAAGTCAAAATATCAAAAAAATCTTTCGTTTTCTAATAGGTTATGTTACGCGTATCTCTGTGTAGGGGGCGCCACTACCACAATCCATCACAATCGGGTCTACCACGAAACAAGAAAATCGAAATTACTTGCATACTTGAAACTTGCATAGCATCGAGCGATGAGGAGGCAGATAACTACATTTCGATTTTCTCATTTCCCGGCAGGCTCTATGTAAACAAACCACATTGATGCATCAATATCGTATTTTATTATCTGTGCAAACTTGTCAAAAACAATTTAAGGCACAGTATGTATAAGTTACTCTATGGTTTACGAAAGGTGCTAGTGCTGCACTCTGGCGGCAGAGTATTGCAGTAATACTCCCTATTGTAAGAGTATATAATATATTATCTACTTCATTATCACGATTTCAGGGCCCGTGTCAGCGCTGCTGCTGGCGGCGCTGTTCTGCGCGCACGCCGACAAAGTCATCACGCGCTCGTGCGGCACCCGCGGCCTCGGGTTCCGCGTGCGGCAATACCCGACCGACACAGAGGCCACTAGTCTCATCGCCGACAACTGCCAACTAACTGACGTCGGTACTGCCGACTTCAACGGCCTCCCGTACTTAACCGCCATCGATTTAGAACAAAACGATATTGTACACATACACCCTGTGGCATTCCGATCGGTTCCTAGATTAATGATACTGGATGTGAACCGAAATAAACTGCGCGATCTACCCGTATTTGAAGATCAATCATGCCCTAACTTGAAAGTTTTAAACTTGAGAGAAAACCAACTTTACATTTTAAACAATTCTAAAGCCTTATCCGCTTGTACAAAACTAGAAAAGATATATTTATCTAAAAACAACATCGAATATTTACATCCTGATTTATTTAGCGCTTTAACAGAACTTAAAATGTTGCTATTAAATAATAACAAAATTATCTTCATACATGATTCATTGTTACTAAATAACGTTAAGTTAGAATGGTTGGAAGTACAGAATAACAGGCTGACATACTTACCTAATGAAATTACAGACGGTTTAAAACAGATTAATTTCGACGATAACCCATGGCGTTGCGAGTGCCTCCTGGAGCTATTAAAAGACATTAAGAAGGAAGGCGTTAAATATAATTATTGGATGTACATTGGGTTAAGGCCGAAGTGTGTGTACACTGCCGTGCATGCGTGCTCCCGTGCGCCGTCTGGACTGCTCCTGCCCGGTGCCTCAGTGGCTGAAACTCGCTAAGTCTTTTATGCCGGCTGTACACACTTGTCGCAGTGTGTGTGTGGGGGGGGGGGGGACCTGCAGCGTTCGAGCGTTCTCAGCTCCGTTCGGGTCAGAATTGCTACGAGCAATTATTAGGGTTGACGTTCCCTTGCGTGCACAACCACAGATAAGACAATCACTTTCATTTTGACAACCCTGAATAACCGAAAGGGATAGTACCATTATTTATTCTGTTTCGAGAGCCACTCGCCGAGTCTTGGCAAAATGCCATTTTATGACGAGACGAGGAGAGAGCAGTATGTACTACACACAATTTCTCGGCTTGTCTCGGAGTGTCTCGACGAGTGTGTACAGCCCGCATTAGATATTTGCAGACTAAGTTGCTGGAACGAATTCAATCCATCGATCAAATGCTGCAATGTTGCGCAAATCGCAGGCAATTATCGTTGAGATGTGTTGAGGCCCTTATTCATTGACATATGTCTAAGGACGAGCCTTACGGGCACTAAGAATGCTACTTGATCAGTATGTCACTCACGAAATCGAGCCAATCGTGGAATCTAAGGCTACTAGTTGCGACCAATCGCGCGCGTGATGCGAACTCATCAACCAATCGCGTTGTGGCGTTAGACTGAACGATTGGCTCGAATCCGTGTGCGTGACACCACTGTACTGGCCCCATTCTTATTGCCCGTAAGACGCGTCCTTGGATAAATATCGATGCCCTTATTACAGTTAGCATCATAGCGTGACACCCGTAACCCCTCTAGTATTGCGTGTGTCCATGGGCAACAGTAATCGCTTACCATCAGGCGATTCGTATTCTGGTCTCTATCCTCTATCATTAAAAAAATTGGCATTATATTCTCGAGTTCTATGCATTCAATGATATATCTGCCATAAAATACAAAAGCATTTCGTAAGCGAGTCGTGTAATGCCCCACAGGTAATGTCGAAGCAGGTATTTATATTTACATATAGTCTTTTAGGTATTGGGTGACCTTATGGGGAGATGATGTAAACAAAGGTTAACTTTAACACTGATTTATTCTGACTCCATAAACACAATCTCAGAAGGTTACGTAATTATGTATTTAAATACAAGGACGGGACCAGGACCAGGCGGCGCCGCGATATCGAACTAGTTGATTAAGTATGTGGGCACTGTATGCCTTGCGCTGAGCGACTGACTGGACTAAATTGCTCCTTCGAACTGTATACCGAAAATGCTGACTCTAAATTGCGTCATCGCCATGTCCCTACAGAGTGTTAGGAAAGAGAAGAGTCGTGGAATGTATAGGGCTTGGGTACATTTCACAACTCGTCTCTTTCCGAACAGACAACGAAAATTACCATGTGAGCTTGAAATAGTATATTTTTAATTAATTGCACTAAACATATATATCTGGATATATAACAAATAAATAAAATTAACATGAAATTTGTAGTTTTCATTAGTTAATTCAAAGAGAATCTGAAATAGAGGTGGATTGTAAAAGAAAACTTTGTAGCCACATTATTTACTGCCATCTTTCTTGATCCTTATTCACTGATATGAGTTAAATTTATTAAATATCATAAAGTGGCGCCATCTAATTGATCAAAGGCTAAAGGTATGGCGGCATCGTTTCGAGCGATGGCGCCACTTTTTGATATTTAACAAATTTAACACATATACGTGAAAGGATAAGGATCAAAGTCAAATGACATTCTAAAACTTTTAATTATGTGTCGAAAGATGGCAGTAAATTTACGTGGCGACAAAGGTTTCTTTGACAATATTCCCCAATTTCAAATTGTCATTGGTTAATTCCAATCTTATATTGAGGCTAAACTAACTCTGCACGGTTTTTGCACACTGTGCGATCAAAAACGCTCAGCTGGCTCTATCCACTTATTTTGCCTAAGCGATCTTATTCTACTTAATTTCTTTTTTTTACATTAGGGAAATTTGATCCTATTAATTTTATTCACTGTTACAGTACCTATGTAAATGTATACATAGTGAAACTCTAGGTCCATGGGGTCCCAGCGCACACAAGTTTTTTGGAGAAATCGCGAAACGTCTGGTGGATGTAATTGGTGATCGAAGAGATGGCGGCTTCCTCGCACAACGTATCAGTGTTGCGATACAACGAGGAAATGCCGCCAGTGTCCTTGGTACAATGCCTCAAGGGCCTATTTTAGATACGAGTATAAGCTAGTTATAGTAATCCTCTGTATATATACATTATGTATATTGTTATAGTAAATAAAGAATTTTCATGAAAAAAAAAATTATACAATATCAGGCAAATATAGAATGTAGGATTTATACTACTTTGTGCTGCCGTTTAAAAATAATTAAATATTATAGGACATTATTACACAAATTGACTAAGTCCCATAGTAAGCTCAATAAGGCTTGTGTTGAGGGTACTTAGACAACGATATATATAATATATAAATATTTATAAATACTTAAATACATAGAAAACACCCATGACTCAGGAAGAAATATCCATGCTCATCACACGAATAAATGCCCTTACCAGGATTTGAACCCAGGACCATCGGCTTCATAGGCAGGGTCATTACCCACGAGGCCAGATCGGTCGTCGAGAAGTTTAAGATGTGGTAAACAATTATTTGCACTTGCATGGTCACACTTATAAGGGTTCTAGCTATGGTTGTTTTTATTATGGACTTTTATACTTTTTTTATAATTACTAGCAAAACTACACTGATCACATTTGTAAAGCTTCTCTCCTGTGTGTTTCTTTAAGTGAACTGTCAAACTTCTTTTTGTGCTGCTAGCATACTCACACTGGTCGCACTTGTAAGGTTTCTCATTCGTGTGCTTAATTACATGCGCTTGCAAATTATATCTGTAGGCAGTAGCATAACCACACTGGCCACATTTGTAAGACTTTTCAGCAGTATGTTTCCTTATATGAACGTTCAAAATACCTGGTTTGCTGCAAGCATAACTACAGAGGTGACATTTATACGGCTTTTCACCAGTGTGTTTCGTTACGTGAACTTCAAAAAGATATTTATTTTTGCTAGCATAACTGCATTGCTCACATTTGTACGGTTTCTCATCAGTGTGTTGTTTTACATGAGATCGTAAAGCAGATTTATGCGCTGTAGCATAATTACACTGAGCACATTTGTAAGGTGCTTCACCCGTGTGTTTTCTTACATGAATTTGCATATGACATTTACGGGGGCTAGCATAATTACAGTATTCACATTTATAAAGTTTCTCTCCAGTGTGTTTTCTTGAATGGATCATAAAACTATTCTTGCAGTTACTTGCGAAACTACACTGATCACATTTGTAAGCTTTCTCGCTGTCATGTTTACGTATATGCGTTTGCAAAGAACTTTTGTGCGCGCTAGCATATTCACATTGATCGCATTTGTAGGGTTTCTCTCCAGTGTGCGTCTTTACATGACTTTGCAAGTTAGCTTTTTGGGTACTTGAATAGCTACACTGGCCACATTTGTAAGGACTTTCACCAGTGTGTTTCATTATATGATGTTGCAAATTTATTTTTTTGCTGCTTGCATAATCACACAGGTTACACTTGTAAGGTTTTTCAACTATATGTATCTTTTCATGATTTTGCAAATTATCTTTGCGGGCGCTCGCGTAACTACACTGGCCACATTTGTAAGGCTTCTCCCCAGTGTGTTGCCATATATGACGTTGCAAACTTTTTTTTAAGGCACTGGTATAGCTGCACTGACCACATCTGTATGGCTTTTCATTTGTAGATTTGCTTAAATGCCCTTGGTGAGTTTCGGGTTTGCCGCACGTTTTCTTCCGTTGAGTTTGTCCTGCAACAAGAATGTGTTATTTTTTGTATTATTATTATATATATAGAACAATCACGTTATATGGATATTATAAATAAATATTATAGGAAAAATTATTATTATTTTTGGACCCGGGTACGTCCTTAAACTACGTCCACAAGAGAGGTATGGGCATTGTGAATGTCATCTCGCTCTGTGTGGTAGGGCACAGCACAGCGGATGTCATTCCAGATCTAGAGCAGAGCCCAACTGTGGAAGTACCTCCACCTTACAGAAAATCGCAGCCAAATAACACTAGACCCTACTCATAGTGTTGTGTTCCTGCCGGTGAGTAAGGTTGCTAGAGCTCAACGAGGGGTGGGAGGGGGTTAGGGTCGGCAACGCGCATGTAACTCCTCTGGAGTTGCAGGCGTACATAGGCTACAGATACTGCTTACCATCAGGCGGGCCGTATGCTTGTTTGCCACCGACGTAGTATTAAAAAAAAAGTACACAGATCCACCTAGTTCCATCGCAACTTCAATAAGGGTAACAAAATGGTTAAAATCTAAAACCTATAGAGAAATCACATGCACACAACAAGTATACGTTTAAAATGTGTAAAAACCTTAAACTAAGGTTTAGTAAGTAGGAGGCCTACACACTATTCACACCCTTGCCGACTTATCCATTATCTCAGTATTATATATATACACACATATTTTCGAAGCGCTGGTGGCCTAGCGGTAAGAGCGTGCGACTTGCAATCCGGAGGTCGCGGGTTCAAACCCCGGCTCGTACCAATGAGTTTTTCATTCAGAACTTATGTACGAAATATCATTCGATATTTACCAGTCGCTTTTCGGTGAAGGAAAACATCGTGAGGAAACCGGACTAATCCCAACAAGGCCTAGTTTACCCTCTGGGTTGGAAGGTCAAATGGCAGTCGCTTTCGTAAAAACTAGTGCCTACGCCAAATCTTGGGATTAGCTGTCAAGCGGACCCCAGGCTCCCATGAGCCGTGGCAAAATGCCGGGACAACGCGAGGAAGAAGAGAGACACACATATTTTCGCTCGCTGTACAGACAAGGTTAAAATAACGCTTTTTAAAGCCTACAGTCAGACATTCTACACGAGCAGCCTGTGGGTTAGGTACACCCAGCGTTCCGCAAACGCTCTCAGAGTTCAGTATAATAATGCTTTCAGAATGCTGATGGGGCTGTCACGGTTCTGTAGCGCCTCGACGATGTTTGCAGAGGCGCGCACAGACGGGTTCCATGCCATCTCGCGTAAGGGCTCAGCATCTTTAATGCAACGAGCGAGAAGCAGTCCCAACAGCTTTCTGAAAGGATTATCCGATAGATGCGACTGTCGAATATGGAGGCACCTGGTAGTTGTGACTGGGCGACCTGTACGTTGTTTTGTTACTTTTTAGTTTAGTTTAGTTGTAATTAGTAAATACTAACACTAGTAATTAGGTACGTAGCTTGGATAAACTAACAAAATCTATGGATTGTAAAGATCTGAAATAAATGATAATTTAATTTATGAATTAAAACGTGTAACACACACATACCCTCATTTTTTATTAAATGTACATCTGTTGTGACCTGGGTTCCGGCAGAAAACCAGTGCTTTACTCGAAAGAGTGAAGAGTATCACTGAGCCGTGACCCTTTTGTCCTGCTGCAACGCACACAGTATGTAGGTAGGTACTTTTATTTTATTTTATTGTTTATTAATTATTCCTATTTAGCTGTCTCAATTTTCCTTTGTGCCATTTTTATTTTGTTCCTGTAATAATTTGTGTTCTTTATGATGATTTAAAATTTATATTGTGTGTTTTTGCAGCTGCCAAATAAATGATTTATCTATCTATCTATCTAAACTTAAGTTTCATTTACGTACAATAAAAGTCATGTAAGATTTAGAATACCTTTTGTGGAAGAGCGGTTGTCTCTTAATAGGATACGGGAGCTGAAGTATTTTAAGTGAATATATCCGTCTCGCTAACGAAAGCGGCTACTAAAACTAGTGCGATAAGGACAATGCCAGGCTAGGCGAAAAATCCTGCGCAAAAATCTCAAAAAACGATGTTCAGTACCCCTAGTGTAACTTTGATCGACATCATAACGTGACGAACGCGTTTGCGTTAAGTCTCATTTTGTATAGGATTTTGAGGTTCCAAAACGTCCCGCTTGGCGCGCTCTTTCGAAATCCAATACAAAATGAGACTAAACGCAAACGCGTACGTCACGTTTGGAAATCGAATTTATTTACACTAGGGGTACTGTACTCGACTGTTTCCTCCTCCAAAACTTAAACAAATGTTAAGAAATTTTGAGGTCTAAATGGTAATGAAATTATCTGAGTCGCACTGTTTTTTTTTTTAGGCTAATTGATGTCAGTTTTCAATACCATGCTTAACTTAGCGGCCTAGTAAATTAGGCCGTTTTTACACAGATATAAATAATAACAATCTGTGTTGAAAAAAAAAAACATTGCTCGAGCTTCAAAATCCACGGAGGAACAGTCGAGTACGTTTGTATGGAGAAATGACCACTCCTGTTGCCTCTTAACACAGGTATCTTGAATACTTAAAAAGAGGCACCAGCATGGATATTGAAATGTCTCAATACACAGTATTGTAACCCCTTGGTGGCCAATGGTTATCGATGAATAGGTGTAGGGTTTGTAAAACAAACGCGACGTATCGATATATAATGGCCCCTCTACAAAATGGCCCAGCGTAGGCCATTTCATCAGCGTAGACGCATTTATGCGTTAGAAGGAGGAAGTGATATTGCTATCTCATTCCACCACATAGCTGCGTCCCTTAGACTGGCCTACGCTGGGCCATCATGTAGAGGAGCCCTAATAACAAAGATATCTGTTTAGTTGGCTGTTTCATTTATTTTGGCTGTCTGTCCTTGTCATTTTCTATGGAATGGTCAATTAAAAAAAGGTTGTATGTTGTGAAATCAAAAACATTGAAAATGGATCTATTTAATGCGTTTGACGACCTAGATGATTTTATTGATCGTTTAATGGAACCACACAGATAGACCAATAGTGGGACCGGATTTTTGCCCTATAAGTTTCGATAATTCTAAAGAGTGAAAAGTGATGTTTATCTGGTATGGGACATATTTTTAAGCATATTTGTAATATATGAAGAAAATTTAGAACGAGCGTTAGATATAAATAAGGTATTTATGTATTTTTATTGATGAATTTTGAATATTGAATTAAAGTGCAAAATTTAAGCATCGTCTTTTATAATATGTATGAGGCTTTATGCTATCAAATTTTTAGAAAAAAAATCAACGTGCTACTTTGTCAAACTCAAATTAGCTTATTATTTTGTCAATATTGAATTAAAGTTTGAAAAATCCACAATATCATATCTAAATTCTTAAGTTAATAGGCAAGGCAAAAAATTAGAAGAATAGGATATGTGCTTTACAATTAATATGCGTTTTTTGTCCTGTAAGATCTAATATTGAATTAAAGTCCGTAGAGATAAGTCTATTACTATAAAATAATATATGCAGCCATTTTATGGAAAGGTAGAAATATCTGTGTGTAGCTTGCATTGTAATAGTAAAATCAACTTAAAAAGGCGCGAAATTCATAACCACGCCGCGCTGGTCCGTCAACATGTCGGCTCGGCGCGCGGGAGCCTATCGTAGCCGACCTAGTGAGCGAGATACCTCGCCCCGCCCGCGCCCCCCGCTCAGCTTCGCAAGCGCTGTTTGTCTTTTCTTTCAAATCATTCATTTGTTTGTTTATCGTGCACATAAATTAGATGCGGACATTACATGAATTTAATTATAGAATAAAAGTTATTATGACTTCAAAATGAGTGAAAAATGTTTGATATGTGTACTGTACTGTACTGACTTAGTAACAGAGAAAAAACGAGGAATTGAGCAGTTAATAACTGCGAGCAAATAATATTTCTTGGTGATGGGAAAGTTAAATATTTCTACGGGAAGGAGGAACTACGTTTCCATAAAAAGTGTAGATTATACATTGAGTCGAAGGCTATACCGGCGTACAAAAGACTAATGGAGGTGGTATCAGAGGGCTTACCGCGAACCACGTTCGACGTGTTGCCTCCCTATCATACTTACGTACGAATTTACAAGTGCGACAGAGAGGTAACACGTCGAACGTGGTTCGCGATAGGCCCTCAAATGTACAGCCAAGTGACGATGATGAAAATTACATTTTCAAAACTTTTGTCTTTTGTTACCATTGTGTTAGCCGCCTGTACTTACTTTCAACATATATTAGTAGTTTATGTTACTGCTACATAATAAAAGGCATTAAAATACACGAGTGTGGGTTTAGGAAACGAACGAAGTGAGTTTCTTAAAAAGATCACACGAGTGTTTTAATGCCTAATTATCTTATACCTTTAAACGAGCAATTCTTGTATATATATATTTCCGGGATCTCGGAAATGGCTCTAACGATTTTGCTGAAATTTGGTATATGGGGGTTTTTGGGGGTAAACAATCTATCTAGATTAGTCTTATGTTTGGGAAAACGCGTGTTTTTGAGTTTTCATGCGTTTTTCTTTCGACGCAGAATATGGTCGCTAATTTCGTGTTGCCGGCCACTGTCCGTCTGGTCCAGCGGGTTAAGACGCGGACTGCTAAACGAGTGTTACGGGTTCGAATCTCGCCTGGTGACTAACTTTTGTTTTTTTTTATATGTTCAATTTTATATATAATTTTTTAATTTTTATTGTTTTAGACAAGTTTAATTTAGTAAAAGAATGTAGTTAAGATTATCACCTATACACCACCATATTATAATAAATAGTTAGTTATAACCGAGCAAAGCTCGGTCGCCCAGGTACTGTATAGTTATTGCAGGTAGTTCGCAATCACATTTTTAGCACAGGCATTATAAGAGAGGTATGGGCATTGTAAATGTCATCTGGCTCTGTGTGGTAGGGCACAGCACAGCGGATGCCATTCCAGATCTAGAGCAGAACCCAACTGGGGAAGTACCTCCACCTTACAGAAAATCGCAGCCAAATAACACTAGACCCTACTCATAGTGTTGTGTTCCTGCCGGTGAGTAAGGTTGCCAGAGCTCAACGAGGGGTGGGAGGTTAGAGTCGGCAACGCGCATGTAACTCCTCTGGAGTTGCAGGCGTACATAGGCTACGGATACTGCTTACCATCAGGCAGGCCGTATGCTTGTTTGCCACCGACGTAGTATAAAAAAAATAAAAAAAAACACAATTAAAATATTTCATACGACATGTGCTAATTATTTGTCTCAGTGTAAACAAAAATATATCATAATTATGATATCAATTTTCAAATTCAAAATGGCGGACATGTTTTATAACTTATTTTAAGAAATTATGAGTAGTTTAAGACTAAAAAGCAAGAAATTGTTTCTTGCTTCTGTTTGTATATGTATCATGTAGTATTGGATGTTTTCATTATTTTTGAAAGTCCTCAGGGTGCCGATTACGAAAATGAGTTCCATTATGGAACCCAAGATGGCGGACATTCATTTTTCTTAAAAATCGGTATGGGTATCATCTCCGAGGTTCTTCGAGGTTCCGATTACGAAAATGACGTCCATTTTGGAATCCAAGATGGCGAACATTATTTTTTCTTAAAAATCGATATGGGTGTCATCTCCGAGGTTCCTCGGGGATCCGATTACGAAAACGACGTTCATTTTGAAATCCAAGATGGCGGAAATAATTTTTTCTTAAGTCGATATGGGTGTCTTATCCGAGGTTCCTCGGGATTCCGATTACGAAAATGACGTCTATTTTGAAATCCAAGATGGCGGACATTAATTTTTCTTAAAAATCGATATGGGTGTCATCTCAGAGGTTCCTCGGGGTTCCGATTACGAAAATGACGTTCATTTTGAAATCCAAGATGGCGGACATTAATTTTTCTTAAAAATCGATATGGGTGTCATCTCCGAGGTTCCTCGGGGATCCGATTACGAAAATGACGTTCATTTTGAAATCCAAGATGGCGGAAATTATTTTTTCTTAAAAGTCGATATGGGTGTCATATCCGAGGTTCCTCAGGATTCCGATTACGAAAATGACGTCAATTTTGAAATCCAAGATGGCAGAAATTTATTTTTCTTAAAAATCGATATGGGTGTCATCTCCGAGGTTCCTCGGGGTTCCAATTACAAAAATGACGTCAATTTTGGCGGTTCTTGTTGGTGCAGATTTCAAAAATAGAGACCATTTTAGAATTAAAGGTGGTTGATATCACGGCTACACACATCGACACCCATTTCAAAAAGTAGCGTCCGCCATATTTATTTTCAAAATAGATGCCATTTTTGAAATCCACACCCCTAAAAACCCAAAAAACAACACCCATGACGACTTTTTCAAAAAAGTGACGTCCGCCATCTTTATTTCCAAAATGGACGTCATTTGTAAAATTAGTACACATACATCATACAACATGAAAACTAAAAACATTTCCATCCTCTTTTGGGCAGTTGTGTAAGTCTGTGATAACCCTAGGTAGGTACGGAGACCTTGAGCGGTGTCGGCATTTACGCAAACATCAAAGGCGTCGGCCCACTGTTACTTTTTACACTGTGCTTTTAGTGTGTAAACGAAAACGTCACAAGATATATCAAAAGAAAAGTTATTTTATCTTATACCTTTAAACGAGCAATTCTTGTATATATATATATATATAATTATATTTCTGTGATCTCGGAAACGGCTCTAACGATTTCGCTGAAATTTGGTATATAGGGGTTTTTGGGGGTATACAATCTATCTAGATTAGTCTTATGTTTGGGAAAACGCGTGTTTTCGAGTTTTCATGCGTTTTTCTTTCGACGCAGAATATGGTCACTAATTTCGTGTTGCCGGCCACTGTCCGTCTGGTCCAGCGGGTTAAGACGCGGACTGCTAAACGAGTGTTACGGGTTCGAATCTCGCCCGGTGACTAACTTTTGTTTTTTTTATATGTTCAAGTTTATATATAATTTTTTAATTTTTATTGTTTTACACAAGTTAAATTTAGTAAAAAAAAATGACCTATGTAATAAGAGAAATCGACAATAGATGGCGTTACTCTGTGACAAGTGCTGTAAGGTTAAAATCGATTGTAAATAATAATAATTGTCAGTTCACATTTTACTTTTTAAGTTTATGTACATTATCACCACCATATTACAATAAATAGTTATAACCGAGCGAAGCTCGGTCGCCCAGGTACTATATTACTAACTGTACTAGGTTGCCTTTTTTACAAGTTGGTCCAGTCCATGGTTGCCTACATTTTATATAAAAATCGGTTAATCTAGGCGACCATTAACTGGACCAACTTTTTTAATACGGCAACTTTCAAATAAGCTTTCATTTGATATATCATACGATGAAATAACAAACAAAAAAACTATCCGTACGCAATCTTACAAGGTAACCTACTTGAAATGTATCACTGTGAATTTTGTCTTACATTTATTTCTTATCAGAAATAAATAACATGAGGGTGCACATACCTTATAACGTATCTCTATATAACTATCGGTTATCAATATTAGCATTAGCGGTTAACAACAACATTCCCCTTAAAACAAATAACTATCGCGAGGAAAATACCAAGTCCAAACATCTGAAAAAAATCGGGAAAGAAAAGCTGCAACTGGCTTTTAAAATGGTACAAGGAAGGGTGGTCATCTGTATGAGAATGTGTTTTTTTGTCTCTATTTGACCCAATGGTTGACTGGTAGAGAATGCCTTTTGGCATTAAGTCCGCCATTTGTGTTTTTTTTGTTTGTGCAATAAAGTTTAAATAAATAAATAATATTCATGTAACGCGATAACGAATTCTACGTGAACGAAACCGCGGGCAATACCTATTATAGTAACAACAAAATAACAATTTTCTATTGCTATTAATTTAAAACACGCTTTAGGAATTTTTTTGATGGACCGTAGACGCAGTCAAGGGCACCCCGCTCCCCACTACCGTTGTTCGCTGCCTCCTGCCACAGCGCGCGGCGCGCGCAAACTTGCCGCGCGTTTGAAACGTAACGTATTTAAATAAGCAAGGAATGCATACATATCAGTAATGAGTGTCGCCGTGATTTTATATTTCTAAATTTTTGTTTAGTAACTGAGATCATTGTTGATGATCAATTATTATTAACTCTACAAACTTTAATTCAATATTAGCTATACTGCTTAACCTGAAATCAATATCTAGACAAGCACATTGTCTTCATGTCTAACTTTTTACTAGAATACTAAGTTGATCGATAATATCGTAATTTTGCAATATCAGCAACTCTAATTCTATATTTACAAAATAACTCGTGTTTTTACGTTTACCAGAAAGCAGCTGTTCCAGATTTCTAAAAACTGAAAATTGTACATAAATTGAAGTGTTATTCGATATGCTAAAGTTTTCTGTAACTTTAATTCTATATTTACTTAGTTATTAGCAGAAATTAAAATATTTAAATATAACCGAAAGCTCAACCTTAAAATTTCTAACTTTTTACCAAAGTATTATTTAACATACTCCCAATGACATATCAAAAAAGAAAAAACTTTAATATTATCGAAACCCATTTTTGTTCAACCGCTGGTCAGATATCCTGTGTTTCGACAACGCTCTAATCACATGGAGTCATTTGATGATGAGGGATTTAGAGTTCGGTTTCGGTATAATAAAGATACTGTGTATTATGTCCATTGAATTGACAAAATATCTTCTACTACAGAAAGGTACCTAGACATGTGTTTATTTTCTATTAATTACACTGATATCTCTATCTACTACACACGTTATTTCTAATATAATGCTATGCATGTTGATTATAAGATGTAATGTTTTGAAAAGATAACCTCCTCCAAGGGGGGATTTAAATCTTCTCGGGTCAGAGGTGTAGGGTTAGAGCCGGCGTAGCTTTATTTGACGTTCATAAGCGCATTGTAATATATTATAAACCTACTTGAAAAATAAAATATCTTTATCTTTAGGTAAAGCAAGTGTAAAAATATGGTTGCACACAACTTATACAAAAATATGTCCTATAGCTCTTAATTCGCCCATACAAGACCTATGGGGCATATTTTTGAACAACTTGTGTCCACCCATAGTTTTACACTTGACTGTACCTACCAGCAGTTTACTAAAAGATTGGATCTGGCCATACTCTGTGTATGGCAGCGAGGTCCATTCTTTTGACGTACCTACTCACCGACCAACTACAAACATTAGTTAGGTACATGAATAATCAGTGTATCACAAATGAAAGATGTTTCAGGAATAATTACGCGACGCGAAATTTTGTTTCAGGGTCAGGAAGCGGTTGTGGCCGAGTGGATATGATATCTACTTTCAATCCGGAGGTCGCGGGTTCAAATCCTAGCTCGTACCAATGAGTTTTTCAGAACCTATGCACGAAATATCGTTTGATATTTACCATTAGCTTTTCGGTGAAGGAAAACATCGTGAGGAAACCTGCATACATCTGCGAAGAAATTCAAAGGTGTATGTGAAGTCCTCAATCCGCATTGGGCTAGCGTGGGGACTATAGCCCGAGCCCTCTCACGCATGAGAGGAGGCCTGTGCCCAGCAGTGGGACGTATATAGGCTGAATTATTATTATATGTTCAGGAATAAGCATAGCATAAGCGTAGGAGTTGAAAATAGAGTCATTTTGCCACGGCTCATGGGAGCCTGGGGTCCGCTTGATAACTACTCCCAAGATTTGGCGTAGGCACTAGTTTTTACGAAAGCGACTGCCATATATCTGACCTTCCTACCCAGAGGGTAAACTAGGCCTTGTTAGGATTAGTCCGGTTTCCTCACGATGTTGTCCATCACCGAAAAGCGACTGGTAAATATCAAATAACATTTCGTACATAAGTTCCGAAAAACTCATTGGTACGAGCCGGGATTTGAACCCGCGACCTCCGGATTGCAAGTCGCACGCTCTTACCGCTAGGCCACCAGCGCTTCTAAATAGAGTTCCGGTTACTCTGGTTATAATATTAGCGGAAAATCGTTGAGCATTAGACTTTTTGTTTGACGCGATATCTATTGTCGAGTAGCAGTACTGAGAGTTCCGCTACTCGATGCTAGATTTCGACTGCGAAAATAATAAGCATTTTGGTACCAAAACTGATGTATGGAGTGAGCACTCTATTACTTCTTATTTCTCTATGGTTATGTAAAATAAAAAGTAAATTTAAAAAATAAGTTTTTATTCATTGAATTTGAAGTTTCTTCAGCAACAACTTTTTTTCTAAGTCCCGCATTTCCCTTTTATGCTGCCTTTCCTCTTCTTCAAAGGCCCATTGTTTTTTTTTATTTACATATTCTTCCTCTAAAATTTGCTTCTGCAGTACAGTAATTTCCATCTTAGAATCAGCTACTTTTCCAAATGGCCGCTTAGGTGTTGACTTACCTAAAACAAAAGTGATGTATAAATGATGACTCACGCTAGACCAGCCCGGGAACGGGCCGAGGCAACCGACACTTCATTAGGCGGATGCACACAGAGCGATCATACGCGCGAGGCAATTTCCTCACGCACAAAACGGCCAGTGTAGACGTGCCTCGGCCGAGACGGAGCGCGCGTTTTCCTCGCCCTAGCCCGTCGCCTCAGCTGAGGCACGTCTACACTGGCCGTTATGTGCGCGAGGAAATTGCCTCGTGGCTATGCTCGCTCAGTGTGCACCCGCCTATTTTCTATAACAGGTGATCATTTGATGCTTTCTATAGAAAACCAAGTGTCAGATACCTCCGCCCGCACCCGGACCGGTCTAACATGAGTCATCTTTAGAATAGTGTTTAATAACAACAATTTTAAGAAATAAAATAGATACTACATGCTGTACAACTTAAGGTGCGTACGCATTTGAGGCAGCCTCGGGTCGTGGCACGCAAGGCTCGCCTGTTTGCTCAAATCCGTACGCACCGTGCGCGAGGTGCCTCGGTGTGCATGCCTCGACTCATTTGGACGTATATCCGAGCGTGACTGTGTGAGGCGCGCGCGCGGTGTCAAGTTCAGACTTGTCATTGGTCACGGCGCGTAGGTTTTGTTGACTGTTTTGTGTGGTTAAATTAATTTTTCATTACTATGTTTGCCACTTATTAGTTATTCGTCTTGTCTTAATAATAGTGTGGGATAGTAAAAAATGTATTTTATTGATACAACTACACTAAACACAACCAGTGTTATGGGATCCCAAAAACGAACATTATTTATCAACAAATACTATCCGTCTGTTACTTCTGTAGTTTGGGTGCAACTAAATTAAACAAGTATTCAAAATCCGTGCTTGACATGCGATGCAAGTTGACTCTGTTTCAGCCTGATTTTCAAATGTAACTTGGTGAAGTATATGTAAACCACATGAATCACGATTTTTATATAACCGTTTCATCCACCACCGAGGACATTTTTTCTTCTTATTATGAATTATTCGATGAATTATAATAAACGCAGCAGCAGCTGTTATCGCGTCCGACGCCATTTTGGGCGCACAAAGTCGGCTCACCGCTAGCGCGTTGCTTCACCCAAACAAACACATCACGCGCATCTCGCCGCTCGGGGCGAGCATGCCTCGGGCCGAGCCGCTCAAATGTGTACGCAGCATTACATAAAGCAGGCTATTTTCTTGATCTCAATAAAGGCTTCCACTGGGACCATTTTGTAATTGTTTCGGAACTTGCTTCCCCCAAATCCGCTGCATCCTGAGTATCAACTGCAAATTCAGAGCGGTAATTTGATATAACAATACATATATTAGTGAAGTTTGGCAATATGTTTGCAATAAGTATAAGAAAGGTATGTTTCAAACTTACATAGGGTTTTCTTTGCTGGATGAACAGGTGTTTCTTTATTCTCTTTATTTTGTTCACGATGTATTATTTATAATTTTTGAAACAAGTACAAATAACAATGTATATAGATAGAAAAACTAAAAATCTGCATCTGAAAATCAGCGCTGGGTGTATACACATCTAGCAAAAAAGCTGACACTGGTACCCATTGCCAATACCACAATATCAATATCACACACCTACAAGATGTAGTAAATTAAGAGAAGCTCGATAGCTTCCCAGCATTCTTCCTTTTGGCCCCAGGTTACCGCATCAGTCTTCTTATTTTCCAGAATGTGTTTATTGACATCAACCAGGTGAATTAAAATGTCAACCTCTCACGTGAAATGAATACGCCTCTCACGTTTTTGAGACATTGTTGTAAACTATAAAAAACTGAATAACAAATTTGACGCGCCAAAACCTAAACAAGTAAAGTCGTTTTTTCTTTCTTTGACATTTGCATTACGTTTCACTCCACATAAAAATAATTGATTTCTAAAAAAACTATTTTTGGATCACTAAAATTATTGCAGAATATGCATTTAAAGTATATCAACACGTAACACAAAATAATGCATAAAAGATGCACTTTTAATACTTTTCCAAGATGTAATTAAAAAAACATGTTATATGCTCTCACATGTTCCGTAAATCGAAACGTCAAAATACGATGTTGCCATCTGTAACTTACAAGTAGCAAACTGACACATAAATTTAATGGGTAGACATTTGTAAAACTATTAACAGGATGTTTTATCTGGCAGTTAACTTATTAGTTAATTAGCTATCCAACACTTTACTCAGACTTCATGAAACAGACTTAATTACTTACTCAGTAATAAAGGCTATTTTATTTATTTATTTAATCTTTATTGCACATAAGAAAACACACTGTACAATAGGCGAACTTAATGCCGTAAGGCATTCTCTACCAGTCAACCTTTAGGCAAAGCAGATAAGTTGTAGGCGGTGCAAAAACATAGGTATAGGTGATACAATTGATACATGTACGAACACAATATATGTATTTATATTTATTTATTTTATCTAACTAGAAAGGCAGATGGATACCATGTCGATATTATAGAAATTTGACATGCTTGGCAAATCTCGGCAGTTTCCACAATCACAAGCTTGCAAGAGCTTGTCGCCAATCCGGATAGTGTGGGTTTAACACAAAAAAAAAACAATACAACCTGTGTGGAACACAATTACGCACTTGCAAACATTTTTATACAGGCTTAGAGCTTGTAGACGTTTGCCAAGTCTCAGCAAGCATGTAATGGAGCGTAATATAATAACTTTATGAAGACGTTTGCATTTATTTATGAATGGATAATTTTAAAAGTATATTTTACAGTGTTCAATGTTAAATTTAATGCAGACAAAAAGGAGTGTCCAGGTTTTACAACCCGGAAACGTGTAAATTACACCTGGTACCTAGAATTACTGGCGTCCATTAGTCATGGTGACTGCTTCTCATCAGGCGGGCCAAATATTTGGCCCATCTCTAATGTAAACCAAACAGAATTTTACTTGACCAAGCGGCTATCATCAATGGCGTGACTTTAAAACAGGTATCTGAATTTAAGTACCTAAGGACATATAGTGTGTGATTTTGCACTTATTTTTTAAGTAGGCATTACATTGTGCTTGTGAAGGTCAAATAAAGCTACACAGCTCTAATCCTACACTTCTGCCTGAGAAGATTAAATCCCTCAGCAGAGATTGATCTTGAAACGTTTTGGTCACGTCAATTCAAATTTGATGAACTATATTATGTTTTCCGCGCAATGTTTAGAACCCACTACTGACCTGTTGGTACGTGGCCCACGCCGCTCCGCTCCACTAGCTCGGGGCCGAGCGCGGGCTCATCTTTTACGGCGTGGTCGGCGGCGCTCACGTCTAGCGGCTCGATTTTGACATACACATATGAAGACGAAGGTTCGGCTTTTGTGGACACATCCTCGCACCTGGGCTCGTCTTGTACATTCACATATTCCAGGTCCGGCTCAATTTTCACAACCACCGTCTCGAATCTGGGCTCATCTGTTATGCACACATCCTCGCAGGGCTCAATCTTCACGCAAATACTCTCTATCTCTGCGCCCTGTACCGGCGCCGACTCCATTGTAAACTAAAATTTCGTTTAATGGCTAGTATTATTTATTTAATTCTAGTTTGAAATACATACAAAATGACACACAAATTCCGTAGCGTTCTTTTTTATTGACAATTTTGAATAATTTTGATATTCTTGACGTTTTGTAGGTTTCGCGTTTTGCCCATCGTTCATCGTTGCTGTACAACTGTACAGCGAGACAGCGACCTCTATCGATATATGAATTCAATGTAACGTATTTTTTTTTCTTTGGAATCTATTATTTGGCCAGGGATCCAGAGGGCTTACTGCGAACCACGTTCGACGTGTTGTCTCCCTGTCACACTTACGTAACACGTCGAACGTGGTTCGCGGTAGGCCCTCAGGGACTATCTCGTCTATCTCATTTCCATCTCATTTCAAACATACATAGAGAGAATGATACTGAGGGCCTACCGCGAACCACGTTCGACGTGTTACCTCTCTGTCGCACTTGTAAATTCGTACGTAAACGTGACAGGGAGGCAACACGTTGAACGTGGTTCGCGGTAGGCCCTCTGTTTTCGTCTTACGCTATACTAGTACTGACCCAACCATTACCCAAAAAAAAAAGGGATGACTATAGATGTTTTCTTCTTGTTTACTGGCTTATTGTTTATAATATACTGGAACAACATCCAGCACTAATTAAAGCTACTATGCACCAGCAAACACAACGGTAGATTTAAATTTTATATTACTGGCAACATTCCTATGATGGCTGCATTGGACTGGCGTCACTACCTTTTCCAAATTGACATCAATAATTTGCTGTCAGGAAATTACACTTAATACTGTATAAATCCTTAATGCATCAGCATAAAGGTTAATTTCGCTTAAAAATAATCATTTTGTAAGTTTGTAGCCGCAATAAAATATGACGGCCATTTTGTAGCCAGCTACGCGACAGATCCACGAAAAGTGTGCCATCCGACAGATTATATAAATAAAATCTTAAATAGTTTATCTGTATCATAATGGATAAAGACATTTCTAACGTAGGAACTCAGTACATTATCTGTGAATGTGGTGATAATTTTCCAAATGAAAAGTTCCTGAATATACACCTGGCGAACAATCATGGAGAAGTGGAAAGCTTTCTATGCGATGAGGTAAATAGTCACCATTTTCTACAAGTTCATTGTGATGGTTACAATCAATAAAAACACGCGCTTCGATTAGCCGGTATACTTTATGTTTTGTTTACTATGTAAAACTAAATATTTTCAAATATATCAAGTCAATTAATTTTACTCGTTGTGGTAAAACTTACAGAAGAACCTGCAATAATCGTGCTATTTTGTTAATAGGAATATATCGGAATGATTTCATTAATCAATAGAAATTTAGTTTTGTAATGCTATTATTTAGCCCTAGTAAAGAATCTAAAACGAGAGTGAATATTTAGCCGTTTAAGGGTTGATGAAAACAATTGAATGAAATAAGTTAAGCCAGAACAATGAGGAACAGGTCCAGGCAGTTTTCTATTTGAAATATTTCAAAACCACATTGTTTACATTTACTTAACTACCTAAAGATACATACTATATAACACAACTACAAAAAAAATCTATAACTCATGGAGAAATATTTGTCATAAGCACACAAATAAATGCCCTTACCAGGATTCAAACCTGGTACCTGGTCCTGCATAGGCAGTGTCACTACCAACTAAGCTAGGAGGCTGTACCTTTCAGTGCCCCGAAGTATTCACAAGCAACAACAGCCTCAGCTACCACAAAAGAAGCCATGAGAAGAGAGGAGAGGCTTCCGGGAGACCCGAGACAATCAAGACTTACGGTCGGAAGACTCCGCTGAAAAAGGAACCGGTTGAGAAGAAGCCTCCGGTTCTCAAGCTCAAGAACTTGAGGAGGATAGATTCCATCAGTTTGATAGAGAATTTGAAGTCACTGGGAGGGTGAGTATTGAAATTAGTACATGTTAGGATAAAACAAAATATAATAATTTAATCCATTAACTGCTGAAGACGACAACATCATCATTTCAACATCATCATTTTCCTCGCATGCTCATGGGTGCCTGGGGTCCACTTGACAATGGAATGACCAACCCCTTGACCCTAACACATCAAATACCTATAATAAATAATTAATAAGAATATAATTATATAAATGTATTATGTAACTCTAATCATTAATAAAACTAAATGTGCTTAGGTGGATAGTTATTTATTATTGACAACCTCCTATTTTTTGGTGGGCTTATTTTAAAAATAACTTAACCTAAGTGTATTTCTACCAATATAATTATCTTAAGATAAAGTGATATATGTATAATGTAAAGCGATTTGAACTGTTTGACGTGTAAATATGTTGTGTTTATAAATAAACAAAATGAAATGAAATTGGCATAGACACTAGTTTTTACAAAAGAGACTGCCATCTGACCTTCCAACCCAGAGGGTAAACTAGGCCTTATTGGGATTAGTCCGGTTTCCTCATGATGTTTTCCTTCACCAATAAGCGACTGGTAAATATCAAATGATGAAGAGGATGTTAGTTTCATGCCAAAGGGCAATGGAAAGGAGTATGCTTAAACTAAGAAAAGTACAGAAGATTAGGCTCCAAAATTAGAGACATGACAAAAATTATAGGCGCACTTAGCCAGACCCAGAAACAAAAATGGAGATGGGCTGGCCATGTAGCTAGATTACAAGACGGAAGATGGACCTATGAAGCGACAGCCTGGAAAGGGCCCATTGGTAAGAGGACTAGTGGACGGCCACTGGCACACTGGTCAGATGGCATAACGAAACTGGCAGGGGCCAGCTGGATGTGGGAGGCCCAAGACTGAAAGAAGTGGAGGGTTCTGGAAGAGGCCTTTACCTCCTAAGGGTTCTGGTGTGTTATCTCACAAAAATTATATTAGGTTTAACATCCTAGGTTAAGTATTTTGTAATATTTGCACCCAGAAATAAAAGGCTTTTTTTTATATTATTTATTTATTAAATATCAAATAATTGGAATTGAAAAGTCATTGATACAAGCTGGGGTTTGAACCCGCGACCTCTGGATTGCAAGTCGCACGCTCTTACCGTTAGGCCACCAGCACTCTTGTCGCAATGTCAACATTAATGTCAAATTTCTATTAAAATATGACATTTACAATGACCCAACTTCTGTTCAACTCCTGCAAAGGTAAACTTAGATGGACTGTTTTTTCCCTAGTTTTACCATATTTAACCTCCCACATTTATTACCAGGATTATCAAAATAGAACATGCTCCAAGCGTACCAGACCCTAAACCGCCTGAGCCTGAAGCCGAGCCTGAGCCTGAAGCCGAGCCCGTGCTTGAGGAAGCGATGGATGAGGGTCAGGTGGTGGTGAAGAATGAGGCCATGGAGGAGACGGAGGAGATATACTACCAGTGTGATGTGGTAAGCATATATTTGGGGCATTTAAGAGGCCAGTATACCATATGATCACTATACAAAAAGAGAAAACGTTTTTTCACCTGTATACATTTTCTATTCTCAATTTTTTAGTATATTATTGACACAATAAAAAACTAGGTATAGGTTTTCCTTGTTTCAAAATTTGCAACACAATTTTTTTTAAGGCGAAACCTATAAACCTAGAATAAATATGTTGAGTGGTTTTTATACGAATTGAGAATTAATGTGAATCAGATCTATATTAAATATTACTCTGTGACATTGACAAATTTGTTTTAAGTACTATTGTACCTATTATTAAGACATTTTGACCTATAACTTTGGCGTTATTAATAAAGTTTTGTATTTATATTTGAATATATTATGCTGAAGCGATTAGGCGGGTCCACACAGAGCGAGCGAGCGAGCACGTACGTGCGAGGCAATTTCCTCACGCACAAACCTACCAGTGTAGACGTGCCTCGGCCGAGGCGGCGCGTGCGTTTTCCTCGCTCGAGCACGCCGTCTCGGCCGAGGCACGTCTACAGTGGCCGGTTTGTATGTGAGGAAATTGCCTCGCGCGTATGCTCGCTCTGTGTGGACCGCTATTGACATCAAATTCAAGGTGATTTGTTAAGATTCAGTTAGTGGAAATCTCTCGAAATGGACTTTAGAAAAGGTACCATTATTTCGCTAGGGTCGCAAAGCTATTCTTCCCTCTTAATATAGGCTAGATGACAAGTTTTGATTAATGGCGACAGTCAATCAAGTTTGTTTTGAGGACCAGAAGTCAAAATTCAAAAATTTATTCTGCAAGTAGGCCTCAAGGGCTCTTTTACAAGTCAATACAACATTTATATGATAGTAACATCATATAGTGACATGAAAAATACATAACAACATTTATAAATACAACAGCCAATACCTGCGTAAACATTACATTATAATAATCTTAAAGTCCAAGTCCATATGGGATCCTTTTTTTTATTGTACGTCGATGGCAAACAAGCATACGGCCTGCCTGATGGTAAGCAGTTACCGTAGCCTATATACACCTGCAATTCCAGAGGAGTTACATGCGCTTTGCGGACCCTAACACTCCGCAACCTCATTGATCTCTGGCAACCTTACTCGCCGACAGGAACACCACACTATGGGTAGGGTCTAGTGTTATTTGGCTGCGGTTTTCTGTAAGGTGGAGGTACTTCCTCAGTTGGGCTCTGCTCTAGATCTGGAATGACATCCGCTGTGCTGTGCCCTACCACACTAAGTGAGATGACATTCACAGTACCCATGCCTCTCTTTTGGCCGCAAGAGTCAAAAATGACAGTGACAATCGTACTCTACGTGACGTCACGATCAAGTTGAAGAATTTACTGTCATTAGGTACAAATGGATACATTTTTGGGGTTGTCGGTGAGATTCAAGATGGCGAAGACGTCTCTATAATATGTTTTTGTATTTTGCTCATTCATGTTGTTTAATGTGTAGTATTGATAGCTTATTATGCAGTGAACTATCGTGGAAGTGTGCATCTAATGAAAAACTAATCTTGAAACGCGTTTAACCATGTTTTAATCAACACCCGGCAATCCATCGTGGCTTTTAGTAAAGTCCAGCTATCTCTTTACTAAAAGCAACTACCGAACAACGTCATGCTCTACGAGCACACTTAAAAACTTGCAACGAAACTAGCTATTGGCAAAATCATCATAGATTTAATGGAAGCCATATTTTAAAAGAAATTCTCTGTTAAATTACTCTAATAACTAAATTTTCCCACAGTGCAACTCTATATTCTACACGGAATGGGACTTCAACATCCACTACCAGAGCAAGCACGCACTGAAGCTGGAGCCCAGCTCCTCCGCCGAGCTAATCTTGGAGCAGCACCTCGTCAGCGACCACGGAGTAGAGGGCATCAAGACCGAGGCCGAGGCCACTGCCTACTACTATGAGTGTGAACTGGTATGTATTCTTTTACTATTTTTTACACACACACAGACACAGACAGTTATGTCTGCCACCTATACTACAAAATGTTTAAATTAAGGGGCTTCCAAGCGCCAATGACCTTCGATCTGAATCTCTTAGTTTTCTAATGTTTTTTGTAGCTTATAATCAGAGATCGGCAGGAGTGAGCTGTTTTCAGTTTTTGAATAACATGGACATACCTAGTCATTTAATGATATTGTGTAAATAAAATAATTATAAACAATTAATTGTAATTAATAATTATAAATTAAATTATTTTATTTCGTCTGCCTTCACGTCACGTCGCAATCTACGGAATTTGATAAATCTATTTTGCACAGCTTTCTGCTTAAGTGAGAAAAAAGTTTCATCTTGTATTAAAGCAAGCTTCCTTAGATAATATAAATATATTGTATATCCACTCACATCAGTGGATGTAGAAAGATCTTTATCTATATACAAATAACGCTCGAATAAAACTCAGGGCGAAACAAATTGAAAATAGAGAAAAACTAATAGTTATTTATTACAATAGTACATAAAATTAAATTTACAATAAATAAAAAAGCTTAGCACTCGTTTTGTAATATCATAAATAAAAATCTACAAGACACAGCTACATGACATTAATGACGTAAGGCTTGAGATACACTTGTAAGTTTTAATTACGTAAGTAAGGACAAAGCTATTTGTTAGAATGAGATAGTAATATTCATCTCTCACTCTGTAGTATAGCTGTGTCCCTACTTACGTAAGTAAAACTTACAAGTGTACCTCAGGCCTAAAAACAGCTCACCCCCGCCGATCTCTGCTTATAACATTAACTTTTAAGCAATCTAGTATTCCATATTTACTTCAAAGTTAATTGTTTTCGAGATATTTGGCATCAAAGCTGAACAATTTTAGGTAAAAAAACTTATTTTCTGGCCATAACTTTTGTGTTAATTAGTTTAAAATTAAAATCACTGAGCAGTTTTTAGAGACGTCAAAGACGAAACCAAAAATGTAGATTTCATATATCCTTCATAGCAATCTAGTAACGAAAAAAGTGTTTTAGTATTCATTTCTTTCAAAATCCGGCAGACCAGAATGGTCATGAAAGATTGAAGAACCAATAGCCGTTTGCCTTATCTTATAATTATATCTGTGGTGCAAATGTAGTAGTAACTCCAGCTTTCGACCACTCTTAACCAACTGAGCCGAAAAATTTGAACGCTCCTGGTAAGCGTCGGTGGTTCATATGGTTAAGGGCGATTAGATTGGAGTTCCAAAAGGTCGCGAATACAGGTCATGCAGGAAGCGCAGAATTTTAAATTTTTCCTTTTTTTATAAAGTGTTCCTGTTAACTATAAGGCATTACACGTCGAGCACTTACTATAAACGTCCGGTAAATATCCCCCGAACAGGATCGAAATTGTATTGTAGCTACTTCTTGGCGGAGGGTTCTTGATACTCTTATTCGTTTTCCCGCTTAAGACGCGTTTTTGACGTGGTCCCTACAGTTCAGAATCTTCTTAAGCATTTTTCTCTTCTGAATTCAAAACGATAAAGCTTATAAATTGACATTTTATTTCGATGAAACCATTTAATCTTTTTATTAACATTTGCTGAAGCTATTCGTCTCAGCTAAAAAATGCTAATTAACTGTCAACAGCATAATTAACCATTGCTATAAATTATCATCAAAATAAAAAGTCAATTTTGGCTTGACAGGGGAAAGAAGAGATACACAAACCAGCACCGAGCACTATCACAGGAGGCAAATCTGTCACCAACACAGTCCGAATGACAGATTCTGTCAAACCAGACGATGTTGAAAAATTGAACAAAACAGAAATGACAGCTCAGGTACAAGAACATTCAGAAAATGATAAAGAATTTGCACAGAATTCAGAACCATCTCATACTGTCAGTTTAAAAGGCTGTAAGGATGCAAATACTGTTCAAACGACAGATAATATTCTAGACGTTAATACAAATATAGATACCAAATTAGAACTAACGGGCAATGATCAACATAATGATTTACTGAAAGTAGTCGGAGAGAAGGAAACAAAGAAAAAATATAGACCAAAGAAAAAGAAACGTGGCAGACCGCCAACATACGACGTGTACGCTAACATGCCTCCAGGACTAAGCAGGTATCAGATTGAAAAGCTAGCTAAAGAAAGAAAAATACAAGCAAGAAAAGAACAGCTAAGAGCAGCGTCAAGGACTTATCTTAAGAAACTTGGTGTTGAACAGCGCAGAGAAATGGCCGCTAGATATAAAAGGAATAACCCAGAGCGCGTAGCGGAAATTAGCAGAGAATCATCTGCTAAATATAAAAGGAATAATCCAGAAAAAGCTGCTGAAATTAATAGAAAATCAAGTGCTAAATATGCTAGTCGTCACCCCGAAGTATCGAGGAGGGCTAGCAAGAAATTTTACGAGAAGAAGAAATTGGATAAGTTGGGAATTAAAGTCGAAGTTAGTGAAGTAAAAGTGGAAGTTAGTGAAGTGGAAGTGAGAGTTAGTGAAGTGGAAGCTGAATGTGAAAGTATTTTAGGTTTTTAGTAGATATTATATTCCTTTTTTATTTAAAAAGTGGTCACCATAAGTTTAAAAATGAAAAGGATAGATTTCAATTTCATTCTATATTAACAATTATAGCGTGAAAGAGTATGTTATATGTATTCCTAGATCAGTTAAATTGTTATTATTTTCAAATAACATGAGTGATATTGTTATGTATTGTCTCGAGCAACTACTTTTTACAAGCTTTAATTAACTTGCCCTGTAATATCTTAATTAGTGTCTTGTCAAATCTTGGAACCTAAATTTGACCCACTTCCCGATTTACGGTTGAGCTAAAATGTTGCATACATATGTAAATCAAATGACAGTAGGCGGGTCCACACAGAGCGAACATACGCGCGAGGCAATTTCGTCACGCACAAAGTAGCCGGTATAGACGTGTCTTACCAGGCAATTTTACGATACGGCCGAGGCGGCGCGCTCATGCGAGGAAAACGCGCGCTGCCTCGCCCGTATTGTAAAATTGCCTCGCGCGTATGCTTGCTCTGTGTGGACCCGCCTAGTGAAATATTATGATTACATGGATTTATTCTGATGACGGAGTCACGAGGTGGCCATGGGAACTCTGTGATAAAACAACGCATGCTAATTGTGTTTGGAGTTCTTAAAACTGTGTGTATTAGTTGCCTGTGGAAAGAAAAGTACAGTCAGCGATAAAAGCTTGTAACAAAAATGAAATTTTTGACAAAAACTCATTCTAATGTCATGTACCATAACTTTGTAGTTTTGTATAAAAGCTACATGTATTGTGTTCAACTGAAATATTTGCGTGTCAGTTCAGGCGTTTAGTTTTAAGTAGAAAGTTAGACCAAGCCAACTCCTTAGCGATCGATAAAAAGTAGTTATTAGGTGCGTCCACACAGAGCGCTCTATAGCATTTGACGTTTAAAAACAAAAGAAGGTTGCTTTAAAGGCCTAGAGGTGTGTAAAGCAGTATGAAATTCCTTTACATATCATCTTCACTCATCGCACCGGATACGTAGTATTTCCGGACCTAATTTAAAGTAAGTCATGTGTTTGAACAAAAATGTTATGTTATGCGTCTACGAACGCCTGTGGTCATTAAATAATGTAATCTAATATATAAATATTTATACAATTAAAACTGTGTTTCATTTAAGTTCATTATATTTGACGAATAACAAAAACACAGGACGATCTTCTTTGAAATCTTTGAATCTACTTTGGAAATATTTTTGAATTCGTTTTATATGTGGTGCAAGGGGTCATCAATTGATTATGTCACACGTTTAGGGGTTAGGGAGGGGGACACGAAAATATGACACAAATTTTGTGCCTTCATTTTTTCAATAACCGATTTTTTATTTTATTTTTTTATTTGCTATACAGTAAATAACGAGATTTTGGAATGATAACCGTTTTTATTCGTGTATATGTTACTGTAAAAGCCCGAAGTACGGTAAAACCTAGGATATACCGGTAAGACCTAGGTTTTACCGATGCCGATCGGTAAAACCCCGAAATGTTAAATAATTATTGTTCACTTCGGGCTTTTACCGACATGGATTTGGTAAATCCTAGGTCTTACCACGGCGACCGGTAAAGGTTGAATCATGCACTGGTTTTTGACAGTATTAGATGAAAATCTTGTATCAGTGTAAGGGGTGTTACATGTAGCGCCATTTAGAGTGATGCTTCGTATTGTTTCGGCTATTTTACTAGTCATATAGATCTAGGTCTTTCGGTTTTGCTGAAGATGAGAGTGAACTCTACTCACTGCAAATTCGAATGCGTTGAGTAGGGATGTAGAAGTCCTGAGAGCAGAGTAATGTACAGTGTGTCACATACCCTCTGTAAGCAATATGCCCAGTTGGTGGGAATTTCGGGCTGTAGCTAGCCGCTGTAATGGGTAACAGAAACGCGTTCCGTATGTGCTTCGCTTTCCAGATGACCAGGGTGCACTGCATAATGCAGAGATTATCGTGTTGCGAACGATTGGCATCTTAACTAGGTACCAAGGTTTAGGTATAGTTTACAGTAAAAACAAATTAGGTATCTATTAATAGTTCTCGCTTGTTGAAGCGATCAAATAACACCCAGACGCTTTCAATTAAATCAATCAATCTTGAGGATGCTGTTGCGGCTGTCGAAGCACCGCAGCATGACTTTTTTGCCATTAGGCAAAAAAGAATCGCCTCCATGCTGAGACGGGTGCGCGGCAGCAGCAACAGTCTACTCAAGGTATTGGCCGAGCGCCTCGAGTGCCCCGTTATAAAGTTTTGGGTGGAGGTGGCAATTGGGGCAGCGAAATAGAGTATGGCAACCTGCGCCCCTACTCTCCACACATCTTAGTTTTTAGTTATAAGTTCTTATTTTTATTTTTCTCTAAGTACCTAATTAGCATAGTTTTAAGTTTTAAGTTTTATATTGTTATGGATCAGTGATCAGTACCCCTAGTGTAAATATTTTCGACAGCGAAACGTGACGTACGCGTTTGCGTTAAGTGTCATTTTGTATGAGATTTTTGACTTTCCAAAACGTCCCGCTTGGCGCGCTGTTCAAAAACCCATACAAAATGAGACTTAACGCAAACGCGTACGTCACGTTTCGCTATCGACTAAATTTACACTAGGGGTACTGAAATAAACGGTTTCGTTTTTTTTTATACCCAGGGTACGACACGAAACTTAAATACGTCCTTTTCTACATATTAAAGGTTGTGCTAAACTATTTCTTTTATACCTAACATTTTATTCATTAAGAAAAGGAGACACTTGACCTGTCCGTCGCATCGCGTGTTATTTCACGGTGCGAAGCTCATGAACACGACCGCACAGGACCGTACCCTAAAGGCAGCAGTGCATCAGCGCCAGAGTACTCTGAACGTACCGCACGAAAGAAAAGTACGGTAAGCGATAAAAACTTGTACAAACAATGTTTTTTGTTTTCAAAAAAATACTAAATCGTACTTTTCTTCCGATTTACATAAACCAAAATTCAAGTGTCAAGTTTAGCTCCCAAGATTAAGTTTTATAAAAGCTTGTAAAAACTCAAGTATCCGAAAAACACATGTACAAAGAAACAACCTGATATAAATAATAAATAGTTTGTATTCAAAATACTACGGACGCCTTATAAAGAAATGTGTCGGAGAACTTTCCGGAGAATATTCTTAGGAGTAATGAGAAATTTGCTCTATTAAGTTTAAAATATTGTTTCGGGACCAGGTCGCTTTACTAATATCAATAAAACACACATACGCATTTAATTTGAGCAAAAAAGGAACATTATCCTAATAAATAATAACCGAGGGACCGCGCTGGAGCTCAGGCAGTACTGAGCGAGGCCATCGCCTCTTGGAACTCCAGCTCGAGTAATAATTAATGCCCTTTGCATTTTTGGGGGTCGGTGTGGGTGGTGCAACTAACACCTCTTGAACAGATGGACACATGATTCTACGGGGCATACTTGGATCGCCATTTAGAGGCGACGGGGTTACGTCAGGGTCACGCGGGGTAGTTATTCTGGAAAGCAACAGCATAAATAATAAGCGTGTTCTCCCTGTCCTCTTTTTTTTGACGCAGGGGTGAATGCATTTACGCATCTCACCTCGGACGCACGGTGGGCTGCGCGCCAAGGGAAGGCGGCCATAACTAATATTTTATTATTTTTCCTGATTTCTTCTACTTTTTCTTTAAATACAATTATTAAGTAAGTAGTATATTAAAAAAAAACGTGTTAGGGTATATTGCATGCAAAATATATTCATAAATTTTAACAAAAAAGTCATTCTCTTACCACCCGGGTGGTATGTGGGACTCGCTCCTCCCGTAACTCCCTCTGTTAGCCAGAGGAAGGGGAAGAGAATACCCACTAACATCCCCTGCGGTGTCATCCTCTTTGCCGTTAGGGGAGCGTCATGGTATCGCTTGCGGCATTCTATCCGCGATGCCCCTCGGCAGCCCGACCGACCTGTGTTGGACACCCGCGCCAATGAGGAAGAGCACCAGGACGCTTGGCTCTCCTCCCACACGTGCAGAGCCGTTCCGTTTGGGCCCCCCAATCCACTGGCTCTACGAAAGGGAGGAACTAGCTGTTGGCTAGGGCACATTGCCTACCTAGGGAGGAGACCCTCCCTCTCCGCCTACGCCGGAGCGGTAGCGCATCTGCACTATCTTCGCGCAACCGCTCCGCTGCTTCCTTTAGGGAAATCACGGTTTCGCAAAAGACCTCAACTTCCTTCCATGCCCTCTTGCTGCGCAACATGGGCGACACGACGTCGTGCAGCGAGAGGTCCCCACTCGTGATTTCCGCTGCCACCACCATGTTTTGGCGTACCACAGCCCATCGCCTGCACGATTCAAGTGTGTGCTGGGCCGTGTCATGGCAGATTGTTGAAACAACCGTGTCCGGTTGTTACCTGCGTCAATCTGTAGCTGGGCACCCCGTGTTCTATATGGAGCCACTGGTTGAATGACTGGGAGAGAGCCCCTATACTGCGGACTCTATAGAAGGAATCCTCCTGGTCGCTCTTCCAGCGGTCCCACAGTCTCTTGACAGCCTGTCCTTGCTCTCTCTTCGCCTCCTCTGAGTCGAGGCGTTCTCCACGCGCTCTGGCCTCTGCTCTCATACGGTAATTTCCAGCTATCATTTTAGCTTCCAGCTACCAGGGTGGAGTGCCTGCCAGGGCTCATGCCACCGCGAAATACACCGTATGGTATGCCTTTATTATGCGCAAGGCCACCACCCTCAGTGGACGCCTTAGGAGAGGCTTGGCTTTAGCCAAGAGCCTGTCCGCCCAAATTCGTGCCCCGTATAAGGCCATGCTCTGAACAACGCCCACGTACAGGCACCGACAAGGGGCTATCGGCCCACCCACGTTTGGTAATAGCTGGCTAAGGGCTGAGGCAGCACCCACGATTCGGGGCGCTAACCTGAGGAAATACTGTTCAAAATTCCACCTCCGGTCAAGAACAAGAACCAGGTACTTCATGTGTGAATTGACCGGAACCCTCTCACCTGCAACATCTATAGTTAAGTCCTCAGGTAGCGCCCTTCCAGGTCCCCCGAAGACAATTGCTTCAGTCTTCGAGAGGGACACATTCAATCCTAGGCGTTCGATGCGACCCACTGACATCTCTGTCGCTACCGCCGCTCTGAAAAAGTTATCGTCCATGTGCCTTCCCCGCACAGCCACCATGGTGTCGTCAGCATAGCAGATAGTGATCATGCAGGGAAGCTGGGCCCCCCTTATGGCCCAGTCATACCATATATTTCACATCAGGGGGGTGTTCTCCCTGTCCCACCTTCCGTACTCCAGAGAGAGCCGCCGCGGCTTGTTGTTGAAAAATTGTAACTAAACCTAAAGCAAAACCAGAACATTAACAGTCAGCACTATGACTATTTTTATGAAATACGAGTGTTAAATATATTATCAGTGGGAGCGGGACAGCAATAAACAGTGTAACGATGCACGTTATTCTAATCAAAGTAAGATTAGGTTATACTGTGCGCGACTGTACAATCGCGAGAGTAGTTTCAGCGTAGCAACAACGTTAGCAGTTTTGATCGCGCGGTACGTTCAAAGTACTCTGGCGCTGATGCCTTTAGTGTCCGGTCCTGTGCGGTCGCGTTCAGGAGCTTCGCGCCGTGACATCACACGCGATGCGTCGGATAGGTCAAGTGTCTCCTTTTCTTACAGAATAAAATGTTAGGTATAAAAGTAAATAGTTTAGCAGAACCTTTAATATGTAGAAAAGGACGTATTTAAGTTTTGTCTCGTACCCTGAGTATAAATAAAAAAAAAACCGTTTATTTCAGATCACTGATCCATAACGACTATTAGTATAAACTTAAAACTATGCTAATTAGGTACTAAGAGAAAAACAAAAATAAAACTTATAACTAAACACTAAGATGTGTGGAGAGAAGGGGCGCAGGTTGCCATACTCTATTTCGCTCTCCCAATTGCCACCTCCACCCAAAACTTTATAACGGGGCACTCGAGGCGCTCGGCCAATACCTTGAGTAGACTGTTGCTGCTGCCGCGCACCCGTCTCAGCATGGAGGCGATTCTTTTCCGCCTAATGGCAAAAAAGTCATCTACTCGCTCTTCAGCGAACATGACGGACGCGCTGCAGTGCTTCGGCAGCCGCAACAGCATCCTCAATATGTTATTATATTGAACGCGCAATGCGTTATACGCTCGTTGTGTAAACTTCACCCACAGGCTGCATGTGTAGAAAGTGACAGTAAGCTCTAAAGAGCGTCAATTTAACTGATGTATTACACCGTGGGAACCTGCGGGCAAGCATATTGCCTCTCACTGCTGTCGCTCTTTTTTCCCTTTCCAGATCCAGATCGTCATTCAATTCAGTTGTAAGCTATGCCCCAGATACTTAAAGCGATCTACAACTTTGAGGGGTACGCCACACAACATGATCCTCGGCTCCGTAGACGGGTTATACTTACGAGGTTTGAATATAAGTAAGTAAGTAAGTAAATATTCTTTATTGTGCACCATATTGCCGGCCGTATTGTATTTTAGACCATGCTGCCCGGCGTATTCCTCACAAATATTGATGAGCTGTCGTACCGCGTCAGCCGAAGGCCTCAGCAACGCCATGTCGTCAGCGTAACTTATATTGTTAAAACACACATCACCTGTATGGCAACCGACATGTGCCCTGCTGAGTGCCTCGATCAACTCGTTTACGTAGACGTTGAAAAGGAGAAGGGATGTTAGCCCTCCCTGTCTCGCTCCACTTTGTAGTTTGTACTCGTCAGACTCCTCTCCCGCCCATCTCACTCGGTTGACCTGGCTGTTGTACCAATGTTTAAGCAACGCAACATATTCAATGGAATCTCCCGTCTTTGTAAGCTTGTACTATAGCTTGTCTTACACAACCAGGTCAAACGCCTTTGAAAAGTCCAGAAAGCACGCATAGATCGGCGTGTTCCTGTCCTTGTAGTACCTGACAGCTTGCTTAAGACACAAAATCGCATTTTCGGTCGACAGCAGTCTTACAGAATAGAGCTGTAAGATTCTGGTTCAAATAACCCTTTAGCGGCGCGGTTCCTTTGTTCCGACCGGCCGTACTAATAGTTCCTAGGGACGCGGAGGCCTCCTTTCGCATCCACATCAGCTGTCCACGGCGCTTAAAGACGTTCCTGGCTAACCAGGAGCGGCCCTCGGTACGACCAACTAGCATGACAGGGGAGTACCAACATACCACGGAACCAGACAGGCTTATTTCTCTCCCTTACGAACCACTACCATAACCCACGTTTGGCAAAAGGTTTTTTACTTAAAACAAAATTATTTAATTGAAAGCATCTGGGTGTCATTTGATCACCCATCCATAGTCGCTTCAACAGGCGGGAACTATTAATAGATACCTAATTTGTTTTTACTGTAAACTATAGGTACCTAAACCTTGGTACCTAGTCAAGATGCCAATCGTTCGCGATATGCACCCTAGTCATCTGGAAAACGAACCACATACGGAACGCGTTTCTGTTACCCATTACAGCGGCTAGCTACAGCCCGAAAATTCCCACCAACTGGGCATATTGCTTACAAAGGGTATGTGACACACTGTACATTACTCTGCTCTCAGGACTTCTACATCCCTACTCAACGCATTCGAATTTGCAGTGAGTAGAGTTCACTCTCATCTTCAGCAAAACCGAAAGACCTAGATCTATATGACTAGTAAAATAGCCGAAACAATACGAAGCATCACTCTAACTGGCGCTACATGTAACGCGCCTTACACTGATACAAGATTTTCATCTAATAATGTCAAGAACCAGTGGATGATTCAACCTTTACCGGTCGACGTGGTAAGACCTAGGATTTACCAAATCCATGTCGGTAAAAGCCCGAAGTGAACAATAATTATTTAAAATTTCGGGCTTTTACCGATCGGCATCGGTAAAACCTAGGTCTTACCGGTATATCCTAGGTTTTACCGTACTTCGGGCTTTTACAGTAACATATATAATATATATTTTTTCCTAATATGTTTTGTGTTATAGAATATTTTTTAAATAAAATAATGATATCACAATTGTCTCGCATCTCCAATCTGGATTCCGGCCAGGCCATAGTACTACCACTGCGCTGATGAAGTTCACTGAGGACATAAGGCAGGGCATTGAGACTTCTAAAGTGACAGTCTTGGTGCTTATTGACTTTTCGAATGCGTTTAATGTAGTGGACCACGATCTCCTCCTTGCTGCCCTCTCACATCTCAAAGTTTCGCCAAAATCGATTACTTACAGACATGGCGTCTCCAGTTTTTAAATCCTCCAAGATGTTCTGATGTGTTGTATTAATTTGTAATTATTTATTTTTCTTATCGAAGTGACCTCACCCATTATAATTTAGTGTGTGTTATTTATTAATAATAATAATAAAAAATAAATATATTGTACAAGGTGCCCATGAGCATTGCGAGACATTTTATCTAAGCATTCCTGGTAATATTTAGAAACTAAAATGTCATATAAAATTTTCTGGATTAGGCCTAGTTTCAGAGATAATTAAATGTTTTTCGAAATCATACTGTCGCCATAAATCGGTACAAAACACATTTTTGACTGCGGTATTGCCATTTTGAGGTCTAGTCTGGACATACCTATTGATTGCCATCGAAAAATTAAAAAAAATGTATTCGAGAGGCTATTCCCAAATTAAAAAAAACTTTTTAGTTTTACGTTTTATGTACAGTTGTTCAAAAACATAACAATATAACATTTTTTGCTTCTGTTGCCATCAGGAATGCACCGTTAAAATCTCTCGCAATGCTCACGGGCACCTTGTATTATATATTAATTTTATCATCTATATTTTTGACACGTTTTTATAATATTTTTTTGTTTTGTTTAAAAAAAAACGTTATATTTTTTATCAATGTAAGACCAAAATAACGTTTTTTCGCGATTTCTGTATGAAACAAAGTTTTTCTATCAATTTAGCGCAAACTAATATTCGAAAGTAAATAGATGCGCACAAATTTATGTAGTAATATTGTTTTTTGTATTGAAAGCGAACCATCTTAAATGCATAGCTTGAATTTGATTTGATACTGTATATCCTCTACTGCATGGATGTTTCCTTATGAGTAATAAAGTATTCTTATATACAAGTGTTTATACTAAACGTACAGAGTAAGAAACACATATGTCTGATCACAGGATCTGTATACATGTTGACAGTGCCACAAAATCTTCGCAAGCGAGAAGTACTTCAACGTCCACTACAATAAGACTCACTGCGGCGGCGGCGGCATGCTGCCCATCACGGAGGAGGACGAGGTGCGTACCTTTAAATTTAATAAAATAAAAAACCACCCTTAAAAAGTTAATCTCTTTATATATTATTTGACGACCGGTTTGGCCTAGTGGGTAGTGACCCTGCTGACGAAGCTGATGGTCCCGGGTTCAAATCCTGGTAAGGGCATTTATTCGTGTGATGAGCATGGATATTTGTTCCTGAGTCATGGGTGTTTTCTATCTATTTAAGTATTTATAAATATTTATATATTATATATATCGTTGTCTAAATACCCTCAACACAAGCCTTATTGAGCTTACTGTGGGACTTAGTCAATTTGTGCAATAATGTCCTATAATATTTATTTATTTATATATATTTTCTACTTATCGACTGTGATGGTTGAATTAAGATTTCGTATACCAAACTATAATTGCGTACTTTTCATGTATGGGCTCCCAACTCAACTATAATATTCATTTCGATACGCTGTAGTCAACTATAAAAAATGTATTAATCATGTGCCACCGCGTTCCGGTAAAATAGAAGGATCGATCGAAGAACGATTATCGTCAACCCGTTGAACGCCACATCTATCGTCGCCTCATCATGCACCTTGTCGGAATACACGAAGGTCGATATCGGGCAAGAGCCGTGCGCGTCAGTGGGTTATTATACAATACAATACTCTTTATTGCACACCTCAATACAGAAACAATTATAAATAATACAACACATAAAAAAGAGGTAAACGACAGGCGGTGTTATCGCTAAACAGCGATCTCTTCCTGACAACCTTTAGGTAGCTGAATTAGATAAATGTATGAGTATGTTATGTCAGTAGGTGTTCCCGATGCAATAAAAGAAGTCTGGTACATTTATTATAGTATTTTTCAAACTCAATGGGTAGACTGACATCTGTTATCTCCATATAATTTATAAGTTATTACCTAAAAACGCCAAATCTCTCAGTCAAAATTGTATAAAAATGACACCTGTGGAATTTCAAAAATACTATAGTAGAATGTGTTTGTGTGATCAATTTTTTTTTTGCCGATACATTAGTAAGCCCAACACCACTGTATCCACTGATTTTAATGATGATTTTTATTAGATGTAAAAAGGTATTGTTATTTTGTGTGCAGATAATAGAAGAACAAGCCCGGGCGGAGCCTGCGTCCGCGCCGGAGTCCAAGCCCAAGGCCCCCGAGCAAGTCATCTACTACAAATGCGACTTGGTAAGAATACGAACGTTACGTCATGGATAGGGCCACTAGGGAAACGGGGTATAGGAAAACCTGTTACTAGATGGGAAGACGAAATAAAAAATATCGCTGGTCAAAACTGGATGCGAATAGCTCAAGATAGAGATGAGTGGAAAACTGGAGGAGGCCTTCACCTGTGAAGACGGAATTCTTGCTACATATTAAAATTCATTTTAAAATAATTTTAGAACTAACATAAAAAAACTATAAGTGAACTTAACTCTAAACAACAATGTTAAAATTTCGCAAGATATAAAAGGCTAATTTTTTATTTATAAGAATACGAACAGGATAGTTGACTGACTAGTCAAAACAGTTTCTTTTTCGAACTGTCTAAACGATTAACCACTATGGAATCTATATGAGAAACAGAATAAAATGACGTTTATTTTATTGTTTATTTAAATGACGTTTATGACCATGAGGTCAGGGTGTGTATTTAGTCAGCTGCAATAATTTACGGACAGAATATATAGGTCATATTGAGCAACTTTTACTATGGACCAATCCCGAAATCGCGAAAAAAACATTTATTCTGCCATACTGCCATCATGACGACCGGTCTGGCCTAGTGGGTAGTGACCCTGCCTATGAAACCGATGGTCCCGGGTTCAAATCCTGGTAAGGGCATTTATTCGTGTGATGAGCATGGATATTTGTTCCTGAGTCATGGGTGTTTTCTATGTATTTAAGTATTTATAAATATTTATATATTAGACATAGACATAGAAAAGTTTTATTTAATATCACAAATATCGCATTGGTACATTTGAACATAAAATCTTAAAACTACTAAAATGCGTTGGCTGACATATAAACAGCGTGATGTTAAAAAGGGGCTCGACTCAGCATAAAGTTGCAGTAAATGTACTGCAACGCTGGTTTTCAGTCCCTAGTAATAAAAACAAAACATAAGAAAACAAATTTCAAAACAATAACATTAGGAAAAGGAAGAGAAGAAAAAGTTAGATGGGTGTGTATGTGTATATGTGACGAAACGGAGTGCAATTTATAAAATTATTTGTGTACCTACTGTGTAGTTTTTGTATGTGCTTTAGTTTGTGTACAATATCATAATAGAATATTTTAATAAAATAATAATAAAGCATTTTTTTTTGTATATATAAGTTAGGATAGGATATATAGTTGAGTGTAAATTTGTACTTATTAAGAATATAGTTAATGAATTATGTTTGGCTGGGCTATTATAAGAGATAAGAAGGTATAGCTCTACAGCCAAGAGGTAGTGCATTTTGAATATGTAGAAGGTGTCGCTTAAGCCGTGTTTTAAAACTGTTTAGACTATTAAAAATCTGTAATGGTGGCGGAATATTATTCCAGCACTTAGTGGCTGTGTATTTAAAACTACCTCGAAAAGCAGAGGTGCAATGATGTGAAGCTACCAATTTGTTGCTGACCGATCTAAGGCCATACTTCATAGAAGTGTTTGAGCGCCAGGTGAGCTTTTCAAAGAGGTACTCGGGTTTTGAGAACTTTAATACACCAAACAACAATGAAGATAGATGGAGTTCTCTTCTGTAAGCCATTTTGAGAATGCCTGATGCATTTAAATAAGGACTCACATGCGCTCGAGGGGGAATTCTAAAACAATAGCGCGCACATGCGTTTTGAACTCTTTGTATAATGCGATCAGTCCGTGCTAATAAGCGTGGACCATATACTACATCTGCATAATCAAACCTTGAGAGTATAAGCGTATCACAAAGTTTGATTCTAAGGTCTTCGCTAAGAAAATCACGAATTCTATAGAGAATTTTTAGTCTATAAAACGAGTTTCTGGCAATATCTGCAATGTGACTTTCAAAACGAAGAGACTCGTCCATTATAACGCCTAAGTTACGCGACTCAAAAATTTATTATATATATCGTTGTCTAAGTACCCTCAACACAAGCCTTATTGAGCTTACTGTGGGATTTAGTCAATTTGTGTAATAATGTCCTATAATATTTATTTATTTATTTGTACAAAATGTCAATTACTAACTAAATACAAAACACAACAAAGTAAAAGTAATTTATTAAGAAACACAAACACATAAACAAATATATTAAACAGTTTTTTAAGAAAGACTATTTATTTTGTTTTAGTCAAGTAAGAAAAATATATGTTCATATTGATTATATTTCAAAGACCGTGGTTGTACTCGATACACGATTGAACGAAATCGGCTCGATAGAAAATAATTGCAAAGATTGGTCTTAAAATCACAATTAAACGGTTCTATGCCTTTATTGTTTTGACTTATGGGTCTGCAATTAAAATCAGAATTTCAAAACATTTATATTTAAACCGCTAATGAGTAAAATATTACACTAATAATCCACTATTTTTTATTTAAAAAAAATCTTACTATTCCGTGGCCTAGGCCCAGTAACATGCGACAGTGCTTTCTCATTTACTCCGATACAAATAGACAGTGTGCGCGCTTTAGGTATTGACAGCCTCTTAATGTTATTTGGAGCCTCGTCTGCCAACAAACCATACTCTGGTTTGGCGGAAGTTGTGATTTAAATAGTTTTAAGGTTTGTCTTTTGAATAAACATTTATTTCATTTCATTTAATATCAGCCAAGAAGTATGAAACACTAAATTTTTTTTTTCGCGACATCAGGGTTCCCATAGTAAAAGTTGCTCAATATGACCCATATATTCACCCCGTAAATAATTGCAGATAACTAAAATAAACATACTGTATTTCTTTTGGATTTATTAAATATTTTGACGACCGCTCTGCCTAGTGGGTAGTGACCCTGCCTATGAAGCAGATGGTCCCGGGTTCAAATCCTGGTAACGGCATTTATTCGTGTGATGATCATGGTTCCTGAGTCATGTATTTATATATTATATATATCGTTGTCTAAGTACCCTCAACACAAGCCTTATTGAGCTTACTGTGGGACTTAGTCAATTTATGTAATAATGTCCTATAATATTTATTTATTATTATTAATTGTGTCTGAAAATAACTGTGGTCTAGATATTTCTATTCTTCTAGTGCTTTATTTCGTGCATGGTGTGAAATAATTTATTTTAAATACAGGCAACATCCCATTGTTTGTAACTTATAATTTACCAAAGCAGTGATTTGTGTATATTTGGAAGTATACAAAATAAATAAATATTATAGGGTCATTCTTACACACATTGACTAATTGCAAGTCCCACGGTAAGCTCAAGAAAGTTTGTGTTGTGGGTACTCAGACAACGATATATATAATATACAAATACTTAAATATATGGAAAACACCCATGACGCAGGAAGAAATATCTGTGCTTATCACACAAATACATGTCCTTACCAGGATTCGAACCCAGGACCATCGGCTTCATACATCATTCATTCAATAGTCATCTAGTACCCATAGTACCAACTTTGCTTAGTTTGGGGCTGGGTTCTGTGTAAGATGTCCCCTAATATTTATTTATTTTTATTTAAATTCAGTGCAAAATCCTGTACCCGAGCGAGAAGGCGTACAACTTGCACTTCGACAAGAAACACGGCGGGCAAAGTTGCCTGGATGTCCAGACCACAGGATTCCAGCTGTTGGAGCAAGAGCTCTCAGAAGATTACGGGGCCACGGTGCCTTTGGAAGTGTTTTCATGTGAATTCGTAAGTTTTAATTTTTCTACATATCTTATACCCGCTAAAAAAAAAGCTGATTTGAAAATAGCTGGACAAAGTTGCCAGATAATGAAAACCGAACCGCAGAGAAAAACCTAGTCTGTATATTACAGTACCTTAATTTTAACCAGCTCTGTGTGCAAACTTGCCAGGAGGCCCAGACCTCTGACTTCCAGCTAGTAAGATCCTGAGCTTGCAGCAGATTTTGGCTACACGGCGCCTTGGGAAGTGTTCTCATGCAAACAAGTAACTTTTATGTGTTTAGGCGTTTGCATACGTCCACGGGACTCCATGGGTTATTTGATGAATCTAAATGTTTCTAATATGTATTTTTTTTTTAGTGCTCAAAAACCTTTACAATGAAGCGCTCTCTTCAACTGCACCGTAAGCGAATACACGGCGAAGAGCTCCGCTTGCACGCGGAGCAGACGAGGGCCGCCAGCAGGAGCAAGGTGTGCGACGTGTGCGGCCGCGCCTACAACGTGAGTGACAACTTTGCTCGGGAAGGCAACTTTGCCCACTAAGTAATTAATATGGTCTATAATAGTGACGCCTATATTCATGCACTACTGGGTCTATCATTGTACAAGGAGTGGGCTCGATACCTCACGCGGTTTGAGCTCCTTTACATTACACATAATAATTATATTATTTGACATTGCCGGCGTAGCTTTATTTGACGTTCATAAGCGCATTGTAATATGCCTATGAAAAATACCTAAACTATTTTTTTATCTTTATTTGTTTGACAAGGGGACAAAGTTGTTGTGTAAGATTCCAAAATTGAACCACGATCGTAGCGAGTGGTTCGAGAAGTGGAATCTTGAGGTTTGCTAGGGTTTCAAGGCAGGAGGGTTAAACAAACTTTACTACCGAGTGAAACACAAAAATTGTCACCAACTTGATTAGTAAACATATATTTAGTAACTAGCTTCAAACTGAGAAAGGAATGTTTGAAAATGAAAACCATTAAATGTATATGTGTTGTTGCAGTCAAACGCCGCGCTGCGCTACCACCAGCGCCGCCACACCGGGGAGAAACCCTACGCCTGCACCATCTGCCCCAAGAAGTTCACAATGCCCATGTTTTTGCAGGTATTTTACCTAAAAATCAGCCTGTGCATGATCGAATTATGTAATAAAAAAATCCTTAACTAATTATTATTATATTATTTTTATTTATTTATAGCATGTCTTAGAAATACATTTCACTAAAATACTAAATTTAAAGAAAATTCTACTGTTATCGGGTACTTAGCCATTTATATAGAGAAGTGCGATAATGTAAGTGCACATAGTAAATTAGAACAGAATGATCATTTGTACCTCATATTCAGTGCCGGTGAGTAAAGTTGCCAGAGCTCAACGAGGGAGGGGGTTAGGGTCGGCAACGCGCATGTAACTCCTCTGGAGTTGCAGGCGTACATAGGCTACGGATACTGCTTACCATCAGGCGGGCCGTATGCTTGTTTGCCACCGACGTAGTATTAAAAAAAAACTTATTTGCCCGGTCTTCGGCATCC
The DNA here is from genome assembly GCF_033807575.1 of Cydia pomonella. NCBI lineage: Eukaryota > Metazoa > Arthropoda > Insecta > Lepidoptera > Tortricidae > Cydia > Cydia pomonella. The sequence continues at coordinate 9,293,019 of NC_084729.1, forward strand.
TCAGGAGTGAGGATGGATTTGACTCGTGCCAGTCATGCCAGTTTAAATCAGAAAATAAACTTTTTTTTTTCTTTTTAGCGATAAGACCGCCTGTTGTTTACCTCTTCTTTATGTGTTGTATTGTTTGTACTGTTTCTGTATTGAGGAGTGCAATAAAGTGTATTTGTATTGTATTGTATAAATCCTATTTTATATTGTAGATCCACATGAGGACACACACGGGGGAGAAACCATACGAGTGCCCGCATTGCCCCAAAGCTTTCACCAACAAGGCGGCGCTCATCAGACACGACCGAGTAAGTTAAATAAAATAAATAAATAAATATTATAGGACATTATTACACAGAGAGCGGAGGTCGCGGGCTCAAACCCCGGCTCGTACCAATGAGTTTTTCGGAACTTATGTACGAAATATCATTTGATATTTACCAGTCGCTTTTCGGTGAAGGAAAACATCGTGAGGAAGCCGGACTAATCCCAACAAGGCCTAGTTTACCCTCTGGGTTGGAAGGTCAGATGGCAGTCGCTTTCGTAAAAACTAGTGCCTACGCCAAATCTTGGGATTAGTTGTCAAGCGGACCCCAGGCTCCCATGGGCCGTGGCAAAAATGCCGGGACAACGCGAGGAAGAAGAGATTACACAAATTGACTAAGACTAAGAAAAAACAACTTTTCACACTCAACCCAAATAAACGTCCACCTGGCTTCGACAAACCGCGCCGGGTATGGAGTCAACGGAACCGCATACGAACAGGTGTTGGAAACTGTGCCCACCATTGGCATCAATGGGGCTGGTGTGACTCCCCTCAGTGTGTGTGTGGTGACCCCGAGCAGACGGTCGAACACATTGTTCTGGAATGCCCTCTCACCAAATTCAAGGGACGGATTGAAGACCTCCCGAACCTTAGTGAAAGGGCCATCGAGTATCTGAAGAGTGCAAACATCAATCTCTAGATTAATATCTAACTTAAATCCAGTAAAAATGCCATAAGATAAATAAAATAAACACAAATTGACTAAGTCCCACAGTAAGCTCAATAAGGCTTGTGTTGAGGGTACTTAGACAACGATATATATAATATATAAATATTTATAAATACTTAAATACATAGAAAACACCCATGACTCAGGAACAAATATCCATGCTCATCACACGAACAAATGCCCTTACCAGGATTTGAACCCGGGACCATCAGCTTCGTAGGCAGGGTCACTACCCACTAGGCCAAACCGGTCGCCATATCGACTGATACTATTTAAAAAACTTGCATGTATATACGTTATTGTACATAGAAATGAAAACACGAAAATCACAGTTACAGAGTAAATTAAATATACTCTTAAGGCCCAGCCATAGAAATAAAAAATCCAAAATTTGACACTGGAATTTGAACCTATAGTGCACGGAATACAGTAGATTTTATTTTGTTTGAAAATTGCACGAAACAAAACAAATGCAACTCTGTCCTAATTGAATATGATTTAAATTTCATCGAACTGAATAAATCCTATAGGTAGGACCTTGGGCCTTACGAGGTTAAAACAAAGGCGAACTTACCTCTGTGTGGGATCTCTTCTCTTGGGATGAGTAGAACAGAAGTAACGATCAATGAATGACGAACAAAAACTATTGAACTATAATGAGCATATTGATAATCTAAGAAGATTAAGAGGTTGGCAACGCATAAGTGGCTCATCCGATGTTGCTTATGTCCATGGGCGGCGATGACTGCTTCCCATCAGGCGGCTCGTCTGCTCGTTTGCAGCCTATTAATAATAATAATAATTCAGCCTATATACGTCCCACTGCTGGGCACAGGCCTCCTCTCATGTGCGAGAGGGCTCGTGCTATAGTCCCCACGCTAGCCCGATGCGGATTGCAGCCTATTACATAAAGAAAAAAAAAAAAAGAAAAAAAAAAGTTAGGAATGATTCTTCGTGTCGGACAGCCCTTCACACGGCCGAATACTGATAAATTATTATTTTATTCTTTAGTTAGGAGTATCCTTGAATTCGGAAGTGTAATTTGAACACAACTATACCAAGTCCATATCGACCGTTTGGAGAGGATACAATTTTCCTAAAATCATTCAGTATAAGAACAGGTATTTATTTAGTAAATTCTACATTGTCGGCAAAACATTTTGGTGTGTATTCCCTTTTTAACCGTAGGTAATACTTAGATGTCATGTTTTTGTTTAAAATGCTTAAAGGTATTATTAATTGTCCTATTCTCTTAAGTTTAATTACTTTCAGTTGTCCGCATCTCCCCTAACGCCCTCGATCACTGGTTCATGTCAGTTTTTCTGTGAAGAAATATTCCAGACATACTTTTTTCAGACGAGTTCCGAGTTACTATAATAAACATTTATACGATGTAGATTGCTTTCAAGGTTAATTGGCTAGTCTAAAAAATATAGTTAACCCTTTACCAGGCTAAGGGATATATATTTCTCACATGGGCTCTTCAAACATGTGTTCTATTTTAGATGAGTAAGACTGACATTCGATTGTCATTTTTGAACTGTCAGCCTGGTAAAGGGTTAAACATAAGTTGTTTTAGTACCCAGGTACTTATATATTTATGTTCTATGTAGTTCATTTTCCATAAGTATTTTTTTTTGTGTTTATTGTCATCATAACTTATATTTGAAATGTAAATAATTAGATATTATATGTTTTCCATCTGATACATTATATCTATATATTAGATATACATGTACCTATAAGTACTTATTTCAGTTAACATTATTTATAACTATGAACCTCCAGGTATTTTTGTTGCCTTGTTCTTTTGTTGGAGAACGTCTTCTGTATTGCCTTTTTAATGTGTTTATATGACTGTTTGGTTTCTGAAAAAAAAGCAAATGTGTACAATTACTAAAATTAATGAAATGCAAGTTTTGAACACACATTGACACCGAATCAGAAAACTAAAGGAAATTTAAAAAAGTAGAACTTAATGGAACTAGGAAGTCGGAAAGGGACTACGTTCATAAGAGAGGTATGGGTACTGTGAATGTCATCTCGCTTTGTGTGGTAGGGCACAGCACAGCGGATGTCATTCCAGATCTAGAGCGGAGTCCACCTGGGGAAGTACCTCCACCTTACAGAAAACTGCAGCCTAATAACACTAGACCCTACTCATAGTGTTGTTCCTGCCGGGGAGTAAGGTCGCCACTGCTCAACGGGGAGCGAGGGTTGTCAGGGTCGGCAACGCGCATGTAACTCCTCTGGAGTTGCAGGCGTACATAGGCTACAGAGACTGCTTACCATCGGGCGGGCCGTGTGCTTGTTTGCCACCGACGTAGTATAAAAAGAGGCACAATTTTTTAAGCTTAACTTGTCATCGAGCATCTTTTTTCCAGGTCCACACCGGCGTAAAACCCTACCAATGTCCGGAATGCGGCAAGTTCTTCACGCAGTCCAACTCGATGAAGCTGCACGTGAGCACCGTGCACCTCAAGCTGCCGGCGCCCTACAAGAGCGCGAGCCGCCGGAGCCGCAGCGAGGCGCGCGCGCGGCAGCTCGCGCTCAAGGCCGCCGACCACGGGGACGGACTAGTGCTGGGGGATTAGGCTTTACATTGTTCTCAAATAGGCGGCTCCACATGGAGCGAGCGGCGTCGCGAGGATTTTTCCCCGCGAGGCAAATGGCCAATGTAGACGTGCCTCGGGAGGCATGTCTATGTGAACCGTTTGCCTCGCGAGCCACTAGCGTTTGCCACTAGCACACACTAAACAAACCCCCTTGAAGTATTAATGCCATATTTATTCGTTAGAAATAATCGGTATTTCTGTCCTAGTAGTTAGCACTGGTAAAAGGTGAGATTTTTTTTCCAGTTACCAGTGGTAAAAGGTGGGAAAAAATCCCAGTAGTTACCACTGGTATCAACTGGGTGGTAAGTTAATGGAAATAACTTACCACCAAGTAACAATTTTTTGACAAGTTTTGACAGATTATTGATAAAACTGTTACTTTTAACCGCTTGGAATTTTTCATCCAGCGTGCTCGTGCCGCCGGTACGAAGTTTTGTCTTATATATCAGACTGCGGCGAAGCGGTTTTAAAGTTAAGGCATAATATACACCATGTTTTTATTGAATTTCGTTAACTCCAGGGTATGGGTAAGTACGTTTAGGGAAACTAAATGGCATAGTTAATTTAAAAAAAAAACTTTTTTATAAAAAGTAAGTAAATGTTGCATAGAGCGCTATTGTAACACGGGCATTACATTTAATTCAACCAAACAATTCAAAAATGTGACATATCAATGTCATTGCAAACATCGATCGTCCGAAATAGTACTTAAATTTAGTAGCAAATGGATACACTCGTACTATACACTAATCTATATGTAAACAGGCCCTAAGGCAAGTGTATAAGCTCGTAAGGGACTTATAAAATAACAATAAATTATTGATTATCTCCGAAATGGAGTTAATTAGAATACCGGTGTCTTTGAGAAAGTTACTTTATTTAGGCTCAGGAATGCACCCTTGAATATAACGGAAATTAAAAAAAAGCACTGTGTATATAAGTTACTCTATGGTTTACGATATGTGCTAGTGCTGCCTGCGGCAGCAGAACAATGCAGTATTACTCCATAGTCCCTATTCTACTATAACTTGGTCGCCATTTTGAAATTGTAAGTTACAGTTTCGTTGACGTGCAAAGCGCCATCTTTAACATCGTGTAGTATTTATAAACAAGTTGTATTTATAATTAGGATAATTTTATGAAATAAAAAGGTTGTTTAAATATTGTGTGTTAATTTAAGTAGTTAAAATTTCCGTATTATAATTATAACCATATGACGTTACTTTTCGACTAGTAGCTTGACGAGAGAAGCATCAGAAAAGCTTTGTTTGCCTTTTTTGCTTTGACATAAGTACTACCAGAGACATGTCAGTCGCTTCGCTTGACAGACAGATGAAGTGTGCGAAAGAGAAGCCATGACGTATATGAACAAGCCATAAGTGCGAAAGAGGCAGACTACATATGAGAAAACGTAACCAATTTTGAGTTCGAAGGCGGCCGAGGTGGCCAAAATCATATTGCCGTATTTTTTAACGTGAAAAATATAAGAGAATCAAAAAGAAAAATATATATTAAGTAAATTAGGGACGATGGTGTCATGTTGTGTGCCGGGTTGTAGTGTTCCAGTGCCAAAAAACCCAAGAAAATACTCATTTCACAGGTAATTATGATATTCCTAGCGAACTTTTCGTAACGATATTTTATCAAATTAACAGCATAAAAAGAGTAAAAAACCAATTTATACAGTTCATTATAAGTTTTTCTTCAATTGTATGTTAATATTTCATCATATTAGTCAATAATTTAGAATATTTTGTGTAAAAACCTAAACTGTTACTTTACGCTAGGGCTTGACAAAATGTTCATATGACTGTATCGATAACTTGTCGGTATATTAGTAGGTATGGAATTAGTTGTTCACAAGATATCAAAAGAGATATTACCTTTATAACCGACTTAAAATAATAACGATTGTTATAATACCTTTTTTGAAGGTGCACATGTTTAGCGATAAATTTAAACTTCACTTTCCAACACAGTACTTACATTTTAACCACTTTTCCACGGCTTTGCCGCCAACACAAGGAAACACAAGACAGCGTATACTTGTACACAGCGTATACACACCCAACCCAACTTGTCAGCAGGAAAAGGTGCGAAATTCAAATTTTCTTTGGTAAGTCAACTCTTTGCGAACACATTTTCAAACAAGTTCAACTTTATCATTTTCAACTTTTTCAAACACATTTGAAAAAGTAGTCGATAAAGCAGTTAAACATCGATAGATTATTAATATGTTGTAACATGACATCACTATTTTTGTTTGCACATAGACAATTTACGCACACAGTTGCATTTCATTTTTGGCCACACTTTCGAAGTTTGACAGTCGTTCTATACTATCCTATTTCTATGAGTACTACACAGAAATGACAATTCCTACAAAACCGAAGTTTGACAGCGATTCAAGGACTAATCATGCTGTCCCTTTCTAATGTATGGAACTATCCCTTTCGGCTATTTAGGGTTGCAAAAATTCAAGTCATTATCTGTGGTCGTACACGCATAAGGACGTCAAGTTGTGCCAACCCTAATAATTGCTCGGAGCAATGCTGAGCCGAACGCAGCCGAGAACAACCAAAAGGAGTAGTTTCGCCACACTGGATTAATACAATACATACATGCTTGTACCACGAACCTGCATAGTTCCGGGCTGAGTACTTCGACAAAGTGTGACCGAAAAAGAAGTCAAAATTGAGTGCATCTCGTTTTGACTACTGCCAACATTACATTAAGTCATACGTCAATTTATTATGTATAGGTAGTCGTTCGGTATAATTGGATACGAAAAAACACGAATGGTTATTTCGCATTTTTATTTCAGCACGGGATTAACAGAGACGGATTGCCAACTTGATAATACGATACGGTGACGGTTTGAGTGGTTTTATCTCATTGGACTCGCCATTTGATGGGTTTGGTGTTCTATATGATGGGTGTTTGTTAATATGTGAGACGTGTTTTACTTTTTTGTGCTGTATTTCGGCGCTATTTACTAAGAGATTTTAGTTACTACTTACTAAATACAAGTCGATTTTTGAAGTAAGAATTAAAAAAGTCGGGTATAATCGTTTTCGTATAATGCAATCGAATTTCGTATAATTTTTGACGTTGGACTGTATAATCAAGATTTATGTACTGGCAGCCCTGCTAACTAGTGTGAGTGAGACAGTCCTTTTTCTCTAGACTCGTGTCCTATGATTAAAACTGGCTTACTCACAGATAAATTTTGATTAGATAAATGTGACAGTACTATCCGTTTCTATATATAGCGGTGATACAATTGATACATACACAAATACATCATACAGCAGTAGCCGGTATCAAAGGAAAATTAGGTATTAAAATAAAAACATGGGTTTATCATCTGTTTATTAGTCTTTGGTAGGTACATACATTAAATAGATAAGATAATCCAGTTCTGACAACTAATAAATATTACACTTATTAAACTTCGATGTGATAATCGACCCATATATATACGTATTATATTATAAAGCATAACGTAACAACCGGACAAGTGCGAGTCGGACTCGCCTACTGCGAGTTCCGTACTTTTTTGTTATAGCGGCAACAGAAATACATCATCTGTGAAAATTTCAACTGTCTAGCTTCACGGTCACGGTCGGTTCACGAGATACAGCCTGATGAAAGACGGACGGACAGCGGAGTTTAAGTAATAGGGTCCCGTTTTACCCTTTGGGTACGGAACCCTAAAAAGTAGAAATAGTTCAGGTAATTTCACCAGGGCCTATTTTAAACTCGCGAAGGAAAGAGTCCCAATTTGGTCGGGGGGTTTTTAATTATAAAAGATAAGCTAGAATTGTAGAGGTGTAAAGCGTCAACATTGACACTTTTTTTTACCAATACGGGCGAGGCACGTCTCCACCGACTGAGCTGGGCTATAACCGCGAAAATCGAAGTTTGTCAATTGCGGGCATTTTTCTCTGTCACTCTAATTACATCTTAGTAAGAGTAAAAGAGCAAGATCCCCGCAATTTGCGAATTTCGGTTTTTACGGTAGTCCCCCTGCTTCGTGCGGCAATTGCTTCGCGAGGCGGCTAGATCTGTGTGGGACCCGTGTCTTATGAGTTTTGCCCCGCCACTGTTGACCGGTGTTGCCCGTTTCGACTTACAACTTTTATTTACTTATTGAGCTTACTGTGGGACTTAGTCAATTTGTGTAATAATGTTCTATAATATTCATTTATTTATTTTAATTTCTACATTCGGCCCATAGTAATTTAACTTGTAGGTAGGTAAAAATTTATTTCTCGAAATTAAACTTTCGTGAGATATATTCTAAAATGTTTAAATACCACGTGCACAGTGCGCGGATTGCAGCCGCCGCGAGTACTCAAGAAGAAGGACCCCCAATGGGTTCGAAATATCGAACGATTCGAGTGTAACCGTGTCATCTAAATATTTTATATTATTTATATTACAAATATCCAACAAACATTAATCTAATGCTTATTTACAGGCATACCTATTGAATACATGACAATAGGGTTGTTTCCAATTTTTTGAAACGCTTGTATTACGTTCTACATTAACTAAAAGTTGCCCTAAAATTCAACTTTTATACTAAAAACGGCTTTAAATATGCTAAATTAACAAAATATATTTTGACAGAACCTTTCGAGCCCAAAACGCTCTTTGAAAATTGTGTGAAGTCATAGTTTACGGTTTGACACATAACTACATACATACGTAGAAGATACGAACTGTCAACTGACATTTGTCATTTGTTGTTTATCGCCTAACTGTCAACAGTGTCAATCCGAGAGTTGTGACGTCATCAGAATTTTCAATGGCGTTTCGAGTTTGGTCACGTGACGTGTTCCAAAAGATATTTTAAATTCAATATTTACAAAAATATGATCATTACAGGTCCCATAAAAGTAGTTTAACATGTTCTTATAATACAAAAGAATTTATTGGGATACAATTCTGCCCTAAGATTTGTAGATGGAAACAACCCTATTGAGCAACAATTAACCCACTTCGTCGTGCCCATAATGCCCGACTTTACGAAGCAATATATAAAGTCAATGATTTCGAGTGACCACAACCAAATTCAGAATTTATTTTATCTACTTATGCTACAAGTTTTTATATACAACAGTGTTTCAATGCAAGATGTCTAAATTTCTTGGAAATCTAGAAACAAAGTCATTTCCCCACCACACAAATGAGTATGTAAATCAACATCATTTCCGAAATCAATGCCACATTTCAGACATTTTAACAGTTTAATTTCAATACTCTTGAGATCAGCTTCTGTGTATTCTTTAATTTCATTCATGGCATAATCTGTACAACCTAGAACTTCTTTTGTGAAATCAGAGCTATTCTCTTCTTTTATAATATCTGTATTTGCTATAGGTTTATTTGTGAACTCTAAATCGTCTGTTTTATTTGCGTACTCTATACTTTCACGAGCATGTTCTATAAAATCCTTATTATGAGCCTCACCTGCGACTGCACTCAGGGCCTGTGTGAGATCTGTCCTTGTAAGGGTCTCTATAAAATCTGCACCACCAGGAATTTTTCCTGTGAATTTGGTAGGGAGTTTGTTAGCAAAATCTGTCCCAAGGACATCAATGAAAAACGTGCTTTCGAGAGTTTGGTCTGTGAATTCATTTTCAATTACATCTTCTAACTCTGTCGGCACTTCTTTGGCGTACTCTGAGTCTGCAAGAGTTTCTATCAAATCAGTATTTTTAATAGTTTTCTTCGTCAATTCTGTGCCTACACCTTCCTTCGCATAAAGTGTCCTGCTAAGAGCTTTCTCTATGAAATCTGTACTTGTAAGCATTTCTTCCGCAAATTCTGTACTTTCCAGTTCTGTACATTCTGTTATTCCAAAATCTTCTATAGTGTATTCTGTACCTAGGGCATCCTCTGTATATTCCGTCAGTCCAAGATCTTCGATTGTGAAATTTGAACTTTCGATAGCGTCTTTTATAATATCTGTATTTCCAAGACTTTTCTCTGAGCACTCTGGCCTTTCTAGTGCTTCTATGAAATCTGTATTTTCGAGGTCTGTAGACTCTAAATTTCCAAGTATGGCTTTATTTATCCCTGTACTTGTGAAAACTTTATTTTTGACTTCTGTGCTTACAATTTCAAGGTCTTCCATACTAAAATATGAAATTTCAATAGCTGTTTTTATAATATCTGTGTTCCCAATTTTTTTACTCAACTCTGTATCTTCAGGTGTCCCTTTTGCTACTGCTGATAAATCTATGTCTGCTCGTAAATCTGTACTACCAACGGATGCATTCGGATCGTCACTTAAAACGGCTTGTTCATTAATTTTTATCATCCCCAGATCTTCCATTGTAAAATCAGAACTTTCAATAGCCGCCTTTATAATATCTGTATTTCTGCTCAATTTATCTTTTAAGTCTTTGTTTTCGCATTCTGTATTTTCGAGAGCTTCCATTGAGTCTGTGTTCTCAATTACTATCTCTAAATTTGTAGTCGCTTTAAGGACTTTAGCAGTTTTAATGGTCTCTCCTAAGAGCCCTGTATTTTCATCCGGGTCTTCTGTTAATTTAGAACCAGTATTTTGAAGGGCTTTGTCAGCATAATCAGTATTTTCAAGGCCCTTCTCAATAAAGTCTGTATTTATAATCACATCACTTAACTGAGTACCTATTATGGCTCCCCTTGTGTTCTCTGTACTAGCAAAGTCTTCTTCTATATCAGAGCTTTTTAATTCTTCCGTTCCCTCTGTAGTTGCAAGGCCTTTTGTATATTCTGTATTTTTAAGTGTTGCTAATGTGTAGTCTTCGCTTCTAGGTACTTTATCTGTATACTCTGTTACTTCAAGAGCTTTGACAGTGTAATTAGTACTTATTACTTCTGTATAATCAATATTTTCAAGGGCATCATCTATATATTCTGTAGTTGGTATTTCTTCTGTTTTAATTTTTGCTGGTGTATTTATGTTCATATTCTTCATATTTTTATTTTTCGTAATCAAATCCTTTATGTTCATGTTTTTCATATGGACTCGTCTCAGATGCCTATTAACGTCACTGTTAGTTTTAAATAATTTGTTACAAATACCACAAGGAGCCTCTTTTTTCACAATCATATGAATTTGAATATGTTTCACTAAATTTTTCTTTTTACTAAATGCTTTGTTACATATATCACAGTAAAAACTTGCATCTGTATTTGTTTTTACTGTTGATTTTGTGTGTACTCGTTTCGTATGCCTGTTGACATGGCTATTACATTTGAATAATTTGTGACAGAATTTACATGAAAGTGTTTTATCGACATGTGTCTTTTTATGGAAAAACAGATATTTAGTGCGAGTGAACTCTTTATCGCAGATGTCACACTTGTGAGTTTTCATTTTCTTCGAGTCTTCTGGTTTCATGTGCACACGTTTTGCGTGTCTTTTCGCATCATCTACAGTTTTATATACTTGATAGCAGATTTCACACTGGACCTCCTTAACATCAATGTGTGTTTTCTTGTGTTTCAACATGTATGATTTCAAAGCGAATTCTTTATTACATATATCACAGTTAAATAGTGTTTGCGTGGAGTGTACAGCTCGCATGTGAATTCGCAAGTGAGTCGAACATTTAAATGTCTTATTGCAAATTTCGCAAGTTTGTTCGGCTTCTTCGGGCGGATGTGTTACAGCGATATGTCTTTGCATATTAGTGACACTTTTAAAAGTTTTATTACATATTGAACAGGTAGCGGATTCTAACGAATGCACCGTTTCTAAATGTCTTTTCAACAGAGCTTGATCTGCCAACTCTTTTCCGCATACCTGACAAGTATTTGTTTTTTCATTATTGGTATGATTACGCTCAACATGCCAGTATAACGAAGTCTGAGTATTAAGCTTCTTAGGGCATTGTGGACATGGTATTTCTGGTTCTTTCTGTTCTTTGACCGCAGGTTCAACATTCTTTTGGTGTGTCTTCTCGTGCCGCCTCAGGCTCTTGACGGTTTTATACTTTCTGTGGCATATTTTACAAATATATTGATTCCGGGGATGTACCGTCTGTAGGTGTTGCTTGAAGTTATCAATGGATATGGATACGTGACTGCATATAGGACAATTATATGTTGTTGTATCTACTGCCGGAACAAGTTGAATATGTGAGAAAAGCAACATATTCGTGCCTCTGTGCAAAGCAGGACTTAGGGATATGTCTTTAGAGTGGTGGATGAGAGTCATTTGCATTTTTTAACTTACTGGCAAGCTTAAAATCGTACTTGACACTGCTTTGCGATCTAAATGTAGATAGCTATGTATAGTTTTTTAATAATTATCCTTTAAATAAAATTCAGTACATATTTTTTGATTGAGCTGGTTCCTAATTAATATATCCTTCGTTGCACTTATCACTTTATTGTCCACTCGAAGCAATATTATGAGTTTTTTCCGAAAGTTCACATTCCATTGTTTTTATAGCGTTTTACTCACAGGACAGTCTCTTTATTTAACTTAACACAATTTTCCGACGTTGCATCAGTCGCGCCTTCAAGGCTGTAACCTATTTATTTTCAGTTCTAATAATACTTTAGCAACTATTTCGATCAATACTGAAAACTGAATTCCTGGAATACATGCTGTCAACTGTCACTTCAGTACTAGAAAGAAACGTGAAACGTCAAAACATCGCGAGTACCGAAGTGCCATGCGAGTGCAGGCAGGGGCTTACCGCGAACACCGAAGTTCGCAAATTGATCTCTTTCTCTCTAATTACGCCTTTATTGGAGTAAAAGAGAAAGATCCCCTTTATTTGCGAACTGCGATGTTCGCGGTAGGCCTCGGTTCAGGGAGGGGCGGTTTTTTATTAGTATTGATTTTCCTGACCTACAACGAATGAAAATACATTATGAAACGTATGCCTATACTAAATAGGACTCAAAGTCACATGTTTCTTTTGTACATTGCCCTACTTTTATGACCTCTCCAACAGAGTCAGAGATAATCGAATGCGATTTGCAATACTTTTTTTTTTATACTACGTCGGTGGCAAACAAGCATACGGCCTGCCTGATGGTACACAAAAAAAAAATACATTGCGGCATTTGATCGATTGTTTCCTTGTAAAAGAAAAGAGCTTACTCACATCTTTAAGACCAATAAGACTCGCAACGCACTTACAACGCCTCTGGTGTTTCGGGTGTTCATGGGCAACGGTAATCGCTTACCATCAGGCAATTCGTCTACTCGTTTGACTCCTATATCAAAATATATATATAAATGGTGGTACACAAGCGTAAGCGCTTCCGCCCGATGATAAGCGAAGAACGTAGCCAATGGAGCTGGCAACGCCTATGGGTCACATGTGTGTTGCTGTACAATGACTGAGCCGGCTACTTTTTTAAATGTCTTCAAAAAACGGAGGAGTTTCTTAATTCTTTGGTAACCCGTAGCAAACAAAAAAATTCATGAGACCTAAACCTTATTATGAAGAATTGAAGTTCAACATCATGGTAAGAATATATTGAATATTTATACAAGTAAGAAAATAGCGTTATCTACCTCTCCATCGCTCGTATACAAGCGTAGCTAGGTAAAATGATAATAATATTCTATTTAATTTAAAGGCCAGTCTAGACGGGACAATTTTTCGCACAATCTTCTTAAATTATCAGATTAGTTGTGTGGTGCGGACGTCAAAAATTAAATTCAAGGACTGCAGCGGTATCATGGTCGTGTTTTTGTCACTTGTCATATCATGCGTCACGTTCGCACTTACGTATTTGTTAGAGCGTGACAACGGTAGGGTGACAAATGATAGACAGCCGACCATCTTAGCCCTGCTGGTCTCGCTGAACTCACTAATACATTTTATACATCAAAATCAAACTGCCAATTTAATTTATGGTCAAATCGGGAATTTGGTTGTTCCTTCTGGATTGGCCTTAAGAATGACATTTCGGATGGTCAATCAATTGTAAACCTTATAGTAAAAGGTTACGGTATATTTTCATTATTGGGTATATATTTCCATGAAGAGCACAATTGTAAGGATCAGGGATATTTTAACGACACAATAAAATTGACAATTGATAAAATTGTTTATTTACACAAATTCACTAACATTAATAGAATGATATTTACAAAACTGGTAGATTTTACAAAAACACCGTAATTTGTGGAATGTCAACGTTTCGGAAGAACAAGAAAATTTTAACAAGATTACATTTTATGCCATGTTCCTTAGCCCTATCAACTGCCCTGCTGGTGTACTCGACGAGCGACGAAACGTTCGGCCGGCCTGGTCGTGTGCCATGTAAACATAGACACCGACATAGGAAGTTTTTATTGCTCTAAACCGGTTAATATGACAAGAACTGTTCTTTTAAAAACCGGTTTAAAATAACGGTTATTCGAGCGAAACCGAAATTAAAAGGCTTTGCGCCAAGTACATTGATAACGGTTTGGAAATTTAACCGGTTTCCAGGATTGGTTGCAAGGCCTGTAGAGGTGGGCGAGGGACTGCTTCGCCCAGGCCTAGTTTCACCACTGCATTAAGTTCATAATAATTGACATCTGTCAAATAACTGTGTGCCATAGCCGCCAGGCAACCCTAATGTGGAGCACATAGCTCAAGTCACAATTTCATTTGAACATAAAAATTAAAAATTAACCTAATAAATCTTTACAAATCCCACTATACAACTATCGTTGCCTGTTAATGTTAAGACAACATTCTTACGAGTAGATGTTCCTATGTGCCTCTCTCTCTCTCTCTCTCTCTAGCCCAGTGGTGGGCAAAGTACGGCCCGCGGGCCAGCTCCGGCCCGCGAAAGGATTTTATCTGGCCCGCCGCCAGTCCTATTAAATAATTAGTATATGGCATTGGTCCATGATAATTGCAAATCAAATACATTTTTGTTGCAATTCTGGCCCTCCTCGTAAATTTCTGGAACTTTCTGGCCCCCCATGGAGAAGTTTGTCCACCACTCCTTCATTTTATGCCACTCGTCACTGTTCTGTGCGACCTGGAGCCACTTCTTCCCCTCAGTCCTTTGTCCCAACGCATTTGGGTCATCCTCCCTCCATGGTCGCCACTTAAGTAATCCGTTTACTCCAGGTCTTTCATGCTATATGACCAACCCGTTCCTGCTTCAATCTCGCTAAACTTTTAAAACATTGGTGACCTTGCTCTGCCTGTCTCTGCCACATTCGTTTTGTGCCTCCCTAGGCGTGTATATATGGAAGGAATGGAAAGATTCACACGCCTCTGGCAAGCCTCCAAACCTCAGTTGATAGCAGTGTTCCAAACTATGAGGTCGCAATTTCGAGTCTTGCCAGAGGATCTTTTTTATACTACGTCGGTGGCAAACAATCTACCCGCCTGATGGTAAGCAGTCTCCGATGCCTATGTACACCCAGACTGCCAGATCTTGCCAGAGGTGTTGAATTTTTTCCATTTTTTCTTTAATTATTAAAATTCCTTAGAAAGCTACAGATCTTCGAATTCAACCTTCACAAATGCCAGCGCTGGGAGCTCTCCACAGTTCATAATATGGGAATGTAACTCAGTTTCATTCTCAAAATCATCACCACACTTTGAACAATTCAGTGCTTCTCTACTTTTAGCTTCCATATCTTCTGTAGTGTGATAGCTTTCAATTTCAGTACTCTCTAGTTCTACATTTTCTGTTTTCACTGGTGTTTTCATATGCACCCGTTTTGTATGTTTTTTAACATCATTAACACATTTAAACATCTTGCTACAAACTCCACATGGGAACAGTTTCACATCTACATGAGTTTTTTATGTTTCAACATGTATTTCTTTGAGGAAAATTCTTTATTACAAATATCACACGTGAAGATGCCTTCTGTAGAATGAACAGCGTTTATATGTATTCTTAAATGCATGGAGCATTTGAAAGTTTTGTTACAAATGTCACACTTCTGGGCTGCTTCTGGTGGCGCGTGGGTAACTCTTATATGTCTCTGCAAATTCATATGGCTTTTAAAAGTTTTAGAGCATATAGGACAATTGACAGGATCAAAGGAATGCACCATTTCTAAATGTCTTTTCAAACTCCCTTGATCAGACAGCTCTTTATTACATATTTGGCAAGCATTGCTTCTTTTATTTTCAGAGTGATGTCTCTCAAAATGCCAAAATAAAGCTGTATTGGTTGTAAATTTTTTATCACACTGTGAACATGGTATATCTCCTACTTTGCACGGTTTTGCTTCAACTTTCGCTCCTCCGTGAATGTTTCTCTCATGTCTGTTTAAAGTTTTGACTGTTTTGAAAAACTTTAGAGCAGATTTTGCAAACAGCATCTTGGGAGCCGGAATGTACGTTCTGCATGTGTTTCCTAAAGCAAGCAATAGATGGTAATGTTCTTCCACATTCGGGGCAACGGTACATCATTCCATCTTGCGGGTGGCTCCACTTTATATGTCTCTGTAGCAACATATCTACTTTAAACTTCTTATCACAATGCGGGCATTGTACGGATCTGTCTTCAGAAGGATGGACAAGTCTCATATGTATTTTCAAATTGTATCTACGCTTAAAAGATTTGGAGCACACAGTACAATTGACACTTTCTTCTGGTTCTGGATGGGAATAGAAAATATGATTGTTTAGACGTTTCTTGTTTGGGAACACTTTCCCACAATGTTCACAGCTGACTTCTTTTTCTTCAGCGTGAACAGAGTGAATGTGTGAACGTAAATGACCGACAGACTTGAAAGTCCTATAACACTTGTCACATTCGACGATATCATCTTCCGATGAATGCACAAACTTGAGATGTTGCTTCAAGTTGGCTCTGTTTTTGAAAGTATTATCACATTGCGGGCACTGTAATCGGTTTATTTTTCCATTCTCATAGACTTTACCAACTATCTCTATTGAGTTTGTTTTAGGATTTTCATTGGTTGAGTCTAAATAAGGTAAAATACTTCCTTCACTCTTAATGCTGAAGACATGTTCAGGATGCTGGTACGGGTTCCCGCTGCTTTCTTGTTCGCAGTCAACTTCAACTTTCAAATGAGCAATATCTGGCTTTATGAAGATTTGTTCTATTTCTTCATCCATATTATCTGTAAATTAAAAAAAAAAATCATTTACATGTACAAATTATATTAATTAATAATTATCCATTTTAGAGTCAGACCAAGCTAAGTTGGCAGCGATTTTGATAGCTCAGTCTGTGCAAGTGTTAAGTAAACATCATAATTTCATAGAAGTTTGACGTTTAAAATAACACCTGGACTGTCTAGGCTGTCAAAATCATGGTCTGACTCTAGTATAGTATCCATTTTTTTGGAAACAAATGAACAATACAATTTTGCATGGTAAATAAACTTTCTCATATGAATATGCTTTTTTTAATAATCTAGGAAGGGAACACTATACATAGTATTCTATTGATATAAAAGTTGCTGTAAAATATGACGCCAACACCAATTATCGGGAATATCATTGGTGTTAAATATTGTATTATATTTATTTTTCGAATAAATCCAGTAACAGATAGGATTTTTCAGAACAAATCCATATAAACTAAATACTACAACTTAAATTACAAGTACTTGTTCAAATAGAAGAGATATCGCCGAAACAAAGCACCTGACGACGCGAAATGTCGGCCTTATGGTCCTAATCTATTCCATTCATCTCGAGTTCTTAAAAACATACAATCAACGTGAAATTAACTTTATTCACATACAAATTGAAGAGATACGATAAAAACTTACGCTAGCAACCTGACTCTGACATTAAAAACCACGGTAATTATCGATTTTCTTCTAAATTCTGTAAAGATCAACTGATAAGCAATCACCATTTCACAACAATAGGATAAAAAAATACAAATGTCATGTCATACAAGCGTACGTTTAAGTAGACTTTTACTATTTAAAGCTGTCATTCACGATCAAGCACCATGTTGGATACATCGCTGGTAGTAGAAAATGGTAGAAACTAGTTTCGTTTTGGAGCACACTTTACGATTTGATAATATTCCTCGTATCGGCAGTAAATCGATATTTAAAAAAAATTACAATGATCGTGAACTTTTAAGTACGATTTCCATCAACCGGACCGGGTTGGGTTGGCTGCCGTCGTGTTGCAACGCAAAGAGTAAGTATATAGTTGCAACGGACGCTTGGGCACCGTGTCCATTGACCTGGCCGGGCTCATTCCGCTAGAGCCACGTTGCGGCGGATGCTGGAGCACCCAGCGGTGACTGACCGGAAGGAGCCGATCACATCACACTCGAGGACAGCCGTCCGCGTTAAGCCGAGCGGTCGAAAGCGGTGCCAATTTCATTCAAATAAGGATCTAATTTCTGCACAGACACTAAATTCCATTGGTAATTATAGTATTTTTTTCAAACTCGATGGGTACGCTGGCAGATGTCATCTTAATACAATTTTGTGAGATTTGTCGTGTTTAGACTTTGAAGGTTATATATTATATGGAGATGACACCTGTCACCTTACCCATCGAGTATGAAACACTATTAAATTTATAGCACTTGAGCGCGATCCGAATGGACCCGTTCGGTGGAAATCGTACATTACGCTTTGGCCTGACTACTTGGGTAAGAAGTAAAAATAAAAAAAACTAATTTGCGTAACCATTTATTTTATTATCATTTAAAATTTTAACTATACTATTTACAATAAAATTACTTTTATACTCCCGAAATATATAACAATAAGAAAGAAAAAATAAATGAAGGTAAATCTTGAAAGCGTGTTTCATCTTCACCTTCGTAAGGATTCTCTGGCTTTATTTTATTTTATTTATTTATTTATTTTATTTTATTCGGAAAAACCAACAGCTTAATAAACTAAAACTAGGTTAACATAAATATGTATCAGGGAAGCCAATTACAGGTTTCCACAGACAGGATACAAAGGTAGTCATATTACAGGTTAGCACAAAATTAAAGACTTTACAAACGCCAAAACATGCTATGAGAAAAGAAAGAAGTAATTTGTTTCTTATTTAAATCAATAAATTAAAATTAAACCTATGCTAATCTTCTGCAGGCAGGGGAGCAAAGAAACTAGATGCCATGAGGTTTTTAATTGTAGCAGGTTTCATCAGATGTAAATCCAGTTGATCGTTGCTATGACACAGTTCATTCATTGACCTCGGAGCTCGGACAAAGTATGAATTTTGACGATAGTTGGTTTTGGTCGGTGGAAGTGACAAAGGTCGGTAGTGTCTAGAAGAAGCTCTGGGGATACGAAAACTAATATTCATAACCAGTTCCGGGCTATCAACAGATCCGTTTAAGATTTTAGTTAAGTAGACTAAGTCAGTGATTTTTCTTCTCAAATCTAGGGGAAGAAAATGGTGTCTTACGCACCTATCACGATAACACAAGTCTGTAGTTTTAGTTTTGAATTGAAGGAATTTTAAAAACTTTCTTTGAATGGACTCAATTCGTTTAATGTAGATGTCGTAACAAGGATTCCACACAACGGATACATATTCGAGGATAGATCGCACAAACGAGCAGTATAATACTTTTATAGGCTTTACTTTTTTAAATTTTGATGTTGATCTCATGATAAAGCCAAGAGACCTGGAGGCTTTCTGTACTATTTTGTTTATATGATTATCAAATAGAAGCTTGGGGTCTTGATAAATACCTAAATCTCTGGTTGAATGTGAATTGGCGATGCTAGTCGAGTTAAGTGTGTAGTTGAACAAGATTGGGTTGGGTTTGCGAGTAAACGACATGGTATGACACTTTGCAACATTAAGGTCTAATCTGTTTTCGATACAGTATTTAGAAAATCTATTTAGGTCATCCTGTAATAACAAACAGTCGTTAACATTCTTAACAGCTCTATATATTTTAGTGTCATCAGCATAAAGAAGAAAATGAGAGTGTTTAAAAATGCAGTGGATATCGTTGATGAAAATGACAAATAGTAAAGGACCTAACAAAGATCCTTGCGGCACACCGGAAGGAATGCCAACCCAGGATGAAGTAAAACCGTTTATTGCAACCGATTGAGATCTATTTTGCACATAAGAAGTGAACCATCTAAAAAGATTTCCGTGGATGCCGCAATTTAATAGCTTCTGAATTAGTATATGATGGTCTATTCTGTCGAACGCTTTACTGAAATCAGTATATATGGTGTCTACTTGGCCACCAGACTCCATGTTACGTGAAGTATAATCACAAAATATTAACAAATTGGACTCTGTAGACTTATTTTTAACAAACCCATGTTGTTCGGTGATAAAAGATATTTTAAGAGATGAATAAACTTGGCTATGGACGATTTTTTCTAGTATTTTAGCAAAAATACATAACTTCGATATAGGTCTATAATTTTTTATGTTAGAACGGTCACCAGACTTATGCACAGGAGTAACAAAGGCAGATTTCCAGATTCTAGGGACAGTGCCTTCAGCCAGGGATCGACGGAAAATAACACAGAGGGGATTAACGAGACTTTCAGCACAATTTGAAATTAAGATAGGCGGTATAAAGTCGGGACCTGCCCCTTTGTTAAGATCAACAGACTTTAACAGTTTAAGGACTTCGTTAGAGTTAATTTCAATGTCGCATATACTAGTGCTAGTAGCGGTAGGTTCAATCATAGGTTGAACGCCACTTGAGCTACTGCAGAGAAAGGTAGTTTTGAAATAATCGGCAAATAAATTGCAAACAGATTCACCAGTATCGGCTTGAGTAGAATCATATTTCATAACAGCTGGGAGACTCTGAGATCCTTTACTGAGCGATTTAGTGTATGACCAAAAATATTTTGGGTTATCTACAACCGCGTTTTCGACTCTGCTGATATAGTTTTTGTAACAAGTCTCCTCTAACATTTTAGCTCTCCGTCTAAGTAATGAAAAAGTTTGTAAATCAGAAAGGCAGCCATACTTTTTATATTTCTGAAAGTACTTATGTTTTTCTTTCAACACTTTTTTTAAAGCCGGACTAAACCACTGAGGATATTTATTTGGGAAAACAATTTTATGAGGTATAAATTTATCTCTTAAATTGTAAATAGTTGAATTAAAAACCGATAAGGCGTCATCCAAAGACCCATCATTAAGAATTGTATCCCAGTTTAAAATATTTAGCTCGGCGCGTATCTTTTCGTAATTGCCTATTTTGTAATTATATACTTGTCTTGTATTAGACGCAAGGGGTGTCGAGGTAATTAAGCACAGTTGTAATGTCAAAGACTTGTGGTGAGCGTCCTCAGGTTCAGCAAGGGGACAGAGACAGGGATTTATTAGAAGCGGTTCGTTCGAGAACGCTAAGTCTAAGATTCTGTTATTAACATTATGTACTAAGTTGAACTGGTCCAAATTGTGTTGATTAAGGGTATCAAAGAAAAATACTTGAGTTTCTCCGGCCAGCCCACGTGGTTCGATAAGGCCATCGGGGAGTAAATGCCAATCTATATTAGGTAAATTGAAATCTCCTAATATGACAAATATATCATTTGGAGCAGATATCATTATGTCATTTAGTTTGTTTGTAAAATTGTGCAATTGGGTATTAAAAGAGTTACCATTGTTTTCTGAGCATAAGTACAATGTACATATATTAATATTCAAACGATTGTTACGCGAACCTGTTAGTATTGTGACCCAGACATCCTCCGCCGAGGAGTGCCACTCAGGTCGCCCGTGAGTGGTGAACTCTTTCCGAACTGCCAACAGAACTCCGCCTCCGTACCGTTGGTCAGTGCGACTGTAGTCCCTATCTACTCGCCATACGAGGTATCGATCATCGAACAATTCACTATTACTAATCCCGTCGAATAGCCATGTCTCCGTTAATGATATGACGTCATAAGTGTTCAATTGAATATTTCTTTTAAATGAATTAGTTTTAGTGCGCAATCCTCTAGTATTCTGGTAGTATATGTTTAAATTATGACCGGAAAATGAAGACTATAAGTAAAATAGAAGTTATGTCGTACAGAATTAACTATCGCTAAATGCATGCGCAAATTAATAACAAATATACACTTCATAATACAAGTACAATAAGCGTTATAAATAATATATTTCAACTGATTTGCTTCTTTCGGGAGTATAAGTAGGGTACACTTTAAATAAGTTTTAAAAATATTTAAGCCCGGTACTGAGAACGAATTGTAAATACAATTATGATTTACTGCAAGCGATTTAGCTCCCAAATTACACAGCGATATAAATATAATGAGCTCTAAGGTCATTTCAATAGGGTTCACAACAATACATCCAACAAAAGGGTTGGACCGAGACTGAATGAACCGGCGAGCGATAAGGAATTCAAGCGATAATGCACACAAAGACATACCCGTTACAGTGCTCCCCAACCGCAGGGCCGCTAAGTGAATACACATAAAACAGTAAACAAAAAAATTAGTGCTACTAAGTATTATTAATAGTATCGAGTGAACATTAGAGTAATTTATATTTTCAGAAGGTCTTGATTCACTTTTATACGAAAGATTGGTGAAGTGTCCGTTTTTCGAGCTAGAATTTTGCAGTGTCTGGTCCAGATATACTTGCAGTTTTTTTCTTTTGCTAGTAATTTTGCCTCCCTCAGCAGCGCTTTATTGTGAAGAGTGAGATGGTCATTGACGTATATCTTCCCATCTCCATGGTATCCTATATCTTTAAGGGAGAGACTGCCATGCCTACGAGATGCAGCTATGTAGTTTTCTTTAGTGAATCGATTATTAAATGCCATAATAATATTTTTAACTGTCTTCTCGTGAAGATTTGGGACGCGAGCAATGTAATTAATATCTTCTCGTCGAACTTGACATCCTATCACTTGAGAAACCTGAGACACAAGCTCGTAGAGGTTTTCGGAGCTCTTCATCGGT
Organism: Cydia pomonella; assembly: GCF_033807575.1. Lineage (NCBI taxonomy): Eukaryota > Metazoa > Arthropoda > Insecta > Lepidoptera > Tortricidae > Cydia > Cydia pomonella. Next base: position 9,315,467 of record NC_084729.1, read on the forward strand.
ATGCCTTTTATTTCTACATTATTTGCACGGGCCCACTGCTCTTTCTCCTGCATGTCTTCATTCATCTTTGAGACCTCATCTTGCAATTTTTTTAAGTTGTTTATTTCATGTTCCAAGGTTTTTACCCTGTCGTCAAGGCGTTCAAGGGAGTTTGAGACTTTACCAACTGAACTGTGTGCTAACTCCACAGAATCCTTTAAGTGTGAAATGTCAGCCTTGATGGTCTTCACGTCCTCGACAAGAGAGGCAAGGGGCTCCAGTTGCCGTTTGATGGTATTTAATGTATCTTTCATTTCGTCGAGCTGTGCCACCAGTTGCGGGTCATTGTTACTGGAGGATGGATTATTCACACAATCAGAGCAGCGCCAAGAACCCCTCCGCGCACCGAGTTTCCTGAAATAGGTCTCTGAGATACCGGAACACGGAAAGTCAAATTGACGCTTGCACAAGGCACAGGTTGGTCCGTCCGAGGTACTGTTGTCACACCGCGCGCACAAAAACATGTTGATTTAATTAAAGCGACCCCTGCGTGGACAGATTGGACAGCCCTGACGTAAAATAGGAGACGTGCGTACTGTAAGCGATCTATCTACCGACTGAATGAATTTTGCTATTAATATGTATAATTCTAATTTAATTAACAATATAAATACCTCGTAATAGGATTAACATATTTACATTAAGAATTAAAATTCAAATAATTAGAAAAATACATTTTGCTAACCATTTAATGCACACCAAGATTTTTAACAATATAGTTACCTACTTTAAAACCACAAACGTGCCGGCACGCTAAAATTGCCTATAAAATAAGCACTCACGATTTATTTTACGGAAACATAAAATATTAACATTCTCAATCATTCATACAAAATAACAAACAGCCGTCGTTCTCGCATATTAGGGTCGATATTTTTCGTTACATTTAGATAAAAATGGGTGGTGGTAATTTTTGGGTCCGCGCCACGCAACCGCGCCGCGGCCGCCGCAACCGGGTCGTCAAAAGTCACGCCGATCTCAAAATTTCAAACTAAATTTGAAAATATCGTCCGCTGCGGCACGTGAAGCGCGTTCAAGGTCACTTTGTCAGCTTAGACCATCGATGTTGTAGGAAAATCTATTGCCGGCGTGCCTCTCTCAAGCGCGAGCAACAATAATAATTAGGCTGCGCAGCCTAATTATTGCGAACTTAAAAACATTATTTCTGCGGCGCCGCGCCGGGTGTAAATGCTGGCGCGCCGCCACAGATGTTTTGAGCTGCAGCGCAGACCTCTAATTTCAGTGAAGATGTTTAAATACATACAGTGAAATTACGCTTATTACCTATGTACATAATAGGAAACTATTTATCCATCAAATCCTATCGAAATCTAACGAAAAAAAAATTACAACAAAATAAAAATATGTAATTAATAAGTATAGTAACTTGTCAGAAAGTGCTGTTTTGTCGCCACTGCCAAAGGTGAACAGTAACATAATTATTTATGCTAATTTTATATCTGAAATATCACATCCATTACATTATTTTTATAGGTACCAGTGGCGGCGCGTCCACTATATCCGTTGGGCAAAACCGGACCTTCTTCTTCGAGAATTTTAGGATAAGACGAACCGAGATAGGATATTGGCAAGCTGGTAATCGAGTTCTATGGACGCACCGCCATTGTATGTATGTACTTAACTCTAAATGGTATCCTTAATACACAACTTGCAATTAAATTATTCATTTATAAATATTTATAATAATAGTTACATTATATGCAATCATCAGAATAATAAAATCTATAGTGAAGTTCAATATAAATGTCAAATAATGTCAACAAAACCAATTTACCTTCATTACTTCGTAATCTCGCACTTTTTAATGACAACCATGACCTTAACAACAGTTAATATACTTAAATATTTTATTAATTTATATTAGTTTTAGTCCAAATATATGTTAATTATTAATATTTCAGTGAAAACAACCTTCGTAAGAATTTTAAGTTATATGTCAAATGCTAACCAAATCTGCATTGACATATGTATCTAGGGACGGGCCTTACGGGCAATAAGAATGGGGCCAGTACAGCGGTGTCACGCTCACGAATTCGAGCCAATCGTGCAGTCTCACGCCACAACGCGATTGGTTGATGAGTTCGCATCACGCGCGCGATTGGTCACAGCTAGTTGCATTAGACCGCACGATTGGCTCGAATTCGTGAGTGACACCACTGAACTAGCACCGTTCTTAGTGCCCGTAAGGCCTGTCCTTGAATATATATGATAATGAAAACCTGTTATATTTTGTTGGCATTTGCAATTTCTATTGAACTTCACTTTAGTTTCCTTAGCAGCATGGTATTAGCAACTGTTCAACGATAAGCTAGATATAGAATATCTAACTTTACTCAGAGTCCGATTCGTCACCGTCATCCGACGACTCAGAACTAGAGACGGGCTCACACTTTATAAACTCTATCTCTTTCGGCGGCTGCCTAGGCTTCCTCCCTCTCTTTCTCACAACCGGCTTCCCATCTTCCATCACCGTCTTCACCATCATTGATATCCTCTTCAAATGCTGCTGCTCATGCCTCTGCATATGGTTGTTTAAGTATCTTTTTATTTTAAACTTTTTCCCACACTGCTCGCATTCATGCTGGTAATCGGATTCTTTCAATTCTACATGAACGGAATTATTATGTCGCCGCAAATAATGCGCGTGAGCAAATTCTTTGTCACATTTCTCACAACGTATTTTAGGCTTATCTGGGTGAACTATCTTTTTATGCTTCTTCAGACGAATGGCGGAATGAAAATACTTGTCACACAAATCGCACTTGACTTTAGTGTCTAAGGAAGAGTGAACCTGCATGTGTTCTTTCAAGTATTGGTCGTTTTTGAACTCTTTAGAACATTCAGGACATTGCACTTTAGATTCTAAGGGCGGGTGTATGTTTAAAATATGTCGTTTCATATGATGACGCGATTTAAAAGTCATATCACAGAACACGCAAGGATGTCTTTCAACTTGCGAATGCTGGAAATGCAGATGTCTGTTTAAATTCAAATGGCTTTTATAAACCTTTTCACATATTGGACACTTATATTTATCTTTATCAAGCCTATGGCATCTATCGATATGGTATTTCAACTTGTAAGGAACATTAAATTCCTTCCCGCACTCCTGGCATTTGATCTCCGGTAGGGTTGCCGGATGAATCCTCTTTACATGCATATGCAAAGCGCGTCTAGTCCTGAATTCCTGTAAGCAATATTGGCAGTAGCATTTTTCTTCTTCAGAATAATGCTTATTCATCCTATGCATGTATAAATAGTGTTTATTTTTGAAGGTTTTATCACAAATATCGCACAAGACTGCGGATTCCTCAGATGAATGTACTCTAGTGGTATGAAGGTAAAGGTTTTGGTAATTTTTGAACTCTTTATTACACTTGTTGCAGATGTATCGCTTGGCGCGCTTGGGGAAGAGCACGGGCTTCCACGTGGCGAGGACTGACTCGTACATCTCGCGCTGCTCGTCGGTGAGAGCGTCGCTGGTGACAGAGATGAACTTCATGTCTTTGGGCGGGGGCGCTGGCTCTGGTTGAGGCTCCATGGTCTAGAAACAAATGTTTTGTGAATTATTTACTGTTGTTATTCTGCTCCGTCAGCCAGAATACATCAGAGGGCCTAGCCAAAATGACAATTAGGTACATCAACAAACGAATAGACAAAATGCGCCGGGAACAGACGCTGTGAAAACTCACGTGACTATTTCCATATTATATTATTTAAGTTCCAATTGGAGTTTTCTAGAGTCAGACCTAAATAAGTTGGCAGCAATTTTGACAGCACAGACTGTGTAAGTGTTATTTTAAACGTCACAATTTCATATATAGAACTTAGTTGGGTCTAACTCTATCACCAATTGCCATCTTGGGTAAGCCCCCTGTAGCAGTCTGTTAAACGAAATGTTGCAACACATATGGAGTGACCCAGGTGTTTTTTTTATTATAACAAAATTTAGTTTTTCGCGGTAGGCCCGCTCATCTCGCCGAAGTTTAAAGACCAAAGCATTTGAATGCTTTGGTATCTAATCTTGGGTTTGAACCAAGATTCTATTTCGCACGCAGTAAATATGTACTTATTATAATATTCAACGTTTAGGCAGAGGTTCATTGTGGATCAAAAATGAGAGTCAAAATACTTTATATATGTATTTATTTATACACATTTCTACAAGCCACGTGAGACACGAGATTAAAAAGTTTGAAACTTAACTCTAACCTGTAAAGATAGTACATACATGTAAATAAATTTATATTATAAGGACATTCTTACACAAATTGACTAAGTCCCACGGTAAATCAAGAAGGCTTGTGTTGTGGGTACTCGGACAACGATATATATAATATACAAATACTTAAATACATAGAAAACATCCATGACTCAGGGAAAAATATCTGTGCTCATCACACAAATAAATGCCCTTACCGGACACCCAGATGCCCAGGACCATCGGCTTCATATTAGGCAGGGTCACTACCCACTAGGCCAGACCGGTCGTCAAACTCACACACCGAACTTGTCAGTAGAAAAAGGCGCGAAATTCAAATTATCTGTGGGGAGTCAACTCTTCGCGCCTACAATTTTTAAATTTGCCGCCTTTTTCTCCAGACAAGGTCGCTGTGCCAAAGTAAAGGTATTCTAAAATTGATGAAATTAGCTGCACATAAAAGAGAAGAGAGAAGGACTAACCAACAAGTCTCCTATCTATATTTGGATTTATTTTAGCTGCCAGTCCATGTTTTTTTACATAAAATTGCTACACAAAGTAGATAAACACACCAACAGTTTTGAATGATTCACGGTTAGTTTCACTACACTTAAATCGACCGGGATATAAACCGTGATTACCTTTTATATTGTTTTTATTGAGCTCCCGATATTTGGACGCAGTTACATGCATCTTGTTCACGGGTAACTGGAGATAGCGGGTAACTCCAGTTACCCGTGAACAAGATGGGATCCCTTTGTTTGACATAATTAGTGAAAGTCATAATGTAATGCTAGTCAGATTATCGTTAGTCATAACTCTGAAACCGTTAACTTTTCAGGAATTTCCTTAGGTTATCATATAGATAGGTTAGGTTTGTTTTATGGCAATCCTGAAAAGCTACGCGTAGCTGAGAAAAACCAAATTATGACTAACGAAAATGCGGACAAACAATATATTATGACTTAAAACATTATAAGAAACAACAGAGACCCGAACAAGATGCATGTAACAGCGTTGAAATATCGGGAGCTCATAAACATATAAGAGGTAATCACGGTTTATATCCCGGTCGATTTAAGGCTAGTGACACCAAATATACAACGTGTTCGCAAATAGTAACAAATCCTCGTTTTCTAAAGACTCAAATTTAAGTTAGGTTAATTATGTACAAATTATAAATCAAAACACAGGTACGATATGTGATAAGGGTTATAAGTTTGGATTAACATGATGGTTAATAAGTTCGCTTACCAACAACTAAAACCATACGTCAATACAAATCTATAAGTAATTGTGATATAAGTATAAGAATAGATACTAGGCTGCATAAGGTATACAACTTATTATACTATCCTTTGCCCTAGAACCGTACACCAAGTCAATTTTCAAAACAAGAGAATATTATAGAACATTATTACACAAATTGACTAAGTCCCACAGTAAGCTCAATAAGGCTTGTGTTGAGGGTACTTAGACAACGATATATATAGTATATAAATATTTATAAATACTTAAATACATAGAAAACACCCATCCATGACTCAGGAACAGATATTCATGCTCATCACACGAATAAATGCCCTTACTAGGATTTGAACCCGGGATATCGACTTCGTAGGCAGCAAGCATTTTTTTTTAATACTACGTAGGTGGCAAACAAGCATACGGCCCGTCCAGAGGAGTTACATGCGCGTTGTCGACCCTAAAGAAGAGAAGGTAGGTAAGAGTAAGCATAGAGTGTTCACTCCATACATCAGTTTTCCTACCAAAACGCTTATTATTCTCGTAGTCGACATCTAGCGTCAAGAAACGGATTTATCAGTACTGTAATTATGTAGATTGCTTTTGGTATGTTGTCAGGCATGTCAAAACGTGTTTTTAATTTTATCTCATTGCGTATGTTCTGTTCCTCACGGGCGCACGCGGTATAGCACATCTATACGATCCTACAATCATCTATACATCCTACCATCTATGATTTAGTAATAATATTATTAAAAAACCTACCTGTATGTTATACAGGTAGGTTTACTTTGACATATAAGCCCAGACGGGACTATTTTTCGCCGATCTGATGAAATTGTCCGATGGAATCAAGCCGAGGAAGTGCAAATGCCAATTTGGCTCGCCGATTTTGACCACAGATTATGACAGATAAAATGGTGGTGCGGACGCAAGAATAGGAATTTGTGACGCTAGTATTTTCGTTTGGGGGCATTTGGGGCATCGGTCGATATGCGATGCGATAAGCTCACCCATGTCATGGGGCCTGCCGTCTACAACAAACTACCTGTCACCAGCGCCCCAAACTTGGCCATTTTTAAATGTCGCCTCAAACGCTGGCTTGTTGAGCATCCGTTCTACGACTATAATGAATACTTAAATTTCCGCGAATAGGATGTTAAGTAATGTGTATTTTTTTTTATATTATTAATGTTTTTGATTTTGATTTGGATTTGTATATTTTGCGACGTATGTAAATATGCTCTATAATAATTATAACGTGTAAATTGGTTTTACTAATAAATAACTTATGACTTATGATGATTCCGTCTGGACTCTAATAGTTTACAACATCCAAATAGGAAACAATTCTTTTACAAAATATGATGCACAAGAGTTTTACAGCTATTACAATTCTTCTACTTTACATTTTTATCTAATATCGTGTATATTTTCATAGCTAGTTATGTAAATGTAAATGGACGTGAGTCAGGATGGCCGGTGTTCCTAGATAAAAATAACCAAAAAGCATAGCATACCAATAAAACAATAAAAAAAAGCATACCATTTATTTGTACAGTCAGAAGTGATTTACCATTTTTCGACTCTATTACTTGACAAATAGAGTCGAAAAGTGGTAAACCACTTTCTTGGCTGACTGTACCTAATTTGTACTATTTAGTACCTCTTTAAAAAAAAAGACATCCAGGAAAAAACAGTACACCCATGTATTTTATTATGCATAATCGCGCAATTATTGATAAATTATATAAAAAACAAATTTTTGTACCTTCATATTCAATTACTACACACCTTTCGTACACTAGCACCTTTCGTAAACCAGAGACTAATTTATACATACTGTGCCTTAAATTGTTTTTAGAAAAGTTTTCACAGATAATAAAATATGACATTGATGCACCGAGACGGTTTGTGGTAGTGGCGCACCCTACGCCGTGTTTCGCGTAATATTCCCTATTATAAATATATTCCCTATTATAGCCAAATGGCTCAATTTATAATTTTTTTATTTTATTTTATATATATATATATATTATATATAATATATATAATATATATATAAATATAAGAAGAATTATAAGTTTATATATATATATATATATAAAATAAAATAAAAAAATTATAAATTGAGCCATTTTGTTTGTGGTTTCAAAGTTTTACTCATTTTACTTTTATACTGCTATTTACATTTTTGCAAGTTTTACCATTTTTCACCTTGCCGATTTCATTTTTAAGGAAAAACGCTACGGTACAATTATGTTTATTACGCCAGGAATGAATACCTTATTTTAATTTAGTTGCACCCGCCATCCCGACTCTCACGCGTTCTACGTGTTATTTTCATCAAATTTTTGTACATTTATTGTATTTTCGAATGATACATTTTTATGCCGGCTGTACAAACTCGTAGATGGACTCCGAGACATGCCGGGAATTGGTGTAGGTATACATACTGACGACCGGTTTGGCCTAGTGGGTAGTGACCGTGCCTATGAAGCCGATGGTCCCGGGTTTGAATCCCCGTAAGGACATTTATTTGTGTGATCTATTTATACGGATATTTATTCCTGAGTCATAGGTGTTTTCTATGTATATAAGTATGTATTCATCTATATACGTATGTATATCGTTGTCTAGGACCCATAGTACAAGCGTTGTTTAGTTTGGGGCTAGGTCCCCTTCTCCCCTTCCCGTCTCGTCCAGCCCTTTTCCAACTCAGTTGGTTTTTTGCCAAGACTCTTGAGGGAGAGGCTCTCGACGAGTGTGTACAGCCGGGATTAGAGTTACGTTAGTTAGTTAGGCGGCATCGTTTCGAGCGATGATGCCACAACCTTTACTGTTGTGTTTGTGTATTTGTTTGTGTTTGTTGTGTCAAAAAGTGGCGCCATCTAATAAAGGCCACAGACACGGCAGCATGCATCGTTGCGAGCGATGGCGCCTTAACCTTTAGACTGTACCCGGTAAGATGCGGCAACTTTTTGATTTTTAACAAATTTAACACATATCAGTGAAATCATAAGGATCTAAGTCAAGTCAAATGGCGTTTTAAAAGTTTTAATCATGTGTCGAAAGATGGCAGTAACTTTACGTGGCTACAAAGTTTCCTTAGACAATACATCTCTATTTCAAATTATGTTTGCTATTACATGAAATTTTTGAGAAAGCTTTTCTATCTTGTAAAAGGTGCCAGCACCTTTTAATTAAGCTAAAATTGAATCGAATGGGATAAAACAACTTTGAAAAAAAAAACACCCAAACTATCAAAGTTAAATTATTGTTTTTTTGCAATAAAAAAGGATACGCCATCACGAATTGATTTTTTTTATTTCATACGGCCCTCCAGCAGTAACCATAGCCTATGGACGCCTGCAACCCCATAGGTGTTACATGCGCGTTACCGACCCTAAAATACCGCACCCTCGTTGAGCTCTGGCAACCTTACCGGCATGGACACAATACTATAACTAGCTACTTCATATTTCAATTTAGATATATGAAGTCCCATAATTATAACTTTACCTAACTATTATCAATCACTGATTCAATTCATCAGAAATTTTGTTAACTAAAGTAAAGACGCTAAACACGAAGAATTTCGTACATTGACTCGCCATGTTCTATCTCTATCGCTTGTATAATTATGTTGCTGTCCTGTCACTGTGCGAGCGGGAACTCGCTACTGTGCTGTAATTAATGCTGATGCTGGTGGTTGACTGTTAAGTCAAATCAAGTTTATTTTTTTGTTTTCTTTATTAGCGTCTACAACGTCAGGTTCATCTTTTTTTTCTCAATATTTTTTGTGCTAGTCATGCATGATGAATAAATATATATATATATATATATTACACAATACAGTCAACAACCCTATTGGACTTACATCCTATTGTCCCTACGCACGCGCCGCCGACGTATGCTTGCTCTGTGTGGACCTGACTATTCGTTGCTGTATTTACAATTTTTTTGCGACAGTTAATAGCCGGGTCCACATAGAACGAGCATACGCGCGAGGCAACTTCCTCACGCCCAATACGGCCAGTGTAGACGTGCCAGCGCACTCGGGCGAGGAAAACGCGCGCGCCGCCTCGGCCGAGGCACGTTGTTGACTTTTTATTTTATTATTTATTTTGATAATTATGCACATGAAATACAGGGTTCAATGAACGAAATTCTTCATGCTTAGCACTCTTACTCTGTTATAAAATAACCTGCTCATGATTTTAGGCTGTTTAGAATTGTCTTGATGAGACAGACAACTATAATAATGTACAGTCGGCGATATAAACTCGTAGTAAAAATCGACTTTTGAAACTCAACACATGATTTACTCTATTCTGATTCTGTATCACTTTCATCTGACCCCGACTCTGAACTGGTTTCCGGCTCACACTTAATAAACTCTATATCCTTTGGAGGCTGTTTCCTCGACCTTCCCCGCCTATTCGCCGTCACAGGAACCTCAATTTCTTTCCCATCCTCACCCATAACCGTCTTCACCATCATGGACAAGCTCTTCAAATGCTGCTGCTCATGCCGCTGCAAATGATTAAGGAGATACTTTCTAATCTTGAATTTCTTGCCGCACTGGTCGCATTCGTGCTGGTACTGCGTCTCATCAACTTCAACGTGAACAGCGTTGTAATGTCTCCTTAAATAATGTGCATGCACAAATTCCTTGTCGCATTTGTCACAACGGATCATAGGTTTAGGTTCCGGATGCACGATTTTCTTATGTTTCTTCAAACGGATTGCAGAGTGGAAGAACTTATCACATATATCGCATTTCACTTTAGTTTCTAAAGACGAATGTATCTGCATATGCTCTTTTAAATATTTCTCATTTTTAAATTCTCTAGAACATTCTGGGCAAGTTGCTTTAGATTCTAGCGGAGGATGTATGTTTAAGATATGGCGTTTCATGTGATGTTTCGACTTGAAAGTCATAGGACAGAACACGCATGGATGTCGTTCAACTTCAGTATGCTGTGTCTGTAAATGTCTATTTAAATTTAAATTGCTGGCGTATAATTTCTGACATATCTGGCATTTGTATTGCTTCTTGTCTTTATGACAAGCTTCTATATGATATTTCAGCTTGTAAGGAACAGAGAATTGTTTGTCACACACTTCACATTTGATCTCCGGCAGCGCAGCAGGATGAAACTTCTTAACATGCATGTGTAAAGCTCGACTCGTTCTGAACTCTTGCATGCAAAACTGACAATAACACTTCTCATCATCAGAATAATGCTTATTCATTCTATGCATGTACAAATAATGTTTATTTTTGAAAGTTTTATCACATACATTGCAGACGACAGCGGAGTCCCTTGTGGAATGCACTCTGGTTGTATGCAAGTACAGGTTCTGGTAATTCTTGAATTCCTTGTGGCATTCAGGGCATATGTATCTCTTGACAGGTTGCTCGAACTCAACAGGCTTCCATGTTGAGAGTACGGACTCATACATTTCCCGTTGCTCGTCTGTCAGTAGAGAACTGGTCACGCTGATGAATTTCATGTCCCTTGGTGCGGCTTCCGGCTGTGCCTCCATTTTGACTGCTAAAAATTAATTTTGCTATTAAACCCTGGGTTTTTATTAAGAATTGTAATGTAGGCAGAGGCATGATTACATATAAGCTTTCAATTTTTAACCCTTTAATGGTCAGATGAGTATTTGAACTCATTTTGAAATTAAGTTGAAATTAAGTTTAAAATCATGGTCAAGTTTGCCTCTTAAAGGGTTAAACAATAATTTAATATCAACCATTTTAAAGTAAAACTTAATAAACAATATAATTTTTTACACTTTAAGTGTTATTTTAGAATATTGTGTATTTTCTTGCTATTAGAAATGGTAACCATGCCACTATATAAATATGTACACATCACAAAGATATCATAAAAAGGAAAACAACGATTGAAAAAACATGCCATTATTTTTAGAATTCATCAACACATTTTGAAGGCATTTAAAACTAATATTTTGCTATGTGAACATTTTATGTATTCAAAAAGCCAGGGTTTAAATATGACTTGCAGCAAATAATAACAAAGTCAATCTAACTGATCAATATCTAGAAATAAATACAGATCTTTTTAGTCTTCATTTTATTTATTTTTATAATGTATGACTAATGAAACACAATACTATTTTGTTCATAGTCTAACCTATTACCTAAATAAACATCTGCCACAGAAAATTGTTAACCTTTGATAGTTTTGAGTAAGACGTATGACTACCTAATTTTAACTTTACTATGTTTAAAACAAATAAATTAAATACCTGAAATGTTTCATTTGCGACTTACACAATTTTACATATCTTCATATCATAAACTACCTTTTCAAAATGATATGTGACATTTTAGAGAATAGAATAAAGAATAGAGAGTGTTTATTCGTGGCAAAATAAAAAAGAAAACAACAAGTAACATAACATATAAGCCACGAAATTTTGAACTTTATGGTACAGTGAAGGTATTAATACAGCTGAGGAGTGGAATTCACTTCCTGCAAATCTATTCCCAGTCCACTATAACTTGGACCTTTTTAAATCGAGAGTGAATAGACATCTTTTAGGTAAGCATGTTCCATCCTAGACTACATCGGCACTTTCCATCAGGTGAGATTGTGGTCAAATGCTTACCTTTTCGTAATAAAAAAAAAAAAAATATAAATATTAACACAAATGACAACTGGTCTGGCTTAATGGGACCCTGCCTAAGAAGCTGATGGTCCTGGGTTCAACTCCTGGTAAGAGCATTTATTTGTGTGATGAGCATAGATATTTGTTCCTGAGTCTTGGGTGTTTTCTATGTATTTATATATTATATATATTGTTATCTGAGTACCCAATAAGAATTATGTATTAAATGCTTTAGATTCTTAGTTTTTGGTAGTTGAAATATTATTCAAATTTTTGTTTGAATACAACTCTTCCTGAATGGTCAAAAATTATTTTTAATGTGTATCCTATGTTCAGAATGACATAAATGTTTATGCATTCTTCTGCTGAGTACATATACAAACAGAAATATGAGCAAATTGAATAAGTATTAGATTATTTATAAACTGCACTTTACACAGGTGAGCGAAAATACAATAAGAATAAATCTTATTGACATACAAATTCCAACAACTTTATGTTTTCATGTTGAACATGTTTTAACCTTCAAATGGTAGAAACAACTACAATGCACTTAAAAATTAATGTATATGCAAATAATCCGCCGGCGAGGTTTTTTTATCGATAAGGGAGGAACCGTGAATGCCTGATATCTCGCACATAAAAATACCCAGTAAAAGAAAAAAAAAAACATATGTTACTCACCGCTTGCGACGTAGGCGCGCTGTTATATTGCAACTACTGCACTTTGCAACGTTTACTCGACCAGCGATATTCAATGCACGAAATACACGCTCAAGTCAATTTTGTCGATAAAATGGCATATTCCCTTGGGGCTTATTATTTTCAACCAACATGGCGTTTTCACGTCTCTGCGCATAACAACTGAGCTGATAACGTTCACTAAACTCGTAAAATAGTGATTTTAAACAAATATGAGCAAATTAATTGCGCAGAATTAGTATTTCAGAGCTTTTGTGATGATAAAATGTGTAACAGATTATACGTTTGACGTTTTAATGCGAAGTGTCTTTTTTTTTACAATTATGGCCTGGATGTAAGTCTTTTAAGCCAATGCAAAGTGTCAAATGAGAGGCGTTTATATTAGAAGAATAACACGCAAGCACGTATTAAGCATGCAAGCAACGGCTTATTCAATATAAGTAAATCAGATATAGATAGGAGTATCACGATCCATGAAAGTTGTTTGCATTACTGTTTCTTATACATAATTATAGATAACGGTTACGTACAAAATGTACGATTGCAGAACTTTTACTCAGTTAAACATGTAAAACACCTCTTTAAATTTCCGAACTTTTGCGAAATTGTGAATGCATCGTGGGAAATTTAATATTTTACAAATATTTGTCTCATTCTAATTCAATTATACATAAAATATTCACATTGACTAATGACTAAAGAAATAATAACGAAACTAATCTCAACAAATTTAAATGTTCTTACTAGATGGCGTACCAAGCGACGATCATTCATCGATTCTAACTTTCTCATTTACTACTGCTAAACTAAACTCAACTCGCGTAAAATGTGTGAATAATTGTTCAAAGCCATGTGCCTTACATAAGTGGATATAATAACAGATTAAATAATAAAGTAACTAATAACCAAACTACAAGTTCACCCACGTGTTTTCGCGCCAAAAATAGTACTTTTTCTAATTTCGACGTAGAACGTCGTTTTAGGTAATTTATAGTGAAATAAAAATAAAAATGCGTGAGATAGTGCATCTGCAAGCCGGCCAGTGCGGCAATCAAATCGGATCGAAGGTTTGTTAAATAAAACACCTACGAGTATATTTATGAATTAGGTCATTTATTTCCAGTGACGAGAAATCTATTTTTATGAGCGATAGCCGGCTCTCTCGTAACACCTAGGCATGAGCTGTCGAGTGAAAATCATACATTTTAATTAGTAGTCACGTAATAATGGAATCTAGGATATTGTGATGTTGGCGTGTGAATCCCGTTAACATAGTTTTTAACGTAACATACGACTTTCTTGAGCTTTTAATTAGGTATAGGTTTTTTAATACCACGTCGGTGACAAACAAGCACACGGCCTGCTTAAGCTAAGCGGTCACCGTAGTCTATGGACGCCTGTAAATCCAGGTATGTCACATGCGCGTTGCCCACCCTTAAAATACTTGTACACAGTGTACACTCCTTTTTAAGTATGTTATGACGGTATTATGTTAGAATACTATTATGATGGCAAACAGCCTATTACGGTCGACTTGATGGTGATCGGACTCTGTAGCTTATGGACGCTTTCAACTCCTAAGGTGGCACACGCGACTGACACGATGTTAACTATAAAGCGGGAGTTTGGGATAATTAAAAAAGGAGCGTACAGACTGCGGGATCATTAAATAAAACCGGCCAAGAGCATGTCGGGCCACGCTCAGTGTAGGGTTCCGTATTTACTCTTGCGCCACAATAAGCTAAACTGTAGCTTAAAGTATAGTAAATTGTTAACCAAGGGACGAAACGGTACCTTTTACCCGAGTTAAACAAATAGGCAAATTTGCATAATCAGTACCTAATTAAAGTAAGTCTTTTTACTATGAAGGGGAAACTGTTTGCGATCGATAACTCAAAAACAGCCAAACTGATCATGTCCGCTATAGTTTTCATTTAATGTATTTCTTAAGCTCTACTTCCACGATTTTTTTCATATTTTTTGGACCTATGGTTCAAAAGTTAGAGGGGGGGGGGCACATTTTTTTTTCTTTTGGAGCGATTATCTCTGAATATATTCACTTTATCAAAAAATGATTGTTGGAAACCCCTATTAGTTTTGAAAGACCTTTCCAACGATACCCCACACTGTAGAGTTGAAGCAAAAAAAAAATTTCACCCCCAATTTACGTGTAGGGGAGGTACCCTAAAAAAATTAAATTTTTAGATTTTATTGTACGACTTTGTCGGCTTTATTGATTTATATATCCATGCCAAATTTCAGCTTTCTAGCACTAACGACCACGGAGCAAAGCCTCGGACAGACAGACAGACAGACGGACATGGCGAAACTATAAGGGTTCCTAATTGACTACGGAACCCTAAAAAGGAGCGTACAGATTCTCAACCCTTTGAACGCTTTATGTTATAAACATCACTCAAACGCCAGGCTCCCGGACGCAAGCGAGCTAATGTAAACCTTACTCAAAAGTGTGAAGGTTACTTTGACAGCGTCCGCCATGACACCTGTAGGTGTCCTTGGCGCTGTGGGCACGACTAGTAACAGTAGTAACGACGACTTTCGGTTGTCTTGGCGTTCAGAAGGTTAAGGGTCGGCAACGCGTATGTGATACTCATGGACCACGTCCATAGGCTACGGTAACCAAATAGACGTGGTAACCAAAATGACAACTAAAACATAGTGAACCGTAATAGTAACAAAACAAGGTTGATTTTTATAAGCTTTAATTTACTTTCACCCGACTGTTTGTAATTAAATCTTGCAAGTTAAATTTGACCCACTTCCCGGTTTCCGATTGAGCTGAAAATTTGCATACATATGTAAGTCGGGTGACAATGCAATATTATGGTACCATCGAGATGATCTGATGATGGAGACAGGAGGTGGCCATAGGAACTCTGTGATAAAACAACGCAACCTAATTGTGTTTGGGGTTTTTAGAATTGTCTCGATGAGTATTAGTTACTTGTGGAAAGAAAAGTACAGTCAGCGATAAAAACTTGTACCAAAAATGAAAATTTTGCCAAAAACTTAGTGTTTAATTATTTTTACAGTACTTTGTACAGTCACGTCTGAAAATATCTATACGGGCAATGTGCCAAAAATATGTACATACTACCTTAATATATGGGAAATAAGGTCGTGTATACATATTTTTGGCAGTTTGTCCGTATATATATTTTTAGACATGTCCATAACAGTGCGATAATTAGCACTTTACGTGCCTTTGTCAAAAATCAAAAGGGCCATATGGACTGTAAAACAGGCGAATAGGTAATTTGCAACTCGTATCGATGTAAAGCACTCCATTTGATCGTGTTTTAATTTATCGCCACTCGTTGCGAATTTCCTACTTTTCGCACTTGTATCGTATTGTACTTTTGCAGTACATATGATGCTACTTTATCGCCCTAGTGCAGTAATTTGCACTATACGTGCGTACGCCGAAAATTTAAAGTGCCATATGAACTGTAAAACTTTGTACAATACACGTGTGAAAAGGTAATTCGCAACTCATGTCGATTTAAAACACAATTTCCTACTTTTCGCACAGTGGCGGGGCTAGACCAAAATTTTATGTGGGCAAGGTACATTTAGCCAGGCCCTCAGGCAGGGGCGGATTAAGAAGGCGCGGGGCCCTTAGCACAATAACTCGCGGGGCCCCCCTGGTTAAAAAAAAAACGGCTACTTGCGAGTCAGGCTCGCACCCCGAGGATTCAGTACCATCACAACATTTTTACAATGTTTAAATTTGCTGGAACTATTTTTAATCATGTTAATTATGCAGTGTATTTTTCTTTATTATCACACCAAGTTCGAGGTCTGTATTTTATAACCGTAATAGAGATAGAAAAAAAACATATAAGTAAGCTCAACCGTTATAATAAATGATAAATACGAAACGATGATGTAATCCTGTTATCTCTCATTAGGGATATAGGGCTCGCAGAAGAATTTGCCATTAGTCGCGACCCTGAGAGGCTACTTCTCAACTGATCGCCCAGTCCAAGCAGGGTCCAGGCGGCCTCGTACCTTGAAATGTATATCTCTATTGTCGTTACACCTACTACCTATATGGAAATCGTAATTATTTGGTTTTTGTTCCAATACCGGTACTCTATACAAAAATCGTGTTCATTAAATCTGTCGTTCAGTGTGCTCTATCATATGACCCATAACAGTTAGACAGTCGACATTTACACCAAGTGTGTATTTCTATTGCAGCTATAACAAATAATAAATATTAAATAATTTAATAGTTTTTTTAAACGAAACATCTGCATATCGTCATTTAAAATCGGGATATTTTCCATATTTATTTATTTTCATGAATTCCTGATATTGTATTATTTTTTATTTACATTTAGGCATTTTAAAAGAGCCTAATCTTAGTAAAGTTGCGTTATTTTATCAGAGTACCTTTCCTTCTATAGTAAACATCCCTATAATGGAACAGGCACCAGTAATGGGATGGTATAGACAAATCCTGTAAAACAAGTATTTACCGTCAGTTTTTAATCGCGCTGGCAACATTTTACCATAAGCAAGAGCTAAAGAGCTGCTTAAATTTAATTTTTCATTGATATTTGTTAGTTCAAAAATGAATGGCGCCATACATCCCATGACTGGAGCAAAAAACCAGTTTTAATTGGTTAATAATATTGAAACCAATTGCCGTAGCTTTAAAATCTCATTAAATACCGTAAAACCACCCAACTATAGTCCAAAGCTCCCAACTATGGTCCACAAATAAACTCATTTTTTCTCGTTCAGGTGTGTATTTTACTATGTTTTTGTAGTTCTAAGGCAAAGAATGTTTATAAATGGAAGGTAAAACTAGGAGTAAACCACAAGGAACATTGGTATAGATACTTAATTTCCTTTTGAACTTGTGGACCATAGTTGCAGTATTGGACTATAGTTGGGTAGTTTTACGGTACATAGAAAACATAAAGGCCAAATTCGACATATAACTTTTAAAGCGTAAAGCGGTAGAAATTTTACAAAACAACTTACGAAAATCGCAAGTTAAATTCAAGCATGTTGGGATACTGTTTAACAACATTCAATAATAATAAGTTAAATAAAAGCTTGTATAAACAGGTGAAACGTGAGTCGGACTTAAGAACAAAGCGGGTAGGATGTATCAGGGACGCAGTGGGAACTGGAAACCAATTGTCAAGTGTGTCAAAAAACAAGCTCAAAAGCTGAGTCTCTCCTATTTCGCCGCGTTCCCGTGCGAAACTGATAGCAAAGCTGCAAGAATAAAATCGATGCCCTAGTGTGATCGAGTCTGTAGCTTCGTATAAGGACGGAAGCCCGTAGCGTTCTATCACGGCGCGCATCCATGCAAAGGCTGAATTGTAGTAGAACAGAGTTTGGAATGGAACCAGTGTGAACTCGGCTTGCCTGCTGCTCGGCCTTCATTCTCGCTCGAAAGTACGACTCATGGGATCATTTGGTTTTCCGGCCCTGATGGGATGGGATGGGATTCCGGCCCGGATGCAGGGCTTAAAATTTGGCCTACGCGGAGCCCCGCTGTTTTCTTTTTATAATACTTTGACAATTAGGTTGGTTCGATCACGATCACGGCTTTGGAGCAACTCCGCATATTTTGGACTCCCGGCCGGCCGGAAGAACGCGCCCTTTGGCCTCCCACTGCCGCAAAGCTGGCCATCATCCTTCCTTGCTTTCCACCAGTTTGTTATTTAACACAACTTCTTTTGTTCTTCTCCGAGCTCTGCTCTTTCCTGCAGCTTAGCCATGCACAAAAGCTTTGAGACACTGCACCTTCGGTTTATGTGAAACTCTGCTTCCGGTCTTTGCATAAGTCGTAAAACTCCATGCATTCCTCAACCTTACAAACTTGGTACCGTAATAAATAAATTATGTCAAAATTGCCACTGACTTACCAAAAAAATAAATTGTGATGGTACAGGATCCTCGGAGCGCGAGTTCGACATAACTTGGTCGGTTTCGTCGGTCGGTCGGTCGTGCCGAAATCGCATGGATGGTCAGGGTCGGAGCGCGGGGCCCCCCCTAGGCGCGGGGCCCTTAGCATATGCTTTTTCTGCTGTTCGGTTAATCCGCCACTGCCCTCAGGTGGCGTAAGAAATAACGATTTTTTTTGGTTGTGGCCGAGATATACTTATTTGATGCGCGAGGCCCCTCGGACCGCGAGGCCGTAAGACGGTGGCCCATGGCCCATGGCCCATGTCGCCCACGCCTGACGCCGTCTCTGTTTTCACACTTCTTTTTTCTGAAACCGGTTTTTTCTTCATACAAAAAATACCGGTATTATTACGTTCTTTTTCGTTCTTTGGTTTATTATTTCATTTTTAATGGTACTATCTAATAATGCGAAGTTGTTACCTAAATACATGATCCAGTCCTACGTTAAGAGTATAAAATAATTAAAAATATTGGGCTATTTCGGGATTTAAAAATAAACCGGTTCCGAGCCCTGCTACTATTCAATAAAAACCAAACTGTTATAGGACATTATAACAGAAATTGACTAGTCCCACAATAAGCTCAATAAGTAGTAGTAGTAAAACACTATTGTACAAAAAGAAACATAAAACAGGAAAGAACACACATCATTTGTACAAAGGCGAACTTATCCCTTAATCTTATACCTTTAAACGAGCAATTCTTGTATATATATATGTATATATATTTCTGTGATCTCGGAAACGGCTCTAACGATTTCGCTGAAATTTGATATATGGGGGTTTTTGGGGGTATACAATCTATCTAGATTAGTTTTATGTTTGGGAAAACGCGTGTTTTCGAGTTTTCATGCGTTTTTCTTTCGACGCAGAATATGGTCGCTAATTTCGTATTACCGGCCACTGTCCGTCTGGTCCAGCGGGTTAAGACGCGGACTGCTAAACGAGTGTTCCGAGTTCGAATCTCGCCCGGTGACTAATTTTTTTTTTTTTTTTTTAATATGTTCAAGTTTATATATCATTTTTTAATTATTATTGTTTTAGACAAGTTTAATTTAGTAAAAAAATGTAGTTAAGATTATCACCACCATATTACAATAAATAGTTATAACCGAGCAAAGCTCGGTCGCCCAGGTACTAAGGCTTTATAAGGCTTGTGTTGTCACTGTTACTTACCGGTGCAATACAGTTTACATAAAAGACTACCTACACAAACATTGCACGTTGAAATCATTGAAATGAATACCAATAATACCATAAATAATTAATTATACCTATCGGGAACTACGGTGTTTACGTATCTCATGCGTATCGTATTTAATTTATTATGCATGCGTAACAATATGTAGCAAAGGTTATCTTTTTAGGGTTCCGTAGTCAACTAGGAACCCTTATAGTTTCGCCATGTCCGTCTGTCTGTCTGTCTGTCCGAGGCTTTGCTCCGTGGTCGTTAGTGCTAGAAAGCTGAAATTTGGCATGAATATATAAATCAATAAAGCCGACAAAGTCGTACAATAAAATCTATTTTTTTTTTTTAGGGTACCTTCCCTATACGTAAAGTGGGGGTGAACATTTTTTTTGCTTCAACCCTACAGTGTGGGATATCGTTGGAAAGGTCTTTCAAAACTAATAGGGGTCTTCAACAAACATTTCTTGATAAAGTGAATATATTCGGAGATAATTGCTCCGAAAGAAAAAAAAATGTGTCTCCCCCCTCTAACTTTTGAACCATAGGTCCAAAAAATATGAAAAAAATCGTGGAAGTAGAGCTTAAGAAAGACATTATACGAAAACTATAGCGGACATGATCTGTTTAGCTGTTTTTGAGTTATTACAAAAAGTTTACCCTTCATAGTAAAAAAACGTACATCCACAGTTCATCCCTTGGTTAACAATCTACTATACTTTAAGCTCCATTTAAGCTTATTGTGACGGAAAAGTAACTACGGAACCCTACTCTGAGCATGGCCCGATATGCTCTTGGCCGGTTTTTTTTAATGTATGTAATTAGTTAAATCACACGCAGTAAAATTTACTTGCATGTTTTTTTTTATAGACCTGTGGTTAATGTGGTTCAAAAGTTATCAAAAAAGCGGCCAAGTGCGAGTCGGACTCGCGCATGAAGGGTTCCGTACCATTTAAGACGTATTAAAAAAAAATCTACTTGCTAGATCTTGTTCAACATTTTACCACTTTGGGCACACATTTTACCACTTTGGAAGTGTCTCTCGCGCAAACTATTCAGTTTAGATAAAAATGATATTAGGAACCTAAATATCATTTTTGAAGACCTATCCATAGATACCCCACACGTATGGGTTTGATGAAAAAAAATTTTTTTTTTTTAATTTTATGACGTATTAAAAAAAAACTACTCACTAGATCTCGTTCAAACCAATTTTCGGTGGAAGTTTGCATGGTAATGTATATCATATATTTTTTTTAGATTTTTCATTCTGTTATTTTAGAAGTTACAGGGGGGACGGGGGGGGGGGGGACACAATTTTTCACTTTGGAAGTGTCTCTCGCGCAAACTATTCAGTTTAGAAAAAAATGATATTAGGAACCTAAACATCATTTTTGAAGACCTATCCATAGATACCCCACACGTATGGGTTTGATGAAAAAAAATTTTTTTTTTAATTTTATGACGTATAAAAAAAAAACTACTAAATCTTAATGCGGTTCATAGAATACATCCACTTACTAAGTTTGAACAGTATAGCTCTTATAGTTTCGGAAAAAAGTGGCTGTGACATAATCGGACAGACGGATATGACGAATCTGTAAGGGTTCCGTTTTTTGCCATTTGGCTACGGAACCCTAAAAATGGTGTTTAAAATCACTATTCACTTTGAAAGACCTATACCCGTTGGATACACGATACACTCCACATCATAGGGTTATAGAGAAAAAAAAAAACAAAAAAAATTGTACGGGTGGACCAAAAAATTTTTTATCTTAATTTTACTATTTTGTTGCCATGATTATGTATCCGTGCCAAGTTGCAGTTTTCTAACACTAACGATCACGGAGCAAAGCCGCGGACGGACAGACGGACATGGCGGAACTAAAGGGTTCCTAGTTGACTATAGAACCCTAAAAAAAGAACTATAAGATAAGTTAGATAAGCGTAAAATAAAACAGCTGAGATAAATGGGTTTTGAATCGTCGGAAAGTAACTGTCTCTTGTATTAAAATAAAACTCGAAAGCTCTAAGAGAAAGCGTGCTAATTGAGCAAAACACTCGCGTGTTGAACCATTAGGCTCATTTGCATGCACGGTTAATTGTTCCGAAGTTATAGCTAAAGATACACCATTTTTGTGTATCTTTCCAATGAATTTACATTCAGTAAGGTACTAGGTACAGTCAAGTGTAAAAATATGGGTCCACGCAACTTACTCAAAAATATATCCCATAGCACTTAATTCGTCGACATAAAAGCTACGGGCCATATCTTTGAGCAACTTGTGTGCACCCCTATTTTTACACTTGACTGTAGCTACAATGAGTAGTACTGGCTATAACCGCGAAAATCGAAGTTCGTCAATTGCGGGCATTTTTCTCTATCACTCTTAGTTGGTACATCTTAGTGAGAGTAACAGAGAAATATCCCCGCAATTTGCGAATTTCGGTTTCTGCGGTCGGCCCCAAGTTGCAAAGTGGCTGCTACTTAATGAATACATTGCCACTCTTTTTGATTGCAAATGCCACGCAGAATTATCTTGGTCAGACTCTATATGTTTTTATGTGTTTTCCTTAAAATACATACCTAGTTAAATAACACGCTAAGTCAATACATAATGCCTTTCGCCTTGAAAACAATCGTACAAACCAAGTAGTAAATGTGACCTTAAGTCACTTGTTCACACCTCATACCTGTTTGAAAATGTCGTAAGTGGACTTTAGTTTAATTGATTTAAGACATTATTGAATGAAGTAAGCTAGCTTGCGTGAAATCATGACATCTTTCAGGGTACTGATGACGCAATGTGCACTCTAGGTATGTTATTGAGTATATATTTCTTGAAATGTAGAAATACTTAGCGGTTTACATACATTTATGGGATCTGCGGACGTCACTGATTGCAAATTGCAATGCCGCTCTATTGAGATATGCAACGAATTCAAGCGATCAATCAAATACCGATCTAGACATTGACGTACCTATATATCTTAAGGACCTTACGGGAGTTACGGGCACTTAGAATGGTGCTAGTTCAGTGGTGTCACTCACGAATTTGACCCAATTGCGACCAATCGCGCGCGTGATGTGAACTCGTCAACCAATCGCGTTGTGGCGTTAGACTGCACGATTGGCCCGAATTCATGTGCGTGCGTGACACCGCTGTACTGGCCCCATTCTTACTGCCTGTAAAGCCGGTCCTTAGATATATGTCAATGGATCTAACGCAAATATCGCGTGATAATTATCAGTGAGGTTTGTAGAGACCGAAGGGCCGGAAGTTGGGAGATTATTAAATAATTTCTTGACACTTTTAGGCCGCACAAATTTAGTTTCACTCTGAAAGAGCAAAACAAGAAATTCTAATTATAGTTCAATAAAAATAAATTAGTTTTTTCTTTTTTTTAATTTTTTTAAAACACAAACAGTCACATATACAAATGGATGGAGTTTATCGTCACATATATAGTACCCGATTACTTCCTGGATTCAGTGGCTCGTGTTGAAAGCAATCTTTCAACGCCCGGTGCAATGTTCGGATCACTATTCACAACCCTGTTTGTTGCGGAGTAACTCGAAGACCTGGGGGCCTGCCGCGAACCCTGATTTCGCAAACTGCGGACATCTTTCTCTGTCATTACGCCTTAATTGGAGTAAATGAGAAAGATGCGCGCAAGTTCCGAACTTCAGTGTTCGCGGTAGTAGGCCTGTTCTCACGTAGATTAGAACCTTGGACACAATTTGTGACATATCTGATGTTTTTTCATTTTTATGGCATACATTTAAATAAATAATAAATGGCTTTGTGTCTGTCATGTTTCAGTTCTGGGAGATAATTTCCGACGAGCATGGTATCGACACGACCGGCCACTACCACGGGGACAGCGACCTGCAGCTGGAGCGTATACAAGTCTACTACAACGAGGCTGCCGATGGTAGGTGTAAAATCGAATGAAGTGGTGCTTTTGACATCGATAGGGACACTTAAGAGGACCTCGCGTCAGGGCTGTAACCGCGAAAATCGAAGTTCGTCAATTGCGGGCATTTTTCTCTGTCACTCTAATTACGTCTTAGCGAGGGTAAAAGATAAAGATCCCCGCAATTTGCGAATTTCGATTTTTGCGGTAGGCCTTCAGATCGCGAGTCTTATCGGTTGTAAAGACTGTATACATCCGGGATTCCTTGTCTAAAGCTAGTTGGTAATAATCTTGAGAAAGATCGAGCTTTGAGTAATATATCAGAAATCAGAAATCGTTTATTGCGAGCCATGGTACATAGTTATCACATTTAAATTATAGAAACACATGGCACCCTGAAAAGGTATTGCAAGTATTCTTATAGCTAGCTAGGACTAAAGTTATTAAATATAGTAGTACCCATTTATGAACATTATTTTTAAATACACATAAGTATATACTATTACCTACTAGGGAATCTAATATTTCCGTTATGTTGGGTAATTGGAATTTATCATCCTGTATTTTATAATTTAGTTGCCTGTAGTCGACAACAGATCTCCATTTCTTTTCTCCTAACTTCACTCTTTTTAGGAACAAGCAAAACTGGGCTGGACCACTCGGAAGTAGTCTCTTCAATTGTGTCATTATCAAGCATATCTTGGATCTGAGTTTGGAGTTCTTTGCGTAAGGCATGCGGTATTCTGTAATGGCTTTAAGTATACCGAGCTTGCATTTTCTTTTAAATGTATTATGTCGCAAAATCCACGATAACGCCTTGTCTCAAGACCTGGCCCGAAAACGCGCAGCGGCAGAACCCTTCAGGAGTAATTTGGTCCGACTCTTTTCATGTTTGTATTCATATTCATATTCATATATTTATTCATAATAATTCATATTATATGTCACAATATTATTTAAAATTAATTATTTACAAAACATGATTTGTAACATTTTACATAATAATAAAAAAATAAAATTAATATTAAATCTAAGTATTTAGGTACTTGTTTTGTACTCTAAAAACTCATTAAAGCTATAAAAAGTGTGCTCGATAAGCCATTTTTTCAGTTGCATTTTAAAATTCATTAATGACGGCGCATTCGTGACATGACCCGGCAGTCGGTTGTACACAGTCGGCCCCATCACGTGCGTTAGTTTCGCTGACTTAGCCAACCTATGCTGAACACCCAAGAGTTTGTGGGCGTTCCGCAAGTTACGACCGTGGACGTCAGCTCCTCTCGCGTATTCATTAAGGTGACATCGCACATAGACGGCCACTTGGTATATCACCATGGAGGGCAGCGTGAGTATCTGGAGGTCCTTGAAGAGCGGTTTTGCAGATGTACTTTGTCCTACCTGCACAATCGCTCGGATGGCTCTTTTTTGCACTCGGAAGACACGCTCCCATTCGGCAGCGCGGCCCCATAGCTCCACGCCGTATTGGAGGATCGAGTGCACAGTGGCAAAATAGCAAGACCTTATCACATCCCTGGACACCACCCTTGCCAGGCGTCGCAATGCGAAGCAAGCACTTGCCAGTTTGTTACAAACTTTTGCTGTTAGCCGACATCCTAATGTGTATTCTCTTCTTCTTCTTCTATGTTAGGGGCTATGTAAGGCTCTACAGCCTATGTATCACTGCGACCATTCCTGATCTATTGTGATCGCCACCAACTACAACTCTCGATTCAAGCCTGCAACTTCAAATAGCTGTAGGATCTTTTTGATCTCGAGAGACCTTAACTCCTATGGGCGGAATATGTGTCTGCCCAGGGTTGAGTCACGAGTGCGCATTAGGCAAGGGCTCTCTGCAAGGATGTGCAGGCAGGGGCGTCTCCTCTGCCTCCATACAGAGTCTAATGTGCCTTACCAAATCGGTATTGATTATGGAACCTTTATCTGCAGGAACTCGCTTTGTGCCTCGCGCCGTCCTAGTGGACCTGGAGCCTGGCACCATGGACGCTATCCGCTCTTCCACCTACGGCCAGTTGTTCCGTCCGGACAACTTCGTCTTTGGCCAGAGCGGAGCCGGTGAGTTAATTTAATCGAGTTAAATGATATTTCAGATCATTAGGCTTCGCTTGAAGACGAGAGTGTGTAAGTGTTCTGTTTAAGGGTTTTAAATCGACACGAGTTGCGAATTACCTATTTGCACATGTATCGTATCGTACAACGTGCGTACAACGTTTTACAGTAGAGTCTATGCGGAAAGAGAAGAGTCGTAGAATGTATATGGGATATGGGGGTCCCTTAAATATATTTTTTTATACTACGTCGGTGGCAAACAAGCATACGGCCCGCCTGATGGTAAGCAGTATCCGTAGCCTATGTACGCCTGCAACTCCAGAGGAGTTACATGCGCGTTGCCGACCCTAACCCCCTCCCGCCCCTCGTTGAGCTCTGGCAACCTTACTCACCGGCAGGAACACAACACTATGAGTAGAGTCTAGTGTTATTTGGCTGCGATTTTCTGTAAGGTGGATGTACTTCCCCAGTTGGGCTCTGCTCTAGATCTGGAATGACATCCGCTGTGCTGCGCCCTACCACACAAAGCGAGATGACATTCACAGTACCCATACCTCTCATGTGAACGTAGTTTAAGTAAAACTCCATGACTTTTCTCTTTCCGCACATTCTCTACATATTATGACCCTTTAAATTTTCGACATAGTTACGTAATGTGCTAATTATCGCAAGAGTGCGGTAAAGTAGCATCACATGTACTGCAAAGTATATTTTTACTTTTATGAGAACACTTACCTACACCAAAAAGTCCCCAGGGTGTAGGGGTGTAAGTGTCCCCCACTAGCAATTACTAAATTGTAGCCAAAGGCAATCATTTTTATCTACCTGCCCCTCCCCATATACTATCGGCTGCCCGTCGACCCTATCTTTGTCATCGGGAACCGTCAGCTCAATTTAGTTCAATATGTTTTCATAATAAACACTAAATTGTCTCCGCAGGTAACAACTGGGCGAAAGGCCACTATACTGAGGGCGCTGAGCTGGTGGACGCCGTCATGGACGTCGTCAGGAAGGAGTCAGAGGGTTGCGACTGTCTTCAAGGTCCCTACTTTAAAAAGATAAACACATAACAAACAATAAAAAAAAAGTAAATATTTCCTACTTCACAAAATCGATCCAAGAAATCAGCGCTGGTCTCCTGTAAAGATCAGTTGATGATGGTTGCCTCAAGAGATTAACACAAAATCAGAAAATTTATTAATTTTCCTGTATAAGTTATAAGTTAATTATATCACACAGAACCAATAGAGCTGGGGCTCCGGTGCTTCCCACGATTCATGCAGGCGACTAAGAGACGAGCACGCAACGAACTCACCGCGGCCGCGCAACATATTTGCTTACATTTTTTTCAAAATTCCCACTTTCCCAGTGTCTCAGTACCCACTAACGCAGCATTACGCGTGATCGTTACGCACTCGCCTCGCTTTCAACTCTTCCGCAAATCACCAGTGTGATAGTGATAAGGCTCTATGATGATGCTATTTATACTACCTACTCTTAACTGTCATGTCCAGGGTTCCAGCTCACCCACTCCCTGGGCGGCGGCACGGGCTCCGGCCTCGGCACGTTGCTGCTCAGCAAGCTGCGCGAGGAGTACCCCGACCGCATCGTCAACACCTTCAGCGTCATGCCTTCACCCAAGGTAGTTTCAGTATACATGAGCTCTGAAGTTTCTTTAGATTATTGCCTGAAAGCAACCTGTACAGGATCGACCAAAAAACTAAATTTTAAAAATCTTCTAGAGTACAAAAATTTTCATCTTAGCCCAGGTTCAGCTTTTAGACTTTCGTACGTCTTCGGTACCTTTTTTCTGGGATCATTTGGGTATTCCTCTCAACGTCCAGCCATCACTTCTCGGGTTTTCCATATGCCAGGCAAGTCTAGACGGAGATGGCATAGGTAGAATCTGCTGAACTAGCCGATGTCAATACGAAGTTGACTGGAAATCAAAGGAAGGTACTCAAATATTTCTACTTGTAGCCTAAGCAATTTGTTATCCTTAATATCTTCTGGCTATGTCTTCTGTTGTACAGGTGTCCGACACGGTAGTAGAGCCATACAACGCCACTCTTTCCGTGCACCAGCTGGTAGAAAACACGGACGAGACCTTCTGCATCGACAACGAAGCGCTCTACGACATCTGCTTCAGGACTCTGAGGCTCTCGGAACCTACGTATGGAGATCTAAATCATCTTGTTTCGGTAGGTATAGTGATGAACATGGCGAGATCTCTGTACGTACAGCTCTGGGTGTATCTTCTTCATACGAGAAATGCCTAATATTAACTGAAAATTTACGAATGATCAATTAACTGTGTCAACGACGGTAGATATGTATAATTCTAAACCCTCGAGTTGCTCTTAATACCCCTTGTTTTCCGAAGTGACGCCTCAGTTTCCATTTTGTAATTAAATATTTTCACTTGGGTAAGTAACTTTTATGTACTTCCTGGAATGTCTCACAAAATGATTAATTTTGCTCATACAGTTGACGATGTCCGGAGTGACGACATGCCTCCGGTTCCCCGGACAGCTCAACGCGGATCTCCGGAAGTTAGCCGTCAACATGGTGCCTTTCCCTCGCCTGCACTTCTTCATGCCTGGTGAGTCCACTATTGAGTTATTTTGTAAGTTTGTAACTCTGTCACCAGTAATCTCATCATCTTTCTAGCGTTTTCCCTGCATTTTGCCACGGATCACTTAGATAGCCTGGGGTTCACTTGTCAACGTAATCGCAAGAACTGGCACAGACACTAGTTTAACTATTTTTTACGAAAGCAACTGCCATCGAACCTTCCATTCTAGAGGGGAAGGCCTTATTGTGAATATTGGGATTAGTCCGGTTTCCTCAACAATGATTTCCTCGACCGCCTGTCAGTAACTTAGTAATTTATTAGAACGAATTTCAGTATTAACTAATAGCTAACTATTGAAATGGATACTTAATAAATAAGTCATTTTTCAGGGTTCGCTCCACTGACCGCCAGAAACAGCCAAGGCTACAGAGCTCTCACAGTACCAGAATTAACTCAACAGGTAGTATTTTAAAACCAAAATTGAAAATTTAGGATCACGATTGACAATGCATGAATCCGTCAGAACATCAGCAACCTGTGGCGTCTCCTCTGTCTTTCAACGACGTGTCACGAGATTTTATTTGAAAAAAGGTGTTTTTAATATAATCTCATAGAAATTTCAAGTGTAATAAACACACGTGTAATCCTGACATGTCAGGGAATATCGTGACGTATGGCAACGCAACGCTCTCTATAATTAATGAAGTACCTATGGTTTCGGTAGATGTTCAGCCCCGGCAACATGATGACGGCGTGCGACCCGCGGCACGGGCGCTACCTCACCGTGGCGGCCATCTTCCGCGGCCGCATGTCCATGAAAGAAGTTGACGAGCAGATGCTCACTGTCCAGGATAAAAACTCTAGGTAAGTGGAGGCAAAAACCCTCAGGAGATAAATATTACTGAAATTTTTGGTTTGCAGGAGATGGAAAAAATTCGCCATGCCCTCTTCCTCCTTGCCCTTTACAAAAGAAAAAGTCTAATGTTCTATATCTAAAATTATAAAATGATCTAGAATAATCTTTAGTAGTTACCAGAGTAAAGTCTGAAGATTGAAAATGTGAATGTTGAATAGACAAATTGTTGGGCAGAGCTTTTTTCAGTCTGTGGCCTCCAAAAGGGGCTTGCGAGGATCCGCATTTCGGCAAATCTTTAGATAACTAGCAAGAATTATTGCAACAGTGCAAAAAATTGGTTCAGACTGACGAGCAGTCGGAGCAGCAATAAATAGGCATAGTACCTTCTCACCTCTTCCGCAGTCAGAAAATCAGTCTTACGAATCAGGCAATATTTCCTGCCTTATTTTATCAACTATCACTGAGAAAAAAATAGTACATTACGATACAAGTGCGAAAAATAGGAAATTCGAATAGGAATTACCTATTCGCACATGTATCGTACAACGTTTTACAGTACATATGGCCCTTTAACTGTTCGACACAGTATCGTAATATGCTAATTTTCGCACTAGTGCGGTAAAGAAGCACTATATGTACTGTAAAAACATTTAAAACAATTGAAATTGCATTAACGTTTCATGCTTTAAACAGTTCTATATAACCCTATCAAACAAAACAGTAAATTTTATTGTTCCGAAAAGACAGTAAATTTTACTGTTTTGAGTAGCTAAAATGTAATGACTGTTCGTTTTTTAAACTGTTTTGCAAATATTTGTTGATATTGTATAAAGCATTTAATCTAAATGAAAACCACTTTGATTTGTGCTCGATAGATCATATTTTTTTCAGTTTACTACTAATCACTATTACTACTATATGTAGGACTGATTTTCCCTATTTCCCTTTATTGCAAACCATGGTATACATTATGTTGTTAACTTGTTACAAATGATAAAGTATCACATGGACCCTGACAGGGTATAACAAGTATATTCTTAAAACAAATGCAATAAGGTGATAACAATTTTGCCATTATACTTATCTTTCAGGAGCTCTGCAACAGAATAGTAGGCTATCTGAACCTTTCCTAACCTTTTGTCCCCAGTTACTTCGTGGAGTGGATCCCCAACAACGTGAAGGTGGCGGTGTGCGACGTGCCGCCGCGCGGCGTCAAGATGGCGGCCACGTTCGTCGGCAACTCCACCGCCATACAGGAGATCTTCAAGCGCGTCTCCGAGCAGTTCACCGTCATGTTCCGCCGCAAGGTACCTCTACTTTTTAGTCGGGAATCGTGGCCGTATCATACAAGCGACATCACTACCTTCAATAGTGGATGACGTGGGCTTTTAATGAAATACGATGTTCAACTCACAGTCTTTACTGGGCAACACTGATTACGGTTACTCACCAGCTATCAGTTGCGAGGCTGAGGTCCTAAAAATGGCACCAAATATCACCGTGGAGGACGGAGGATGAGGGGTCAAAATATAGCCAAAAAATATGACGTGATTAATGGAAGAGCCCTAAGACGCGTACTTGGCGTGTTGTTTAGAATTTTCTTAATAGGCGGGCGGGTTTTCCTGTAGATGTTCATTTATTACGTAAGACGATTTAGAGGGGAGGTGGCTCGAACATGTCTAATCGTATTTTTTCTTACAAGGGAGTGGGAGGGGGTTTTCATAGTTAACATAAGATCAGAAAGATGCGAAAATTTTCAAATTTCTATGTAATTATGACATTTAAATTAATACTTCCACACTCTGTGCTAACACGGTACAGAGTTAGCTTAGACGGGCTCCAGTACCTTTATAGAGACAAATAATCGTTCCAAAAATTTTTTTTTTTAATAAACTAAATAAATGATTTATTTTAGATTCTTACGTAATATAGGGGGGAGGTGAGAGGTTTAATCTATTCATATTTTTTTCTTACATAGGGGCGGGAGGGGGTCAAAAACTGGCAAAAATCGTCTTACGTAATAAATGAATGACACCCAAGCGAAAGAATTCTAAATTAAACCACAAGCGTAGAGAGTGCTTCATAAAGTGAAATGTTGAGCGCTGCCAAGGTTCCAAACAAGTTAACTTTACTGCCAAGTGAAACATATACACTAAGTACCTATTTTAATACCCTTGTGTTATTCGCAGGCATTCCTTCATTGGTACACGGGCGAGGGCATGGACGAGATGGAGTTCACGGAGGCCGAGAGCAACATGAACGACCTGGTGTCGGAGTACCAGCAGTATGAGGTGAGGATTATTATTATTTGTATGTCTTTCCCATCACAGACCAATGGTGTTGCAGACCTTTGGGAGGCGTGCGCGGAGCCGAACCGAAGCCATCACGTAGAGTCCTTTTTGACACTTTAGGTAGATGAATGAGTACTTCTAGTTTTTAAGTTATAGATTATTAATCAGATAGTTACAATTGTTACAAACAACCATTGTTTATTATGGAGGAGCGGGACTTCCTGACACAGGTATTTCTTACCTACTAGGAAGACCCAACCTTGATGGTCACATGTGTACCCAACAGTTATGAAATATAAAAAAAAAAAAAACATTTTTTCATGTAATATGATGAGGTGTAAGTCCAGAGCAGATGCTGCGTTTGCCCGTGTCATGGGACGTACGCAGAGACAGCACCCGTCGGGGTGAAAGGCCTATTGAGAGTTGATGGAATCTAAAATGATCTGGGCTATGGAATAAAAAAAAAATAGTATTACAAAGTTTTTCAACCTGTGGGGCTGTATGCAGCGATGGAATATATTTATACTACTTATTACTCTTTTTGTAAAGCTATTAGAGAATATTAGGTATAGTATTTTTCAAACAGCTTGGGTACACTGATAGGTGTCATCTCCATACAATTTATAACCTAAACGCAAAATCTTGCAAAATCGTACTGGAATGACATTTGTCACCAATCACCATACCTAAGCTTTTTGAAATATAATATATGTACAAGATGTAACAAAAGTAGAGGAGATCCGTTGAAGGGCATCGTGTACATCGTGTTCTGATTAGGAAAAAACTAGAACAAAAAAATATCTTTTACTTTTTCCTAATTAGAACCCCCGGAATCCCCACTATTTTTGTTATACCTTGTATACTCGTTCGTTCTGTAGCTGGCCCCAAACGGCTAATCCTTTGTCTATTGTAAGTAAAACCGCACTTGCTACCTGCAAACCAAAAAAATCATTCTAATTGGCATCTGAGCGCGGGTTAGTCCAACGCTCAAGTAACCAGTGTAGGTGCGCTCTCCGATAACGCGCCTTTGTTACGCATCTCGAGGACACTTAGACTGGTTCGGTAGGTTTCAACTCGCCGGCACTCAGTAACCGTAGAGGGACCACACACATTCTCACAACATGTTATTCCATCACATCATTTTGAATCTTATTGCAATTCACGTAATCGTAATTCAATAATCGGTTAAAGTGTTTTAATTCAATCAGAGTTGTACATACTTATAGTATGGAATTGTCATTTCAGAGTATATTAGTTTTAAACTGTAATTCTGTGTTAATATTAAATAAATAAATAATAATAAATAATAAAGCGACCGACACTTTTTTGTGTAGGTAAGTAGCACGTGCGGTTTTACTTACCTGATTGTGGACTGTGGATTAGCCGTTCGGGCCAGCTACAAGACGAACGACTAGATGCTGTTGCCTTGTAGTCTGATCTGTTCTTTTGATACTGTCTGAAATAAAAACGATATTCCAGGAGGTGGGAGTAGAAGATGGAGAATTCGATGAACAAGAAGAGATGCCCGGAGACGAATATACTGAGGAAGGATAAGTCCTAGTCATCACTTCTCAATTCTCATGTGTCGCATATCATTTGCTACACTCTGGGCGAGTTGGGTAGTGGTACTGTCACAGGGGGGGGGGGGGATGTTGACCATATCTTATTTTTTATATAAACAGGATACAAGGGAGTTTTGATAGTTCTTACGTAAGATCACAAAAATGCACAAAGTTAAGAATTAAGATTATAGGTACTTCAAAAAGCGCGGACTGATCAAAATTTTAAATAAAGATAAATCATAAAAAATAACTTTACTTCTTACATTGGTGTATGAAGTAAAGTTCAAAATTCAAAATGTTTATTGCATATCACATTACACATTATTAGGTGGAGCTTATAAGTGAGTTCATATGTGACACCCTGCAAGGGCACAGCAATACATATACTTAAAACTAACATGCATATATTAACATTATTAATCAAATTTATCATTAAAAAATTCATGTACACTATAGTTCTTTTTTATTACCGACCGATTTTAGGACCGTCAACTTCGCTCTTCCGGCAATTCGTTTTCTGTGCCGTTCGTCTTTAGAACGGACTTCCCTACGGCATCAAAAATGCTCAAAATAAGTTTGCATTTAAAAAATCCTTACGTGCTTTCTTTGCTAGCAGAATGAAAAATTAATAATGTATGTGTAAGCTCTATATGTTTTGTCGTTATCTATGTATGTATATATTATAAGAAATATAATTATGTATATTTATGTATGTATGTATTATGTATGTATGTATGGTATGTTATTGTATTATATTTGGTTGTTGCTGTTAAAGTAGCACCGCCCACAATCTCTCTGCGTTGCCTAAAGGTTGACTGGTAGAGAATGCCTCATGGCATTAAGTCCGCCTTTTGTACTATAAGGTTTTCTTTTGTGCAATAAAGATTAAATAAATAAATAAATATGAGGGAGTCATAATCATTCAAAAATCATCTTACGTAATAAATGAATGGTCCCAACCCAATCTCACTTCCTACTATTCCATTGACATATATCTAAGGACGGGCATATCCCATGGGAAATTTATTGTTTAGGTTTAAAGAATCTTTATTACTCATAAGAATATTACAATTCACTTACATGAGTAAACATACTTATACTAAGAATTAATTATTATGACCACCTTAACATATTTTTGACAATCAGGATCACGACCCCAAAATGATCCAGTATTAGCGTTAAAATTGTACCCAGAGTGTAACCTATGATGATGATGTCATGAGCCAATAGGCATTAGGCGGGTCCACACAGAGCGAGATTAGCGTATGCTCGCTCTGTGTGGACCCGCCTAATAAGATATGAGATTGAACAACAAACTTATGAGTATAGAAATACGTACAAACGTACTTATGGTTGTATAATGTGAGCTGACTGTCCAAGTTTCTATTACATTAGAGTGTAAGAACTATTGTTATACAAAATTATAATTTTTTCCTTATACATTGAGATATTTGGTTTTTTTTTTTTGCTTCATTATAAGTACATATAATTAGGGTTGCCATCCGTCCGGGTTTCCCCGGATTTGTCCTAGTTTAGTGGGCGTCCGGGGGGGGACTTCATTTGTAGGTCGGGTTTAAAAATGTAAAGTCTTAGGCCGCCCGCGACACACGCACAGCCTGTTTAAAAAACCTGTTGACATGTCTGGGTTCTGGACTCTAAAATCCGGGGTTTACACGCGTTTTGTCCTGGTTTCCAAATTTTAGAGATAGCAACCCTACATATAATCATTCCTATGTAAATCTTACTTCTTTTTGTTAAGAGGTTTTATTAATTTTTTGACAAATGCATGGTTTTTGTAATTTAGACCAGGGATCGGAAACCCGTATTTTTTGTATGGGAAAGAAAACGGTATTTTTTCGTTCTTTGTAAATTATTTAATTTCTAATTGGGCAATGTAATAGTAAGTAGTTATTTCAAAACACAACTGAGTCCTATATTTGGAGTATAAAATAATACGAAATATATGGTTATTTGCCTATGCCAAGAAGGCAGGCTAAATAACTAATGAAAAGCAATGTTATTAAAATTATGTAAGAAAAATATTAAAATTAATATAAATGCCATGTGAATTAATGTAAATCCTGTTAAAACGTCATATTAAAACGAACGTGAGCAATATAAGAAAGGTAACATTACGAATTTCAGCTTATGAAAGCATTTAATCTGACAGAAAGTCATTCTAGAAAACAAATTGTGGAGAACGCCCGCACGAAAAATATTCACGAAACTGACGTCAAAGTACGAACCGGTGACCCTGGAATTGTCGCCGACCCTTTTTGTGACGTCTACCTGAAGATTATTGTACTCACAGGCCAACTTAGAACCCAAGAACCGGGTTATTAAGTTCCCGAACTATAAGACTACGAGCTACCTTCACAGATTTGAAGCTAATTGAAAACACAACATAATAGAAATGTATATTTTGGTCAATAAAGGCTATTCTTATCTTATCTTATATGGTTATTTCAAAGTTTATGCAAAAAACCGGTTCCAATCCTTGATTTAGACTGCATAAATATATTGATTTATACACACATCAATTTTAAAATATGTTAAAAAAAATCTGTATGGATATGATGGTTGTTCTTGTCTACTTTACAGTGTGATGAAATGCTGTCCATCACTTTCTATCCCTTGGTGTTAAAAAGTCCACATAATAAAATAACCATCAGGTTAGTTCATTATGTGGACAAAGCCATCCATAATATGCCTGCTGTTAGAGAGTAACTTTTCTAGTTCTACTACCTACAGCGAATGTAACAAAAATTTGTTAAATGATCAAATAAACAGTCAAAAGCATAAGCTAAAGTGAGGTTATAAAAATGATTTGAACACAAGTTTTTTGTTAAGACCAAATACACTATGTTTTAGTTAAGACTGTTCAAAATATTTTGAACACCTTGTTTGCTTAGCAACTTGTTTTAAAAATAATTCTGATTTCTCACTCCAGTTCTTACTCTTAGATAAATTATTTGTACAATATTTTTATTGTATTTTGTTACTACATCATTTTTTAATCACAGTTGAAATAAAACCATTATTAAAGCTTAACTCTTTTTATTTACATTAAATTTGATTTTATTCAAAGGTTTTTCTGATATTTTATAAATTTTAACACCATCTTTTTTATTGTCATGTTCATTCACATTTGTTACAGTTTCTATATCTGTAGAAGTACAATCTATTATTTCTATGTTATTGTCTATTGTATTAAATGTATTAGGCTTTTCTACTGTTACTTTTGGAAGTCTATCTATAAAATTAGTAGCGTTTTTACTTACATCTACTTCAGATTTAACTTCATTTGTAATAAAACAAGGTTTAAATCTTTTCTCTTCAACATATTCTTTAAGTTTTCGTTTCCTAACTGAACCATCTTGAGAAATCACATTAGTTTCACCCATATTTAGTTTAGGCACAATTTGCTCAACTACCGGCTCAATTTCAACTTTTTTGACAAATTTATCTTCTTCATTCTGCAAATTTCTCAGTCGAGTTAAAACATCATGTTTTCTTTGCAACAATTTTATTCTAGTTTCATCTAAATCTTCTAATTCCGGAGCATAGGTTATATGCAAGGAACCTCCATAGAAGTTTTTAGTGTCTATCATTCTCTTAGCGACACGAGCTGATTGTATTTTCTCGAAAACGGCATGATAAGTCTCTGTAAATTGCTCGCCTTTGTAGTCCTTTGCCAAAGTAAATGATTTTAACCTTCCGAATTTCTGGAAAAGGGCTTTGGCTTCTTGTCGCAGATTGAGGGACGGAACTCCGAATATTAGGAGGTGGTTAGATTCACTGTTGATCGTATAAACCTGTCCCAAAAAAAGAAGCTTGTAGTAAGTGTATTTTATGTCTTAAATGGTGAAGAATCACTTAAATTGATAACAATGTCACTACTTTTTAATTATTATGTCTAGAAAATGTAGTAAAACGCTTTATAATTGAATAAATCAGCCTTGAGAACAAATTTTAAAACTAACCTTAATAGCAGTAAGTTTGCGGCCTTGGCGGTAGGGCAGCCGTGTTGTGCACAGCTGCTGCTGCTCGTGGTGAGGCAGAATAATTTTATTGTCACCACGCTCTTCCGACATTACGTAATAATCAGTCGAAAATAAAGATATTTTTTTTACTGTTTATTTACATGCCCAAGACAATGCACATAAATGAGTTTTTTTTTTTTTTTTTTTTTTTTTATGGCATCGCGCTCCTGGCGCATTCAGCCAAACGAGTAAAACGGGGAAACGGAATTAAAGGATTACATTATAACGGATATGTCGGAATTTGGATAAGGATCAGGGAATGGTAATATATTATAATTTTATATTATGACGTGAGAGGAATGAATACAATGATTTAAATATATATGGAGAAGAATTATTAATATACAGGAGTGTTCTAATAGATGTGGGAACGGAACTTTTAAATCTGACAGCTGTCTTAATAATATAGAACGGTCATACAGGTTACAATTACCTGAAAAGAATATATGATTAAGATCAGCGGGATCAGCTCCACAAATACATGCGGAACTGGCCACGCGATTTTGTAGTTTCAGGTGTTCCGGTGTACATACGTGACCCAATCTCATTCGAATTAACATACTGGTTGCAGGCTTTGGCAAAGAGATTTTAGCAAACCAAGGTTTGGCAGGAATTGATCTTTGTATGCTCCGATAATGTAACGCAGCGGCACCCGCACCAGATGCCCATAATTTTGTCCATTCCTTTCTTAGGT
Source organism: Cydia pomonella (assembly GCF_033807575.1). NCBI lineage: Eukaryota > Metazoa > Arthropoda > Insecta > Lepidoptera > Tortricidae > Cydia > Cydia pomonella. Next base: position 9,353,466 of record NC_084729.1, read on the forward strand.
ATATTTTAGGCAGTGCCAACAGGTCTTCAGCAACATTCTTAAATGGAAACATGTCTCCAGAACTAATGGCATCACGAGCTAAGTCATCCACCCTTTCATTACCTTTAATCCCTCTGTGTCCAGGGATCCAGGCAATGGAAACCGAGTAACCTTTAAGATGACATTTTTGAAGTAGACTACGGATTTGATAAATAATTGGGTTATTAGATTTAGATTTGAAAGGAAATTTAGATATTGATTGAAGAGAACTTAAAGAGTCTGAAAAAATGACTGTTTTTTTAAGATGCATTATGATGATAAACTCTAATGCTTTAAGGATTCCAAAGCACTCACCACTATACACAGAGGATTCTGGAGGCAATTTTATCTTTTGGTAAATATTAGATTGAATGTGAAGCACACCAATACCGACACAACCATTGATGGACATCTTAGAAGCATCTGTATACATATGGTTAGCACCCTGATAATCAGTATCAATAAAACTCAGAAATTGTTGATTTTGATCTATATCATTCTTTGATATACCTATATCCAGGAGAACTGGTGGAACTAGTATAAGAGACTCATATTCATGCTGAAAATGGGAAGTGATGAAGAGCTAACAGTGGGAGCTGAAATAGATTTAAGTTTTTGAAAACTTTTGATTAAGCAAGGAGGGCTCTTGTGTTTCCAATAGTTGGATGTACTTATTTGAAGTAGAAGGTTAGACAAGATAATCCAGAGTTGGTGATTAGAGAATTGGGAGCAACGGAAAATAAATCTATCACAAAGATATTGGCGTCGTAAATGGAGCGGAGGCTCACAACACTCAACTTGCATAGCATTGATAGGGCTTGATTTCATGGCACCACAAATTATTCTCAAGGCTTTAGATTGAATATGATCTAGTTTTTGGAAGCCAACGACATATCCAGGCTCTAACAAAAATGTCCCATAATCTAAAATGCTTCTTATTAAGGCATTGTACATTAGTTTCATACAAAAAGGATGGGAACCCACCATACTCCAGAAACACACCTAAGGATATTAATATTTTTTTCACATTTAGAAACTATGTACTCACAATGTGGGAGGCCTGTTAATTTACTATCTAAAATGACACCAAGGAATTTAGTTTTATCTTTTACTGAAATGGAGTAGTTATCAAATTGCACATTGATTGGAGGAGGAAATAGTTTTCTAGTAAATAAAACTACAACACTTTTAGGAACAGAAAGTTCTAAACCATTAGAATCTAACCATGACCTCAAGAAACATAAGGAACAAGTGACTGATCTACTAGCCTGTTCAGGAGAAAGATTTGATGAATAAAGTAATAAATCATCGGCATACTGTAAGACCCTAACAGTACCATTTAGAGATGACTCTAAATCAGATGTATAGATATTGTATAATAATGGACTTAATACAGACCCTTGTGGTAGACCTCTCCACACTAAACGAGAAATTCTATTGTTGTCATTTATAAGACTGATGGACCGTTCAGATAAAAGGTTTATTACAAAATGACTTAACATTTGTGGAATGCCTAACTTGAAAAGCTTTTCCTGTAACACTGAAACTAATACATTATCATAAGCAGCACTTATATCCAGAAAAGCAGCTACTACTGACTCATTTTTAGAAAATGCCAGTCGTATATCTGCAATTAATATTGACAAACTATCATAAGTAGATCTACCTTTTCGGAATCCAAACTGACTATGAGATAATAAATGGTTCTTTTCAACAAAAAATTCTAGCCTGTTTTTAATTAAGTGTTCAGCTACTTTTGCAAATACTGAGGAAAGGGCAATAGGGCGATAGGAAGAAACATCTGATGCTGGTTTATTGGGTTTTAAAATAGGAATAACTATCTGGGATCTCCATGAATCTGGGACTATACCGGATTGGATAACCGAATTTATTATGCTCAGATAATAAGTAAGTATGCCATCACTGGCATTTACTAAAAATGAGTAAGGCACACCATCTTCACCAGGAGCACTATCTTTTAAATTGCTTAAAACACCTTTTAGTTCCTCCATTTTAAAAGGGCAATTAAAAGTGGAGTCTAAGGAAGGATCATATAAAAAGGTTGCAGGTTGGAACACAAACTCTTCAGGAACAGATGAAGGTGCTAGTCTGTCTATAAATTGTTGTGCAAGATTAGGAGGCAGTGTACGCCTTGAGGGTTCATTGAATGCATGTCTGAACCTTTTGATGTTGTTCCAAACTATGGAAGGTTTTACATTAGGATTGAGAGACGCACAGAATCGTCTCCAACCTTCATATTTCTTCCTACGTAACAATTTTTTAGTATCACGTGCGACCTGCATGTAAGACTCAAAGTTTTCAGTAGTCATAAAATGACGATAAAGTTTTTCAGCCTCCTTTCGTTGTTTAATGGCTTGGGAACAATCCTGATCCCACCAAGGAGGAGAGGGGATTTTATTAATTACAGTATTTTTTACAGGAAATACATCATCAGCTGCTTCTGTAATCACCCGGGCCAAAGCAACCGAGCAACCAACTACGTCAGTATCATCTAAACTAGGCAAAAACAATAATTTCTTCTCTACACAGCATTTAAAGTTTTTCCAGTCAGCATTACATAGATTGTATTTAAGCCTAGGGCTAGGTTTCGGAGATGGTCGTGTAGATGAAGGAAATGAGACTATAATTGGAAAATGATCACTACCAAATGTAGAATCTAGAGTTTGCCAGGTGAAAGAAGATGCCAGTTCAGCAGAGCAAATGGATAGATCAACAGCGCTGGGTGATTCTGTAGGCGCTGTACGGCGAGTTGGAGAGCCAGTATTTAGGACACAAAGATTGTGATCATCTAAGATTTTTAAAACACGATGTCCATTATAGTTGGATACTGAACTGCCCCAAAACTGATGGTGTGAATTGAAATCTCCTAGAATCAACAAGGGCCTAGGTAGAGAGGAAATTATTTGTTCTAATTCATTAAAAATAGAAGATGATTGATGAGGAATATATACAGAGAGGATGCAGATGTTATTTACAATGGCAGCAATAATTGAAAAATCATCACTATGAGATGGGAGATGAAGAGATGAAAATGATTCAGAATTCCTGACGAGTAAAGCTACTCCACCCCACCCGTCAGGACGGTCCTCTCTGAGGCATGAATAGCCAGTAGCTCTTAGAAGAGCTCCAGGCTTGAGCCATGTCTCAGATAGGGCAAAAACACAAGGTTTAAATTTATTTAGTAAATGAATGAAATCATGTTTTTTATTGATTATGCTTCTGCAATTCCATTGTATTATATTGTCCATTGTTTTTAATTGCAAATGTAAGAGAGTCAATCATAGGGGCAACGTGGGACGGTAAAGTAAGGTTTGGCTTGGACAAAAGAGTTCTTAAGGCCTCAATAGACTCAGCGATTACTAGTCGTTCTTCCTTTTCTGTTTCCTGACGTAGAGCACAACCGTTTGCAGGAGAAGGGATGGAGTATTCACTTATTATGGCCCGATGTGCAGCCACATCATAGCCATGGGTAGTCTTTTTAACAGAAGGACGAGGTTTCAACAAAATAGTTTTTCTGCTGCTATGGCTAGGAGGGCGCATATTCGAACTAGGGTTTGTAACTGAATTTTGAGCACTATTATGTGGTAAATTTGATTGTATATGTGGTTGTGACTTAACCATATCAGCAAACGATTTCGATATAGCTGGGTGCAGTTTTAACGGCTTCTCCATAGGAGATGCAGTTTATTTGCCATACTGACTTTAATTTCTTTTTGCCTTACATGTTCTGGGCATGACCTGTTTGTGGCAAAGTGAAAGCCATTGCATAAACAGCAAATGGCATCCTCCTCCTCCACTGCACAGGTATTTCCAGGATGCATTTCCCCGCACTTGAAACATTTAGGCTTCGAACGACAGTTATTTTTGGTATGTCCAAATTTACAGCATAAAAAGCATTGAATGGTAGGAAAAATGTACAATTCAACGGCAAGAGAGTTGTAGCATGAAAAGACTCGTTTCGGTAATACTTGACCGTCAAATGTCAATACAACTGTCTCTGAGGGTTGCCAGGTAACAGAACCGTTAACCACAACTCTGTGGTTCAAACGTCGTACTTTTAATACTTTTTCCACACCCATGGGCACGGAAATGTTGGAAACTATTTCCTCCTCCGACCACTGTGCTGGAATACCTCGAACCAAGCCCATACGGGTCACAGAAAACGACGGAATGTATGCGGTAAGATTTTCTGATTCAAGACACGTATCAGTAACAAATAAGTTTGCGTCAACGTAATTTGAAAACGACATCGCTATACGTGTCCTACCAATGCGCTTAACACTTCCATTTATAATGTTTCTGAAGCCTTTTTTTAGTAAAAATTTCCCAAAGGACACCGGGTGCAGAGATGATTTTGCATCTGTTTGTTTCATTTGTACGTGCACCGTGAAGGGAGCAACATCGGAAGATGAAAATAAATTCCTGCCAACCTTGGTATTAGAAGAGTCATTTTTTGTATTTAAGTTATCCGAAGAGTTTTTGGTAACCTGAATGTTAGAGTTTGAAGGAGCTTGGGTTTCTTGTATGATGTTCTGACAATCGCACGAATAGTCCCCGCCATTATTTTTCCTTCTTTTTTTATTACATGTTTTGCATCTTTTGTGACTCTTATTTCTTTTCAATTCACTTCTGCTCCCCACAGAAGAGTCCGTGTCCATTGCTGAATCGATAATAACATTACTTCCGACCTGGAGGTTATCACCTCCAGGGTCGGGAGGATCGTCATCCCCCATTACATATATACGAAAAAACTTACCAACTACGACGAAATTACACTAATTATATATACAAATACAACAATATATACAAACTATGTGAAAAATTATAGTCTGTCAAGCAAAGTCTGTCAGTAGCAATGTAAAGCAAACTGAAGTATGGCAACACTCACAGAGCAGTATTGCGCTAAGAAAAGCAGCAATGTACATCGAACCGAAACATTTTTTCCGCTGAGCGCGCTCTTCGTACGTCAACTAAAATTGCCGCTCGCGGTTTATGCATTTGGAAATTGTTATTATTATGAGAGGGACAATTTAAACTGGAGTAAAAACGATGTCAATCAATACGATAAACGAGATCAAAAAATACCTATTTGGAACTACGAACGGACTATGCTGGAGAAAATAATGTTTGAATCAAATCATTGCTTCCGCAGGTAGCTGGATTTTAATATATTATCAGATTTCTCGGTTGGAATTCAATATTACAGATATATTACGATAAAATGCAATACAAATGCTCCTTTATGCAACCTTCAAAAACTAATTAGACATATTTAGGTAGGTACAATCGAAAAATATATCAATAGATTGAATTAAAATAAAGGTTTGTATGCTTAGTAAAAGGTGGACGCGAAAGGCGAGCGCTCGCATTCTTAACCTTTGGTATGCTTAGGAGCAGATCTGCTACATATATATTCAACTTAAACATGAAGATGTCATAGCTAAATAAATGTAAAGGTTAAGGCATTTGCACTCGAGTACTTTTTACCAACCGAGCTGTTAGTAGGTACCTATACTACTGAATTTAACTAGGTTTTAATATTTACCTAAATAAAACAATCCATTGTTTTATTTAGGTAAATATTAAAACCTAGGTACCTGCATAGTAACCCCTGATCCATCACTGGCAGCGGTAGTCCTGGTAGGGTATCACTGTAACTATTCTTGTCACAATTGCAGGGCTTATTAAATATGAAATATCTGGACTATTTACATCATTTTGATATGGTTTTATTCTGTTTTAGCAAACTTAGAAGACAAATAGGGAGCAAAGAGAACATGAGCACCATGGTAGCAAGCTGTTTTTAACATCAGTTCAGAAACTGAAGGAGCCCAAAGAAAATAATTATGCCACTTGTTAATTGTAAATTAGTGTATTTCTCTTGAACAATGTCACATTCACATACCAGTGTAATTTTGAAATAGTTTTACAATATACTTATATAAATATACAGATTAAAAATAAATAAAAACACAACTGCAGATATTTTGGTGTTCATTTAATTTCAAGGCAATTAAGATACGGGTCACTTTAGCTTACTTACACTTAATTCAGGCCATTCATTGATAAAATATCATTAAGTTACCAATGTTACTGGTCCACTCCAACCAAGCATCAGAATACTTTGTACCTAGTCACTTATTGCATCTTAAGCATAAAACAGATCTGTTAGAAAATTTGTAATTTCAAGTTTAAAGTTTCCATTCCAAGTTTCAAAATTTATTCTTATAGTAGTAGTTACACATAAAACTTAGTCTAAAGCAATTTGCCTAATTTATAGTACAGAGATATTCCAATATCTCTGAGACCACTCTTACATGCTAGCTTGGTAAGGTTTTGCTCACACGACTGTTTTTATACAGGCTAAAAATATTAGATATTTACATGTATCGGCTACATCATATTTTATATGTAGATATTTTAAAAAATCATTTAGATATCAGGAGAATGCTGTTAAGAAATTTTATTAACTTTCACATTAGTCTATTCAAGACTTGTCAGGAACTGACACAATTTCAGGTACTCAAAATATTAATAAAAGATACCTTGACAATGGAAACTTACCAACTTCCACTCATGTGAGTAATATGGAGTTATACTGTTTCTGGATAAAAGGTATGATTTAAATGTTAAAATATTTTTCTAAAATTATGCACACTGAATAAATTATTTTAATTTATTAAACAAACAGGTAAAGCGACTTAAAACTTCTCTTAAATAGGTAGAATACCGACTTCAGAAAGTATAAACTAGGATTTTCCATAGGTATACATGTGCAATAGCTGAGTGCATGAAACAAATCAGCCTAAATAATATATTTTCGTGATGATTAACAAACGGACAACTTGTACAATAATAATCTAAACTATTGTCCCAATTTTTTTAGTTTTTTTAATTAACAAGTTTATTTTTCGTCTTGTTTGCGTTGTACACGTATGTACGTAAACCGCCGTAGGTAAGTTTTGTATGACGAGAAACTTTTACGAACGCCTTATATTGGGCGAGTTTTAATCCTGCAACAAACATATGTAAGTATTAGGTAGATGTTGCGAAAGAAAGTAGGTATAATCAAGGTTCTTAAACGTCTTAAGATTGTTTAAAAAAGTTACCTTTGAAAATATTTGAGGACTTCGTCTGTTAATATTGGGAACAATCGAAACAGTTGCGGTTTTGTGAGGGCACAATTCGTGGTCTTATTGGATATATTTAGGCATACGTTTTATCTTTATTTAAGCCTTTTAACCCTGAAAAATAGAAAAAACTGCACATTATCTTAAAAATTCTCCGGGATCTTAACATAACCTCAAAATTTTCTAATGGTTAAGATCAACGAGCATGATTTTACTTACATTGTAGGCATCTTAACTTTGCTTATGGTCATGCACAATATTATTTAATATATTGATATTTATTTTAATGCTGGGAGCAGAAATTTCTCTTGAATTAGCACCGATTCGGAATGTAAACAAACAAGATGGACGATCCACATTCCACAGTTAAAACACAGATTACACGCGATTTTGGAATTATTCGAACACAGTGTTGCTAGCCCGCGATTTTTCAAATTTGCCGCGTTTTTCTACTGACAAGATTTGCTTGACCAACTATATATACAAATTACTGATTCCCTGATCTATAATATTAAAATGGAAATTAAATTTACAAGAAACCTAAAACTGGACCGCCGCGTTTCACGTTTCCCGCGCTTTTTTCATAAATGAGTTAAATGACACTTAACAGGGATGACAAGTTGACAACTTAACAAGCCAAATGCATCAAAAATAAAAATGGTAGATTTGTTCTTCAGAGCACTGGCAACACTAATCTGTTCGAGCCACTTATAAAAATGCCCTTTCGAATGACATTTTGATTATATTTAGGTTACAAAACGCGTGTTAGTTCAATGCTGTGCAAAAACAAAACGCAAAAGAAAAGAAACTTCAAAAATTTCAATGGCCGACGTCTCGTCGCCTCAACAAAACATTTGAACACGTTGAACTTACATAATTGCTTAATTAGAAGCCATTGAGCTGCATGCCACCGGTTTATATAACGTAAACCCCAAAACAGCTCTACAAAATGTCAACAGTCGTGTCTGACTGCTTTACCATCGGCAGTATAGTAGCAACGCGAACATGTTACAACCAAGAAATAGAAGGCGAAGTTTTAGCCTTCGATCCTCAAACGAAGATGTTGATATTGAAATGTCCATCTTCCAGCGGTAATCCTAAACGCCACGATGTGAATATTGTTAATTTATCGTTAGTCAGTGACGTGCAAATCAAGAAAGAAGTGACCGTCGTACCGGAAGCTCCCCAGAGCCTAAATTTACACAGACTTAATACTAGAGTACGAAATTCTATTGAGAATAAGAGAAGACTAGTAAGTACAGGCTTTTTATTGCATATTACTCTATTCAGAACTCTTTAAGTCCACTTTAAGCATGTGTCTGGCCAATACCCTACTTTTGCAACAATACAAAGTTATGTTTAGCTTTTTGACCATTTATTTTAGTCGTATTTATTTGTAACTTATAGAAATGCATGGAAAGTTGAGATTTCTAGTTTGTATTGTTATTTAGGGCAAGCTGATGCAACTTGGATCTAAATTGTGTGTGCTACTTTTGATTGTTACAATTAGAGATAACAGAAAATGATTTGAAGATAAAATTAATGTAACACAATATTAGTCACCCCTCCTAATAATATTGGCCACCTATTCTTTAATGTATTTTGGTGGAGATGTGTATCATTAGGCCTTTAACATCTTGACATATGATTTATGCAGTGTCTGTATTTTTTATTTGGAGCATTGGCAACACGGCCTGTTGGCTCCAGTGTCTGTATGCGTAAGGGTCATAGATTCTAGGTTGTTTTTTTTTCATATGAAACTGCTTCAAATGCTTGAAGAATATAACAAACACCAAAGTAAACTTCACCCTCGAGTTGCTTTTTGTTTAATCATATGAAATTCAATTCAGTGACCAACTAAAACATAATTTTTTACACAACAAAATATTTTCAAAATAAAAAAAAACATCCTTTTTACTGGATTGGGACTGTAGGATTGAAATTGCCATTTTGCATTTTAGTGCAATATTATTAAGTATTATCATTTAGGTGTGTTCTGTGCAATATAGTTCAAATAAATAAATGTGGACTTGTGTTAATTGAGCAGGATCTTCAGATAAATAGATTAGTTTATTGTATTAAACAGTTCAAAAATTTGCTTGTACTCTCTACTTAGTAAATAATGTCATAAAGTAAATTTTATTGAACGCTTCTTCTTCTTCCTCGTGTTGTCCCGGCATTTTGCCATGGCTCATGGGAGCCTGGGGTCTGCTTGACAACTGATCCCAAGATTTGGCACTCTTTTATCATGAGATATTTTGCCACTCTTACTTTGGTCGAGCGGTTCCTTTTACCCAAGCTAAACACTCTTTTCATTTTCAAATATGAGGCAAGTAAAATACATTGTATTTTACAAAATATGTAAAAAATTTTTGTTGTATAGTATTTCTTGAGAGCTCTTTCAACTAATAATTTAGTTCAAAGGATGGTTATTTCAGGTGTTAAATATCAGAATGGAAGTTGTAGAACAAATCCAATTAAAACCGAATCCTAATCGTTAAAAATGAGAAAACGTACTTGGAAAGTATAGGCCCTAGAGCGGAAACATATCACTTTCAACCCACTTCATAGATAATTAATGCACTACTTTCGCAGTGGGAGATGAAAATTATCTACTCTCTGTTTCCAGGTATCAGCACTATCAGCATGTCTGGACCCCGAGGGTCAGCGGCTGTTTCTGGCCATCGCGCGGGTCATTGACGACGTGTCATGGGCCGGCCAGAACATCCGCGTCTACAACGAAGTCACCATCTCACCGCCTTACAAGGTATGTAGGGACAGAAGGTATCCGGGAAGTGATTCAAAATTTAAGTTACACGATTTGAAACACAGAAGCGGAAAGCTAAAAAATTAGTGTAAAAAATAAGAAGCAATTTCTTAAAATCGAATGATATAAATGAGCTTACAGTAAGTTTCCAAATATTTGTCGTGCAGGTAGAGAACGTGGCGGGCGAGCCGGAGTCGAAGCCCTACAACTACATCCGCAAGTTCGTGGAGCGCCACTGGAGCGACCGCGAGCGCGCGCCCGCCGCGCACCCGCACCCGCCGCACGCGCACACCGCGCCGCAATAGTACCCCCTCCCCCCCCCCCCCTCCCCCACACCTCACTAAATGTCTAACTGGTCGGTACTGAGCTTTTTCCAAACAAAATATTGAACAATTGATTCTCACAGATCCTGATCTTTTTGAGTTCTTCCAGCTCAGAATCATTAGCATAATCAAACCTGATGTAAAAAAAAAAAAAAAAAACATTTTTGTATGGAAATTGTATTTTCCTCTACGTCACGCACTTACAAGTGAAAAAAAAGTTGACGCGAAAACGTGACGTAATGAAACGGACATTTTAGGACACCTTTTTAATAGTACACCCGAAAACATTTTCCAAAAATATTGCAAACCTAATTCTTACAAATCTGGCCTTTCCTGGACTCATTCTATATCAATAAAAAAAATGTCCTAAAATGTCCGTTCCATTACGTCACGTTTTAGTGTGAATATTTTTTCACTTGTATGTGCGTGACGTATTGGAAATTAAAATTTCAGGATTGAACATGCTAGTGATTCCGAGTTGAAAGAACCCAAAAATATTAAGATCTGTAAGAATCAGGTTTTTTTTTTTGGAATGCGCTCTAAAATGGAACTTGTTTTAGAAAGCTACGGATTATGCTACGTTTACACGCTTGGCTTCGACAAGCACAGAAAACCACAAGAGTGTAAACGGGAGCGTAGATCAACAACACTAGACCGCCAATCCTCTTGGCATACGCGTAACCAAAACGCAGCTTATTTTCGTAGTCGACATATCGTCGGGGATAGTGTAATACCGCGTAACTAACAAATGCAGTAAGGTCCAATTACCTTGTACATTTTTTGAATTTCGAACTCTTACGACTCTGTTAGTTGCGCGGTATTGCACTATCCCCGACGATATAGCGTCATTTAGCGAATTTATCAGTACTGCTACTTGACACTAGATGTCGCAAGTGTCGCGACGAACGAAAAGTCTAATGGTCAACAATTTTCAGCTAATATTATAACCGGAAGTCAATTTTTTTTTTGTAATATTAGTTGTAAATTGTTGAGCAATACACTTTTCACGTCACCCATTCGAAAAAGTGGTACTTTTCTTCCGTACTAGGATGTATAAAATGTTGTGCAGGACACGATTTTATTTTCTTTTTGATTACATTTTTTTAGCTTAAATAATATTTTGGAACATAATAATTAATAATATCGTCATAGGTGATGTGAAAACTAGTATGTGTCAGATGGTAGCAAAACTATTTCCACCTTGTGCGTTACACTCGAATCCCTCACTACGCTCAGGATTCTATTTTGGAACCATCCGCTTCGTTCAAGATTCAGTGTACGTCTCGCCGTATATGTCATTTTGATAGTCGTGATATCTCGTGTCAGGTAGCGTCACTGATAAATCCGTCATTTGACGCTAGATGTCGCCTACGAAAATAGCAGCGTTTTGGTTACGCGCTTGTCAAGTGGATTGGCGGTCTAGTGTTATTAGTCTATGGCTTGGCTTGCGTGAACTTGCAACAGCTGGTCGCGATAAGTTAGACATTTTGATACATCATTGCGTTTTCGAAACATTATTTGTACTACTAGACATATAAATGCTCAAAATATACATACAAAGCGCAGGACTCGAATGGCGCAAATAATGTTTCTAGAACGGAATGTTGCAATGAAGATTATGTGTTCGGTAAACTTAAACCATCTTTTGTTTTCTGATCGAATAATTCAGGCCATCATACATAGAGCACTGGGGGCCAATTCGACACAGCAGAATAAATGGTGTGGCATTGCTACCAATATAGCAAGCGATTGGCATCTCAGCTAGGCCCCTATAATTGTGAAACTCCAAGAATATGAAACTTTGAAATCTATAGGGACCGAACGCGTTGGAGGGTCTGCCATCTTGTGGCCTGAATCGGAACCATAAACATGTTCACGTCACGTGTTTTCTTGTGCATAGTAGGTTCTGCCATCTTGTGGGCTACATCGGAACAATAAACATCACATTTACGCCTCGCGCCAAAAATCTGACGGCTCCTGTGCTGCCTCCTACAGTTCATGCACGCTCCCTATAGAAAATTTAGAATGACATAGTGAGGCAATGTCACCGTTGGTGTCAAATTGGTATGAAAATATGATAAGGCGCTTATAATGACACCACCTCACTTTGTTCTATTGCAGTGGAAAATTAGCTTAGACTAATAAACGAATGCATAATTTTCTTTGTGACCGTCATTCCAACTGTTAAATGCAAATGTATTTATTAAATACATATATATTTATCATCATATTCTGTTACTGGTTAAATAAGGCCTCGAATATTTATTTTAGTAAGTTTTAGTGGGTACATTTATTTTATCATGGTTACATTTTAGTATTCAAAATAGTTTGTATAAAATTTTCCAGCCCCGCAATTTTGTACAGCTCGTGTTCCTGGTTGATTATGTAACTTAATTCTGATGCAACAAAATGCTTATGTATTAAAAAAAGAGATTTGTTACTTTGTATTACTGGCATTTTATGAGATTTCATTAATTTCGATATGCAATGCATTTAGGTTAAGGCCAGTCCATACGGGAACAATTTTCTGCTAAGCTGATTAAATTGTCTGATCAAATCAGGTGGTTTGGGTGCATTTTTTTCTTAAATTTACAGCCCTCTAATATTTCCATAAATTAAAATTGGAGATTGAAGCCAATTTCTTTTCTGATCATAACGGTGGATTTGATCATCCCGTCTGAAATGGCCTTAATATTGAAATATCACTCAACTGTAATAAAAATTAAATGAAATTAATAAATACATTTGTAAATATAAATTAGTATTAAAAGAAGATAATTTAAATCTGATATATTTGGTTTTATTACTTTCCTGACTTCCCTTGTATACATCAACCCGAAGTAGGGAAGTCGTTAATCTATTACTGGTCACCTTAGTGAATATTAAACAGGCTTTTAGTATACAGAATTTCCTGACTTCACTTGTATACATCAACCCGAAGTAGGGAAGTCGTTAATCTATTACTGGTCACCTTAGTGAATATTAAACAGGCTTTTAATATACAGAATTTCCTGACTTCCCTTGTATACATCAACCCGAAGTAGGGAAGTCGTTAATCTATTACTGGTCACCTTAGTGAATATTAAACAGGCTTTTAGTATACAGAATTTCCTGACTTCCCTTGTATACATCAACCCGAAGTAGGGAAGTCGTTAATCTATTACTGGTCACCTTAGTGAATATTAAACAGGCTTTTAATATACAGAATTTCCTGACTTCCCTTGTATACATCAACCCGAAGTAGGGAAGTCGTTAATCTATTACTGGTCACCTTAGTGAATATTAAACAGGCTTTTAGTATACAGAATTTCCTGACTTCCTTGTATACATCAACCCGAAGTAGGGAAGTCGTTAATCTATTACTGGTCACCTTAGTGAATATTAAACAGGCTTTTAGTACACAGGATGTTTTTTAATCACCTGCAACGTAAGTATTGCTTTCATAGTTAGTATTTCATGCTAATGTAACTGATAAAGACTGAATGTAGGTGAATTAACACGAGGTGAGGCACTAGATGTATTTCCCACTATACTATGTATCTTTAGGTATTTAAATAAAAGTAAACAAACAATTTGTAAATTTTCGTGTATAATATTTATTGGTTAACCAAGCAAATACAAAACCGCCTGGATCTGTCACTGAACGACCTGACTTTAACCTACATTATTTGATCATGTAATGTTTTCATCTACCCTCAACTGGCTTAAGGAGCCATTTGAGGGTAGATTTTGTTTACCTTTTTTTAAATACCTAAAGGTACGGAGTATAGGCGCCAGTTAATCCAGATATAAACCTACCTACCTTGTAATATGCCTACTTGAATAATAAACTATCTTATCTTTAACCCTCCGTATTAAGTACAATTTTGAAGGTAACAGAGTAAGCTATTACAGTAATCGTTTAACATTGGTTGGGGTAACGTCTTTGTATTAAAACGCATTCACTGCCAGGGGGCGTGGCCTAGGAACAAACTTGTATGACGGGGAACGCATATATGCGTCGGTGGCAGTGAATGCGTTAAAAACGTTATTTCTGTGTTATCTAAAATATCCGTTTATTCGGATATTTTGAGATGTATTATTTGAATATTTACGGATATTATTATTGGCGTATATTTGAATATCCGATAAAAAGTAATTAAATGTCGCATATAGCGTTGTTGTAACACGGGCATTACATTTAAATCAACCAAACAATTGAAAACTGTGACATATCAATGTCATTTCAAACATCGACCGTCCGAGATAGTACTTACGTTTAGTAGCAAATGTATTAACTCGTACTAAACACTAATCAGTATGTAAACAGACCCTAACACAAAGGTACACACTCGTAGGGGCCTTCTAAGATAAAACTAAATTATTGATTATCTCCGAAATGGAATGGAGTTCATTACAATGACGGTCTCTTTAAGAAAGTTACTTAATTTAAGCTTAGGAATGCACCCTTGAAATTAACGGAAATAAAAAAAAACACGGTGTATAGATACATAGTATAGAGTGAGGTATTGTAAATAAAACAGCCGTTTTAGTAAGTATAATAATATATAAATTATTTGTTGTGTAGCGGCGACTTTTGGTCGTGCTTGGCGCGCGCGCGGTTGCGCTTGGGCCACGGCATGCCGCGGTGCACGGCGTTGACGTGCACGCGCACGCACGACGTCGTCGTGAACACGCGCCCGCAGATGTTGCACGGGATGCTTTTACGCTGCCCGAGGTGTACCTGGAAATAGTACATTGTGCAACGAGGGGGGTAAGTGAAATTTTGGATAAGAGGGTGGTCATTCCCGACAGCCGCAGCCTGGAGGGAATTAAAAACCCGAGTTTGCAATATTCTTACCCCC
Source organism: Cydia pomonella (assembly GCF_033807575.1). Lineage (NCBI taxonomy): Eukaryota > Metazoa > Arthropoda > Insecta > Lepidoptera > Tortricidae > Cydia > Cydia pomonella. Next base: position 9,368,569 of record NC_084729.1, read on the forward strand.
AGAGTTACAATGTTTTTCATCACACTTGTGAAAAAAAAACATTTAAGCGAAATAATTCTTAAATACGGTGACATATCAAACATTCGTCCGCCATTTTGTAATTTCTTGACAGGTTAGGCATCAAAGGCACAGACCTCTTCGGCATTCAGCCACGATTTAAAATTATGTCAAAATATTTTAAACGGCTGTTAAATTAATCAAATTAAATAATTTTAAACATAAACAAAAATATTAAATCATAAATATCAAAAATGGAACAGGTCACAATGTAGTCTCGATTTCGCGACAGCAATGTTGCATACCAATTCAATTATTTGCAAATTTAACAAACTTTACTTTTTACATTTTCATATTTTCCTACATAAATAATTTTTTTGCCACTACAAAAACATTGTTTTGGAATGGTCAATTTGAGCTCTTTCAAATGATACCCCATTTGACCTAGTCACTAGACTTTGAAATTTTACCCCCTCTTAATATTGGGCATTTCCCATAGTAATAAAAAATAATACTTTCAATGTGTCTGGATTAGCGTTTTTCATAACTATTCTAAATTTCAAATCGATAGCTTAAGTGGTTCCCGAGATATTTAGCGATGTGACAGACAGACAGACGGACGGACAGAGTCGCACCATAAGGGTTCCTTTGTACCTTTTTGGTACGGAGCCCTAAAAAAAGCGGCAAAGAAATACTTTCCTGCACGCGTGAGGGAATGAGCACTTTCCGTGCATATGTCGAAAGGGTGTAGCAGGATAGCCTAGGAAAAATTGCCCCCAGCGATTTTGGGCCGACACTGTAATCAAACGATGCCTTTTGGGGAGGTTATACTCTGCACAAAGTTTCATCCCTCTGTTACCCCCTGGGGGTGAAAAACACCCGATTAACTCCAAAACTGTTTTAATTATTTTTTCCTAAACTATGAAAGTGACGAATTTGAAATTTTGTACAAATATTAATAAGACTAAAAGCTATCTGCTAAAAAAATATTAACCCCCTAACCATTTAAATTCTTGTAAAAAAAACAAAAATAAAAAAAGAATCAACCTGTATATCAAGTTTGGCTCATGGTACACACACCATTTTTTTTTTCAAAGATGAACCAGTTTATATTCTACATTATACAAAAGTTTCATGGACCTACTCCAGAAGGAACATTGCGAAATTAAAATAAACGTACTATTTCGTAGCCACTAATCATTATACTCATATCATGCTTAATACGCAACGTCTCGGACCCGAAAACAAAATAATTAAAAAAACCGGCCAAGAGCATGTCGGGCCACGCTCAGTGTAGGGTTCCGTAGTTACTCTTCCGTCACAATTTAACCAAGGGATGAAACGGTACCTTTCACGCGAGTTAAACAAATAGGCAAATTTGCACAATCAGTACCTAATTAAAGTCTTTTTACTATGAAGGGGAAACTTTTTGCGATAACTCAAAAACAGCTAAACTGATCATGTCCGCTATAGTTTTCATTAAATGTCTTTCTTAAGCTCTACTTCCACGATTTTTTTCATATTTTTTGGACCTATGGTTCAAAAGTTAGAGGGGGGGACACATTTTTTTTCTTTCGGAGCGATTATCTCCGAATATATTCACTTTATCAAAAAATGTTTGTTGAAGACCCCTATTAGTTTTGAAATACCTTTCCAACGATACCCCACACTGCAGGATCGAAGCAAAAAAAAAAATTCACCCCCACTTTACGTGTAGGGGTGAATTTTTGGGGTACCCTCAAAAAATTAAATTTTTATATTTTATTGTACGACTTTGTCGGCTTTATTGATTTATATATCCATGCCGAATTTCAGCTTTCTAGCAGTAACGACCACGGAGCAAAGTCTCGGACAGACAGACAGACGGACATGGTGAAACTATAAGGGTTCCTAGTTGACTACGGAACCCTAAAATTTTTTTTATAAATACAAATGAGTTTGATTCATACTTCTTTATCCCCACCTTTTTCAAATCGGGCACGAGCAGCGGTCCGATCGCAAGCCCTTGTTTATTAATAATGCAAGGCTCTTAGTGGGAGTTCAATGAATAGTACGCACCAAAGAGCCAATACATATTAATTTCGCAATGTTCCTTCTGGAGTAGGTCCATGAAACTTTTGTATAATTTAGAATATAAATTGGTTCATTTTTGAAAAAAAAATGGTGTGTGTACCATGAGCCAAACTTGATATACAGGTGATTCTTTTTTTATTATTGTTTTTTTTTACAAGAATTTAAATGGTTAGGGGGTTAATATTTTTTTAGCACATAGCTTTTAGTCTTATTAATATTTGTACAAAATTTCAAAATCGTCACTTTCATAGTTTAGGAAAAAATAATTAAAACAGTTTTGGGGTTAATCGGGTGTTTTTCACCCCCAGGGGGTAACAGAGGGATGAAACTTTGTGCAGAGTATAACCTCCCCAAAAGGCATCGTTTGATTACAGTTTCTGCCCAAAATCGCTGGGGGCAATTTTTCCTAGGCTATCCTGCTACACCCTTTTAAACAAACCATATAAAACGTTGTACGATACACGTGCGAATAGGTAATTCGCAACTAGTGTCGATTTAAAACATTCCCTTCGGTCGTGTTTTAATTTATCACCACTCGTTGCGAATTTCCTATTTTCTGCACGTGTATCGGAAATAATCTTTACTTCGATTCCTTAATTCCTAGTTATAACATATAGCGGCCAAACGAACAAACCAAAGCGACTCTGTTCCTTTGAATAATGATTCAAATTTGGTTGGAAATTATTTATACTAGCAAAGATAATTTGAAATAGAGACACATGATTAAAACTTTCAGAACGCCATTTGACTTTGGTCTAATGGCGTTTTAAAAGTTCTAATCATGTCTTGAGAGATGGCAGTAAATTTACTGTGGCTATACAAAGTTTTCTTTGACAATTCATCTCTATTTCAAATTCTCTTTGAGACCAGTATTAGGAGGGTAAGGGGGGACGCTAGAGCATTATATATTATATTTATATTTTTAATATTTTTTTTTTATATTATTATAGAACATTATTACACAAATTGACTAAGTCCCACAGTAAGCTCAATAAGGCTTGTGTTGAGGGTACTTAGACAACGATATATATAATATATAAATATTTATAAATACTTAAATACATAGAAAACACCCATGACTCAGGAACAAATATCCATGCTCATCACACGAATAAATGCCCTTACCAGGATTTGAACCCGGAACCATCGGCTTCGTAGGCAGGGTCACTGTCCACTAGGCCAAACTGGTCGTCGAATTATGAAGTGTTTTGTATGGGCGCGCTAGGCCTGGTCTCTTACCGCCTTGTGGTGCCGTTTGAAGTTGCTATTGAGGCTGAAGGCGAGCGGGCACTCGGGGCACTGGTACGGCTTCTCGCCCGTGTGTGACCTCATGTGCCACTGCACACACACACACAAACATACATTATTATACAATATTGCTATTAAAAGCCACACACACTTTAAAACGACATAACATAAAATCTGACACGAACATTCATGTCATACACCGTTACGGCACAATCTATAAAACAATACAGTCATTCGACGAGGCCGTCTAGACGGGGCAACCGTGCGGGGGGCGGGTCGCGGGCACCCGAGCTGCATACATCGCCATTGTTAGTACCTCGGTACTACTTACAGGGCTGCCCATATTGTTTTATCCAGCTGTCCTTTTGGGCAGTTGCTTAAAAGTGAAAAGACAATTTTTATCTTGGTTATTAATTCTCGAGTATTTGTGGAAAATTCTCTGTAACATTTATGCTTGAAATTTATGCCCTAATTCATAAGCTATCGCATGATTATTATTTTTTAAATGTGCGATAGGTAAATGGACAGATAATGGTACATTAACCAAGTGCAGTCGTGTTTGGCGCCATAAAACTTTGAATGGGGGGTGATTTGTCGATAAAATTCATCGTACTATACGTGGTTAACGGCTCCACTATACGTGCACAAACACATTGTATAAATACCTAGTTATTATTAATATTAAAAGCCATACCAAATCTTAAGCATTGAAATCATACAGTAAAAATTCAGGAATTGTGTAAATTTTAAAATGGACAGGCAATTTGTTATAAATCTTACTAACTAAGCAGAACACACTTTTGCGCAATACTACCCATTTGCGGAAACAGGAGAGATTCTAAGGGGACCTTGAATTTCTAGCAAATACCTCAGAGACCGTCCTGAATAGTGTTGGGTTTGTTTTCATGTACATCGCGATTTCAAGAATGTAAATATGTTCAGGTTTTTTAAATGTGGCACACAGCTGTGAAGCCCCCGAATCGCTTTCACACATTTCTTCTGTGCCATATAGTTGGCTTCCCTGTTCACTGAATTACCCCAATAGATGATCCCATAACGTATAGTAGAGACAACGAAACTGTGATACGTGTTTTTGTATTTTTTATATTCAAGTTATAAACAACTTAACTTACGAAGAAAAAGAAATAAAGATAATAATAAATATCTTACATCTCTCATATGCTTCGCGGCGAAAGTCTTGTTGCACTCGGGGCACGTGAACAGCTTCAGGTTGAGGCCCTTGTGGTCCCGCAGGTGGTAGCGTAGCCCTTGGCGGGACTACAAAACAAATATTACAATTATCATCTTGTTCCTCGCGTTGTCCCGGCATTTTGCCACGTGTCAGGATGGCGGGTGTACCTTAATTAAAATAAACAAAATGCATACCATATTTTTGTACCTAATTTGTACTATTTAGTACATACTTTTAAAAAAATTGTACCTCCCTACAATTTTATGCATTTGTTGGAATGGTAATGGTAGTCAAACAAATGAAAAATAAATTCAGCTTCCCACTTTTCACTCCTGAATTTCCCCCTAAAGATAAATAAGCAATATTGACTTATTTACAGTGTTAATGGTAGAAGTTGCTATAACTGTTCCAAATTTTAGATATCTACGTTAACCTGTCTCTAAGAAAACAACCGATTTGCAAGATCACGTGGCGGCCCGCGGCGCTGAAGCGCTGCCCGAGGTGCTTGCGGCGGTGTGCAGGTCGTGTGTAGGTACATGTCGGTGTTACACACACACTCACCGTGAGCACGCGGCCGCACTGCTCGCACACGAAGTGGCCGGGCGTGCGGCGCACCACGTGGCGGCCCGCGGCGCTGAAGCGCTGCCCGAGGTGCTTGCAGCGGTGTGCAGGTCGTGTGTAGGTACATGTCGATGTTACACACACACTCACCGTGAGCACGCGGCCGCACTGCTCGCACACGAAGTGGCCGGGCGTGCGGCGCACCACGTGGCGGCCCGCGGCGCTGAAGCGCTGCCCGAGGTGCTTGCAGCGGTGTGCAGGTCGTGTGTAGGTACATGTCGATGTTACACACACACTCACCGTGAGCACGCGGCCGCACTGCTCGCACACGAAGTGGCCGGGCGTGCGGCGCACCACGTGGCGGCCCGCGGCGCTGAAGCGCTGCCCGAGGTGCTTGCAGCGGTGTGCAGGTCGTGTGTAGGTACATGTCGATGTTACACACACACTCACCGTGAGCACGCGGCCGCACTGCTCGCACACGAAGTGGCCGGGCGTGCGGCGCACCACGTGGCGGCCCGCGGCGCTGAAGCGCTGCCCGAGGTGCTTGCAGCGGTGTGCAGGTCGTGTGTAGGTACATGTCGATGTTACACACACACTCACCGTGAGCACGCGGCCGCACTGCTCGCACACGAAGTGGCCGGGCGTGCGGCGCACCACGTGGCGGCCCGCGGCGCTGAAGCGCTGCCCGAGGTGCTTGCAGCGGTGTGCAGGTCGTGTGTAGGTACATGTCGATGTTACACACACACTCACCGTGAGCACGCGGCCGCACTGCTCGCACACGAAGTGGCCGGGCGTGCGGCGCACCACGTGGCGGCCCGCGGCGCTGAAGCGCTGCCCGAGGTGCTTGCAGCGGTGTGCAGGTCGTGTGTAGGTACATGTCGATGTTACACACACACTCACCGTGAGCACGCGGCCGCACTGCTCGCACACGAAGTGGCCGGGCGTGCGGCGCACCACGTGGCGGCCCGCGGCGCTGAAGCGCTGCCCGAGGTGCTTGCAGCGGTGTGCAGGTCGTGTGTAGGTACATGTCGATGTTACACACACACTCACCGTGAGCACGCGGCCGCACTGCTCGCACACGAAGTGGCCGGGCGTGCGGCGCACCACGTGGCGGCCCGCGGCGCTGAAGCGCTGCCCGAGGTGCTTGCAGCGGTGTGCAGGTCGTGTGTAGGTACATGTCGATGTTACACACACACTCACCGTGAGCACGCGGCCGCACTGCTCGCACACGAAGTGGCCGGGCGTGCGGCGCACCACGTGGCGGCCCGCGGCGCTGAAGCGCTGCCCGAGGTGCTTGCAGCGGTGTGCAGGTCGTGTGTAGGTACATGTCGATGTTACACACACACTCACCGTGAGCACGCGGCCGCACTGCTCGCACACGAAGTGGCCGGGCGTGCGGCGCACCACGTGGCGGCCCGCGGCGCTGAAGCGCTGCCCGAGGTGCTTGCAGCGGTGTGCAGGTCGTGTGTAGGTACATGTCGATGTTACACACACACTCACCGTGAGCACGCGGCCGCACTGCTCGCACACGAAGTGGCCGGGCGTGCGGCGCACCACGTGGCGGCCCGCGGCGCTGAAGCGCTGCCCGAGGTGCTTGCAGCGGTGTGCAGGTCGTGTGTAGGTACATGTCGATGTTACACACACACTCACCGTGAGCACGCGGCCGCACTGCTCGCACACGAAGTGGCCGGGCGTGCGGCGCACCACGTGGCGGCCCGCGGCGCTGAAGCGCTGCCCGAGGTGCTTGCGGCGATGGTGCAGGTCGTAGGCCGACGCGCGTTTGAATGACATGTTGCACTATTAAAAAAAAGAGACAACTAATCATTTTTTTTTTAACCACCCTACGCGCTATGTCAAAATAATCTAGTTCAATGCCGGATTTAGAGGTCTGGAGGCCTCGGGGCAACAAATAAGTGGAGGCCCTCTGGCCCCAAATTATTTTCCAAATATAATGGACAATTTTCCGAAGTCTCTATTGTGGGGGCCCCTCTTTTGTGGAGGCCCCGGGGCTGTCGCCCCGGTTGCCCTCCCCTAAATCCGGCCCTGATCCAGTTCATGCCAAAAATGGTTACATAATTTTGGAAAAGATACTCTTCAAACTGCTGGATCGATTTTTATCAAACAAAGCTAAGAACCACCGCTAGGAAACCCGCTTTTACGTAAAAAATAACCGCATCGTAAACGGTCCATCCATTGGAGAGCTACGATGCAACAGACATTGGCGTGAAACATAAGATAAGAATTGTTTACTTAATAGAAAAAACCTAATGAACATTTAAAAATTTACAAGTTACAATTTACAATTTTAATTAGTTTTGACATTTTTATGCGCATGATTTTTATATTTTTGTATGTCTTTGATTCAGCTTTATTAATTTATTATTCTTGATAATTTATGTTTTCCTAGCATGTAAGTGAATTGGTCTGACACTGTAAACTTGCATTGTGTTCAATAAATAAAAATAAAATAAAAGATATCCTACGGCCCCATACTAGGCTATGCCTGTCACGTAGCAGCCAGATTCAGTGTGGTAAAAGTAGTTACATAAAAAGCTAGTTACTCCGGAAAAAGATAGTTACTCGGGAATAAGATAGTTACTCCGGTGACATACAGCCAAAGATAACGTTAATTAAGCAGTAGGTAATATTATCAAGAGAGAAGTACAAAAAATTTGTGTGTGTGCGTGTGTGTGTGTGTGTATGTGTGTGTGTGTGTGTGTGCGCGTGCGTGCGTGCGTGCGTCGTCCGTAAACGAATTATAACGACTAGTTTTAAAATACAACAACACTAAGATATATTATTATTAAATAATTTTAATTTTTTATATTTTCTGTTTACGACAGCTAAAGCAATGATAATCCAAATTAGCCAAATAATCAATAAATGTTTAATCTAATATTTATTTATATATTAACAAATATAAACATTAACTTTTTATTGTGTAATAATGTTTTGTTTGTAAGTAATAAATGTTGATTAGCGAAACAAAAATATACAGTTTTTGAACATCACATGAATAAAGTAGTCAATAACAAAATCTTTCAGCGGTATCACTAATGTTAATAGTAGGTAGTAGGAACTAACCTCCTCACACCGATACGTCTCCTTCGGATGCGTCTCTTTGACATGTTCCCGTAGCGCGTCCTCGCTCGCACAGTTCTCGCCGCACTGCTCGCACGGCCGCAGGTCGCCGTGCTCGGCGGCCGTGTCCGTGTGTCTGTTCAGCGCCTCTACGCTCAGGAAGGTGGCTGAACAGGTGCCACACTCGAATTTCTGCGGTTTTATGTTCTGAAAAATAATCAAGAATATAGAAACACCCTATTATACCCTAAGCCACCTAATTTTTAATGATTGGTGCCGTTACTATATGTTGATATAAAGAAGTAAATATAAAATTTAGATGACCCCCCCTACCCCCACCCGAGCCTTGGCTGGCTCTAGGAAATCAGTGGAGAGTCGGCCTCGCGAGCTCGGTCTTCGGCCTCGTGAGCTTGGTCGATCCTGTGGGACCCTCCTGGCCTTCGGCCCTACACAGAGCTCGGTCTTCGGCCTCGTAAGCTTGGTCGATCCTGTGGGACCCTCCTGGCCTTCGGCCTTACACGGAGCTCGGCCTTCGCTGGGTTTCGAACACTTCGACACTGTACCCATTCCTTACCTCGGCTATGGAGTGCATCTTGGCCTTGTGCTGTTTCAGCCCCGCTTGCCCGACAAACGTCTCGCCACACAGGTCGCACGACACGTGCATGTCTGGATGCGCCAGACGCACGTGCGACAAATACGTTGAACTCTTACTGAAAGGAAAAATTCAATTAGTAAAAAACTTAGAGTTGGATCGCGCTAACTCAGCATATAATGTGAAAGAGGGTTTATCAACATTAATATTAAATTACTATTAAAACACTTTTTTTATGATAGGGGCACATTAGTATGGATAGTGAAAGAAACGTCATGACATCATACTCAAAACTCAATAAAAAGGTAAATTTTTGAAGTGAAAACTTCTTTAGCGGCGCTGTGCACTTTTTGTGATGGGGAAAAAATGTTAAACTCGCGACAGGTCACGTGACCGACAGATTCGACAGATTGAAAATTCGTAAGACGGACACGTGACCTGATCGAAAAACTGTTACAATGTCATTGAAGCCAGTAGTTAAATTTTTAATGTAATATTAATTGTCATGTTTGTGTACGATAGCGCAATAAATGAATATTATATTTGACCACATAAATGACATTACTTTTATACTGATAATTAAAGCAATTCGTGCAAAATTATTCCCTAACCATTCCAAAATATCAAAAATGCACAACGTTAATATTCAAGTTTTCACTTCTGCCGGCACTCCCGGAGTGCAACCCGTTGTTTTTTTTTAGTATCACAGTAAGCTCAATAAGGCAAGGCAAAATAAGTTGTGGGTACTCAATGACGATATATATATCTACTTATATATATACAAAGAAAACATCCATAATTTAGGAACAAGATTTGTAATAAACACAAAAAAAAAATCCCCGGGTATCGAACCCGGGAACTCCTGCGTCGTACTACCGCTACCGACTAGGCTACTAGGTCGTTTAACTAGTTTGACTCTTTGCTTTTCGCAAGTTTACACACTAGGTTAAGGTATACGTGAAAAAAATTAAAAATTATTTATTTAACTAAATATTTCATTTTGAAGATACAGTTAATGGAGTCCCATAATAAGTAAATTACGAGTATATCTTTTGTACTTTATATGTGTAACCTTTGTACATACTTGAACATCTTCCCACAATGTTTGCACTCGAAGGTTTTGCCCGCGTGCATATCGTAATGTCTCCTCGCTTGATGCCTGCACAAACAAACACACATACACATAACACACTTTGTCATTTCGTTGCTAAAATAATACCTACCAGAGACATAACAATATTTCATAATGTATTGGTAGCCTAACGGTAAATAGCGCGAATTTCAAAACGAAGGTCACGGGTTCAAACCCCGACTCGTACCAATGAGTAACTAACTTGGAACTTATTATACGAAATAGCACTTAATATTTGTCAATCATTTTTCGAAAAAGGATCGGCTATGTAGTTTCTCCATAAAATTAGAAGGTTAGGTTAGTACAGCACACAGCCGCTACAGTCGCTTTCGTAAAGACTAGAGCAACTGCCAATTCTTCGGATAGAAAACTACAAAATCTAATGGTTATTGTTTACCAAAGTTCCGACACAAAGATTGGAAAAGAAGACCCGCTGGGCTTATTTAGAATGTAACGGATAAACGCTAAAAAGAACATCAAACATATATCATAAACAACTTAAACCCGCAGGTTTAATAAATAACGTGCAGATTTCGCAGGCGTATAGTATATGCCATACGCTTGAGATAGCTGCGCTCTGAAATACCTAAAAATAATTTACTGTTTACCGACAACGAAACGGAGACGGTATGTTTATATATATTGTATTGGATGAGGTTTTTTGTAAGTTTGTGCACTTGAAGGAATGTTCCCTTGTATCTCTAACACAACTTGGCAGATTCGGTGCGGTTTTCAGTAAAGGGTCTTCGATATGTCGCAAAACGTCTGTTGACGGCTGCGTTTGATGGAATATCCAGTATTAACAAAGTCTATTCCCGAGTGTGTTTGACTGCGATAAAGTGACTTATATTGGAATGACCCGAACAGCTGCGTTAATGGATTGGTTCCCGGCTGATTCTGATGACATCTTGAGAGGAACCGTCAGTCAGATTGAACGGAAAAGTGTCGCAGTCGACCTCACTAGATTCCTATAATTTATATTTTATGGTTTGTATCATTTTAGCGAATGGAAGCCGATCGGGCGGTGAAAAGAGCGTTTGAGGTAGGTATCGATGGGCGGATGTGGTGGTGGATCTGCGCGAGCTCCAAGTTGAAGACTGGCGAGAAACTGCACAGGACCGGGATCAGTGGCGAGCAGTCGTGTTGGAGGCCGAGACACACTTTGGGTCGCTGCGCCAGAGGAGTAAGTAAGTAAGTATCGTTTTAGCTATGACGTTCATCAAGTATCATTAATCTACGTGATCGTGGATATCAGAAGTGGGATTCGAACCCACGCCCACACACATACATTAGCGATTGTTCTGAAGTAGTAGGGGCTTTTTTATTTATTTTCAAATTAGAGGTTAACCCTTTACCGCCAAAGACATCAACTGACGCGCTCGACTACAACCCAAAAATTACGCGCTACAGGTTTAAATGGTTAAAAATACGTAACCAACCTGTTTCTGGAGACGAAGCTGCAGTTCTTGCAGAAGAACTTGAGCCGATGCATGTCTTGGTGCTCCTGACGACGGCATTGCATGTTGAAGCGAACGTTGCAGATTTCGCAGGCATATGGGCCCGCACTCTATAAAGAAATGAGTTTATATCAATTTCTCGGTAGGTTTATTGAATAAGTATACTTTTATTGGCAGTCAACTTCAAATACACTCTAATGAGTCAAATCTCAATCCGGCCACTTTCAGGTGCCGTGGGTTCAGAGAGCGAAGTTTTAGAAAAAACGTCCCCCTTTATAAGTAGTATTTTGTACAATCGTATCACAATACGGTTCCCAAAAATTTAATTAGCAATCTTGAGGGTTTTCTCTAGAGACTTCATCGATTGGAATCCAGATTTTTTGACTTTCACTCGACAGAAATAAATCACGAACATAGGCCTAAAACGCACTTTAAAGATTTGTATCAATTTATAGACAAAACCTAATATGAAAATTGCCGCTAAAAATGTGCAGTATTATTTTTGAGGAACTCATCGATTACTTTTTTGTTAAAGCTTACATTTTTTTTAAATAGATATTATAGGACATTATTACACAAATTGACTTTTAAATTCAATAACATATCATCCGCAGTTTCGAGCACGCACATCAACCTGACTTACGCTCAGTTAGAGTGAGAAAAAAACACGAATCTACGGAGCCATAATGATACCAACATTTAGTATACATATTTGTAGGTCTTCCAGACACTGGAACTGATTCGTTGGAAAAATCAACCTATATTAATAAGCAACAGTCTTGCGCGGTAGGCGGCGCGTCACAGTTAGATAACTCAAACGATTATTGCAAAAATTATTTAAAATGTCGAAAATTTACAGTGAACTAATAAAAAACATTCTTCAAAGTGTTTTAAAAACTATATTTAAGAAACTAGACGATATATCAAACGAAATAAGTGATCTAAAAACCGTTTCAACTGTGACAAAAAGTGAAGGACCTACAAATCAATACTTTTAGTTTATTGTTGATATGTTTCATGTGTTGTTGGTTTTCCAATAAATAAATTTAAAAAAAGTGGCGCCATCTTACCGGGCACAAACTAAAGGTTATGGCCTTATGGCGCCATCGCTCGAAACGATGCTGCTATACCTTTGGCCTTTGATCTATTAGATGGCGCCACTTTTTGATATTGAACAAATTAAACACATATCGGTGAAAGAATAAGGATCAAAGTCAAATGGGTTATATGGCCTTATGGCGCCATCGCTCGAAACGATGCTGTTATACCTTTGGCCTTTGATCTATTAGATGGGGCCACTTTTTGATATTGAACAAATTAAACACATATCGGTGAAAGAATAAGGATCAAAGTCAAATGGGTTATATGGCCTTATGGCGCCATCGCTCGAAACGATGCTGCTATACCTTTGGCCTTTGATCTATTAGATGGCGCCACTTTTTGATATTTAACAAATTAAACACATATCAGTGAAAGAATAAGGATCAAAGTCAAATGGCGTTCTAAAGTTCTAATCATGTTTCGAAAGATGGGAATAAATTTACTGTGGCTACAAAGTTTGACAATCCACCTCTATTTCAAATTCTCTTCGATTGTACTTTTGTGGAAATCTATTATTTTTAAATTTTTATTATTGCTGTTGATGCCCCAAATAAATAAAATAAATAAATCATAAAAACCCTTTCCCGCAGTGACACTACTCCAGATAGTTGGCGGACTCCGTGCGTGTAGCGATCTCTTCCACTCACCGGGCTGTGCCGCAGCTGGTGGTTGTTATAAGCCTCCTCGGCCAGGAACCCTTTCCCGCAGTCGTGGCACTGGAACGGGGACTCCAGGTAGTTGGCGGACTCTTTGCGCGTCGCGATCTCCTCCAGTTGGTCTTCCTGCATGAAAGAAGTCTTAGTAGCACAATCGATACTCTAAGTCTTTAGGTATTTAAATAAAAGTAAACAAACATTTGTAAATTTTCGGGTAGTTTTAACATTTATTGGTTAACCAACCAAATACAAAACCGCCTGGATCTGTCACTGAACGACCTGACTTCCTACATTATTTGATCATGTAATGTTTTCATCTACCCTCAACTGGCTTAAGGAGCCATTTGAGGGTAGATTTTGTTTAGTTTTATTTAAATACCTAAAGATACAAAGTATAGGACAGAGCTCGAAATATCAAGAAAGGTCCTGAAATTTGATAAGTAGGTATATTAATTAAATGTTCCTTTTTCATTTTCATACCATTTGATGACTGTGGAGCTCGAGGAACTACTGCTATCTTGGAAAACGTATGTAGCTATTAAGTTTGGTACACGGCAACTTTAAAACTCATTTAAAAAAATGGGAGTATTGTTGATGTTACACTAATATCTGTCAAATTTCTACCGCTCTGCGCGCAGGGACCCGTCCACCCCTTCCCAGAATTTTAAATGGCTTAGCCGTTAATTGGAAAACAAATACGGAAGTATTATTTTTGTTGGGTGAGAAGAAATCTCTGTTGAGAACGATTGAAAACAGAAGGGGAAACATGTTGGGGCACCTGATACGGCACGATAATTATACAAAGTCAATAATTTGGACCCGGGTATGTCCTTAAACTACGTCCAAAAGAGAGGTATGGGCAATGTGAATGTCATCTCGCCTTGTGTGGTAGGGCACAGCACAGCAGATGTCATTCCAGATCTAGAGCAGAGCCCGACTGGGGAAGTACCTCCACCTTACAGAAAACCGCAGCCAAATAACACTTGACCCTACTCATAGTGTTGTGTTCCTGCCGGTGAGTAAGGTTGCCAGAGCTCAACGAGGGGGGGTGGGGTTAGGGTCGGCAACGCGCATGTAACTCCTCTGGAGTTGCAGGTGTACATAGGCTACGGAGACTGCTTACCATCAGGCTGGCCGTATGCTTGTTTGCCACCGACGTAGTATAAAAAAAAAAGGAAGAATAGAAAAAAAAGGAAGAATAGAAAAAAAAGAGGCAGGGGAAGACCGAGACGTGCGTTCTTGTATCAAGCCAAAGACAAAATCAACGTAGTGACGTATGAGGAGCTCAAAACAGTGGCAGAGAGAACAGAATGGCGGTTACTCCACCGACAAGAGCCGGGCTCTTAAGAATTATGATGAGTCGTTTATTGAACAGCCCCAACGATTAGCTTTTCCTTTGAATTGCTTACCCGTTCATTTGACATAAGCCTAGGAAGGGGTTTCCCTTTCAGAGATACCGCTAAAATGAAAGGGATCCCCTTCCTAATTCAAAACATTATGACGCCTGTGTTATCAACGCGCTAGACACCCAGTGCTTTACTTTAAACGTAAATAAGCAATATTTGATGCTTTTTTTACGAAGAGAAAGTTGAAAATGGCTTATGCGTTTTATAATCGATATCCCTCCAAGAGGTAAGCGCTTAGGAACCACAATACGTACCCGTATTATGAAGCACTTAAGAAGCCAAATGAAAGTGTTTTAGTTAGCAACGGCTTTGGTAAGTAAAGCCTTTCGAAATACCCTCCCAAAACCCTCGAAGGGGATATCGGACTGGTCCCTGTTTGCGCGTTAAAAGTTGAATTTCCGACCGAAGTTCCGGTTTCGGACAGTTTCGGCCGAAGGTTCGGATACGGCCGAAAAACAGCCGAATTTTATTTTGTCGGGTCGATGTTTAATTGTTTATGTTTCGGCATAAGAGAAACACGAAACCGAACTTTCGGCCGTAACTATGTAGAATAAACCTAACCTTTGAATTCCCTGTGGCACAAAAATCCGGTTACGTTCGGACACTAATATACATAACCCTATAGGCTATGTAATAACATTACGAGTACTTAAATTGTATCCTTAACTCCTTACCTTGCTCAAAGTAACAACACGCACTTCAAAAGCATTCTCAAACGTAGCAAAGTCAAACACCGGCATGTAACCATTTTCCGGATTCCGAAACTTCCTTTTACTATCCTCCTTTGGCTTCCTTTCCTTCTTTACTTTTGGTTTTAAATCTTTATGGTCAGTATTTTTAGTTTTTAATTCTTTCTTTTTAACAACATTCTTCTTTTGATTACTCTCCTTTTTCCTATTCGGTCTTTTTTTAGCAAAATTTACAAGTTTGACGTCATCCTCATCATCAAATTTTTCAAGTTTCATTGTTTTCTTAGCAGATACTCTTTTCTTTCTTTTTCTAATATCTTCGACGTCTGTGAGGATGAATATGTCTTCAACTCCGTCATCATTATCAAGTTCTATGTCATCGATTTTGTTTTCTTCTTCTTTCAGATCAGTTTTCTCGACGATATTATCTTTAGTGTCGTCGATGTCTGCGTTGGGTTCGTTTTTGATGTCTTCTGAGGTTTTTAGGTTTACGCACTCGACGGTCTGTGCTTTTGTGAAAGCTAGGTTGTTAAGGAGCTTGAAGTGAGTGCGGTCGATGGTGCGGATAGTGTTTGTATCCAACTGAAAGGGGATATATTGTTGATTTAGCGTGTAATACATATAATCAACTATCTGTATTGGTAACAACAGTGACAATTATTATAAGTTATGTAGTATACTTAATTTCTTGCAAATAAACAGAATTGTGGTTGTTAATTAAATAAACACATTTTTTGCGCACATACGGATGCATGCCCCAGTGCGCGCCTCTCCCCGGAGATATTAGGTTTAGGTTTAAGTAATGTATGTCACTAACACTAGTTGTAAAGTAAATTGTACAGTGTTGTAGTTGTAAGTGTATTGTGTGTATTATACTAACAAATTATGGAACCAGAGTCCGAAATAAATATTTTAATTTAATTTTTTGTGTGTCAGCATTCACGTGCATCTAACACCCCTGGAGTTTGCAGGCGTCCATAGGCTTATGCTTGCTAACCACGGCGGTATAAACAAATATTAAAACAAAACATATACAAAAATCTTACCTCTCTCTCGCATAGTTTCGCCCTCATACAAAAGTGTGAGCGGAGCACCTTTTCACGAAAGGCTTCAAAACGTGCCACCTGCGCACTGCAGAAGATGCAGAGGTGCTGCGGCAGCCCATCTTTGTGCACCTGGAAACGGATTATCGGTACAATCAGCACATGGGTTACCAGCACAGCTAAACTGTGGAATGAACCGCAGTATTTTCGGACCGATACGACCCAAAGATCCCTAGGCTATAGGTCAAAGTGTATCCGCAAGGGCCCCCGAAAATATAATATAAGATATAACTTATTATTTGTATGTCTTTCCCATCACGGAACAATGATGTTCCGGACCTTTGGGAGGCGTGCGCGGAGCCGAAGCCAACACGTAGAGGCCCTTTTGACACTTTAATGAAATGTAAGGGGTACACCTAGCGGATGTTGCCCTTGCCCGTGTCATGGGACGCACGCAGAGGCAGCACCCGCCAGGGTGTAAGGACTATTTGAGAGTTGATGGAATCTAAAATGAACTGGGCTATTGGGTGAAAGCGATGGACTAAATACTGGGCTATGGGATAAAAACTGGACGCCTGCCTAATAAAACGGTATTCAATTTTATTTCCGGCAGACGGTGACTCGCCCCCACAAGATGGGCCCCCACAAAAAGCGACATCTAGGATGGCTCAAGGGCAACACCGGTGTGAGCGGCTCAGGGGTGTCGAGAGGTGTACGCCGCTTTCTACCCTGTGGCTGCAATCAGCCACTGTGCCAACTCGCGTCTTATGCAATTTTTCACTTCCACCCCTGGAGCTTATAGCTCTAACGACTCCACTCTGGGCGGCCGGCTAAGGCAAGCCAGAGGCAGAGAATCCTGTCCCACCCACCCTCCTTGCCGGTAACAGAACTCCCGAGGAGCACTCGGGTACGTGAGGTCGCTACTCCCCAACAGCTCGCCACAAGCTGCCCTATGTTGACTGATTGCACTGGTAAAACCAGCGGACGATGGGGTCGTCACATCCCTACGCCTACTAACTTATTATTATTATTATTTGTACAGCAGGCAGGCAGTTAAAAAAAACTGATAATGCCTGTATCCAGAGTCATCAATAAAGTTTTCAGTGTTGAGTAGAATTTGCACTGTGTGCATCTAATTTATTCTTAAACTCATTGACACTTTGGGCCGATACTATATCCTCTGGGAGTTTGTTCCCAAATTATTAAGTCTTATTTTGTACCTTTTGGCGTTGAAACTCTAAGTCCATGGGGTCCCAGCGCGCACAAGTTTATTGGAGAAATCGCGAAACGTCTGGTTGACGTAACTGGTGACCGAAGAGCTGGCGGCTTCCTCGCACAACGTATCAGTATTGCGATACAACGAGGAAATGCCGCCAGCATCCTTGGTACCTACAATGCCTCAAGGGCCTATTTTAGATATAAGCTAGTTATAGTAATCATCAGTCTTGTTTTAAAAATATATTATTCAGGGTTGGAAAATACATGCATACATAATGTCTGACAAATGTCCACCACTAACAGCAGGCAAATGTGAGCACTTATCATTGCGATTTCCAGTATATTTTCGCACATTTTCGGTGTTATCTTAGTAAATTTGTGTCGGATGACCGGTTTGATTCGGGAGCTCTTTCTCACTGTTTCTTGAAATTAATCGAGCAAACAACGAGTTTCAAGCAACACAATCATTTGAGAAAAAAAATGCTTGCTGCTAGAGGTAGTATTATCTCCCGTATATAATTGATTTAAACTTTCACGATTTTTACACATTATTTTTAAGTCCCGTTTGTGTTAGTTAATGCCGTATATAATTGTAAACCCTGAATAAAATATTTATGAAAAAAAGTGTCTATGAGGATTGTTGTAGGACCTGCGAGACACCTGCTTATACTGATGACCTCTCAGACGGTTGTTGTTATTGCGCTCTAGCATCTTATGAAAATCTTTGAGGTCATAGTGTTGGGTTAGTATTTTGTATGTCTCAATCAGGTCTCTACGTTCTCTGCGCTCTTTCAAGGTTGTGAGCTTCAGGAAGTGCAGTCTTTCTTCATAGGGCATATTTTTGAGTTTCTTCGGTATCTTGGTGAAACTAGTTTAAGCCTTCTCCAACATTTCAATATCCTTGATAAAATAAGGGCTCCACACTTGAAATGCATACTCCAGTATAGGCCTAACATAGGTTAACTTAACTGATGTTTCAGCTGGACAAGCTGCACAAGCTGTGGGGACGGATGATACAATGATATTAGAGCCCCCCTAATCGCTAAATATGCCTTAAGTGTGAAAGTGAACACATGTTTTCAAGATAATTTATGGCAAAGCGCTGAAGTATCGATCCAGAGGCCGTGAGTTCAAGTCTCACCCAAGACAGTAATTTTTCCACTTTTCAAATTTAAATCATACTATGCCTGGAAAAGAGTTAAGACACGAAACTCAAAAGCTTAATCCTCACCACAATTTGGATAGAAAGCAGTTTAAAAACGACCTATCAAAGTTTCGGTTTCGGCAAAAAATCATGTTTCCATCAGACACTAAAAGGTTACTTCACAATACAAGAAAGGTACATATATACAGATATATATACCGGATGTAACCTGTAACACGAGCAATAAATTTACCTGTAGGCTGTACTCCTCAAAGTTACCAACATTTGTTCAGTGATTTTTGAAAATTATGAAATATAACCTTCAATGTACGTCATCAGTGTAATTGAGTGTAATTGACATTGATTGTCACACTTTAAACATAACAAAATTCACAATACATTGCGCCTTACAATAAACTTTTGATTACAAACAATAAGATTTGATTACAAACAGACAACTGTCAGGTGAAAGTAAATAAAAGCTTGTAATATAAGATATTTTTAAAAGTTGCTGAACAAATTTTGGTCAGTTTGGAGTACCGCCTACAGTTTAATTTTTTGCTCCTGTTACAGGTCACACCCGGTATATCTGTATATATCTGTACATATATCCTCTAGCCGCCCACCATGCAAGGAAAATTAGCAATGAAATTTGAATCAATGGTGTTAGAAAATAGAGTTGAACTTCTTTTGTTTTAAAATCGAACGAAACAATACAAAAGCAACTGTTTCATTCAATTAAAATTTAAATTTCATTGGAGGTAATTTGTACTAGTATTAGAACATTGAACCCCAAAAGGATATATCCCTGTTTCTTATTTGAGTCTCAAGTACTGATATAATGTATCCCGCCTGTAAGAGTGCAGTTTGAAAACCAACTTTTAGATTACCTTAACTTGCGTTATCTATGGGAAAGACGAAAAAGTACTACTTATAAAATGTATATGAACCAATTACCACCTTTTCCGTGCAATTGTTAGGTTTAGTGGTCATATAATGTCCTTGAATGATAAATAATACTTACAGGAACACCTGAGATGCGAGCAAAGGCACCACCGAGTTGATAATCGTGAATATTGTACAATTTACAATCGGTAACCAGACATGCTCTACAGGCCAGCAAGGAATCCTCATTTGAGGCAACATTATGCACATTCATGACGATCTTGTTTGGCCAGAACTGTGATTAGTTTGCTTGTCTATCGCATTTAAATAGTAGAAAAGAGAAATTATGCATCATATCGCACAAAAAGCGCAATCAATGAAAGCTGCCACTGTCAAATTTTAAGCGTTCGGAAATCTGCTTTTCTTTCAATTGTTCTTTCTAAAAGAGTGTACAGATGGCCGTACCGAACCGCGACCTGGGTGCGGTCAAGATATCTCTTTCTCGCTCTCACTTATAACTGCGTCATTAACGTTCGTACAGCGGCCCACCCTAACGATGCGCTATATCACGTCGGGCCCCAGCAAGAGTATTTTTCCGTTTCATCAAATATCAGCACATCGTTTACAATATTTGAAAATTAATAAAATGAATCATATGCAAAAATATCAAACGTTAAACATTTTTGGCAAATATAGACAAAGTATTTTTTACATTAGAAATATGTGCTGATATTCCGTGAAATGGAAAACGATTATCAGGCCCGACATCGGGACTGATTTGATGGAAATGTGGATGTAATTGGCTCTTTATCCTGCCATGGCCAAGGCCATTAAGGACATTAAGGCCAGTCCAGACGGGAAGGTCAAATCGACGCAAACATTAATTTGGCTCGCTGATTATGACCGATATCACCGAAGAAATGGCACTACTACATACTCGCATTTGAGGGCATTTTTTAAAATTTCGAGCGCTCAAATATCACCATAAATGCAAAATTGGTGATTAAATTGCAGATTGACGCCAATCTGTGGGGAACGTAATGGATATTTGAACGCACGCCAGCACGCCACGCCATTGCTTTCACAAAATGTTAAAATGTTAAATTTGTCAGCGGAATTCTATTTAACCTCGAAATTATATAGTAGCGTATCTTTGGAAGTAAGAATCTTCTGTAAATACATTTTATACGGATTTGATACAATATCATACATATATAAACAAAGATCCTACTTCTGCTCACTTGACGTTTACGTTAGGATTACCAAATAGTGGTTACACATAGTTGACGATGGAATCATCAGCGTTACAACACGCAGAGAGTGTTTGCGTGAAGGTTGAGCCCTGTGAGGCTGTGTTTATAACGGATAAGCCAATGTTTGAGGAAGTGTCCGTGAAAGCCGAGTCTTTGCTGGATGATGTGTGTGTAAAAGAGGAGTCGCTCGGCGGGAGCCCGGCGGACGCGGCGGTGAAGGTGTACGCCGATCACGCCCTGAAAGATGAGCCCGTTCTTGGCCCCGTGGTAGTGGACCGGCGCAGCGTGCGCCACGCCCCAACAGGTTAGTTGTAGGTTCTAACTCAGCCTGCCCTTAAAATACTTTCCGAGTCTTTTAAGTCCACAGTTGAGTCCATATTTTGTTTTTTAAGTGCAACGCTTAAGAACTCAAGCCTCTAAATAAAGACTGTCAACATTTTTGTAGGTTTTAACTATTACTAGTAGCCAGCAATTGATAATAAACATAGATGATGAACTAGCTCTGCAAAATGACCCCACACACATTGTGCCGAAGCGGGCGGGGCCTCCACTTTGTGCCGCGGAGCTATTTAAATGTTACGTCATGGAAAGGGCCACTAGGAAAACGGGGTATAGGAAAACCTGTTACTAGATGGGAAGACGAAATAAAAAATATTGCTGGTCAAAACTGGATGCGAATAGCTCAAGATAGAGATGAGTGGAAAACTCTGGAGGAGGCCTTCACCTGTGAAGACGGGGTTCTTGCTTCATATTAAAATTCATTTTAAAATAATTTTAGAACTGCTATTGGGAAGCTATAAGTAATTAAGTTTATTTAATTAAGTTTGCTTATGTTGTTTTTTGATGTTGGTTCTAAAATTATTTTAACTTAACTCTAAACAACAATGTTACAATGTTAAAATTTCACAAGAAATAAAAGGCTATTTTATTTTTATTTTATTTATAATGCATGGTTATATTGTTCTAAACTTTTTATATGCTATACTTAGTTATAGTACCTAGTTAATAAGGAAAGTTTGCATGCTTCATTAAGTAAAATGTACGCACTTAAAATTACTTACAGACTATGTTTACCACTACATTTTGCAAATAAATATATCTTTATCCTTAAAACTTCATATTAAATACACTGCAACATAAACATTAATAAATAAAAATATTTGAAAATACCAAAGATACTACAGTTAGACCAAGATAAGTCTGCAACGATTTTGATAGTGATAGCACACGCAGTGCAAGTGTTATTTATACGTCATAATTTAATAAAAGTTTAACGTTTAAAATAACCCTTGCACTGCGGGTGCTATCAAAATCGTTGCAGACTTGTCATAGTCATATAACACAAATAAGATTAACACTGCAACAATTTTTTTTAGATTTAGGGAGAGAATTTTTCTGAAAGCCAGATACGAATAAAAGCTTGTATTGATAAAAGACGTGTCTGTAACCTTGAAATAGTTATTCCTTTTACAAAGGGGCTAAGTTGTTGTTTAACTTACAACTTAAGGCCCTGGATACATATCAATATTAGCCTCATTTAGATTTTTTTTTTTCATAATATGAAATTACAATATAAATTATATTATACCTGACGCGACCAATGATGAGCCCTATGACAGTTTATTTTTGTATGGAGTAACTGTCAATGTCAAATGTTTTTGGACTTTTTTTGGTACGTAAACACTTTTTTATTTAGAAAAATAACAATTAGGTTAGAACATTTATCTAGTAGCCAAAGTCCAAATTTACTACTAATTTTAAAATTTCTTTATATGCGGAAGGTTCAGTATCATACTACTCTCCACTTTGATGGTAGCCCCTTAAACCATTTTCTACCCTCTGATGAAGAGTCGTTCATTATTTGAGAAAATCTTTGTTATTGTTGTGCAACCTCTAAAAATTTACCGATTATTATTGTTTTTTGGCTACTAGGGTATGTGTGGAAAGAGAAGAGTCGTGGGATGTATGGGGCCGAATACATTGCACAACTCTTCTCTTTCCGAACAGACTATAGTATTTTTTTATCAACGAGAACAAGATCAAGTCAGATGAAAATCAAAAATTCACAAAAATTAAGCACCTAGACTATGTAATTATATGTAAGGCGCGCAATGTCGCTACGTGGGACAATTGTCCCCTAGTCTATCCCTGGTTCAAACTAAACTTGTGCCTGATATTAGATATTTGAATCCTGTATAATGCTACATGATTAATTATATTTTACTTTTAGTAATATAAGGCATTTTTGTTACAGGGCAAACTCCACAGAAGAAATCAAATGGTGGACACGAAACTTACCAATGCACCCACTGTAAATATACAACAGTTGAAAAACTATGCTTAATTAGGCATTTAAGTAAGCATACTAATGAGAGGCCGTATAAATGTGACCAGTGTAGCTATACTTGCAGCGGCAAGAGTATTATGGAAGTTCATGTTAGGAAACACACTGGGGATAAACCATATAAATGTGACCAGTGTAGCTATGCTTGCAGCTACAAGGGTACTATGCAAGTTCATGTAAGGACACATACTGGTGAAAAATCATATAAATTTAACCAGTGTAGCTCCAAGAGTGCTATGCAGGTTCATGTTAGGAAAGACACTGAGGAAAAGCAATATAAATGTGACCTGTGTAGATTCGCTAGCAGCCAAAAAAGTAATTTGCAACGTCATGTAAGGATACACACTAGTGAAAAGCCATATAAATGTGACCAGTGTAGCTATACTTGCCGCTTCAAAAGTATTTTGCAAGTTCATGTTAGGAAACACACTGGAGAAAAGCCATATAAATGTGACCAGTGTATCTATACTTGCAGGTACAAGGGTACTATGCAAGTTCATGTTAGGAAACACACTGGAGAAAAGCCATATAAATGTGACCACTGTAGCTATGCTAGTAGATCCATGAGTACTTTGCAGGTTCATGTTAGGAAACACACTCAGGAAAAGCCATATAAATGTGACCAGTGTAGATTCGCTAGTAGCCTAATAACTAATTTGCAACGTCATGTAATGATACACACTAGTGAAAAGCCATATAAATGTGACCAGTGTAGCTTCGCTAGCAGCCAAATGAATAATTTGAAAGCTCATGTCCGGACACACACTGGTGAAAAGCCATATAAATGTGACCAGTGTAGCTATGCTTCCAACCACATGAGTAATTTGAAAGTTCATGTTAGGAAACACACTGGTGAAAAACCTTACAAATGTGACTTGTGTAGTTATGCTAGTGCCCACAAAGGTGCTTTTAAAAGACACAAAAAGCTACACAATAGTTCGTCCCTTATTTTGGGGCTTTAAAAATAATAACGACAACCCTCTAAATATATTGATACTACCCCAAAACACCCTGACTAAAATTTTTCAGGTCATGCCTGTAACGGGAACCCAAGTGCAATTCGGTACTTGCATCTAAAATCCCCACACAAAC
Organism: Cydia pomonella; assembly: GCF_033807575.1. Taxonomy (NCBI): domain Eukaryota; kingdom Metazoa; phylum Arthropoda; class Insecta; order Lepidoptera; family Tortricidae; genus Cydia; species Cydia pomonella. The sequence goes on from NC_084729.1 coordinate 9,392,733, forward strand.
CACTATGAAGAAATTTGTGGCTTTCCATTTCAGAATCCTTGTGCACATGGAGCAGCTTAGGCATGGAACATCATATTTGGTTGACAGTAAATTGGTAATTTTTTATTTGTTTTCTGTTCACATCGAGATTTTGTTGTGAAATAATATTTATACAGTATAGCAGATATGCGTTCATATGAAAGAAGTTTTTAGCAAAAATGTATGGATTCGTCATGTCCGTCCGTATGTCACAGCCACATTTTTCCGAAACTATAAGAACTATACTGTTGAAACTTGGTAAGTAGATGTATTCTGTGAACCGCATTAAGATTTTCACACAAAAATAGAAAAAAAAAACAATACATTTTTGGGGGTTCCCCATACTTAGAACTGAACCTATTCAGCCTCATCGGAAACCGGGAAGTGGGTCAAATTTAACTTGCAAGATTTGTCCCATATATAGTAACAGGGCAAGTTAAATAAAAGCTTGTAAAAAAAGTTAAAACTAGACAAAAAGCGGCCAATTGCGAGTCGGACTGCGCCCATGAAGGGTTCCGTACCATTTATGACGTATTAAAAAAAAACTACTTACTAGATCTCGTTCAAACCAATTTTCGGTGACAGTTTGCATGGTAATGTATATCATATATTTTTTTTAGATTTTTCATTCTGTTATTTTAGAAATTACAGGGGGGGGGGACACATTTTTTCACCTTGGAAGTGTCTCTCGCGCAAACTAATCAGTTTAGAAAAAAATGATATTAGAAACCTCAATATCATTTTTAAAGACCTACACGCGTATACCCCACACGTATGGGTTTGACGAAAAAAGATTTTTTGAGTTTCAGTTCTAAGTATGGGGAACCCCCAAAATTTATTGTTTTTTTTTTCTATTTTTGTGTACTTAAAAAACTTAATGCGGTTCATAGAATACATCTATTACTCTATAGTAATGTACTATTACTTACTAGTTCATAGCATAGGTAATAAGTTTAGTTATAATTAAAACAGACTATCTATGTTATTTGTTATAACTTGCAACATTATTATTGCTTACTTGGTTGGAAGTGCAATTTAGAAAATTTGTAATAACTACTATCTAAGTAAGATATTGTGAACAACATGTATTGCTACACTCTTTCCAGGGTCATTTGTACCTATGTATTATACTGGTATGCAAATAAAAATCTCTATGTCTAGAATCTTCACCAATGGTAGTAAATAAAAAATTATTAAAACCACTTGCTGATTCCGTGTTATTCGGAAGATATCAACATTTTAAAATTATACTCAGCTGCATTGACATATGTAGTATGTGTGAAATGGAATGTCTCTCTGGGGTGTGTTGTGTCTTGTGTATTGTTGAGTTCCAATAAAATAAATCTACAAAATTTAGTAGTTTTAATCCAATCCAATATATAATAACATATATCTAAGGACGGGCCTTACAGGCAATAAGAATAGGGCCAGTACAGCGGGGTCACGCACATGAATTCGAGCCAATCGTGCAGTCTCACGCCACAACGCGATTGATTTGATGAGTTCGCATCACGCGCGCGATCAGTCGCAACTAGTTGCACTAGACTGCACGATTGGCTCGAATTCGCGAGTGACACCAGGAAGGCCCGTCCTTAGATATATGTCAATGCAGAGTTATCACCTCATTTATTCTGATGCCAGTAATATTTTGTAACTGGATCTATGAACCTGAAATTATATTATGTTAAGAGCTACTTCATTACAAAATACTAAATATTCGCCATCGTCCATATGTGACGTCGTGGCTGAATATAGATTGTCATTCACAAAAATAATAGTATGTATGACAATATGAACCAAAGCACGCGTCTTCGTGAATGAGATGATCTATAATGAAGTGATTGTTTTAAAGCTATAGTTTCTTTTGGAAGTGGATACTTCTGTGATTTGATGTTGTTGAGGGGTCCATATTGAATATTTAATAATTTTATTAATTGCAATTGCAACATTATTTCTACAGAAATCTAATGATTAGGCGGGTCCACATACAGCGCGTGCGTTTTTCTCGCCTGAGCGCGCCGCCTCGGCCGAGGCACGTCTATACTGGCCGGTTTGTGCGCGAAGAAATTGCCTCGCTCTGTGTGGACCCGCCTATTATATAATTATTATTGTATTCGTAGAATAATGTTTTTTTTTTTAATTTATAAATCTTTATCTATATAATAGAACTACATTTTTAGTTAACTATTCATGATTCGATTACCTATAATTTAATAAAGATAAGATATAGATAGTTTATTTTTCAAGTAGGCGGCTAGCCCATGATGGGCGCGACAGTCGACAGGCGAGAAAACGCCGCGACGTAGAGCTTTCTCGCGAATCGGTAGCGTAAGACAAAGTATTTTTTACATTTCAAATATCGTTAACGATGTGCTGATATTCCGTGGAACGGAAAACGATTATCGCCAGGGCTATAACCGCGAAATCCGAACATGGAACAGTTTTGACAGAGACGATTTGCTGATATTCCGTGAAACGGAAAACAATTATCAGGCCCGAAATCTGGACTGATTTCGGGCTCGATATCGGGAAGTGTCGATGTAATTGTCGCTTTATCTTAAAGTGCCAAATAGATCCACACCACCGTGAAACGGAAAACGATCATCAGGCCCGAAATCGGGACGGATATGTAAGTGGCGCTTGTCCAGATGGACGAAAAAAAAAATGTAAGTGGCGCTGTACCTTAAAATGACTTAATTGGCGCTTAACAGTCAAATAAAGTGGAATCGGCGAGCCATATCGGTGTTCGCGACCACACCATCTGTTTTTAACAGACACTTTAATCAGATTCGGAAAAAATCCCGTCTGTAATGGCCTTATGGCAGGGGTTCCCAATCTTTTTCAACATGCGGCGCAGTTATAAGTTTAGTATTTTGCAACGGCGCCCTTGTAAATTTAAAATCACGGTCGAAAAAGAGTGATACGACGCTATATTATTTACCGCTGCGAGCGCTCAAATAGGTACCCGCGAATATTTGTGGTTTCGGATAATGATAGAACTCACGGCGCCCCTCTTTACTTTCTACGGCGCACCAGGGCGCCGCGGCGCACACTTTGGGAACCCCTGCCTTATGGCTTAAAATTTCCGAACGCACCAAATCTGACAGTGACAACATAGCAAGCGAACTGTCAAATCAATCATTACGTCGCTTGCTTGTGTTCTTATTCTCTTTTATTCTATGAAACGAGAAACAATGGCCAAAAGCGTACAAATTATAAACTGATCAATATTAAAACTTAACGGTAGAGTAAAGTGGAATCATGGATATAACACATAATGCAGATGACAAGTCCTCAAATGAGGACGCGTTATTATGCTGCCGCGCCTGCCTGTCGACCGACGGGAGATTGTTCAACATACATGAATACAAGCTTGCAGACGCTTTCGCTCACATCACTGGAACTCCTGTGAGTATAAACTGCAAGATATGGATGTTCTGTTGGATTAAAATGTTAACGTAATGCTGATCAACAATGTCTCTTATGATTAATGACAGTTTTTTCGATCTGACTACTGTTTTTAGTATAAAATCTATTAGAAATAAGTTACATATTTTTTATTACGGCGCAACCGTACAATGTGTGAGGTTGAACCTTACCTTACCTTGAATCCCAAGAGAGCAAAGAGGAGGCTTTTACTCAGAAGAGGTCTACAACAGAAAAATCCTATGAAATTTAAACATATGTACAGTCAAGTGTAAAAATATGGGTGTACACATCTTACTCAAAAATATGTCCCATAGCATCTTATTCCAGTGCAATAAGAGCGTAGTACCATATTTATGAGATGATTCTTTCGATACATATTTTTGCACTTGACTGTACCAAAACTATAAAAATTATCTGTATTTATTCAATAAAGCTCAAATAAATGTATACTGTATGTATTTTAACATTTTCAGAGATAATGAGAGGTAGGATTAAGTTTTACCTATAAAAAAAACATGCGCTCTTTCAATCCTAATAGGAGAAAAAAGTAAACCTTAAACTTTGAGTCTATAATAAATAAAATAAAATAAAATAGCCTTTATTACTGCGATAGGGTACAGTTTTTTTTTTTACATTATATTATATAGTGGACAGCGATCACCGGGGTCATTGGTCTCTATGGGTGTACCGCAGGGATCAATATTGGGGCCGTTCCTGTTCCTTATCTACATTAATGACCTGCCTTACCTAGTAAAGACCCACCATGACATAGTATTGTTTGCAGACGATACTTCACTTATTTTCAAAGTCAAACGACAGCAACAAGCTTGCAGTGATGTAAACAATGCTATTTCTAAAGTAGTAAATTGGTTTAATGTTAATAATTTATTGTTAAATGAGAAAAAGACTAAGTGCATTAAGTTTGTTACAAGTCACATAAGGAATGAGCAAACAGGTGTCATTGTCAAGGATGAGGAATTGGAACTAGTAGATAGCACAGTTTTTCTTGGTATAACTTTAGATTCTAAACTACAATGGGGTCCCCATATTGCTAATCTCTCGAATAGACTGAGTTCTGCAGCTTTTGCAGTGAGCAAGATCCGTCAGTTAACAGACGTGAAAACAGCTCGATTAGTTTACTTTAGTTACTTTCATAGCATTATGTCATATGGTATTTTACTATGGGGTAGTGCTTCAGAGATAAATACCATTTTTGTTCTGCAGAAGAGGGCTATTCGTGCAATATATAAAATGTACCATAGAGACACACTTAGAGATAAGTTTAAGGACATTAACATAATGACAGTACACTGTCAATATATTTATGAGAATATTCTGTATGTACATAAAAACATTGCCAGTTTTAAGAAAAACTGTGAAATACATAATATTAATACTAGAAATAAGCATAAGCTCGCAGTGCCCTTCACTAGGCTCCATAAAATTAAGAAATCATTCATGGGTAATTGTGTAAGATTTTACAATAAACTTCCTAATATTATAACTGAATTGTCTGTTAGTAAATTTAAAAATTATGTAAAACGTAAGCTTATCTCTAAAGCCTATTATAGCACACAAGACTACATGAATGATGAAACACCGTGGGATTAAGTGTGATTGTAAAGAATGAATTATTTATTGTTATGTTATTAATGATGAAATTGATAATTCAATATATATATACCGTATTTTTTGACATTTAGATTTTATTCTAGAAAGGTTCTAGACTAGTATTTTTATACAATTTTGATGTATGACGATCTTTTTATGAAATTCTTATTATTAAGTTTACCATATCTATAATAGTTCAATGTTTTTTTTAGAACAATAATAACTGCATCAATAAATTGCTCTGATATTTAGATTAAGATGATATTTGTAAAATTTGACGATTTAAAAGTGCTTGTTGCTAGGCCTATTTGAATAAAGAATATTTTGATTTTGATTTTGATTTTTGATATCTCGCAACTCAGTTTGCCTCCTGGCAAAGGCCTCCTCTAAATCTCTCCAGTGGTTCCTGTCCATAGCCGGTCTTCTCGAAAACTTTGAATCTAGTAAACTTTTTACTGGCTTTTACTCCCTGCCAATTTGCACAGGGTGAATTCGCCAATATCGGTGTTCACTTTCACAATTCAAATACATATACGAGAGTTGAGAGAGAAAGTACAGTCACCGACAAAAAATGTTTTGATTGTAGGTTGTCAAGGACAGGCAGCCGCAGCACCTATGCGCGTACTGCGGCGCGCGGCTTCTTAAATGCGCATCCTTCAGAGACATGTGTCTGGAGGCACAGCAAGCGCTCGCATTGGTATTATTTAAGGAAAAGGTAAGCTCTTCTCTATGTAAATAGGCAGGCCTAGAATGGCCAGTGTAGATGTGCCTCGACCGAGTGCGCCACATCGGCCGAGGCATGTCTAAACTGGCCGTTTCGTGCATGAGGACCCGGCTATTTACATTTTTTATTGTAGCTAGTTAAGCTCCAAGAGAATTGCAATTTCAACTCAGTAATTGATTCTAGTAATAGAGAAAATGAAATGAAATATTGACAACCTGTCTGGCCTAGTAGTGAAGGGGGGGGGGGGGGCATTTATTCGTGTGATGAGTATGTGTATGGATTCCTAAGTCATATTTATACATTATATATAGCATTGTCTAAGTACCCACAACACGAGGCTTATTGAGCTTACTCCTACTGATAATGTTACTTACTAATAATGTCCTATAATATTTATTTGTTATTATTGATTTAAATACAAATGTGTATATAATATAAATAATTGTATGACTACATAAAAAACACTAATCGAAATATTTAATAAAAATAATATGGATTGTTGAAATGAATATGTTTACCAACATAGTACTTACTTTGAGCATGCTCATTAATTTTAATATTTTTCAATTATTTTCTAGTTCGATACACAAAATATTAGCAGAATAAAGCCTCCGTCCATCCAACTTAATCTCGCAATTACCCACGTCGAAACCACAGACTATAAAGATGCTCCAGCAGAAGACATAAAACATGAACCTGACATAGACAATATAGACATAGTAGACATCGACGGCATCATAGGCAAGACTGATTTGAAAGAAGAAGTTGAAAAAACTGACGATAAAAGACCAGTTAGGAATAGGAAAAGAAAAATTGTAACAGCCAAGAAACCCCAAGCAATTAAAATTAAAAACAACGATGAACCTGAAGTCAGTATTTCAGACACTAAAATTAAAACCGAAATTGAAATTGAGCGCATTAATTATGATGAATATGCAGTTGAAACTAAGAAAGAAGAAATAGAATCTGATGATAATATTGATGATGTAGATAGCGATAGAGATTTCATAATTGCTAAAACGCCAGTGAAAAGAACTGCCGTTAAAAAGAAAGTAGGTTTAAAAAAAGAAGCTAAGAAAGACACAAAGACAGGCAGAGAAGTAAAAAGGAGAAGAAAGAAGGAGGGCAAAAGGAAGTTTAGGGATCCAGCCAATGACAACATGCCTATATTCGATTTTGCTAAGTTTGAGAACGCTCATGCAGTTAAAATTGTGACTTTAACCAAGGTAAGGACCATGACAGTACATGAAGAAATGTTTATTGATATTGATTACTTGTATGTATTTTATAGAGAGATTGTGTGTGCAGGAGGAGCAAATGGAAGAGATAAACCTACGGAAGAAGACGAGGAATTATTTAGAGTCTAATTTTCGATGTGACGACTGCGGGAGAGGTTTCGACGCAGACGCGGCCTACAACAACCATCTGCTGCGGCACAGCCCTGTAAGTTTCATCGTAATGGCTATAATAGGAATGATGAATTAATAACAGAATCTTGTTAAATAGATAGAAAATGTGAAATTTATCACAATAAATTGGAAATTATAAAAATATGGAAATTATTAAAATAGGTTTCAAAAATGTTTTAACTTCCATATAAAAAAAATAGTACCATTTGATTGCATATATTTTATTTAAAAACGCAATATTTTACTGTCAAAATAGCAACTTCTTTGTCTTTAACTGATCGCGACATCATGCTTTTATTTGAATATAAAAAAAATCATGCAACAATTTACCTCAAATATAAATTTCTAATTATTTTACTTTTAGAGCGAAGGCCAATATCCGTGCGAGATCTGCGGTATGCGCTTCAAGCTGAAATGCATGTGTCAACGCCACCAGGACGTGCATCGATTGAAGTTTATATGCAACGAGTGCAACTATGTGTCCAGAGACAGGTTAGGGCACCACACATACTAGCCCCCTATGCAGTGTTGTCACATACAATTTTGCCGAAGTGGTAGAATAGGGTGCAAAAATAGGTAGAAATGGGTGGTTTTAAAATGAAAAGTAGGTAGATGTACCACTCAATAGCAAGTAGGTACATTTTAATGATTAAAAATGTGTATTAAATGTTTCAAATTATTTATTAGTTTTTAATATTGTTATGTTAGTACACATGTTTATAAAAGAAATTGAAACAATAATAGGATTTCCATTGTTTGTAGGTAATGAACCTGCTTGTATAATTTGTTTCTTTGGCAACTTTTCACTACATCGAATCTAAATTCGGTAGAAATTAAGTAATGTTCCGTCACATGTATTGAGAATTGCTTACAATTGTAACATTTTGAAAAATAGGTAGATTTCAGGCCAAGGGAGGTAGATAGGTAGAACGCTGGCAAAATAGGTAGATCTACCAAAAAGTTGGTAGATGTGAAAACACTGCTACACGGCATTGTTAATTTTCCGAAAAAGAAACTATTTTTAATATTATTTTTATTTTTATAAAAAGTAATTAAATGTTGCATGTAGCGTTGTTGTAACACGGGCATTACATTTAACTCAACCAAACAATTGAAACTGTGACATATCAATGTCATTTCAAACATAGTTATTATTTATTTTTTATATGCACATGTTCTCGTCTAGTCAGATCATTATTTGAGGTTCTCCCATTTGTACAAAAATAATGTTCATATTAAAAAATTACCAAGGTTTAGTGCTAATACTAATGTAGTTTACTTTAATTTTATTTTTAAGAAAATATTTTAGAATAGCTAAATCCAAACACAAGAAAACCCGTTTGTGCTGAAAGAAGAAATAATAGGGAAAAAATATATGTGGAAAGGGCTATTAATAGGGAAAGCAGCACGGCTCTGCCAATGTACTTACAATTCTGCTCCGAGCCCATACATGCAGACGTACTGTGCGAGGAGACGTTTTTAAAAAGTAAAAAATGAACCTTTAAAAAACTTTGTGTCGAAACACTTATTTCATATAATTGCGTTTGGCCGCTTGGAGAGCCTTTACACCTATAAATCTTCTTAGCACCTATTAGTATTTTGTCGGACATTGAGACACCTTTTTACATTTCCAAATTTAATGAATTCTTAACCATAGAGACTACATATAGTTTAGTTTAGTTTAGTTTCTTTATTGGTAAAAATTTTTTTTACAGGTCACAGTTATACATAATTCTATATAAAAATTAACAATGAAAGTTTACGGTTCCTTAATAGTTATTACAATATATTTTTTTTTTAAATTATCTCCTTCATAAAATCATCGACAGAATAACATGCTTGGTCTAGTAGTAAACATTTAAGTTTTTTAGCGAATAACGAGTCGCTTTCAGTCAATTTAATGTCATTAGGAATTTTGTTGTATATTTTGGGCCCAATAACACTGAATGACTTTCGGACCTTCGCGAGTCGTTGAATAGGAGCGACTGGTACGGGCAATCTGCGGCTATTTACATCGCGGGTACAGGTTTTTATGTATGTTTTAAGGTTTGTTCTAACGTATTTGCAAGCTTCTAATATATAAACGGCGGGTAGTGTTAGTATCTTATGGGTCTTAAATAGTTCCTTGGCGGGGTGATCGAACGGTTTGTTGGAGATAACACGCAAAGCTCGTTTTTGAATTTTGAAAACCTTGTCACGATTTGCGGCCAGACCCCAGAGATCAACGCCTCGGATGAGGATGGAGTGAAAGTATCCGTAATAGGCCTTTTTCAGGTTTTTTGGAGATAGGCTTGGCGCGAGTCTGGACAGGGCGAAACACGCAGAAGAAAGTGAGTCACAAAGCTGGTCTATGTGAGAGGACCATGTTAACCCTGAGTCAACGACATATCCCAAGTACTTAGTTTGTTCCACCTGTGGAACTAGAATAAAATATACATCTCTGTTATATTGTAGTAATTATCTATCTAAATGTAAAATTTACCCAGACGTTGGCTGTTGTATTGTATTGTACCGAAAACAAACCGAAGACAAAATGATTTTTAAGTAAAAAATATTTATATATTTTTTTTTTACTGTAAATATTGTATTGACTTGTATATAAATCGTCTTGATTACTTGTACGAGTATATACTTTTATAATTTGTCGATCCAGGTATCAAGCGAGAAGGCACCACGCCATGCACACGGGCAAGACGTACGAGTGCCAGCACTGCGGGAAGGTTTTCAAGTAAGTATTCTCTGGTGTATTATTTGTCTCTGGAAAAATACTATTCATACCTTAAGGAATACTATCTTTCTCTTCCTTAGTTTTTTTTATTTTTATTAATGATACTGTTGTTTCTTTATTTAATTAATATTTGTTATGTATGTTTATGGTTAGACGTATTTAAGTATGTTTATGCATATTAATGTCTTGTCACTTTTGCAACAGTTTTGCCTAAGTGTAGGAGATTTTGTTCCTTGCCTCTACCTTCCATTGTTCTAATGAAGTTTTATAGAAAAAAGTAATGCTATATAGAAACACGTTTTTCGTTTACAAACCTAATATTAATGAAACATTGCGGGTTTACAGTTATTCACTTAGTAGTGTAATCCTTTATATGTGTTATAAATTAAATATATACTACGAGGAATCGTTCGGATTAATCCCTGTCGCTTCTTTTCGCCATAAACTATGGAATGAACTGTCGCCTGCGGTATTTCCGGACCGATACGGCCTTCAACCTTCAAGAAAAGTGCGTACTCCCATCTTAAATTCCGGCAACGCACTTGCAACCGCTCTGGTATTGTAGGTGTCCATGGGCGGCGGTAATCGCTTACCATCCATCTGCTCGTTTGCCGCCTGTATCATAAAAAAAATCTAAGTAAATTTCGCGAGTAGAGTGAATATCCAGTAAAAACCAAACCTAATTTTTGTCTTATTTATCAAACTACGGCGAAATGATCTGGATATTGTATGTCTTATATATCAGTCTACGGCGGTTAAAAGGTTAATAGGGTTGTTTCCATCTACAAATCTTAGGGCAGAATTGTATCCATATAAATTCTTTTGGATTATAAGAACATGTTAAACTACTTTTAGGGGACCTGTAATGACCATATTTTTGTAAATATTGATTTTAAAATATCTTTTAGCACACGTCACGTGACTAAACTCGAAACGTCTTTGAAGATTCTGATGACGTCACAACTCTCGGATTGACACTGTTGACAGTTAGGCGATAAACAACAAATGACAAATGTCAGTAGACAGCTCGTATCTTCTACGTGTGTATGTAGTTATGTGTCAAACCGTAAACTGTGACGTCACACAATTTTCAAAGAGCGTTTTGGGCGCGAAAGCATCCGTCCTAATATATTTTGTTAATTTAACATATTTAAAGCCGTTTTTAGTATAAAAGTTGAATTTTAGGGCAACTTTTAGTTAATATAGAACGTAATACAAGCGTTTCAAAAAATTGGAAACAACCCTATTCAAGCAGAATCGTAGTGCAGAAACATGCCTCACGAGCACGTTGATGTCGTTTGATACACGGATTTCTCAAAAGCCATAAGACAGAGAATTTGAACCTTATTTCAAAGTGACAGGGTTCAATTTTTCATAATTTTCGACACCATTTATGTCCACTAAATGGGTCTTTGCGGCACTCAATGCGATGGACCAACCAAGTGAAAGCTCTCACCGGGTCACCCCTGAATCTGTGCGCGCGGCAGGCAATAAATAGAGAAGCATGGCGGGAAACAGCGAAAAAAGCCGTACAACGACCGCAATGACCACGACTACTCTGACAAGAGTATACGACTAAGAAGAAGAAATGGGTAAACTAATTATTCTAATCTCTTCTCAGTAAAAGTTCAACGTATCTGTCGCACGTGCGCATGGCGCACCCCGCGCTGAATGCCGCGTGCGACGTGTGCGGAGAGACGTTCGTCGGCCAGCTGGGACTGAAGCTACACAAGAGCAGGGCGCATGCAGAGGTGAGCGGGACGGGTGTACATCTCTCTCAGTCACACGCGTGGCGCGTGTGATACTTTTATGAAACTCATTTAATTCGTTTCATAAACCCACACTCATATTTTAATTCCTTTCATTATGTAGCAATCACATAAACTACTATTTTATTATAGTCTAAAATAGTGATTAGTTAAGTTCAGCTACTAATAAAACTAATGTAAGCACATTATTTACACGCGTCTCCTTTTTTTAGAAACCGCAACAATTTAAGTGCACGACGTGCTCCGCAAACTTTGTCAGTGTAGAAGCACTGAACAGACACACAGACACGGCCGCCGAGCACGGCGACCTGCGGCCGTGCGAGCAGTGCGGCGAGAACTGTGCGAGCGAGGACGCGCTACGGGAACATGTCAAAGAGAGACATCCGAAAGAAACCTATAACTGCTCAGAGGTTAGTAAGCTTTTCTTCCAACACGTCTGACAGGTGTCTGAAAAAGGTAACTTTTCAATAAGTACAATTAATATTCTCTATGTCTAATGGTATTTTATGATTCTTCTGTCATCCAATATCTTTATGGATTTTCCATTCAATCAGCTGAAAAATGGTCCCACAAAAGTAATGCTCGAACGGCTTGGGCACGACTTTTGCTCCCAGTCTCGTTTCGGCCGTCGACAACGACAACTGTCAAACATGACGAAATGTTCTGTGAAAAAATGCGCTTATAATAGCGAAATAATAAGAAATAAGGATGACATGTATTTCTTTCAGTGAGGTCTATTGATATCTTAACAGAACTAATGTGAATATATACAGTGTACAAGTTAGTTATAAGTCATTTTTTCTCTTTCTTTCTCTATATGTATTGTACCTCTATAACTGTGTACTTATACTGAAATAAATGATATTCTATTCTATTCTAATACGTCGTAAATTCATGGTATTTTAAATTCGTTCACTCGCTAATCTCGCTATTCATTTTGACGTTTATAAAATGATCAACTTACAAAAACGTCATTGAACCATAAAGTATTCAATGTTTAGAAACCTGCCGCCTTTGCTAATTTGACACTTAAATTGTATCACATTAAGTTTAATTTTGTATGAAATACTTGTCAAAAATTATAAAGAAGCGTTATTAGCATCTATTAGAACGCATTATAATGTCAGTTTCCTCCATATAATTTCACATATTTCTTTGGCAATGGGCGTCCGTTTGTTTTAATACGTCAATAGGCGGGTCCACACAAACCGCCCAGTGTAGACACGTCTACACTGGCCGTTTTGTGCGTGAGTAAATTGCCTCACGCGTACGCTCGCTCTGTATGGGCCCGGCTAATGGGATTTGGATACAACGCTAGACCTCATTTTTTTTATTCGTAAAGGAGGTATACGACAATAGGGTTGTTTCCGATTTTTTGAAACGCTTGTATTACGTTCTATATTAACTAAAAGTTGCCCTAAAATTCAACTTTTATACTAAAAACGGCTTTAAATATGTTCAATTAACAAAATATATTTTGACAGATGCTTTCGCGCCCAAAACGCTCTTTGAAAATTGTGTGACGTCACAGTTTACGGTTTGACACATAACTACATACACACGTAGAAGATACGAACTGTCAACTGACATTTGTCATTTGTTGTTTATCGCCTAACTGTCAACAGTGTCAATCCGAGAGTTGTGACGTCATCAGAATCTTCAATGACGTTTCGAGTTTGGTCACGTGACGTGTGCCAAAAGATATTTTAAATTCAATATTTACAAAAATATGGTCATTACAGGTCCCCTAAAAGTAGTTTAACATGTTCTTATAATCCAAAAGAATTTATTGGGGTACAATTCTGCCCTAAGATTTGTAGATGGAAACAACCCTGTTATATTCTTCCAATTTTTGAATGGCTAAATCAAATCATGTTATTTCGCTGGCGTAGAAACAGTACAAATGCAACTGTCTGTCAAAGAGATTTTATTTTGTTGTTAGTGCGGTATGTCGTTCCCGAGCGCCGCGGCGTGCGAGCTGCACCACAAGCGCAAGCATTTAGGCCAGCGCTACACCGGGACCAAGATGGACCGCGCTATGCGCAAGCGGTGACTATATTACATATTAAGACGGAAGGGCACGACCGCCCCGAAACCGCCTTTCCACACAAACGTAGTCCCCATTTTCCTCTCTGGGTATGAGCATAATTGAAAATATTGCTACACAATTTGATGCGTTTTAAAAATAGCTATGTGGCCCGGACCTATAGGCAAACGCAAAGACGGACGACCGTACATGCGATAGTCCGATGACATTCCAAAAATTGCTGGCCCAAAGTGGACTCTAACAGCACAAGACGGATCTAACTGGCTCTCTCTGGAGGAGGCCTCTACCCGAGAAGGGGTTCTTGCTTCGAAGGAATATGCTTAGTGTTATTTAAAAATTCGATTTTAAATTTAATTTATGTAAAAATATTGACATTTTTGACTACTTATCATAATGATGTACATTCCTTCCAACTTTAAAATCATGTTGAAATTGTAATTACTTGCAAGAATTAAAAGTTTTTTTTATCATACGGTCGGGCGTATGATTTTTTCGATTTTTACAAGCTATTATTTAATTTGCCCTATTCGTATGTATAGGACAAATCTTGCAAGTTAAATTTGACCCACTTCCCGGTTTCCGATGAAGCTGAAAATAAGTCGGGTGAGAATGCAATATTATGGTACCATCGAGCTGATCTGATGATGGAGGCAGAAGGTGACCATAGTAACTCCGTGATAAAACAACGCAACCTAATTGTGTTTGGGGTTTTTAGAATTGTCTCGATGAGTACTAGTTGCCTGTGGAAAGAAAAGTACAGTCAGCTATAAAAGCTTGTACGAAAAATTTTGTTTATAACTTATTTAAATATTATAAGAGTTAGAAGCATTAAAAATTAGTATCAAACTTTTTTCGCTCTTAACTTTTATATTAGTGTTTTTTTTAGTGAATAGGCTACTACTGAATCGGTGAGCTCCATCTTAGGCCCTGTCTTCACTTTCCATCAGGTGTGACTAGAGCCAATCGCCGATCAGTTTTTAATAAAAAAAAAAAAAAAAAAAGGGTCTGGCATAGTTCTGACTAAAATACATCCAGGGAGGAATATGAGGACTACGTTTGTATGGAGAATCGATCGCCCTCTTTCCTTATAAATACATCAGACTTTGTGGGTATCAGAAAGTCGGGAGAATTTTCTGTGTTTCGATGATACATTTGTTATGGTGTTTAAAAGATTCCTAAGAACCTTGCTATATTTAAAATAGTTTTGATAGGAATAAAGAGGATAGTTGGATTAAAGGGTTATCATCGAACAGATAATTCTCATGTCGAACCACAAATACCTATGGCGTCGCTCCTCAGTGACGAAAACTTATGACGTGGGAACAATGTGAACAAGAGTGAAATTATGTGATGATCTAATGATTATACTCTGTATCTTTAGGTATTTAAATAAAGTAAACAAACAATTTATACATTTCCGGGTAGTTATAAAATTTATTGGTTAACCGACCAAATACAAAACCGTCTGGATCTGTGACTGAACGACCTGACTTTAACCTCATTATTTGTTCATGTAATGTTTTCATCCACCCTCAACTGGCTTAAGGAGCCATTTGAGGTTAGATTATGTTTATTTTTATTTAAATACCTAAAGATACAGAGTATAATATTGGGTCATTACCTATGAAATTGGCGTTTTTGTTCATAAGTATTAGTCATGTCATAGTTTATTTATTTTAATAGTAACTCCGAAGTATTTTTTAATTTCATTAGTGCGCTACATAACAACGATTTTACATACAATTATTTGCTACTTTTATTATTTTATGTATTCAGAATATCGCCCTGAAAACAGCTCTTTTCATGTGCTGCCGGCTCGAGTATTTAAATGACTTATATTTTTCTGTCGGGACAGATTAAAAAAAAAATGAGATAGAAAATGTGCCTTGAAAATGTCTCAGATTACTGGCAAAAATTTGTTTGGTTTGAAAATGCCATCACAATATAATCCGCAAAATTTATTGTATGAAAAATCGAATTTCGTTAAAGTTCTTCATACAAAACGCCGATTACATAGGTAATGACCTAATATTAAGGGCCTGTTTCACAATATCTAAGTAAAGTTCTGAATAAGCTACTTCCCACTTATCTGACGAATAAAGTCATCTGTAGCGTTCTTCAAATAAGTTACTTGGACATTGTGAAACAGGTCTTAAGGGGGTTCACAAAGTCTGATTGGATAGCTAATTAACAAATAAATTAACTGCCAGATAAAACTTCCTGCAAAACTTGGCACTTTATCTACCAGTTAAGCTTATTAGAAGATTGTGAACCGCTAGCGATGACTTTATTCGTCAGATAAGTGGCAAGTAGCTTATTCATACTTGGATATTGTGAAACAGACCCTAAATATAATAAACAGACATAGAAGTTTTTGTGGCAAAAACGAGTGCTTGAGAAAATGAAACATGACCAATAATAACATCGATAAGTCAGTCATAGATTAATAATTCAAAGATGTAAATTCTAGTTGCTGTAATTTACCGGGAAATTTCAAGAATGCAAATCAATTACATGTATTAAGTATTTAAAAATAAAAACGTAAACTGTAGAATACAGTGTCAAAAAATAAGAAAACTACCAATGGGTGTATCAAAGAAGATATCGAACGTGTTGTGTATTTCGCGGTAGCTATCTTTTTATACAATGTTAAAAATATCTGTAACGCTAAGGTAACATCGATAATAGACATGTCGATATTTGATTTTGTCAATCACTTTATTTTGCCACATAAACTTCTATGTCTGATAATAAATAAATAAATAATAAATAAATATTATAGGACATTATTACACAAATTGACTAAGTCCCACAGTAAACTCAATAAGGCTTGAGTTGAGGGTACTTAGAGAACGATATATATAATTATATAAATATTTATAAATACTTAAATACATAGAAAACACCCATGATCCAGGAACAAATATCCATGCTCACCACACGAATAAATGCCCTTACCAGGATTTGAACCCGGGACCATCGGCTTCATAGGCAGGGTCACTACCCACTAGGCCAGACCGGTCGTCGGATAATAAATATATATTTATTCAAAGGTACGCACAAAAGCCGCAGCCGAAAGGAGTGTTCGTGTGTGAGCAGTGCGGACGCGTCGCCAAGGTAAATTTAAAGTTTTACTTGTCAAAATCATTAATTATGATGGAATCGGATCTGCATCCATAATAAACCTGCTTTAGTATAAAATTTAAAACAGATAATAAATAACTAACATGTTTTTTTAAATCTCTTTTTTTTTTGGAGAAAAACAGTAACACAAGGTTTTAACAAATAATTAGAGTACGAGGAATAATGAAGTGTGAGGCCAGCAACATCGTCCACAGATTACTAGATTACCTACTGATAAATCTATAATATATAGCGACAGGTAACAATATAAAGGATATATCGTCCATTTCATGCCGTTGAAGCAAAAATGATGTATTTTAACATACTGGAAGTTGTTTAACACACTACGAATTGAAATAAGTAATTTATTAAGGCGTAGAAAAATTAGCGCTTAATAAGTAAAAGGCACTGTTAAAAATCAAGAATATATATTATTGAATAAACTAACTATGGAAGGTGGAGGTAAGGAATTAAATCTCCATGTACCAAAAAGTGTCATCAAAAAACCTTAAATAAGTGGCGCTACAATACCTAGAATACTTGAAAAAAAAAAAAACAAATAGACAGCGCACTTCACTCCGTCAATAACGCCTAGGTTCTTAGCTACTCTAGCGCTAATCTAGAGAGATTTGGAACTATTATTTATAGCTGACAGCTGGACACTTGCAACAGT
Organism: Cydia pomonella; assembly: GCF_033807575.1. Lineage (NCBI taxonomy): Eukaryota > Metazoa > Arthropoda > Insecta > Lepidoptera > Tortricidae > Cydia > Cydia pomonella. The sequence continues at coordinate 9,410,264 of NC_084729.1, forward strand.
TCTACCATAAGAGATTTCACTCCTTTTAAATCCACTCTCCATAAAACTAACAATCTATTATTCAGTTGAGTGACAAGATGAAAGTCAGACTTTTCTGTACTGATTGTCAAGTATCTATATCGGTTAGCCAAAGAGGTTGAGATATGATTAATTATTACGGAAAGACTAATTGGAATCATACTTGGACTGTTCCTATTGGAGATTAATTGACTTATTTATCGTTTTTGTTTTTATTATTCTTGTATTTTCGTAAGTTTTGACATTGTATATTTATATTTTGGATTTTATAAGTATTTACTTACTGTTATTCTAATTGTATTGACAATCCTTATTGGAGCTTTAATTTTGTCATTAGTATTGTTATTATTTTCATTTTTATTTTATTTTGACGAACATGATAGAAATTCTTATATTTTTGACATCAATGCAAATTATTATGTAATTGTCTTTCGTGAAATAAATCATCTAATCTACTCTATGTAGCGTGACGTCATTTTTCCGTCAACGGCATGACATGTACGGTCACGTCTGAAAATATCGACACGAAAAAAGTGCCAAAAATATGTATACACGACATATCGTATACACTGCCCATATATTAAGGTAGTGTATACATATTTTTGGCATATTTTTCGTATAGATATTTTCAGACGTGACTGTACGGGCCCTGGATATGACGAACACAGCTACAGTTATAAATAAGGATACAATAACACCTTCAGATTTAGAAGTAGTTTTCCGATAACATAACGAATAGTTTTATCTGATGGCTAATAAGATAATGAGTGAATCAAAACGCTATCCGACATTTAACTACTACAACATTGTATCAGAACGCGACCCTGCTGCGGTACCACCAGCGCAGCCATCAGGAAGTGAAGCCGTTCGCCTGCAATATCTGCCCGAAGAGCTTCCCCTTAAAAACGGCGCTAGAGGTAAGCGTTAGGCCTATGTCATGACACATATCGCAGGTGTAGAGTTTCTCCCATACACCTGCAATATCTGTCATCCCTTAAAAACAGTGCTAGAGATAAACATTCACTTATTACACATGTCGAGGGTGCTGAGTTTCTCCATACACCTGTAACATCTGTCATCTCTGAAAAACGGTCCTAATCCCTTGCAACGGTGCATCCCTTAAAGGTAAACGTTTAGTTTTTACACATGTCGCGGGTGAAGAGTTTCTCACTTTTATAAATACACAGGTACGCTTAGCACGAGTGCACGGCACCTTTTTCTAACTGTATTAATTAGAAAGGGATGGGTAGTTTATCTTGCGCACGAAAATGTGAATCGATGAATTTATGACTAATTAATCGATGGAATAATTCATTTTTTGTGCGTTCAGGAGCATATCCGATCACACACGGGGGAGAAACCGTACCAGTGCCCCGAGTGCCCGCTCGCCTTCAGCCTGAAGGGGAACTTCAACCGACACCACAAAACTGTGAGTCACCCATTAATTATAACATAAACATAGTACATATGGTGCTACTTTACCGCACTAGTGCGATACTTAACCTTTTGAACGCCAGACGACAAAGGAAAATGCCGTGCCCCGGACGCTGGCTATGACGATTATTTAAGCGAAATTGAACTTTACAGAGTCCCACGTTAGTCCCTATTGCATTGGCGAAACTGTCGGATGTAGCCGTCGTTGGCGTCCTTGGCAAGTCATTCAGATGTCGGCCATAGCCGACGGTGGCGGTCAAAAGGTTAAAACATTACGTAACTATGTGGAAAATTTAAAGGGCCATATGTACTATAAAATGTTGTACGATACATGTGAGAATAGGCAATTCGCAACTCGTGTCGATTTAAAACACTCCCTTCGGTCGCGTTTTAATGTATCCCCACTATTCCTATTTTTCGCACTTGTATCGTAATGTACTATTATTGAACATCTCAAAAATTAAAGAAACAGTAAAATTTACAAATTTTAACAGTAGAGATTATGATGTCCCTTATTTTGCGATTTTTAACTTCAAATACACATACCCCCTATATATAATGATACTACTCCCAAACCTCAAAAAAAAAATCAGGACATACCTGTAACAGTAACCCGTGTCGACTTGCAACTCAAATTCCCATACAAATTACTATAGAACATTTTGGTCAGACAGTAATATATTTTTATTGATTTTCTGTTCGCATCGAGATTTTTTTGTAAAATACGGCAGTAGTATACGCGATTGATACGAAAAAAGGGTATTTTCGTACATTGTATGGGAAAATCGCATGAAAGTCGACACAGGCTGCAGGTACTGGAATTACCTGAAATTTGTTTTCAGAGTGTTTTGGGATAAAATAAACTGATGTAGGGACACCCTAGTAGAGATAAGACAATTGTGTCTTATCGCAAAATAGCGAATTGACAAATTATACAGGTTCCTAGATGTATGTCGCCTTAACATCTAGCCGCCTAGACGTAAACACTTACTAAGACCAATGCAATTTTGATTTGTGAAAATAAAGATTCTAATGGAATTGAATATCTTTTCAGTTTTCGTTAAGGTTGTTTGTGAAATAAGAAATCAATAAGTTTTTGGCAATTTTTTTTTATCGCTGACTGTACTTTTTTCCACAGACAAGATTTGTCCCATATAACAGGGCAAGTTAAATAAAAGATTGTAATAAAAAATTGAAGTTTTCAAACTATACCGTGTGACAATTTAAAATGAAAGAGCGTGCTGTGAACATTTCAAATTTTACTAATACCAAAGGAAATTTGAAATAGAGGAGGATTGTCAAAGAAAACTTTGTAGCTACAGCTAATGTACTGATATCTTTCGAAACATGGTTAAAACTTTTAGAACGCCATTTGACTTTGATCCTTATTAATTTACTGATATTTCTTAGATATCAAAAAGTGGCGCCATTTGATAGGTCAGAGGCCGACGGTATGGCGACATCGTTTCGAGCGACTTTTTGATATTTAAAAAATTTAACGGGACTCCCTCTGGGCGCATAACAACTTTTGTCATATTTTTAATTGTCATAACACTTTATGCACAGATTGGAAGTCATAAAAATCTTTAGTCAAATTTATTCCTGAGAATCATTTGTCGAACGATGGCAGTAAATTTACTATGGCTTCAAAGTTTTCTTTGACAATCCACCTCTATTTCAAATTATCTTTGCTAATATATTTTTTATTACTTTAAGGTAGATAATTTTGAAGTTTTTTTCACACAGGCGCACCAAGGCCTTCGTGCCAACGTCCCGTGCTCGATCTGCGGGCGCGTGTTCTCCACCAAGGCCGTGCTGCGCACGCACGTCAACACCGTGCACCACGGCCAGCCGTGGCCCAAGCGCGACCGCACCAAGCGGCCCAAGAGCGGCCACACCACGCCCAGCAGCGACACGCTAGTGCTCACTCATACTAAACAATAGTTGTTTGTGATTGCTTAGGTCCACTGAGATGGAGCGGAGCAGATGTAGGGAATTATTAGCATTGGTTGTTATCTCCGCTCCACCTCAGTGGTAAGGCAGCTTTACAGCGCATAAATAAGTTTTCATCGTAAATATTTATATACATAATATAATATAGACATTAATAAAATTATACTTAATTTTTTTGCTTTGTCGTTTCATTTATTACAGATAATCTTATAATAGTAAATAAAACCAGAAAACACAATTCATTTAGATGTTTTGTGATTCTTAACCTATATTTTTATAGAACAAAATGCCAAAATAGTAAAAAAAGTAGCTTTTATTACCACCTGTAGGTACTGGATATTTCACATCTACGTGTATGTGTCCCGTATCCGCCACCGCACCAAGCGGCCACACCACGCCCAGTAGCGACACACTAATGCTCACTCATACTATAAACAATAGTACATTGTGCAACGAGGGAGTAAGTGAAATTTTGGGAACGAGAGTAATCCCGACAGCCGCTGGCTGGAGGGAATTAAAGACCCGAGTTTGAAATATTCTTACCCCCGGAGTTACACACGATGTTTTTCATCACACTTGCGAAGGAAAAACAAAAGTTTCAGCGAAAATAAAATCCCAACGTTTGAAACATTTTTGCTACAAAACAAAATCCCAACACTATGCATCTCAGAAACATGGATATCCGAAAATCAGATTAACCTAGTCAAAATCGACGGCTACGAGTTCGCAGCGGCATTCTACCGTAAACAGCACCAAGGAGGCGGTGTGGCTATTCTACTACAAAAAGGCATACACTTCGTGGAAATAAGGGACGTAGCGAAACTGTCAATTGAATGTGTTTTTGAGTGTTGTGGGGTAGAAATACCTAGAGAAAATATGATCCTGATAAATATCTACCGACCCGATCGAGAAATAGACGATTTCTTTGATGGCTTGAATAGATTACTATGTAAATTACAACTCAAAGAGCAAAAAAAACGAATTGTTATCGTAGGTGATTTTAATATTAATATGTTTAGACTCTCTGGCAACTCTAGGACACTCAATGATACTATGTTATGTCACAACCTAGTTCAAATCGTTAAAAACTCAACTAGGCAGGTTAACGGTTCCAACTCCTGTATCGATCTAATATTTACAAATCAGAAAGAATATGTTCTCGAAGTAAAGGACCACGGCATATCGGACCACAAAGGCGTTACTTTCATAGTCCAAAGCCACACCTTGCAGACCACACATAAACCCTGGCACAAGGAAAGTAGGATATTTAGTGACAAAAATATGTCTTCTTTCATGCAAGCATGTCAATGCGTCGATTGGGGTACTATAATATCAGATGAAAACAATATTCATCAAAATTATCAGTCATTTAGTGATAAACTACAGAACATCTTAAACTCACATATACCTAAAAAAAGAATAAGACTATACACGTCGTCACATACTAAAACTTGGCTAACTAAAGGCTTAAAAATATCGTGCAAACATAAAAGACACCTAAAAATTTTCGTTAACACGACAAAAAACGAGATTATTCATGATTTCTATAAAAAATATGAAAAAATGCTGAAAAGGTGTATAAGAAAATCCAGTAAAATTAATTACGCAAAACAAATTAAAAAAACGAATAACAAAACAAAAACCATGTGGAGCATAATAAATAACATCACGCGAAAAAAATAACGAACGACGATACAAAAACATGTCTTTACAAATTGACGATAGAATTTTAGAATCGCCCAATTTAGTAGCCGATGCTATTAACGAGCACTTTGCATCGGTGGGTGAATCATCGCCGCTCGACGCCGTATGCGCGGGTTGCATAGACGCGCCCGCGCCGCCACCCACCCGTCCTGCCCTCACCTTTGTCACTAACTCTATATTCCTCAGTCCAATTACCGAATACGAAACACTAAAATTAATTAAACAGCTTAAGAACAAAAGGAGTTTCGGTACAGACGAATTACCGCCGGCGTTAATAAAACTGTGCGCAAATGAATTAGCATCGCCCTTAACACAATTAATAAATCAGTCGTTCGAAAATGGCACATTCCCAGACCAGCTAAAAATTTCTAAAATAATACCAATTTTAAAACCAGGTGGCAGGGCAACAAATCCGAATCAATACCGTCCCATCGCACTACTACCGGCTATTTCAAAAATTTTTGAAAAAGCAATGTTCAATCGTGTATATAGGTTCCTCGAAAAATACAAAATATTGGATAAAAATCAGCACGGATTCAGAAAACATCACTCAACAACTTTAGCAATATTTAAATACATTAGAAAGATTTTAGAGCACATTGATGAAAAGAAATACAGTATTGGATTACTTCTGGATATGACCAAAGCATACGATAAAGTGTCCCACGAAATACTCCTCTCAAAGCTGTATGAAATGGGAATACGCGGTACGACTCACAGCTGGTTCAAATCCTACCTAAAAAATCGTGAACAATATGTACACATAGACCACTATAATCACGAAGCCCGAGAAGTGACTGATATCGCCTCACAGAGACGCCGTACCACTTGTTCCCTGCCACAAGGAAGTATTTTAGCATGTACCCTATTTCTAGCGTACATAAACGATTTTCCAAAAGTTTTAGATCCTAATATAACTTGTGTAATATTTGCCGACGACGTCTCCCTTTTATTCAGCGCTACTAATAGCACAGAATGTAACTCCCAACTTATTTCTACCTTCGACACAGTTAGAACATGGCTAGAATACCACAACCTTGAAGTAAATATAAAAAAAACGAAAATCATACAATTTAAACCTAAGCAGAAAAAACCTCTAGAGTTAAACTTATACATAAATAACACCCTGCGGCGGCATCATGGTTCCACTTTTATCACTTGTCACTATGTCCGTCACTTTCGCGCTTACATACTTGTTAGAACGTGACAGGCATGGTGACAAATGATAAAGAGCCAACCATCTTAGCCCAGAATTATATAGAAAGAAAGTAATTATATAGAAGAAGTCACAGAATTTAAATTACTAGGAGTATTCATTGATTCCGGAGTAGACTGGAAGGCCCACGTACAAAACACGAAGACAAAACTAACAAAGTTTATCTATGCACTTAACGTGATAAAGTTAAATGCGGATTTTGAATCTGCACTATCCGTATACTACGCGTACATATATTCCAGTCTCCGATATGGTGTGGTCTTATGGGGAGCCAGCACTGATGCACACGACCTTTTTGTTCTGCAAAAGAAATGTATACGAATTTTGGCAAATATACGGATCCCAAATAGTTGCCGTCCCTTTTTCAGGCAATATGAGCTACTTACACTTCCAGCAATATACATAATGGAGGCCGTTATCTTTGCTAGGAAAAACCCCGATCTATTTGAAGCTAAACTAGATACATACAAAACTAGGAGCCAGTATAGAAACAAACTAAAAATACCAAACGCCAAATTAGCCATGTATAGAAACGGGCCCCATTTCGTATGTATCCGAGTCGTAAACAAAATACCCGATGCGATCAAATTGGAACCAAATGAAAAACAGTTTCACAAAAAATTAAAAACTTTTCTCATACATAAATGCTACTACTCAGTGGAGGAGTTCCTAAATGATGAAACCTAGTCGCATTATAAGAGAAGGTCACTATCAAAATTTGTCATTAACCAAACATTGCCATTCAATTTAACTTTTGCTTTGACTCATTTTTAATTTTACCTACATTAATTCAAATACTACATAATAATAGCATGCATAGCCTGTAATTTAGTATTAAGCTAGATATAAGACAATTTGTGTGCCCTGACAGGGTGTCATGGAAGCTTACTGTATAACTGTAATAACATCTTATGTACATGACTTTACAAATAAATATCTAATCTAATCTAATCTAATCTAATAATTGTCATTTAATTAGCTTCACTTTTAATCAGATCGTCTCGAGGGAACTTGGTGTCTACCTACTCCAAACTTTGCGTCACAAAATCTTATCCATTTGATTAAGTATAGAGGCATCGAAAGCACAGACCTATTCGGCATTCAGCCACGATTGAAAATTATGTAAAAATATTTTAAACGGCTTTTTAATAGGTCAAATGAAATATTGCCTGCCCGTGGTGCACGGAGTTGACGTGCGTGGTGAGCACGGACTTGCTAGATAAAAACTACAGTTTAATTAGTTCATAATGTATTTAATTGATTCATTAAGCGCTCGTCTTAGTTTTCCGCTTGCTCCGGTCTCTCTTGGGCCACGGCTGCCCGTGATGCACAAAGTTGTCGTGCGTGCTCAACGCGGACTTGGTAGATAAAAACTGCAATTTAATTAATTAATAATGTATTTAATTGATTCATTAAGCACTCGTCTTAGTTTTCCGCTTGCTCCGGTTACTCTTCGGCCACGGCTGCCCGTGGTGCACGGAGTTGACGTGCGTACTTAACTCAATTGGTAGAAAAAAAAACACCAATTCAATTAATTCATAATGTATTTAATTGATTCATTAAGCACTCGTCTTAGTTTTCCGCTTGCTCCGGTCCCTCTTGGGCCACGGCTGCCCGTGGTGCACGGAGTTGACGTGCGTGGTGAGCGCGGACTTCGTGGAGAACACTCGTCCACAGATGGAGCACGGGATGTTGTCGCGGATTCCTTGGTGCGCCTAGATAATAAAGTAGCCGATTAGTAGTATAGTAATTTATGTGACTGCTAGTCAACACATGCACATACACACACACTTAAGGCAGTACTTACAGTCTTATGATGCCGCTTGAGGTGCCCTTTCAGTACGAAGGCGAGCGGACACTCCGGACACTGGAACGGTCTCTCTCCTGTGTGTGTCAGTATATGTACCTAAAAAATCATTGAGCATGAGTGTGTGAATTCTAACACAAATTTGCGTGCCGAATATGCTAAGCTAATTATTTGATAAGCTATCAAAGCTTATATGTGTATAGATGGCGCTATACACATATAAGCTTTATATATACACACAAATACATTTTTGTCATAAAAATAAACCTTATAGCCTTGAATGGTTGTGATCTCATATAATACATTTTAAATCGACACGAGGTGCTAATTATCTATTCGCACATGTATCGTACAACGTTTTACAGTAAATATGGCCCTTTAAATTTTCGATAAAGGCACGTAAATTCCTAATATCTCAAAATATGTCGTCGTATAACAAAACACTACAAAATTTCGGCAGATATTGTTTACTTGGGTGAATCTACCTTTTTGTCACTTGTTACGTTTCCCTAGACAACTCTAAAAACCCTAATTTTATGGAATTTAAATCGACCACACGTGCGTTTTTGCTGTATTTAAACGGCATTTCCATAATAAACCATCTACTAAGCAGGTTAGTAGAACCATATATAACATTTTTTCTAACAAATTGCACCACTATGATCCTTTACACAACGGGATAGAATAACAACACAAAAAAGTTGAAGATACAACTCCTTGAACGCGGGTGACAAATCCTACACCTGCGGTATGTGTAGTAAACATACGTGTTTGCTGTATTTATACGGCATTTCCATAATAAAGCATCTACTAAGCAGGTTAGTAGAACAATATATTTTTTCAAAAAGTAAACTGTACCACTATGATCCCTTACACAACGGGATAGACTAACAACACAAAAAAGTTGAAGCTAGAACTCCTTGAACGCGGGCGAGAAATCCTACACCTGCGATATGTGTACCTCAGTACTTACATCCAACGACGTTTTATAGTAGAAGGTCTTCGGGCATTGGCTGCAGGCGAACGGCTTCACGCCGTCATGTCGACGTTGGTGATACCGCAGCAGGGTAGCATTCTGTTGGATAATTTAATTATTAAATATATATTATAGTATACTCGACAAATATATAATTTAGACATAAGTTTAGTTTGCCTTTCTTTTTAATTTTTTTTTATCTTTGCACTAATAGGGAATATTTCGCGAAACTCTGCGTAGGGGGCGCCACTATCACAATCTGAGGGTCTACCGCGAAACAAGAAAATCTAAATTTCGTTATCTAACCTCTCTATCACTCTTGCAAATTCGAGCGATGAGGAGGCAGATAACTAAATTTCGACTTTGTAAACAAACCGCCTTGATGCATCAATGTCATATTTTATTATCTGTGAAAACCTGTCAAAAACAGTTTAAGGCACGGTATGTATAAGTTACTCTATGGTTTACGAAAGGTGCTAGTGCTGCACTCCGGCGGTAGAACATTGCAGTAATTCTCCCTATTGTATGTATCTATGTTTGAACCTATCGTTGACTGGTCGAGAATGCCATTTGACAGGGACTCCCTCTGGTCGCATAACTTTCGTCATATTTTTCATTGTCAAAACACTATGCATAAAATTGTAAGTCATAAAAATCTTTAGATAGAGTTGTTCCAGAGGATAACTGGGTTTTTGTCATAAATGAGTTATGTTATAATTTTTATAGTCATAAATTTAATTCGCATAATATTTTAGGTTAGGTTCGTTAGGTATGCACAAAAAATATATGACAACTGCTATGTATGTCATCGAATATATGACTTTTCATTTGATGACGCAATGATGATTATAACATAAGTTGTTATGTATCAAAGATATGATTTAATTTTTATGAAACCCAATATGGACCCCATTTGGCACTATGTCCGCCATTTGTACATTTTTGTACATATTTTTTGCAATACAATTTAAATAAATAAATACATATAATATTACCGGCATGATCTGTCCGCACTGCTCACACACCACCTGCCCCTCGGGTGCCCTGCCGGGTGGACGGACGCTGGTTGAGAGTATACTACTATATGAGGACACTAAGGTATAACTAGTTAGTATAACATTACCGGCATGATCTGTCCGCACTGCTCACACACCACCTGCCCCTTGGGTGCCCTGCCGGGTGAACGGACGCCGGTTCAGAGTATACTACTATATGAGGACACTAAGGTATAACTAGTTAGTATAACATTACCGGCATGATCTGTCCGCACTGCTCGCACACGACCTGCCCCCTGGGCGGCGCCCCGCGCAGCGCGGCGCGGCGGCGCGCGGCCACCTTCCTGTTGTACAGCCTGTCCGCCGCGGTGGACGGACGCTGGTTGAGGTGCTTGCGTTTAGTGTGGACCCCGAGGGCCGTCGCGTCGGGGAATGTCATGTCGCACTGCAGATATTTAAAAAGAAAAATTAAAAACAAACAACGGGTTGTACTCCGGGAGTGCCGGCAGAAGTGAAAACTTGAATATTAACGTTGTGCATTTTTGATATTTTGGAATGGTTAGGGAATAATTTTGCACTAATTGCTTTAATTATCAGTATAAAAGTACTATCATTTATGTGGTAACATACAATATTCATTTATTGCGGTCTACTGGCTTCAATGACATTGTAACAGTTTTTCGATCAGGTCACGTGTCCGTCTTACGAATTTTCAATCTGACGAATCTGTCGGTCACGTAACCCGTCGCGAGTTTAACATTTTTTCCCCATCACAAAAAGCGCACAGCGCCGCTAAAGAAGTTTTCACTGCAAAAAAGGGCTTGGAAATGTCAATTTAATTTCACGAAAACTGTTCTTTCTGAACCGTAGATCTCACGGACCCCCATTACTTGTAACAACTAAAATTAGTCACATTACTTGTTTTTAGTGTTCCGTACCTAAAGGGTAAAACGGGACCTTACAAAGACTCCGCTGTCCGTCCGTCTGTCTGTCTGTCTGTCTGTCTGTCTGTCTGTCACTAGGCTATATCTCATGAACCGTGATAGCTAGACAGTTGAAATCCCAGATGATGTATTTCTGTTGCCGCTATTTAATACCGAGGGAAATACTAAAAAGTACGGAACCCTCGGTGGGCGAGTACGACTCGCACTTGTCCGGGTTTTTTTGCTTCATCTCAACTACCTACCCTAAGGTTGTCTGGAAGAGATCGCACTTAAGCGGAAGCTAGACCGCCTGTTGTCGACCATAATTTAAATTATATGTTCAATTTGTAATTTGTACGTCGTGTTTTTTTTTTATATTATATGTGAGCAATAAAGAAAAAATCTGAGAGACTTAAAAACCCCCGTATAGCAAATTTCACGGAAATCGTTAGAGCCGTTTCCAAGATCCCCGAAATACATAAATATACAAGAATTGCTCGTTTAAAGGATCTGTATTGTATTGCCACTATACCATTTTGAAAAACAAAAACAGTCAATTGACAAAAAAATCTATATAAATAGGGAGCGTGCGCGTTGGAGGGTCTGCCATCTTGTGGCCTGAATCAGAACTATAAGCATGTACATTTACACGTCACGTGTTTTCTTGTGCATAGTAGGTTCTGCCATCTTGAGGGCTACATCGGAACAATAAACATCACATTTACGCCTCGCGCCAAAAATATGACGGCTCCCGTGCTGCCTCCTACAGTTCATGCACGCTCCCTATATCGAACCTGCGGTGGCAGCATGGATCCATTTTTATCACCTGTCACTATACCCGTCACTATCGCGTTTACATACTTGTTAGAACGTGACAGGCATGGTGACAAATGATAAACAGCTGACCATCTTAGCCCTACTGCTCACAAAATTTGATAAGAATCGGTTCAGAAGCGCTGGTGACCTAGCGGTAAGAGCGTGCGACTTGCAATCCGGAGGTCGCGGGTTCAAACCCCGGTTCGTACCAATGAGTTTTTAGGAACTTATGTACGAAATATCATTTGATATTTACCAATAGCTAACCGGACCGGAAACCGGACTAACCCCAATAAAGCCTAGTTTACCCTCTGGGTTGGAAGGTCAGATGGCAGACGCTTTCGTAAAAACTAGTGCCTACGCCAAATCTTGGGATTAGTTGTCAAGCGGACCCCAGGCTCCCATGAGCCGTGGCATAATGCCGCGACAACGCGAGGAAGAAGAGTTCAGAAATGCGACCCTTAGAAGGGAACAACCAGACATATGAAAATTGAAAACATTCGCTCGGTCAAAACGTAATCTTACCTGAAAATATTTCTTTGGGAATAAGACCGATTACAAGATAATAATAATAATAATTATGTATAGATCGTGTCATTCACGACGACGCGCGCCTTGACTTGTATTGTAATATTATCAAAGGTTAGATTTGACAAATCCGCGCGTCATCGCGTATGGCACGAATCGTATGCAGTTATTACAAAAGGAAGTCGCCATCAGACATATCGGAGCGGCTGGGGTGTTTAAAATATCTGAACACGTACTCTAACGCCTTGACAATAGAGGCGTGTTCAGATATTTGTGAGCACCTCGGCCGCTCCGATATATCTGAATGGGGACTGTATAGTACAATTTTTCTCAAATGATTTTTACGCCTGAGACCCTTGTAGTGTAGACTATATAACGGCATGTAATTGTCATTTTCTCAAACTTTCTACGAAATGATGACATGACTTACGTAAAATTAGGTCCGGAAATACTACATATCAGGTGCGATGAGTGAAGATGATATGTAAAGGAATTTCATACTGCCTTACACACCTAGGACTGTAAAGCAACCTTCTTTTGTTTTTAACGTCAAATTGTGACACAACGTCTTGGCATTCAACCATCAACTAGCTTCAGTAAGCTTGGTACGGTGATTTGTTGTGCATATTCGTTGCTAAGCAACGGCGGTGGCGCATCGCGCAGGCGCGCGGACTTACGGATTGTATACCGCTGGTAGAGTGGCGAGCCGAGTAGGTCGCCACAAAACAAATTGACTACAATTTTTTGTTTTAATTGCAAGTTTGAGAAAAGCACTATACATATCTCGGCGAGAAACGGGGTTGCCGGCCTCTATAGTAATGTACTATTAATATACAATAAACGTATACTCAAAACCAGATAGTTATCCTTTAACGCCCCATCTAACATGGCGACCCTCCCAGATCTGAAGAATCTGTTAAACAAAATCAATGGTTTCTTTTGTGCGAGCGGTGGGTTCCGGTATTGAGTGCGTAGCAAACCTGTTGCTTATAACACGACACACATTGTTGTGTCGTTTAAAAAGCGGCTATATACGTAAGTAATTAGAAACCTCAGCAAATGGCTCGCGAAGAGCGTCTAGCGAAGCATTCGCCAGATCCGTGACATGAAGATACCAAATATCTATCATACACAACGTAACTACTTCAATAATATAGATAGTTAAAAAAATTAATTCGGGTATTATCATGAAATTCTTAGGCATATCGTGAATCATGAAAATCATTGTCTCGTTCCCTGAGTCGACGGAGCCTCGCTCCTATTTCTGGACAGTTTGCCCTTCGAGCATCTGAAGCAACCTGAGGAACCTATTCTACCTATATAGTGGTTTAATGTGGCCGTCAAAACATTACACAGGAACTTTACGATCGCCCGACATATCGATTAACCATGAACATGATTTTAACTTGGCTACATATACTCATATTTCTTCTATATTTCACTGAAAAATAGATACCTACTCACCTCCTCACACCGATGTGTTTCCTTAGGATGTGTCTCTTTGACATGTTCCCGTAGCGCGTCCTCGCTCGCACAGTTCTCGCCGCACTGCTCGCACGGCCGCAGGTCGCCGTGCTCGGCGGCCGTGTCTGTGTGTCTGTTCAGCGCTTCTAAACTGACAAAATTTGCGGAGCACGTCGTACACTTAAATTGTTGCGATTTCTGAAAATAAATCTTTAGATTCATATGATAGCCGGGCGGAAACAAATTTAATGACAATTAGAAAGAACGATACAAATGCAAGTTCCATAGGCACACAGAAAAGGCCCTTGACGCAAGGTTTAAAAAAAAGATATGTCAACAAAAAGTAATTACATTTTGTGGGTTTTATATTTTATAGTAATTTTGTTTTCTATTAAGGCTGCAACCGACGCCAACGGCCTCGCGCGTTTGGACGCAACTCATACCCCTCACCGCTCCACCCGCTGCAAAAGATCGCGCGGGCAGAACTATGCGTTCGAAATACAATTTCGCTTCCTCGCGCGCGCAACGCGGCACAGGTCCTTCTAGCAACACGACTTGCCCCGCACTGACTATACGGACGAGAGCGGGCTAAAGGCAGGAACTTAGGCGGGATTAAGGCTTATTTTTTTAGGAATTGAGGCCCAGTTTTATGAATTTGTAAAAAGAAAGCAAACCAAATCATTTTAAAGACCTAAAGAACTTGGCCGTGGACCGCGAAAACTGGCGTCTACTCCACCGACAAGAGCCATGCTCTTAAATGATGATGATGATGTGAGAAAGATTATAAAGTTTCATATATTTTCGATAAAAGTTGCAGTAGTAATAAGGTTACAACTGAAAAAAATAGGGGTGACGTCAAGATATTTTTTCTTCACTTATTTAAATTAAAATAGATTTTCAGAAAAACCATATCATTTCTAATATGTTGTGGATTGATATATATTTTTTTCTGCTCAGTAAGTGCCATATTTAATATAAAAAATGGTTCAGAGTAACTCAGTTTTACGGTATTTTGCGGGAGCCATAAATACAATTCCAAATTTAGTGCGAATGTGGGACTTGGCTATAATATAATAATAGGTAAACAATCTTAACATGTCTTATTAATGAAAAACGCTTTTTGAAAATCAGTAACTATTATTTATGAAAACAAAATAATGTAAATGATCGTATATGATTTATAATTGTTACATATTTGCCGTGACTTATTTTTTAAAGGTGTTTTAAAAAAAAAAAAACACGTCAAAATGTGTCATCAAGATGCGTAACAAAGACACGTTATCGGAGAAAGCACCGTGTAGGTGTTTTTTTTTTGAGCGTTGAACTAGCCCGCGGTCAGGTGCCAATTAGAATATACGACCCTTTTTTATGCAGTAGTAGCACGTGCGGTTTTACTGAACAATAGACAAAGGATTAGCCGCTCGGGGCCAGCTACACATCGAACGACTATACGTCATCTTACCGAGGGGAAATTGACTATTGAACGAGACGGAAATATGGCCGTCTCGCTCATGCTACATACCTCGGCATGCGCCCTGTTCTTGTGCATCCTCAATCCGTTCTCCCCCACGAACGTCTCCCCGCACACGTCGCACGCGGCGCACTGCGCCGGGTGCACCACGCGTATGTGCGTCAAATATGACGTCATCTTACTGTTGAAAAATAATAATAACGCCGATTTTTATAAGCGTCTGTCGAACCCTAAAAGCAAGTTTAATTATACCAAATCTGAACGTAATGGTTGCTATTATTTTTTATTAATAAGGCATTTTTTATTACATACCTAAGCTTAGCAGAAAATAAATAACCGGACTAAATGACGAAGGTTGTTTTTGGTATGTTGTGAGCATTTTTTTTTTGTAATTTGTCACGGGCCCATTCGCCTACGTTACTCAAACTAACAAGCTGTGGATAGTCGCTTCTCCCTTACCGTAATATTGGCATTATTGTTTGTTAAATAAAAAAATAAGAGAAAATAATACACACTAAACTTACTTGAAACTCTTCTCGCAGTGCTGGCACTTGTACGTCTTGCCCGCGTGCATGTCGTAATGTCTCTTAGCTTGCCCCCTGCACAGATAATGAATAACGTTAAGTATTTATGATTGACAATAGATTTCTGATTTCCTATAAAAAAAATGTTTATAGCGCTGTATCTCCTAAACCGTGCGTCGTAGCCCAAAAATAATCAAATTTTCGTTCCCCTTTAGGAAACCCTGAAATAATAATAAAAAAAAAAACAAAAAAGGGAAAATACAAGCATAATGGCAGAATTTTGTTTATAGGTTTTTAATAATAAAAATAATCAAAGTTTTTGTTCCCTTTAGAAAACCCTAAAGTAATAAAAAAAAACAAATTAGAGAAAAAAAGGAAAAAAGAGCGTGAAACATCACTTTTGACACTGACATATCTAATCCATGTCGTATCTTTAGCAAATGTTTGACGTATCATAAAGTTTGTATCGGGCCGTAGGACATAAAACAATCATCATCATCCTATTTTTATTTAAATCCTTACGGGCTCTCTTTGCTAGCAGAATGAAAAAATAATAATGTATGGGTAAGCTCTATATGTTTTGTCGTTATTTATGTATATATTATAAGAAATATAAGTATGTATATTTATGTATGTATGTATTATGTATGTATGGTATGTTATTGTATTATATTTGGTTGTTGCTGTTAAAGTAGCACCGCCCACAATCTCTCTGCTTTGCCTAAAGGTTGACTGGTAGAGAATGCCTCATGGCATTAAGTCCGCCTTTTGTACTATAAGGTTTTCTTTTGTGCAATAAAGATTAAATAAATAAATAATAAATTGCAAGTTTGAGAAACGCACTATACAAATATCGGCGAGATACGGGGTTGCCGGCCGCGTATCCTTATTCGCTACGCTCGGCCGTCTATATCTATTTGGCCTGCAACCCTTCGTTTCCCGTCCTCTCTAGTCATCGGTGTGAAAAAATCTCAATATAACAATTATCTTATCTCCCAATATTGTTTCACAGAAGCGGGAAACCATACACCTGCAACATATGTCATCTATGAAACTAACCTGTCTCTAGACACGTAGTTGCACTCATTGCAAACAAACTTGAGTCGGTGCACGTCCTGGTGCACCTGCCATCGGTATTTCTTCTTGTAGCGTATCGCGCAGATCTCGCACGCGAACTCGCCCTCGCTCTGAATTAAACGAGTCAAGAATAGGGTTGTTTCCATCTACAAATCTTAGGGCAGAATTGTATCCCAATAAATTCTTTTGGATTATAAGAACATGTTAAGCTACTTTTAGGGGACCTGTAATGAACATATTTTTGTAAATATTGAATTTAAAATATCTTTTGGCACACGTCACGGGACCAAACTCGAAACGTCTTTGAAGATTCTGATGACGTCACAACTCTCGGATTGACACTGTTGACAGTTAGGTGATAAACAACAAATGACAAATGTCAGTTGACAGTTCGTATCTTCTACGTGTGTATGAAGTTGTGTCAAACCGTAAACTGTGACGTCACACAATTTTCTAAGAGCGTTTTGGGCGCGAAAGTATCTGTCAAAATATATTTTGTTAATTTAACATATTTAAAGCCGTTTTTAGTATAAAAGTTGAATTTTAGGGCAACTTTTAGTTAATATAGAACGTAATACAAGCGTTTCAAAAAATTGGAAACAACCCTATTAACATTTACGACCTGTTTTTGGTACAAGTTAATCAAAGTGTTGGAATTATTAGTATAATATGAATAGATCACAGGCTAAAGGTATGGCGGCATCGTTTCGAGAGATAGCGCCACAAGCTTTAGCCGATGCCCGGTAAGATGACGCCACTGTTTGATATTTAACAAATATCAGTGAAAGAATAAGGATCAAAATCAAATGGCGTTCTAAGTTTTAATAACGTGTCGAAAGATGGCAGTAAATTTACTGTAGCTACAAAATTTTCTTTGACAATCCACCTCTATTTCAAATTCTCTTTGCCTTATCTTTGTTTGAAAAGCCTATAAATATACAAATAGTTAGCATTTTAAATTACTCACCGGGCTATGCCTCGCTAGATGGTTGTTAAAAGCGGCCTCCGCGTTAAACCCCTTCCCACAAGTCTCGCACTGAAACCGCGACTCCACATAGTTCTGCGACTTCTTGCGGGCGGCGATCTCTTCCAGTTGCTCTTCCTGCAAGTGACAACATCACTACACCTTATAAAACAAAGTCCCCCGCGTCTGTCTGTATGTTGACAATAAACTCAAAAACTACTGAACGGATTTTTATGCGGTTTTCACCTTGCAATAGAGTGATTCTTGAAGGTTTGGGTTTATACGCCGTGTTTTGATTGAATTCCATTAATTTCGGGGTATTTGTATGTACGTTTAAGGAGACTACACGGCACTGTTGTCACATACAATTTTGGCGAAATGGTAGAACAGGGTGCAAAAATAGGTAGAAATGGGTGGAGTTTAAAATGAAAAATAGGTACATCTACCACTCAATAGAAGTACATTTTATGGTTAAAAATGTGTATAAAATGTTTTGAATTATTTATAAGTGTTTAATATCGTGACGTTAGTACACGTGTTTATTAAAGAAATTGAAACAAAAGTTAGGATTTCCATTGTTTGTAGGTATTAAACCTGCTTGTATAATCTGTTTCTTTGGCAAGTTTTCATTAAATCGAATCTAAATTGGGTAGAAATTAAGTAATGTTCCGTCACATGTATTGAGAATTGCTTACAATTGTACCATTTTGAAAATAGGTAGATAGGTAGAACGCAGGCAAAATAGGTAGATCTACCGAAAAGTTGGTAGATGTGACAACACTGCTACACGGCATTGTTAATTTTCCGAAAAAGAAACTATTTTTAATATTATTTTTATTTTTATAAAAAGTAATTAAATGTTGCATGTAGCGTTGTTGTAATACGGGCATTACATTTAACTCAACCAAACAATTGAAACTGTGACATATCAATGTCATTTCAAACATCGACCGTCCGAGATAGTACTTACGTTTAGTAGCAAATGTATTAACTCGTACTAAACACTAATCAATATGTAAATATTGGGTCATTACCTACGAAATTGGCGTTTTTGTTCATAAGTATTAGTCATGTCATAGTTTATTTATTTTAATAGTAACTTCGAAGTATTTTTTTATTTCATTAGTGCGCTACATAACAACGATTTTACATACAATTATTTGCTACTTTTATTGTTTTATGTATTCAGAATACCGCCCTGAAAACAGCTCTTTTCATGTGCTGCCGGCTGGAGTATTTCAATGACTTATATTTTTCTGACGGGACAGATTAAAAAAAATGAGATAGAAAATGTGCCTTAAAAATGACTCAGATTACTGGCAAAAATTAGTTTGGTTTGAAAATGCCATCACAAAATAATCCACAAAATTCATTGTATGAAAAATCGAATATCGTTAAAATTTTCCATACAAAACGCCAATTTCATAGGTGACCTAATAGGCCCTAAGGCAAGTATACACGCTTGTAAGATTTTTGTCTTAGACTTAACATATGATATACAAATTACAATCAAAGAATCCTTGGTAAAACTTGGTGGTCCTCTGGAGTTGCAGGTGTACATAGGCTACGGAGACTGCTTAACATCAGGCAGGCCGTATGCTTGTTTGCCACCAACGTAGTATATAAAAAAAAAAAAAAAAACTAACAAGTAAATTTGTATCAAAAACTTACTTTACTCAGTGTAATAATTTTCACAGCATGTGTACTCTCAAATTTAGCAAAATCAAACTCGGGCATATAATTATTTTCTGGATTCCTCATCTTCCTTTTTACTTTTTTCTTGTTTACCTCTCTCACTTTGGTATCTTTAGATTTTACATTGTTCGTTTCTAATTTCTTCTTAACTACAATCTTTTTATTTTTTTCTTGTTGCCTTTTCTTTGTTTTCCTAACAATATTTACGTCACTGACTTCTACTTCATCATTATCAGCTTCAATTTCGTGCTCCCTTTTGATTTCATCACTATAGTTAGCATCTTCAATTTCCATTTTAATTTTAGTTTCCGTAATAATATCATCATCTTTTTCATCACTGTCATCTTCAATTGCTATTTCTTTCTTTTTCTTGATAGCATTCTCTATTCTCACCCTATTTCTGATACATGTAAGTTTATTCCCAGGAATATTACGGACATGTTTTTCATTTGAACATTCTGTTCTTGAATTAGTTTTCTTTAAAATGCTATCTATATCTACAATATTAATTGGTTCTTGTTTTATGTCTGCTGGGTGAATATCAATACATTCAATGGTTTTTACATCTGATAAAGTTAGGTTATGTAACTGGTTAGAAGGAAAGTTTTTTCTGCGTATATCCTCTAGGTCCAGCTAGAATATAAACAAACTGGGGTGATTAAACTAACTTTACGGTTTACACTCACATGTTTCTAGATATTCGAGCAACATGTTTCGGAGAGCCTAGGTCTCCTTTCTCAAGCAGTAACAGCGCGAGCAGAGTTTATGAAGGCCGTGGTTCGCGAAGTGACTAAAAACACGTGAATGTAAACCATAAAATTAGTTTAATGTTAGTACGTCTCACGAGAGTTTAATTAAATTGGGTTGATGTTTCAAAACTGCGAGGATATGTCAAACTTGCTGTAAGTTGATGTTGCTTTTACAATAAAATTAACTGAATTATTATTCTATTTTAAATTAATTATTGTCTAACTATTACTTATGAAAGCAGAATAATGTAATTAATCGTATATGATTTGTAATTGTTCCATATTTGCCTCGACTTATTTGTCAAACGTGTTTTTCAACTTATTTCCTATGCTAAAAGACGAATTACATAAGGCTGTCTGGAAGAGATCGCTCTTTAGCGATAACACCACCTGTTGTCTGCCTCTATCACTAATCACATGTTTTTCTGTAAGCTGTATATTTTACTGAGGTGTGCCAATAAAGAGTATTCTATCTATCTATCTACATTACAGGGCCATGTAATAACAAATATTACAAAACTAATTTACTCTTAATAAATCAAATAATACAGATTTATTCCTATTGGCAAAATAGAGTAAGTATATTACGTAGTAAATCTCGTCTGTAAGTTTGTCACTTCGAGTTAAATTAATTCACTTGAATATTCTTGCCTAATAAAACACCATATTGTGATTTGTATACATTTTGTATAATACCTAAAGAAATACACTACCTATAGCATATTACATCGCCGGTGCGCACCTGCACCTATAGTTTTTTTTTTTGGTTGTTGAAGTTTTGATTATTAAGTGCAATTTATGGTAATTAAAATTTTTCTATTTGTATGATTATTGATTTCACCTACGACTCCTATGTATCCAATTTGTATTAAAGCAAAAAAAATGAAAATAAAAAAATCAAAATCAAAATTTCAAAACTTCTCGAGATATTCGAGAAACTAGAGAAATCCTGGTCTAGAATTCCCGTGCCTCGAGAAATAAAAAAGGTTGAGAAACCAGAAACCCTAGATGCCAGATATTTACATTGCAATAAGAATAAATCATAGAAGTTGCAGATATTCTCCCAGATATTTTATTTATAAAAGATTTCCAACCTATAAGAGGGTAGGTTAAATATAAACTTGTAAAACCTACCTTTCTTTTGAGCTCCGTGATTAGACATTGTGTGTGAAGACACATGTCCCTAAAAGATTGACATTTGCGCAGCAGCACGCCACAGTATGCACATAGGTGCTGCGGCATATCCATGGTCACCTGTAATTTATAATAATTTGTGCCCAAGTATAACCCAAGGTTAGAGCAATTTAACCACTTCTACACAAACAAAGAAGCGGTTAGATTCTAGTCAGTGATAAAATATGAATCCCACAAGCGTACCTTACAGTATTACCGTCCTTTAAGCACCATAAAGTTAAGTGAAATACTTGTGGGACTACTATTTCGATATAAATAAATAATTAAACACTATAAATTAACATGAATCATATTTTAATTGACATCACAAGAATATATTACAACAATCAGTTTTTGACAAAAAAACCTAAAGTTAGCTTACAGGCTTCGCAGGCGGTGTAAGCCAACCAAAAAGGTTCGCCATATACTTACAGTTGTCCCTGTGATAAAAGCGAAGGCGTCAGCAAGATTATATTCATGAATATTAAACAGTCTAGCATCGGTCGACAGGCAGGCGCGGCAGCATAATAAGGGGTCCTCATTTGAGGACTCTATTTGTGATAAATTCATAATAACTTTGTTTAAATGTTAATCTCAGAATATGTATTATTTGTTGTACGAATTGATAAGAATATAAGCCATGAAAACCCTGAGCAAAAAACAATGATACGAATGCCAATTCAGCTGCAATTGACACTGACAGAAATGATACGTTTGAAAATTGAACAGCATTCGGATAAATGTACACGTATTATTTTTGCTATAGCATTAACAAAGTTCAGAACAACAGCACGATTATTTAATTGAATTGAATTGAATTGAATTGAATTATTTCAGGTATTATACCCATATATGTAAGATTAGTTACAAATTTTCTTAATTATACATAGGTCATAGAAATAACCATTATTGGAAAACTTCTGTGTAGCATACAAGCAGTAACCCGTGTTTATTTATGTCCTTATCTGTATTTTTAAATCTATTTTCATAAACATAATAGAAATGATAGCCCATAATTCAA
Source organism: Cydia pomonella (assembly GCF_033807575.1). Classification (NCBI taxonomy): domain Eukaryota; kingdom Metazoa; phylum Arthropoda; class Insecta; order Lepidoptera; family Tortricidae; genus Cydia; species Cydia pomonella. Next base: position 9,432,772 of record NC_084729.1, read on the forward strand.
ATACCGTTACCGTTATCAAAATGTGATCAAATTTCCGAACTGTATAGTGACATACAGTTGAGTTGACACTCACTGTTGACAGGAGATGAAACCATGTTGAAATCTATTGAATTAGTGAATTAAAATTATTCATAAATTCATATTGTTTTTAGTTTCATGGATTTTTCATTCATAACGAAAAATAAAATTCTGACGTCAAATGATGGAGGTAACAAAAAATGAGTCCTCAAAAGAGGACCCCTTGTTATGCTGTCGCGCATGCCTTTCGACCGACCGTAGATTGTTCAACATACATGAAAATAAACTTGCTGACGTCTTTGCTCACATCACGGGGACTCTCGTAAGTATTTCTGGGTTAATTTTACTCATATATAAGACTTTTTCTCTATTCCTAGCAGTCGGTCTCGTTATGCTGGTAATGCGCTTATTAAGCGTGTTTGTAAACTGGTTATTAAAAATGAATAAATCACACTTGGATATATTTAACCGTACAACTACTTTACTGAAAAAACATTCACATAATATACATATAGAATGTATATTATGTGAATGTTGTAGCATGTTTTTCTAATAATTAAGATATCTACATCTTTCCTTGTTATTTAGCTTAAATTTCACATGACTTTTAAGTTCACTTTTCTGTATAGATGTTAATCAATTGAACTTTATGTAGACAAGCTTACAGATATTTCTTTATTGTAAAAATTGTTTGCAATTAATTAGTAAGTATATAATTTATTTTTGTTTTTAATTATTTGCATTAGCTACATATTTTGATATGTAAATTAAGGAAACTATAGTTCTAAGTACTGAATAATGTTAATAGGCGGGTCCACGCAGAGCGAGCAGCCTCGCGAGGAAATTTCCTCACAATTTGCCAATTTGTGAGCCAATTTGCTCAACAAGTTGGCATCCTTCAGTCAGCTGTTCAAAATGGTGCTGCACATATTCACTGCCATGGCTAATGTATGTTTTATTTCGCTTTTCAAAGCAATCCAAAAAAAACTAAAATGAAGAAGTTGCAGATTTTGGATACAACAAATCTATAAATATCAATCACGATACGGAAATTGGCTCTTTTGAGGTTAGAAAATAGAATCAAGACGAATTTTAAACGCATTTAAAAAAAGGAGTGATTCAACTTGTTATGTTCACAATTACACGGACCAAAATAACCACACGCACCAAACAAACACGTCCCGACCAGCACGGCAAACATCTGCCGGCCGAGGCACTTCTACACTGGCCGTATTGTGTGTGAGGAAATTGCCTCGCGCGTATGCTCGCTCTGTGTGGACCCGCCTAATAAAATCAACGGGTTGCACTCAGGGAGTGCCGGCAGAAGTGAAAACTTGAATATTAACGTTGTGCATTTTTGATATTTTGGAATAGAGAATAGTTTTGCAGGCATTGCTTTAATTATAAGTATAAAAGTACTATCATTTATGTGTTATTTTAAAATACAATACTTCCTCTCCTATGCCCGCGGTCTACTGGCTTCAATGACATTGTAAGTTTTTCGATCAGGTCACGTGTCCGTCTTACGAATTTTCAATCTGGCTAATCTGTCGGTCTCGTGACCCGTCGCGAGTTTAACATTTTTTCCCCATCACAAAAAGTGCATCCTAAAGAAGTTTTCACTTCAAAAATTTATAAGGTTACCCTCCATGTTATTCTTGTTGTAGGTAATCAAGGACAAGCTTCCTCAGCACCTGTGCTCGTACTGCGGCGTGCAGCTCCGTAAATGTGCGTCTTTCAGAGACATGTGTCTCCGCACACAACAGATTCTAACCATAGAGCCGCACAAGGAAGAGGTATGCAATTTTTTTATTATTATTATTTATTAATTAGGCAGGCAGTTGAAACAACTGATAGTTGCCTGTATCTGAGTGATCTTCACTTAATATGTATGCTTTGCGCTGGTTAAATATTTGTCTAGTCTGTTCTTAAACTGATTGACATTCAGTGCTGAGACCACATCTTCTGGTAGTTTGTTCCACGCTTTGACCACTCTGTTGCTGAGAAAATGTCTGCTGGGGTTGTTTTTGGACAGTTCAGATATTAACTTATATTGGTGGCCTTGCAGACGGGTGTTACTATTGCGCTTGTACAGGTCTTGAAACTGGTCTATATCGTAGTGTCCCGTCAGAATCTTAAACGTTTCAATCAGGTCTCCGCACTCTCGGCGATCTTTTAATGTTGTGAGCTTCCAATTTTTATTTTCAAATTCCAAAATTTATTCTGCAAGGCCTCAAGGGCTCTTTGGCAAATCAATACAACATCATATAGTGTCATGAAAAATACATAACAACATTTATAAATACAACAGCCAATACCTGGGTAAACATTACATTATAATAATCATAAAATAAATAATTACTACAATACAACAGAGATGTATAGTCTCTATGGTTAAAAATACATTAAATCTGGAGATGTAAAAGGTCCCCAATGTCAGAGTACTAATACTAATAATATTTGGAGGTGTAAAGTCTGTCCAAGCATTTTTGTATATCAATATATTACCTTCTTCCTCATTTCCGAGAGGGTTGCGACTACTGCTATCAAATGATTCTCAATACCCTCTTACAGGAATTCTGGTATTGAGGATGAACATTTAAAAATTACATTTAATAAAATGGTGAGATGGTAAATTTTGTTACCCATTTACAATATATGAACTTTCTATACATCTTCTGTGCCAACAGCCATCTTCTTTTTTCATAATTTGAATAGTTTCCGTTGTAATTACATCATTATATTTAATGATTTAAAAAAAAATCGAATACCAGAATTTCGATATTGAAATATCGTAAAACTGGTCGATTCATGTCCAAGTCCAACCACATGAGGTTGTTGTTTTGTACAGTCGCCATCAGATATATCCCGGTCCCGGCATTTCACCACGTCTCATGGGATCCTGGGGTCCGCTTGACAACTAATCCCAAGATTTTGGCGTAGGCACTAGTTTTTACGAAAGCGACTTCCTGCCCTGAGGGTAAACTAGGCCTTGTTGGAATTAGTCCGGTTTCCTCACGATGTTTTCCTTCACCGAAAAGTGACTGGTAAATATCAAATGATATTTCGTACAACAGTTCTGAAAAACTCATTGGTCTAGCCGGGGTTTGAACCCGCGACCTCCGGATTGCAAGTCGCAAGCTCTTACCGCTAGGCCACCAGCGCTTTTAATACAGTTACAAAATAAAATAAATCAGTAAAAAAATGGTATTAGTTAAATGAAATACTTAGTAACATTAGAATCACCTGATTAAATCCCTATACAGTTTTGTTGTATATTTCACTATTTGTTTATATTTCAGCTGGAATCAGACGGTATTCGCAAAATAAGCCGCCCCTCGAACCTATTTCTTGATCTAACAATAACTAAAGTCGATACAGTAGAATGTATAGACATCACATCACCGGAAAATATAAAAAAGGAACCAAACATAACCAAAGAAATTAACAAACCAAACATTAACATTGCAGGTGTTATTAAAAAAACTGGTTCAAAAACTCAATTTGAAAACCAAAAGCGTGTACTTAATGTTACTGCCGATAAACTTAAATACATACAAAAAAGGGTTAGGAACATTGAAAATACTATCAAGAAGAAGATGGAAAAGTCAAATGAAGATAGCAATGATGAAAATGACGCCAGTATAACAGAAACGAAAATTAAGATGGAAATTGAAATAACAGAAGATACAAACTACAGTGTATTTAATGAGGAAGTTAAAAAAGAACTTGAAGTTGAACATAATAATGAAGAAGCTGATGGTGTGAGTGACGTTAATAATGTACCACTTAAAAGGCGAAAAGAAATGAAAAAGAATTTGGAAGTTAAGAAGAAGAGAATAGATGTGAAAACTTTGTGCAAAAGTAAAACGAAGCAGAAGAGAGCAGTAACAAGTAAAAGAGTGAAAAGAAAGATAAGGAATCCTGAGAATAATTATATGCCTGAGTTTGATTTTGCTAAATTTGAGCGTGAGAATAAAGTGACAATTCTGACTTTAAGCAAGGTATAATCCACAATAGTTCCATTTATAATTGAAATTTAGTTATTAGTATTAACCTCTAGCATCCTACTAAGATCATTGATTCGAATTTCACTTTTAATTTATATCGTTTTCATCACACTTGCTCGAAAAATATCGTATTTCATGCAAAAGGACAAAGGCTATATAGATACCGCGATTTTTCACGCTATTCGTGATATAAAACACTAGACATAAACATAGACATTTGTTGCACAATCACAGGTTATTTTGTAAATAACTTATATAACTAATTATTTTCAAATTCATATATATATATATATATATATATATATATGAATTTTAAAATAATTAGTTATATATATATATATATATATATATATATATGAATTTGAAAATAATTAGTTATATATATATATATATATATATGAATTTGAAAATAATTAGTTATATAAGTTATTTACAAAATAACCTGTGATTGTGCAACAAATGTCTATGTTTATGTCTAGTGTTTTATATCACGAATAGCGTGAAAAATCGCGGTATCTATATAGCCTTTGTCCTTTTGCATGAAATACGATATTTTTCGAGCAATATATATATATATATATATATATATATATATACATATAATATATATATATATATATATATATATATATTATATGTATATATATTTTCTCTTGATTTTTAATGATTATTTTTATAATTCTTTGGCGACTGACTGACTTTTTTCCTAATTTTTCTATTTCTCTAACTATTTATGCTAATGTCTTAATTTCAATTTTGTTATTTTTCAATGCTTAGATTTGACACACTATATTTGCACGCTTGCTTGCAAGCAAAATACACATTGTACCTGAATAGTCCTAACACCTTATGTTACTGTATTTTTGCAAATAAATAAATGATTGATTGATTGATTGGAGACACCAGCCTGTAATATTTGTCATGGTTTTGAAATAAATAAACAATTTTGATTTTTTTGATTTTGAAAATCATAAACTGCAGCAATTTTAGGAGAAAATATTTATTTGATATTTAACTCTTTGGGTACCTGCCTATGAAGCCGATGGTCCTGGGTTCGAATCCCGGTAAGGGCATTTATTTGAGTATTGAGCACAGATTTGTTCCCGAGTCATGGATATACCGTGGGACTTAGTCAATTTGTGCTAGAATGTTACTATAATATTTATTTATTTAAATAGTTTTATCTCGTAAAAAGAGGCGATTTGTGGACCTTTTTTGTTTTATGTGTAGGAAGAGCAGTTGGAAGAGATCGCCGCCCGCAAGAAGTCGGAGAACTACTTGGAGTCGCAGTTCAAGTGCGAGACCTGCGGGAAGGGGTTTAACGCTGAGGCCGCTTACAACAACCATCTAATGAGACACGATCCGGTGAATTATTCAAATACATTTAACATTTATTACATATGACAAAACAAGTAAAAACTGCCTAAAATTGGAAAAAATGTTAATTAATTGCATGATGAATAACACTAACATATCTTTAAAAAAACAACATTGGTTCACAGTGCATATAATTATCATTTCGTTAAATTTATATTTCAGGACAAATTCATTGCACTATATCTGAAAATCTAAATTTTCCGAAATATCTTACTTGAAGCTACAAACATACAACTTTATAATTACATTGCAGTGCCGTACAGTGTATCTTCGAACACAAATTGTATTATCTATGAACGTAATAAACATACTGATTCTTCACCCCGCCGACACAACTCACATCATCTCATCAGTTTGGTTTGGTTACTGGAAGTAGGTTTTTCTTATGACAAAGGGTCTAGCCGTAAGACATTTTTACCTTGTTGCCACAAATGGGTTTTATGAAAAAAAAAAATTCATACAATATTGTATTGTGCATTAAATACCTAAAAATTGAGGTTGTCGCCCTCTTGTAAATAATAAAAAAAAAATTAAACAAAAAAAAAAATTTTTTTAGGCATTAGTAAATAAGTTAGAACCTTGATTTTTTTTTAAATGTATTGCTATTAGTGCCATGTATAATCCGAATTTCAAACGAATCTAACCATTAGTTTAGCTTAGAAAAATTAAAATAGTACATTACGATACAAGTGCGAAAAATAGGAAATTCGAAACGAGTGGCGACAAATTAAAACACGACCGAAGGGAGTGTTTTAAATCGACACGAGTTGCGAATTACCTATTCGCACATGTATCGTACAACGTTTTACAGTACATATGGCCCTTTAAATGTTCGACACAGTAACATAATATGCTACTTCTCGCACTAGTGCTATAAAGTAGCCCCATATGTACTGTAAAAGATTTTATATATATTTTTTTTTCATCCAAACCAAGGGGATTCCAGGCTTGAAATATTGTTAAATGATATCTTATAATAAGACCAATTAACGCGTCCAAGAAAGGTATACATTTCAGCCAGGGGCAGTTTCACTATAGGATTGCGGGTAGACCCTTTTAATAAAACATATATTTAAAATTTTAGATCGAGGGCGAGTTAGCGTGCGAGATCTGTGCCGTGCGTTACAAGCGTCCGTTCCAGGTGCAGCGACACCAGGACGTGCACCGACTGAAGTTTCTATGCAACGAGTGCGACTTTGTGTCCAGAACCAGGTCAGACCACCCTACCCTAAGTGCTCAGCTATTACATATGTTGCAGGTGTATAGTAGAAACCTTACTCGTGCAACATGTGTTATATTGATTTCTTTATGTCGTTCTGTGATTTGTGCAGGTGCCAAGCAATGAGTCATCACGACATGCACGCGGGCAAGAAATTCGAGTGCCAGCACTGCTTGAAAGTCTTCGCGTGAGATTATTATTATTTAACTTTCGTTGTTCTTATGAAATAGTATTGTTTTTATAAATTTACTAACGATTTTTCGACTGTATCCGATTGAGCTGAAATTTGGCATACTCATAAAGACCCAGTGACTATTCTATACAGGGTGTTTATTTAGACACCTGCAATAGTTTACGGACTGAATATATAGGTCATACTGAGCAACTTTAACTATCGGAACAACTCTGAAATTGCGAAAAAGAATTTTACTTTCCCATAGAAAATGTCAAGGACAGACAGCCAAAATGTATGAAACAGCCATTTCTTTTTTGAAAAAAAAATGCATGCATTTCGGCTGTCTGACATTTTCTATGGAAGAGAAAAAAAAATTCGCGATTTCGGAATTTTTCCCATAGTAAAAGTTGATCAATATGACCTATATATACTGTCCGTACATTATTGCAGGTGACTAAATAAACACTGTATAAAGAATAATAGTTGTTTCTCCCTCAGTAAGATGACGACGTACTTGTCGCACATACGCGTGCTGCACCCGGCGCAGTGCGCCGCGTGCGACGTGTGCGGGGACACGTTCGTGGGGGAGAAGGGGCTGCGCGCGCACAAGAAGAGAGCGCATGCTAAGGTATGTAGCGTGAGGGGGACGGCTATATCTCCGTCTCGTTCAACAGTTTAGTGTCCTCTCAGTAAGATGACGTACTTGTCGCACATACGCGTGTTGCACCCGGCGCAGTGCGCCGCGTGCGACGTGTGCGGGGACACGTTCGTGGGGGAGAAGGGGCTGCGCGCGCACAAGAAGAGAGCGCATGCTAAGGTATGTAGCGTGAGGGGGACGGCTATATCTCCGTCTCGTTCAACAGTTTAGTGTCCTCTCAGTAAGATGACGTACTTGTCGCACATACGCGTGTTGCACCCGGCGCAGTGCGCGGCGTGCGACGTGTGCGGGGACACGTTCGTGGGGGAGAAGGGGCTGCGCGCGCACAAGAAGAGAGCGCATGCTAAGGTATGTAGCGTGAGGGGGACGGCTATATCTCCGTCTCGTTCAACAGTTTAGTGTCCTCTCAGTAAGATGACGTACTTGTCGCACATACGCGTGCTGCACCCGGCGCAGTGCGCCGCGTGCGACGTGTGCGGGGACACGTTCGTGGGGGAGAAGGGGCTGCGCGCGCACAAGAAGAGAGCGCATGCTAAGGTATGTAGCGTGAGGGGGACGGCTATATCTCCGTCTCGTTCAACAGTTTAGTGTCCTCTCTGTAAGATGACGTACTTGTCGCACATACGCGTGCTGCACCCGGCGCAGTGCGCGGCGTGCGACGTGTGCGGGGACACGTTCGTGGGGGAGAAGGGGCTGCGCGCGCACAAGAAGAGAGCGCATGCTAAGGTATGTAGCGTGAGGGGGACGGCTATATCTCCGTCTCGTTCAACAGTTTAGTGTCCTCTCAGTAAGATGACGTACTTGTCGCACATACGCGTGCTGCACCCGGCGCAGTGCGCGGCGTGCGACGTGTGCGGGGACACGTTCGTGGGGGAGAAGGGGCTGCGCGCGCACAAGAAGAGAGCGCATGCTAAGGTATGTAGCGTGAGGGGGACGGCTATATCTCCGTCTCGTTCAACAGTTTAGTGTCCTCTCAGTAAGATGACGTACTTGTCGCACATACGCGTGCTGCACCCGGCGCAGTGCGCCGCGTGCGACGTGTGCGGGGACACGTTCGTGGGGGAGAAGGGGCTGCGCGCGCACAAGAAGAGAGCGCATGCTAAGGTATGTAGCGTGAGGGGGACGGCTATATCTCCGTCTCGTTCAACAGTTTAGTGTCCTCTCAGTAAGATGACGTACTTGTCGCACATACGCGTGCTGCACCCGGCGCAGTGCGCCGCGTGCGACGTGTGCGGGGACACGTTCGTGGGGGAGAAGGGGCTGCGCGCGCACAAGAAGAGAGCGCATGCTAAGGTATGTAGCGTGAGGGGGACGGCTATATCTCCGTCTCGTTCAACAGTTTAGTGTCCTCTCTGTAATTCTTGTATATATGTATACAACGTGTGACACACACGTTGTATATATTTATTTATTTCGGGGATCTCGGAAACGGCTCTAACGATTTCTATGAAATTTGCTATATGGAGGTTTTCGCTGTCTTCGCGTTGTTCGCGTCCTATCTCTGGGAAAACGCGCATTTTTGAGTTTCTATATGTTTTCCGAGCAAAGCATCATTAATTTTAATTTAAAAAAAGTCAAATCTAGGGACATACATAACCTAAGACCCTGAGTACAAATTTTTGTACTTATTCCAAAATCTATTTTGAACTTTTATTGTGTAACTAAGGATTCCAAATTCAAAAACGAAACATTTGCTTCTGGGTCTCAGGAGGATAATGCTGGCGGCATGTGGTAATGTAGAGTAAGCGGGATGGGTGTATGTCTCCGTCTCACGGTTGCGGTACTTTAACCAGTGCTACGCTGCTCACACCTAGACTTATATGTAATTTATCTGAGTTGCCGCTGGTGACGGGCTTATAGAAATAAATACTTAAAAAAGTCGTCCCCTCTTATTACGGTTTTAGAGTTCAGGGTCAAAAATTGTTTTTTTTTTTCAGCAGCCTCAACAATTCAAGTGTACTACTTGTTTAGCGAACTTCTATAGTATAACCGCGCTGAACAGACACACAGACACGGCCGCCGAGCACGGCGACCTGCGGCCGTGCGAGCAGTGCGGCGAGAACTGTGCGAGCGAGGACGCGCTACGGGAACATGTCAAAGATACACATCCGAAGGAAACACATCGGTGTGAGGAGGTATATTACTTAAAAAAACTATTTTACAGTACATATGGGGCTACTTTATAGCACTAGTGCGAGAAGTAGCATATTATGTTACTGTGTCGAAAATTTAAAGGGCCATATGTACTGTAAAACGTTGTACGATACATGTGCGAATAGGTAATTCGCAACTCGTGTCGATTTAAAACACTCCCTTCGGTCGTGTTTTAATTTATCGCCACTCGTTTCGAATTTCCTATTTTTCGCACTTGTATCGTAATGTACTATTGTATAGAGTTTCATAAGATTTAGAAAACATCTGTTAAATAATGTCTCTATTTAACAAGCTCTAATGTAAAAAAGTGACTTTCTCAAGCAAAATGTACCACATTGCCGCTTACCAAATTTTTTTACGATTAACCTGTTAGAGCATCTTCACATACTTAAGAAATATAGACCTGGAGGTTCGTTATTAAGTACATAATGTTATACATAACTAACAGCTGAAAGAAAATGAAATGCCATATTTAAATTATATTTACCAGTCTTCAGAGTTAATCAGCATGTACTGAATTAAATTAAGGGGGTCCCCAACGCCAATGACCTTCGATCTGAATCCCTTAGTTTTCTAATGTTTTTTGTAGCTTATCATATGAACAGCAACGGCTGTAAGCAGTATAGTATACCATATTTACTTCAAAGTTCACTGTCTTCGAGATATTTGGCATCAAATTTAATTTTAGGCCAAAAAACTGGATTACTGGCCATAATTTTTGTGTTAATTAGATTAAATTTAAAATCTCTGACCAGTTGTTTAGAGACGTCGAAGACGAACCCAAATGTGTAAATTTTGTACATGTAAAATGTAGCACTTTATAACACAAATTGACTAAGTTCCACAGTAAGCTCATTAAGGCTTGTGTTGTGGGTAATTAGACAACGATATATATAATATATAAATATTTATAAATACTTAAATACATAGAAAACACCCATGACTCAGGAACAAATATCCGTGCTCATCACACAAATAAATGCCCGTACCAGGATTTGCACCCGGGACCATCGGCTTCATAACCAGGGTCACTATCCACTAGGCCAGACAGGTCGGACTCTATGATGCGCTATGATGTGCCCTGCACTCTGGTGGCAAAACATTGCAGTAATACTCTATTGAATAAAATAATCCACCCTATCCCTATTGAGTAACCTTTCAATTGAGGTTTTGCCTACGATGGGTCTTGTATTAAATTCTAGACTGTAAATTGTTTGTTTATTCAATAAATTAAAAAAAAAAATCGTGAACCTTGTCGCAAAGTACGAAGGTCTATATATTTTTTTTTTTTTCTTTTTTGCAACCATGGTACAGTACAGATGTTATACAATATGATATACAATGTCTCACATGGACCCTGCAAGGGCACAGCATATAATATCTTATTATTCATAACTCATAACATATTATCAAAATTATCTACTTATTTAAGAAAGTCATGAAGCAATTCTTATATTACACATGAGATCACTAATAAATGTCAAACAAATGTCAAATATATGGTTGTAACCGCGCGTCAGTTGACGTCTTCGGCGGTCAAATGGTTAAATGAGATTCCCCGCGCAGTGTGACATGACGTTCCCCGACGCGACGGCGTTCGACGTCCACAACCGCCGCAAGCACCTCGGCGAGCGCCCCATCACCGCCCGCGGCCAACTGGCTGCGTACTCGAAGAAGTATTACGCTCGTCGCCGCGACGCTCTACGCTCCGATCCCGCTTCCGCTTCCGCGCCCGCCAGTCGCGCGCCGGGCAAGCTGTTCGTGTGTGAGCAGTGCGGTCGCGTCATGAAGGTTAGTAATGTCCTACGTAAAGTGTAACATGACAGGCAACTTGGGAGGAACTCGCGCGTTTGCCAGGAAATATGCGCTACATCGTGCCGCTTGTCGCTCTGCTCCCGCCCTCGCCCGTAGCACAAGCTGTTCGTGTCTGAGCAGTGCGGTCGAGTTCTTAAGGTTAGTAATGTTCTACTACAGTGTAACATGACAGGCAACTCGGGAGGAACTCGCGCGACAGGAAGTATTATGCGCTCCACCGCGCTGCTCCCGCCCCCGCCCGTAGCACAAGCTGTACTTGTCTGAGCAGTGCGGTCGAGTTCTGAAGGTTAGTAATGTTCTACTACAGTGTAACATGACAGGCAACTCGGGAGGAATTCGCGCGACAGGAAGTATTATGCGCTCCACCGCGCCGCTCGACGCTCCGCTGCCGCCCCCGCCCGTAGCGCAAGCGATTCGTGTGTCTGAGCAGTGTGGGCGCGTTCTAAAGGTTAGTATAGTATTGGATTAGATAGTAAATAAAAATAAAACTTTGAACTCCATTTTATTCATAGCCTTAAAACTCTATTTTCTCTGATGAATAAAAAAATACCTTAACTGTAAAACATTCATTCATTCATTTTGTTTTATCTTCCTCGCGTTGTCCCGGGATTTTGCCTCGACTCATGGGAGCCTGGGGTCCGCTTGACAACTAATCCCTATGGTGTAGGCACAATTTTTACGAAAGCGACTGCTATCTAACCTTCCAACCCAGAGGGTAAACTAGGCCTTATTGGGATTAGTCCGGTTTCCTCACAACGTTTTCCTTCACCGTAAAGCGACTGGTAAATATCAAATGATATTTCGTACATATGTTCCGAACAACTCATTGGTACGAGCCGGGGTTTGAACCTGCGACCTCCTAATTGAAAGTCGCATGCTCCTACCACTAGTCCACCAGCGCTTACTAACTTAAGAAGTATATATGTTTCCAATTCCAAGGTCCCGTTTCCAATGTTTGAGGCAGTGCCTTGTCTCTTAATGCCGACTCGTAACGGGACGGGTTTATATTTATGTAGATATACATTAGAATATTGCACATGCCTGCCTGAATCGCGGAAAAGTTACTCTTACCAAATTTTTAGATATCCTTTTTTTTAGGGTTCCGTAGTCAACTAGGAACTCTTATAGTTTCGCCATGTCTGTCTGTCTGTCCGAGGCTTTGCTCCGTGGTCGTTAGTGCTAGAAAGCTGAAATTTGGCATGGATATATAAATTAATAAAGCCGACAAAGTCGTACAATAACATCTAAAAATTTTATTTTATTTAGGGTATCTCCCGTACACGTAAAGTGGGGGTGTTTTTTTTTTTACCTCTGCTAAACTAATAGGGGTCTTCAACAAAGATATTTTGATGAAGTGAATATATTCGGAGATAATCGCTCCGGAAGAAAAAAAATGTGTCCCCCCTCTAACTTTTGAACCATAGTTCAAAAAAATATGAAAAAAAATCGTGGAAGTAGAGCTTCAGTAAAACATTAAATGAAAACTATAGCGGATATGATCAGTTTAGCTGTTTTTGAGTTATCGCAAAAAGTTTCCCCTTCATGGTAAAAAGACGTACATCCTCAGTTCATCTCTTGGTTAACAATATACTATACTTTAACCTCCAGTTTAGCTTATTGTGATGGACGAATAACTACGGAATGCTACTCTGAGCATGGCCCGACATGCTCTTGGCCGGTTTATTATAGCCTACATTGTGTCCCACTGCTGGGCAAAGGCCTTCCCTGTCTTCCGCCACTCGTCACGGTTTTGTGCATGCTCCCGCCAGTCACCACAAAATGAGTTCAGGTCCTCTCGCCATCTCATTTTTAGGGTTCCGTACCTCGAAAGGAAAAAATGGAACCCTTATAGGATCACTTTGTTGTCCGTCCGTCCGTCTGTCTTTTTTTTTTTTTATACTACGTCGGTGGCAAACAAGCACACGGCCTGCCTGATGGTAAGCAGTCTCCGTAGCCTATGTACACCTGCAACTCCAGAGGAGTTACATGCGCGTTGCCGACCCTAACCCCACCCCCTTCGTTGAGCTCTGGCAACCTTACTGACCGGCAGGAACACAACACCCTTCCTGTCAAGACCCTTTTTCTCAGGAACGCGTGGAGGTATCAAGCTGGAATTTATATCAAATAATCAAGTCTACTGTCCCTTGGAGCTGTGAAAAAATCAATTCTAAGCCAACGCAATCAAAAGATACAGCCGTTTATGCCGCAAATGCGAACTCAGAATCTTGAAATTTGGTACGATGCAACGTCTTATAGCACAAATAAAGGAAAAATTGCGAAAACCGTAAATTTTTAGTTACATCATATAACAATAAATACCTACAGGTTTGTACGGAACCCTCGGTGCGCGAGTCCGACTCGCATTTGGCCGGTTTTTTGCGCTGCATCTACCTCGGGTGATCTGTGGTGGACGGTTATTTTGGCCCATCTGTCCGGGTGCGTCCTACAGATGTGTCCCGCCCAATCCCACTTGAACTTGACGGCCTTTACACCCACATCTGCGATACCAGTGTTGGAGCGCAGCTCTGTGTTCCTTATCCGGTTCTAGATATCCTTATAGACATTTATTTTGTACCGATTTAACTAAAACTAAAATATTACGACAGAATGCGTACCTGCTCCGGCAACATCAACAACAACACCAGGAAGTGAGGACGTTCGCGTGCAATCTGTGCCCGAAGAGCTTCGCCGTCAAAACTACGCTAGAGGTAAGCAATGCTATGCATGAGTTTCAGGTGTAGGGTTTCGCGGCCTACGCCAGTGCAGAGGTCGGCAAACTTTTCAGAAAACGCAGTAGAAGTCGCGTCGGAGTCGCAAAAATTTAAGTCCGAGTGTTAAATTTTTTGAAGAGCAGTAATTGGTAATTGGGTTACAATTCTTTTCGTTGTAGTGTTTTTTTGGTCTCCAAAAATGAGACGGATTGGAGCTCAAGAGAATTATAATCTACAGCTAGCCATGCAATAGCACTCAACTTTATTTATTTATTTGATAAAAGACTAAAATAGGAGCGTGATATATATATATATATATATTGGCCACGACATCTACAACAGATGATTGTTACAGCGTCGGGTAAAATCAGGTGTTGCGGGGAGGTTGATTACAACAGAGTGCTCAGAAAAAAAACAAGATAACTATATACTTACCCACACTTTGTACCTAAGATGGACTGCTTACCTACCTATTTGTACCTATGAACTGCTGTAAACAGTAATGAAATAAACGTAGTTGTATAACGAAAATAATTTTGACCCAATTGCATGCGGCTCGCGAGCCGCGGTTTGCCGAGCCCTGCGGTAATGTAAACAATACTCTGGACGTTACTGGTATAGGATTTACCTGTGTGAATTGAGACACTTGGAGATTATACACACATACATATTACAGGTCAACCGAATAATTGTGTATGTACAACGTACAGGTCGACCGAATAATTGTGTATGTGTATTTGTAGACACATTAACCGACGTAGCCAAGTTAAGAGGAGAACGAGTGGTTATTTATATATACAAATGTTCTCGACATTTTCTTGATTTTGGCCGTTCATGATTTGTTTTATTGAAATTGAAATTGAACTATTTATTTCAGGTATTATACCCATATACGTAAGATTACTTACAAATTTTCTTTAAGACTATGTTAGTAACTTAGTATCCACAGTATAATTGTTAACGCCTCGTATATGTGTGCCATGCATGAGACACACATACACACACAGCGACAGCAGCGCGGGCGCGGCCCACGCCCCACTCTTCATCTAACCAGCAACGCATACGTACATATAGTACTTACCTACCATGTAGTTTTTTATTACTCATTAAAAAGTGGTAAATTTTGGAAGCTCCTGCATTATTTCTCCACCTAAGTCCACCGCCCGTATCTGGAAGTCGCTCCTGCTTCTTCATTTTGGTCCTTCGAACCGGATACAAAAGAACCTTTAATCGACACGTCGATCACAAGAACAAAGGATCGCGCTAACGAAACGGACCGTTACGTGGACATTTTGAGAAAAGGAGTTACATTTCAACTGCGTATCTACACGTTAAGGAGCAGAAGATTTCATCGTTCCAAGGGGATTGCCATTAACTGGAAATAAAGAAAGAAATCACGGCCACTATAGGAGTAAAGTGAAAGTGAGAAGTGAGAACCTGGGGAGTCGTGTCAATGTGAGTTTGTTCCGATACTTTCCCTTTTACGAAAATCCCTCCTTATACCTAAGTGTTTACGCACCTGTGCATACCTATACTTATTTTTATTTCGCACCTTAAACGCGAATTCTTACCTATCATATTGAATCATTAATTTCATAACGTCATTACGTATAACATACCCATGTTAATTAGTACCTTAAACGTTCATTAACTAAATCAGTTCTTTAAACAATTTCATTACATACCTACTTACCAAGCTACTTTAAATTCTTATGCTACCTAATTGCCCGTGTTATTCGCACAGTTTAGAAACGCTAAATAATACCTAGTCGTAAATATTTGCCTATTATATTTAGTTAATCGGTAGTAAGAAAAGAGCATAGTTAATCTTATTTACTTACTCGTTTCTTAAATAAATCCTGCAACTAAATCATATTTTCCCATTGTGTAATCTTGAGTCGTATAGCTATAAAACCCCATAGATCTGTACTTACGGTGTTTAGCCTAAAATAGCTGAAGTGTTAATCGCAACATTTTTGTGCATATTCCAGCTGATGCATTTCGCCGCGCGCTGCGGGTCTTGACCTTGGATGCGCTCGGCGCCCGGCAACTGCTACCGGCCTTATCTCTACTTGCTACTTAGCTATTTTAGCACTTCGCTCGCCTAACTGCACTCTCCGCTAGTGGCATTGTTTCAGCCTGTATGTGTTCCACAATAGCTGACCATTGTTTCGAGTCAGTCGTACTGCTTCACCGAGTGAGGTAGACTTAGAACAGCTCTTCCCTCAAGTCACTGCCCATCATCATCATCATCATCATCATCATCATCATCTTGAGTGCCCTAAATAACATTCGGATCCCAAGATGCGTGGTATGTGATAGTCCTGCATTTATTGAATTAGTGGCATTTGGTGACGCATCCACTCATGCTTACTCAGCATGCGTTTATCTCAAGTCCGTAGATAAAGACGGCCGTGTGTCAGTACATTTAGTGATGGCAAAGAGCCGCGTAAGTCCTCTGAGGCCTTTAACTATTCCTAAAATGGAACTGAATGGTTCCCTTCTAGCCGCTCATTTGGTGGAAAAGGTTAGAACATCGTTTAGGCTACAGATCAATCGTTGTACTTACTGGTGCGATTCAACAATTGTTTTAGGGTGGATAAAATCATCTAAAAACTATATGCTTAAACCTTATGTCAATAACAGAATTCAAGAAATTTTGCAAAGGACTAAACCATCAGAATGGCATTACGTACCCACCAACATGAATCCAGCAGACATAGGATCTCGGGGTGCAACTCCGGCACAGTTAGAAGTATGTCCTTTATGGTGGACAGGACCTACATTCTTATTAGGAGACGAATCGTCATGGCCCGCCCAACCAAATTACGCTAAAGAAAGCGAATTGCCTGAATTCAAAGCTCAGTGCACATTAATTACCCAAAAAGATGATTATTCCAGCTACATCTCTGATTTTATTCAAAGGTTTTCAAATTGGAATAAATTACTGCGCGTCGTAGCCTATGTTCAACGTTTTATACACAATTACATGCATCCAAACAATAAACTCGTTGGGCACTTAAAAATTCACGAGCTTCATTCTTCGTTAAATGCTTTATGCAGATTTGCCCAACGTGAAACATTTCTGAAGGAATACGATATATTAAAACGCAACAATAAGTTGCCTGTTAAAAACCAACTTAATGAGTTGAACCCGTTTTTTAATGCCGAAGACGCTCTTATAAGGGTAGGAGGTAGGTTGTCAAACTCATTTTACCATTTTGACACAAAACACCCTATATTACTCCATTCATCACATCACGTCACAATCTTACTTTTCAGATATTACCACATGTTATTATTGCACGGTGGACCACAGCTCCTACTAGCCAGCTCTCGCCACAAAATATGGGTTATTGGTGGTAGAAATTTGGCTAGAAAAACTGTGCAAAAATGTGTAAAATGCTGTCGTTTTTCCGGTAAGGTTAGACAGCCAAGGATGGGTGATCTTCCTGAACCTCGGGTTCATGCAGAATATCCCTTTTTTAGCACGGCTGTTGACTATGCTGGCCCAGTAATGATATTGAACCGAAAAGGTAGAGGTAGCAAGTTAATCAAAGCTTACTTATGCATTTTCGTTTGCCTTGCCGTAAAGGCTGTTCACATCGAACTTGTGACTGATCTGACCAGTGAAACATTCATGGCCGCCCTGCACCGATTCATAGCCCGCAGAGGAAAACCTGCACATATTTACTCTGATAACGGTCGTTGTTTTGTGGGAGCCTGCACTGAATTATCTCGATTCCTTAAACAAAGTTCAAATCAAATAAGTTCTGATGCATCAAAAATATCAATAAAATTCCACTTCTCACCTGCTTATAGTCCCCATTTTAATGGTTTAGCGGAGAGTGCAGTTCGGTCAGTCAAACATCATTTAAAGCGAATTATTTCTGGTACCAACTTAACCTATGAAGAACTGAATACCGTTTTAATTATGACCGAGGCAATTTTAAACGGAAGACCCCTCACTCCTTTATCTTCAAATCCTTCGGATCTTTCAGCCCTCACTCCGTCATATTTTTTGATCGGACGAACAGACACGTTGCTCCCATCTCCCCAGGCCCCTGAATCTGCTGCCATCTGCACCTTGTCACGTTACATGCGAGTTCAACGACTAAAGGCCCACTTTTGGTATCGATTTTACAATGAATACATTTCAGAGCTCCAAAAACGTCACAAATGGACCAAAGATGGAGGACAACTCAAATTAGGAGAAATGGTGCTTGTCAAGGACGACCGACTGCCTCCAAACCAATGGTTACTGGGTCGAGTAACACAACTTTATCCCGGCACTGATGGAATATCCCGAGTGGCCGATGTACTCACCATGTCTGGAACTGTCCGGCGCGCCTTCAATCGCCTATGCCCATTGCCAGTAGAAGACAAGAGCTCGGTTCCTGGGGGGCCAATATGTTAACGCCTCGTATATGTGTGCCATGCATGAGACACACATACACACACAGCGACAGCAGCGCGGGCGCGGCCCACGCCCCACTCTTCATCTA
The DNA here is from genome assembly GCF_033807575.1 of Cydia pomonella. Lineage (NCBI taxonomy): Eukaryota > Metazoa > Arthropoda > Insecta > Lepidoptera > Tortricidae > Cydia > Cydia pomonella. The sequence goes on from NC_084729.1 coordinate 9,451,414, forward strand.
ACCAGCAACGCATACGTACATATAGTACTTACCTACCATGTAGTTTTTTATTACTCATTAAAAAGTGGTAAATTTTGGAAGCTCCTGCATTATTTCTCCACCTAAGTCCACCGCCCGTATCTGGAAGTCGCTCCTGCTTCTTCAATAATTATTACATTAATTTTAAATGAATAATCACAGTCACAAATAAATAAATAAATTAAAATTGTTATTAAATAATGAACTAGTATAATATATAAATTAAATCAATATCACAATTAAAATCAAGTTCAAATGAAAATTAAAATCAGATTAAATAGAGTATAAAAATAAAATGTCAGCAGCAGCATGTCATAAACCCATATGAATGTCATTCCATTTCTGCACAAAAGGACAATTATGTGACTTTATATGACTTCTATATTACCATTACCTGTGTCCGTAAGTTTTGCTTTTTTTGATATCTAGGTACGAGGCAGCGTGTCGCCAAGTTCAAAGGCTGGCGACGCAACCGTGTGTAATATTACACGAACCATTTCGAGCTACTTTTGACCCCTTCACAACTTGAAAGCTCAAACCTATTTAACCTATTGGCAATATTACACGTATAGCCCATTATATTTAACTCTTACTTTTCTAAAATTAGGTATCTAAATAAAAGTAAACAAACAATTTGTACATTTTCGGGTAGTTATTACATTTACAGTACATATGGTGCTACTTTACCGCACTAGTGCGAAAATTAGCATATTACGTTACTATGTCGAACATTTAAAGGGGCCATATGTACTGTAAAACGTTGTACGATACATGTGCGAATAGGTAATTCGAAACGAGTGGCGATAAATAAAAACACGACCGAAGGGAGTGTTTTAAATCGACACGAGTATTTTTCGCACTTGTATCGTAATGTACTATTATTGTTTAACCAACCAAATACAAAACTGCATGGATCTGTCACTGAACGACCTAACTTTAAACCAACATTATTTAATCATGTAATATTTTCATCCTCCCGTTCATCACCTCGATTTCTAAGATTTTTACGCTGGATTTTTCGCCTGAGCTGCAGTTGTTCTTATCGCACTTATTGGTATTGAAAACCAGTACCAGGAGCACTCCCTTGTGTTGCCATACGTCCCGTATATATAAGTATCGCGTCCCGATAACCAGTTACGAAACTACCAGAAAGTAAATTCTTGTTTGGTAATTAATTATGAAATAGGAAAAATTAATCTTCTTTGGCAGCCAGTTACGAAAACCATAGTTATGAAAACGGACCAAAGGCCGTATTTGTACCCGTGACAGTTTTGTCCCGTATATCAATACCGCTGCAATAAATACATATATAAATGGTCACAATCATCTCTGTTTACCCACATTGTTTCTATACCTATGTGAGTTAGTTAAGGCTATGGGAATGAATATGTATTTGCAACCCCCCCCCCCCCCCCTTCCTCCGTAACGCTATTACAACCCCATTGTCCCGTATCCGTTCCGAATAATTATGGCAACCCTACCTATATCACACAAATTTTCAGCGCGATGGAGATAATTGCCCGAAATTCTCAATTCTGCGAAGCGTTCAGCAGGTATTTCCCCTCTAATAATGTGTGTATGTGTGCAGCTACATTTACGGACGCACACAGGAGAGAAGCCGTTCCAGTGCCCGGAGTGCCCGCTCGCCTTCACCATAAAGTGGAACCTCAATCGACACCAAAAAACCGTAAGATTTCAGTAAACCATAGATCAGGGGTCACCAATTATTTTCTTCAGGGATCCGGTTCTTAAAATAAAATGACGGTATGATGACGGTCCGTTTCTACTTGAAGCAAAAAAATAGGTCGGCGGTCCGCCATTTGGTGACCCCTGCCATTGATAGTGCTCTACATGTCCCGTATTTCAGAAACGATTTTTTCATTGTCCCGTAATTTGGCGCAACTAATACGGGACAGTACATTGTCCCGTAAATTTATGATTCAATGGAGTTTAATGATAAAAATACGTATTTTGATTATTTCACATTTTCCTTTCCAGAAATTGTTGTGTTTTATAATATTTAATATTGATTTTTAAAGTCTTTCATTAAGAAACTTAGCAATTATATAGGTTATTTAATTGATTATTCCAAATTTTCGTGATAAAAAAATGAATGTTGATTTTTAATAAATAAACGGCCTGCCCGTATTTAACCTCGAATCCCGTATTTTCAATGCAGTTGTCCCGTAAAACCGGTAATCAGATCTGATCACCGTAGCTCTACAGAATACTGATAGGGTTAGACCAGGCTAACTTAGCAGCGATTGTGAAAATCAGGATGTAATTTTAAATAAAAAAAATTCGAAATACAATGATGAATAGTGGAAAAAATTACTGTTTTGGGTGAGACCTGAACTCATGGCCTCTGGATCGATACTCCAGCGCTCTGCCAACTGAGCCACCAAGACCTCATTCATAGCCAGCGTATATTTCCACCATATATACCTATACCTATTAGGTGTGGTAAATTTTCTGTAAAATTTAAAAATTGGTCTACACTAATATTACAATTTCTAAATTTTGTGCGAGTATTAAGATGTCTCATTCCACTTACCTGTCATCAAAGAGGATTTGAAATAGAAGTGGATTGTCAAAGAAAATCTTGTAGCCACTGTAAATTTACCGCCATCTTTTGACACATGATTAAAACTTTTAGAATGCCATTTGACTTTGATCCTTATTCTTTCAATGATATGTGTTAAATTTATTAAATATCAAAAAGTGGCGCTATCTAATAGATCAAAGGCCAAAGGTATGGCGGCATCGTTTCGAGCGATGGCGCCACAACCTTTAGCCGATGTCCGGTAATTGGCACCAGTTTTAACTAGTGTAAGTAAAAATAAAAAAATAATATCCCCAGGCACACGAAGGCATCCGCGAAAACGTCCCCTGTACCATCTGCGGGCGCGTGTTGTCCACCAAGTCTGCGCTGGCGCTGCACGTGAGCACCGTGCACCACGGGCAGCCCGCGCCCAAGCGGAACCGGACCAAGCGGAGCAAGAGCGGGAACAATCTCACATGTTGAATAGCCCGTGCATCATTTGAGCACGGTGCACCACGGACAGCCCGCGCCCAAGCGGAGCGGGACCAAGCGGAAGCCAATTTGAAAGAAAGCTGTAGTTAAAATAGGCTAAGTATAATATAAAATTTGTTTGAATAAATAATAATATAATAAAGAATATATTGACTTTGCTTGAAAAACTTTAACCCAACTGATATTCGGAATAAGGATGATGATGTATTAATTAATATTTTACCTAAGTAAATCTAGTTAAGCGGGAAATTTTGTAATGTATCATAATAAAATGGGAATTTGATAAGACATAAGATTTAGTTTACTTAAAAAGAAATAATAAAAAATTTAAATAAAATAAACATTTATTTCAGAACTAAATTTCCATTTTATATTATGTAGTAACTTATTACCTAATATACTAAACCTATATTTTTACCTTTCAATTCCTTACATTTTATTAAAAAATTAAGTGTGTGACAGTTATATCCATTAACGTAATGTTTCACTGTCGCAATTTTCTCGTTTTTCTACATTGGAAAGTCTAGTTTGACTGTCAGGTATTGATTAACTACGAACGAAGAAAAACAACAAAGTATTCGATTACAAAAACAGAAAATAAATTCTTCTTTAATAATTAATTATGAAATCGTGATCATGAAAACGAACTAAAGGTCATCATTTCTAGTCAGATAAGGCCAGTCCAGACTGGAACAAAATTTCGCCAATCTGATTCAAAAACGGGTCAAAATTGTTTTCGGTGCCTTGTTTTATGTCCCCAAAAAATGTGTGATGAGGAGTGGCGCTATTTATATGAAATGAAATTTAGTTATTTTTTTCAAAAAAAATATAACACAGCTAGAAAGACATGGAATAGCACCAATTTTTTGATAAAATATATCGTCCTTGATAAAACACAAAAATAGAAGCTTGACAGAATAGGCCCGAAATCTGCAAGTGTGGATGTAATTGACGCTTTAGTTATCAACATGCGTTGCGTTCCTACTTGGTAACCAGTTACGAAACCGCACTACATTTTATACAATGTTTTTTTCATAGCCGGTTACAATGGTTACCACAGTATGTTTATGAAATGGGACTAGGAACTCCACCTGATAACAGGATTTTTCTTATTCTTATCTAGTTACCAACTTACATGACGAAGTAGGAAAAATATTAAAATGAAGAATCAGTAATTTTCCAACGCTCCGCCTCGTCTTACCGTCATTTGGTAACCAGATACGAATTGGCGTTATTTCGTAACTGGTTACAATGGTGACCAAATAACATTACTAAATGGCAACCGGTTACGAATTAGGAGTTGATTCCTAAGTAACTAGTTACGAAATGTACATAAATAAATATTATAGGACATTATTACACAAATTTACTAAGTCCCACAGTAAGCTAAATAAGGCTTGTGTTGTAGGTACTTAGACAACGACATATTTATTTATTTAATCTTTATTGCACAAAAGAAAACCTTAGAGTACAAAAGGCGGACTTAATGCCATGAGGCATAAAGTATTTATATAATATATAAATACTTAAATACATAGAAAACACCCATGACTCAGGACAAGTATCTGTGTTCATCACACAAATGCCCTTACCAAGATTTGAACCCGGGACCATCGGCTTCATAGGCAGGGTCACTAGCAGACATAGAAGATTTTGTGGCAAAATAAAGTGAGTGACAAAATCAAATATCGACATGTCTATTATCGATGTTACCTTAGCGTTATAGATATTTTTAACATTGTATAAAAAGATAGCTACTGCGAAATACACAACACGTTCGATACCTATTTTTTTGATACACCCATTGGTAGTTTTCTTATTTTTGGACACTGTATTCTACAGTTTGTGATTGTATTTTTAAATACTTAATATATGTAATAAGGAAATTATGGTCGGATTTGTAATTGAATTGCATTCTTCAAATTGCCGGGTAAGTTACAGCAAGTGTCTTTTTTTCGCGCGCGGCCGTCTCTCACAACAGACGCGTCGCATACTTCCACAAATCGCTCGTGAAATAAATAAATTTTATTATTTCTGTTCCGCCGGTAAATAGATCGTATATCTATGAGTGTAAAGAACATTCTATAAATCACCAGTGATACACTTACGTCTTTATTGTGCGTGCATCTTATCTACTGTGGCAGCGTTAATCACCTCGAGCCACTTTGACTTCAAGCAATTAGCGAATTTCGTACCCGTGAACATGGTCGATAATCCCAATCTCAACACGGATAAACCCAGTGCAGGTAATCTGGCACGTAACACAGGCTCGCAGCCAGATTTAAACAAATTAAAGGATACCCACCACAGCAATTCTCAAATCACAATTCGAAAACGCAAACAGCCAGACTTTGAAAGTGACCTCAAAAATGACATCTTGGAATTTCGCAAGGATATGAAAGACCTGATGGATATTTGTAAATCCCAAAAGTCAGATATCACGGGTATGAAGTCGGATGTATCTGATATCAAGGACCAGCTCTCTAGCATGCGGGCGACGACTGAAAACCTGGTTATCGAACACAACCAATTCAAGGTCGATATCGCGGAGGTCAAGGATTCTCTCAGCTTTCAGTCCGGCCGGCAGGATGATCTTTGTACACGTGTCGCCACAATGGAACTCAGTGTTAAGAGGATCGAATCGTTAGAACAGGATGTCTCCACGTTAAAACAATCTTATAATAACCTGCAATTAGAACATCAGTCACTACAGCAACGCGACCGCCTACATAACCTAGAAATCTCGGGGATCCCGGAAAACAAAGCTGAAAACCTTTCTATCATTGTCTCAAAGATCGCTAATACAGCTGGTGTGGAGATATCCACAGCAAACATTCTGCATGTGAACCGCGTACAACCACGGGTGGAGGTAGCTGGCAGGCCACGTAACATAGTCGTTCAATTGAACTCGCAACTTATCAAGGACAGCATTTTATCCGGTATACGAAGGCGCAAAGGTATTACCACTACGGATATTGGCATGCCAGGTGAACCAGTCAAAATATATGTAAACGAACATCTGATTCCATTCTACAAGCAACTACGCAAGGAAACAAAGGACGCGGCAGATGCAGCAAGCTATAAGTATGTGTGGGTACGCAACTGTAAAATATTCGCAAGAAAATCTGACAAATCTCCTATTATCAACGTAAAAGATGCGAACGACATTAAAAAAATTAAGTGACTTCTATTATATAATATTATTTTAAGTGCTTTAATTTTAGTGCAATTAGTCTTAGCGTTGTTTATTTTTGCTGCTCTTCGTGCTTATCAAAATCATGTATTTAATATATATCATATTTATAACCTGTTCAAATTTATAGAAAATTACGTATCTTATGGAAATAAACTAAGTACTATTTTATGTACCTCAAAAAGTCAGACACCGCAAAATAAGCCTCAAATTATACTAATATTATTGGTCTCAATACCTAAATTACCTAACTCCGTCTGTTTTGTTAAATATACGCCACCGTCGTCACTACTGCATGCCCCTAGTACCCATCACACAAACATCTGTTGTTTAATAGGTATATTTACTACTATGTTTCCTTATCGCTCATTTCTTTATTTATTCCATATTGCTTATTCGATCCAATTCATTAACGCCCTTAATTCGTTAAACATAAAACTTATATTACTTCACTATGAGGGAAAATTAACATATGAACACTTAACTGAGCGTAATGAACAACAATTAATATTTTTATCCCCAATATTACATATAACAACAAACATTTTACCTACTATTGCTAAACATTTTTCTTTATTAAATATTTATACCGCATATTTCTTTATCGAATATAATTATAAACATCGTATCGAAATTATCTTACAAACATATCGAGATTTTAAGACTAATTTTGATCTTTATTTTGTTTTTCTACAGTGAATAACACGCTATATTCTAACGTAAACACTAAGCTAAATATTTATTACCAAAATGTCCGTGGTCTTCGGACAAAGTGTTTAGATATATACAATAATATACTCCATAATGATTATGATATAATATTTTTAACTGAGACTTGGTTACAGAGTGACATTTTGGACTCAGAACTCTGTGATTTCCGATACGATGTATTCCGGTGCGATAGGAATCTTCTCCTAACTAATAAGTGTACGGGCGGCGGGGTTATGGTGTGTGCCCGTCGCAATCTTTGTGCCGCGGTGTATCGTGAGTGGTCTTGCGCGGGAATCGAATCGCTGTGCGTAAGTATACCGGGCCGAGCTCTCGGCGCCCCAACCGATTTAATTGCTGCATTAGCATATTTACCACCTGTTGAGGAAAATTTGCCAATAAACTTAGACGACATAAAAACTAATATGACGCGTATGATCGAATCGTTTCCCTCATGTACCTATCTATTATTAGGAGACTTTAATATACCTTGTATAACATGGAGTCGTAATGTAGGTTTCTCATTGTTAAATCAGGGTAGGTCGGATTATCAAAGCGCGGCTTTATCTTTCGTTGAAGACATGCATTATTTAGGCTTAACTCAATACAATTTTATTACGAACTCATGTGGCAATATTTTAGATCTGTGTTTCAGTAACTTGCCTATGCTCGTGACCCAATGTCAACCAATTTCTAAGTTAGATGTTTTTCACCCACCTCTCCTAATTGATATCTTAGATTTGTTTATAATACCTTTAAATCATAATACGATACCTCGCTTTAACTTTTTTAAATGCGATTATATTAAAATAAATGCATATATACGTAGTATAGACTGGAATACAATTTTAAACACAAGCGACGTAAACAAAGCTGTTGACATTTTTTATAACACGCTAAATGAATGTTTTGTTAAATTTGTACCCATATCATACCCAAAAAATGTCTCATACCCTATTTGGTACAGTTCCGCACTCATAAAGATAATAAAAGAAAAGAGCAAAGTTCATGCAAGGTGGAAGCAGTTTTTAAACCCACGCGATTATGACGAATTTTCTATGCTTAGAGCTAGGCAGAAACGTGTACAGAGTGAATGCTTTCAGCGTTTTAGTAACAACACCGAATCATACATCAAACGCTCCCCTAAATTTTTTTGGAAATACGTAAAATCTAAACGGGGAGGCTCTAATTACCCTAACTGTTTCAATTTAGGTAGTAATCACTACAACAATGGCGTGGATATCTGTAATGCATTTAATACATTTTTTGAGAGCGTATTTGACACTACAAACTACTCTTATAACCCTAATAATAGTTCTATGAATATCAATCAGCGCGATGCACTGTCCGGTATCGATGTAACTTGCGAAATCGTGCTAAGTTTTTTAAAGCGCCTAGATAAAACTAAGGGACCAGGTTGTGACGGCGTTCCACCTATCTTTTTATCCTCTTGTGCTGAAAGCCTTGCATACCCACTAACCATTCTCTTTCAACAATCATTAAAAAGCTGTATTTTCCCCTCCATTTGGAAAAAGGCCCACATCATTCCTATATATAAAAAAGGTTCAAAGTCCAATATTGAGAACTACCGACCTATTTCCATACTCAATACCATAGGAAAGCTTTTTGAATCTATAATTCTTAAACATATTTATCCCCTTGTGTCTTCTGGGATCTCGGATAAACAGCACGGTTTTTTAAAGGCACGTTCCACAGTTTCGAACCTAGCTTGCTTCACAAATCATGTTTTAACAGAAATGGAGGGTGGCGGTCAGGTTGACGTGATATATACCGACTTTGAAAAAGCGTTTGATCGTGTCAACCACGCCATACTTCTCATGAAGCTTGAAGCACTAGGAATTCATGGAGACTTACTCAGATGGGTCAAATCTTACCTTACTAATCGTTCCCAAGCTGTAGTTCTTGGCGGCTTCAGGTCAGATTACATCGATATCCCCTCTGGCGTGCCCCAAGGCTCCCATCTCGGTCCTCTCTTTTATAATGCTTACATATACGATATAAATACGTGTTTTGTCACCGCACGCCATCTGTTATATGCAGATGATAAAAAAGTTTTCATGCGTGTAAAATCTTTAGCAGACTGCGAACTCCTGCAGAATGATCTTAATAACCTAGTCGAGTATTACTCCCGTAATAAGATAACACTTAGTGTTACTAAGTGTCAGTGTATAAGTTTTACTCGCAGCCTTAAGCCAATCAATTACTCATACCATTTCAATGGCGTAGCGGTGAACAGAGTTGATGTTGTGCGTGACTTGGGAGTAATTCTAGATTCCAAAATGACTATGAGAAATCATGTAGACTCCATTGTAAATAGATCATATCGCAGTTTAGGCTTCGTCATGAGGACTTGTAAACCTTTCCAAAGCTTGTCATGTCTAAAAGTCGTATATTACGCATATGTGAGATCCATCCTTGAATATGCATCACCTATCTGGTCAGTTTGTTATGACGTTCATAAAGACCGCATCGAAAAAATTCAAAAAAAATTTGTTGCTCATTTAAATTATAAATTCAAGAAAACATCTGCTGGGTACAAAGGTAACTGTCGGGAATATAATCTCCATTCACTCGAGGATAGGCGCAAAGTGGCTGACATGAGCTTACTTTTCGATATAATTAGAAATGGTTTAGACTGCCCTGAACTGTTATCTGGCTTATCGTTTCGAGTTCCAAGACGTCGAACTCGACACACAACTCTGTTTCATGTTCCCTTCCACTCCACTAACTATGGTTCTAACGCCGTCTTATCACGGATCCCACACTTGTATAACACCGAATTCTGCTCTGCCGATCCTTTTGTAGTCCTGTTTTGTCCTGTGTTGTTTGTGTGTTGTAAGTATAAATTTAAAAAAGACATATATTCCGTTTTGCTCAGAGATAACGAAAATTAATATAAAATCCGTTTTGTATTATATTATAAAATCCGTTTTGTATTATTTTTGCCACTTGTTCTAATTCGTTCGTAAAATAAGAAAACAAGTACAAATCTTATAATAATAATATCTAATGTGTTGATGGGTACTTGGGAAATGCAATGCAATTTGTTAGTTTTATTTTTATTTTTTAAGGAGTTTCTTTCTAAATATTGAAATTTTTATTTCTTACTACCTAATTCTACCATTAATAAAAATTCAGTTCAAATACTATGTTCAGGTATTTATTTGGATATGTTACTAATGCAAATTTTATGGTCTTTTGCCAAAAGCAAATTAAACTCGATTATTCATTAAGTACATATTTTACGACCGGTATGTATTTTTAAGGTTTCGAGCATTTGTGTGTATATTGTACATTTTCGTCGTTTTTAATTTTTTTGTTATTTTACTTTGTTATGTATTGCAATTTAATGGATGACTGTCATTGGCCTTCTTTTATGTAAGCATTTATATGTTTAGTTATATTTACGGCTGTTGTTATCCTGAATACCAATAAAATAAAAATAAAATACATCTTTTAATTATTAATCTATGAATTTATCGATGTTATTAGTCGACGTTTCATTTTCTCACGCACTCGTTTTTGCCACAAAAACTTCTATGTCTGGTCTAGCCACTAGGCCAGACAGGTCGTTAAGAATCGTACATATTTGTACGCAGGGGTGCAAAGCTGATAGTTATTCTGATTGTAACTATAGTATATTTCAAGTAATGGATTTCTTCATAATAAAACTCAATTTTTTAAACGAAGTATTTAATCATTGATCATCTAGCTGAGTCTTTTTCTTTCGTTTGCTGCGGTCCTGGCCATTGGCGTCGCCGTGCACCCCGCGCACGTGCACCGACAGCGAGTGCTTGGTGGTGGACGCGCGCCCGCAGATCGGACACGGGAATGAGCCGCGTATACCGAGATGTGCCTAGATGAGGAAATAACATAAATGGTCTTCTGCCTTTTCGCCGAAGTTTCATTGTCCGAATTTCATTTGCTAACCAACCTTTCCTTTTCGCAGATAATTTCTTTGGCAACCAACATTTGACAATTTTGTAATATGATAACGCTTCACTTGCTAGAATGGCACATAAATAGATCTAAAAGAAATCTTATAAGTTTTTGGCAAAAATTTCGCGACGATTCTAAAAACCCCAAACACAATTAGGTTGTGTTGTTTCATCACAGAGTTCCTATGGCTACCTCCTGTCTCCATCATCAGATCAGCTCGATGGTACCATAATATTGCATTGTCACCCGACTTACATATGTATGCAAATTTTCAGCTTCATCGGAAACCGGGAAGTGGGTCAAATTTAACTTGCAAGATTTGTCCCATACATACGAACAGGGCAAGTTAAATAAAAGCTTGTAAAAAAGACCCCTGCGGCATACCGAAAACGCTGACAGCATTTCCTCGCTGGATTGGTAAACTAATATGCTGAGCGAGGAAGCTGCCAGCTCTTCGGTCTCCTGTGGCGTATCCAAGTCTTTTATGGCTCATAATACATTTCTTTTGCCAAATCACTCAATTTGCTAAATATTTTGTAATGCGATAAATAAGGTCTGGTCTTTTGATAGAGTCAAGATAAACCCAAGGCCAAAAGTATGGAGACACGGTTGTTTTCTTTAATATCTCATGTTTCTGTCTTTGTTTTATAATTGTAACCTAAATGTACATTAAGCAAGCACAAAAGGTTAAAAATACTCGCTAAATATCAAAACATCCTAAAATATTGTCAAAAACATTTAAAAAAATAGGAAAAGTAACATAATTAAGTATACCCTTTTAATTGCTTTGAAAAATGTTGAACTGGCAAATATCATAGCCACAACTTGAGTAATTTGCTTAGTTTACGAAGTAATTCTGCAAAATTAAACTTTGCTTTGGAAATAGTGTATTTTTATATTAAGCTTACGAAGTAATTCTGCAAATTAAACTTTGCTTTGGAAATAGTGTATTTTTAAATTAAGCTTACGAAGTAATTCTGCAAATTAAACTTTGCTTTGGAAATAGTGTATTTTTATATTAAGCTTACGAAGTAATTCTGCAAATTAAACTTTGCTTTGGAAATAGTGTATTTTTAAATTAAGCTTACGAAGTAATTCTGCTAAATTAAACTTTGCTTTGGAAATAGTGTATTTTTAAGTTAGTTGACCAAACATACAGTTACTAACTGGTTGGGAAATAATACGAATTATTTGGCTGAGTTGGTTGCAAATTGACATTTGGCAAAATAAGCTTCGGCGATGATTTAGAGAAAGATTGTTGTATATTAAACGTCAAGCTGCTATGGAATCATGACGTTTAAAATAAAACTTGCACAGTCTGTGCTAACAAAATTGCTGTAGACTCTAAATATACACCGTGTTTTTTTATTATCGTTAATTTCAAGGGTATGCACCCTGAGCCTCCATCCTGAGCTTAAATTAAGTAACTTTCTCAAAGACATCGGTATTCTAATTAACTCCATTTCGGAGATAGTCAACATTTTATTTTTATGCGTGAGCGTGTACACTTGTCTTAGGGCCTGTTTACATATTGATTAAGTGTTTAGTACGAATTAATACATTTGATACTAAACATAAGTACTATTTCGGATGATCGATGTTCCAAATGACATTGATATGTCACAGTTTTCAATTGTTTCGTTGAGTTAAATGTAATGCCCGTGTTGCAACGGTATATGAAACATTTAATTAATTTTTAGGGTTTTGTACCCGAAGGGTAAAACGGGACCCTATTACTAAGACTCCGCTGTCCGTCCGTCTGTCACCAGGCCGTATCTCATGAACCGTGATACTTAGACAGTTGAAAATTTCACAAATGATTTATTTCTGTTGCCGCTATAACAACAAATACTAAAAAGTCCGGAACCCTCGGTGGGCGATTCCGACTCGCACTTGCCCGGTTTTTTTTAATATGATTTCTTTTGATTTTTTTTTAAATGTAGTTTCCTTAAACGTACTTACAAATACCCCGTAAGTTAACGGAATTCAATCAAAAAACGGTGTATATGACTACTACTGTAATTAAAATTAAAATCATTAATATGGAAGTTGTTTTAAGCGGTGGTGGCCGAGTATGACGTCCGACTTTCAATCCGGAGGTCGTGGGTTCAAATCCTGACCCGCACCAATGAGTTTTTCGGAACTTATGTACGAAATGTCACTAGATATTTACCACTAGCTTTTCGGTGAAGGAAAACATCGTGAGGAAACCTGCACACATCTGCGAAGAAATTCAACAAAGGTGTATGTGAAGTCCCCAATCCGCATTGGGCTAGCGTGGGGACTATAGCCCGAGCCCTCTCGCACATGAGAGGCCTGTACCCAGCCGTGGGACGTATATAGGCTGAATTATTATTTTTTTATTGTAATATGAAAGTTGGCTCGAATAAGCGCTGGTGGCCTAGCGGTAAGAGCGTGCGACTTGCAATCCGGAGGTCGCGGGTTCAAACCCCGGCTCGTACCAATGAGTTTTTCGGAACGTATGTACGAAATATCATTTGATATTTACCAGCCGCTTTTCGGTGAAGGAAAACATCGTGAGGAAACCGGACTAATCCCAACAAGGCCTAGTTTACCCTCTGGGTTGGAAGGGCAGATGGCAGTCGCTTTCGTAAAAATTAGTGCCTACGCCAAATCTTGGGATTAGTTGTCAAGCGGACCCCAGGCTCCCATGAGCCGTGGCAAAATGCCGGGACAACGCGAGGAAGAAGAAGAAGATGAAAGTTGGCTCGAAATAAAAGCTTGAACACTCACAGTGTTGTAATGTCGGTTGAAGTTGGACTTGGAGTTGAACGCTCGCGGGCACTCGGGGCACTGGTGCGGCTTTTCGTCGCTGTTGTGTGCGCGCACGTGATTCTGTACACACACACACACACACACATAAACATTAGCGCTCAAGAGCTAATTACATTCACACTCGCTATGGTCCGATATCAGACCCGACGTCGGGCCCGAGCCCGACATCTTTTACAATATTTGACATGTAAAAAAAACTTGTCTTTAAAGCCCGACCAGAAATATATAATTATTGTCAAGAGGGTGCTGTTATTCTCATGTATAGGGTGACAGTTCAGTTTAGTATGAAAAATATAGTTCTAATGAAATTTCGCAATATGGCGCGTGATCATATATTACTGGCCAGGATTTAATTGTCAAAAATGTTTAATGTTTATTATAATTGAATATTTTAGTTATTTTATTTTTTATTTATACCTTCATTTCAGGCAACTAGTGGCCCATAGATAAATACCTTAAGAGGCTGTCAACACCCAATGTCCTTGAAATTGATGTTACTTAAACAGTTTTTTAAGAAAGACTATTTGTTTTAGTCAAGTAAGAAAAATATATGTTCATATTAATTATATTTCAAAGACCGTAGTTGTACTCGATACATGATTGAACGAAATCGGCTCGATAGAAAATAATTGCAAAGATTGGTCTTAAAATCACAATTAAACGGTTTTATGTCTTTATTGTTTTGACTTATGGGTCTGCAATTAAAATCACAATTTCAAAACATTTATATCTAAACCGCTATTGAGTAAAATATTACACTAATAATCCACTTTTTTTATTTAAATATTTTTCTTATTATTCCCTTGCCCAGGCCCAGCAACATGCGACAGTGTTATCTCATTTACTCCGATACAAATAGACAGTGTGCGCGCTTTAGGTATTGACAGCCTCTTAAGATTAGCATACACATTATAAAAATATATTTTAAAATTAAATACTACAAATCACATTATTTTATTGCGGCATGAAACTATTTATCATAACGTAACACACGCACCCTTTGAGACTATCTACCCATTGCATAACTTAAAAAATAAAAGCTGATGTACAATTTATTGATTAACACCCTTATTCATAAACGTGTACTAAAGTTACGATGCCGCTGATCATCGTTTGTCCCTTTCCATCATACCAATACGTCGGAAAGGGACAAAGAATGATCAGCGGCATCGTAACTTTAGTACACGTTTATGAATAAGGGGGTAAATATGTATCTATTTATCTATACTCTATCCACGTTAACGAGCTAGTATAACGGTCTCTCTCAGGCGCGGATACAAGATTTGGCTTAGGGGGGGGCCATTTTGAGAAAATCATATATTTTTGCACAGAAAATAAGGTAAAAAAAAATTTACTCAATTTAGTAATGTGAGAGCCAGGGTTTTAGGGGGGGGGGGGGGCATTGCCCCTATGCCCCCCCCCCCCTTGTATCCGCGCCTGGTCTCTCTTTTGCACTTTTGTATGCAGATGAAAAGGACAAAAAAAAGCAGTGGGCGTAAACAATGGTACCTCGCTGTCCGGCCCGGCTTACATGTCGTCGCTCGGAATATTTATTTATATATTCCTTATGGTTATAATCATAAATCTGGGTTTCTGGTGCGGGAATATTAAATAATTACCAAACTACGAGTATGAATTTAAAATTGGTAGTATATAAGCACTAAAACTGCTTAGTTTAGTTATTACCCTTTCTTTGGCTAATGTCCACCAAAAACCCCGATGTATGGTTAATATTTATATTTATTTTATATTATTTTTGGTTTATTTTAAAGGCCAACTTAATATTTATGATCAATAGTGAAATAACGAATTGGCGGACTTAAATTTAATGCTTAAGGCACCATAAGTATATCAATACTACGGAATTCAAAGTTACAAAACTAAAACTATTTATTGATCATAAATATATAAGTCCAGTAAACAAGCCGAGTCACAGATCAATCGGGGAACAATAGAAAGGAGAGCACTTTAACGCGTCCGCACCATACAAAACATAGAGTTAACTGTCATGTAAACTCACCCGTTGCAATTGCATCGCCCTTATCGCTGACCAATCACAT
The DNA here is from genome assembly GCF_033807575.1 of Cydia pomonella. Lineage (NCBI taxonomy): Eukaryota > Metazoa > Arthropoda > Insecta > Lepidoptera > Tortricidae > Cydia > Cydia pomonella. Next base: position 9,467,183 of record NC_084729.1, read on the forward strand.
GCTGTCTGAGTTTTCTGGTACTAGCTCGTTAACGTGGATAGAGTTTATATAGTATATTTTGATCTATTTATCTATAATTTTACTGATCCCAATTTTATTCTTCGTGAATGTCCCATTTACTATTGTTGAAGTAAACGACCAGAATTTGTTCCATATTTTCGGGTATTAAGCGTCTAAAATTAAGGTAGTTAAATTATGAAATTGTCTTGTCTTAAAAACGAAGAAGAGTACATTGAGTTATTATTTAATTATTTTTTTACTCTTAATAAAAACATATTTTTACAAGCAAACCCTTGAGTTATCACTAATCACTAGTTGTCAATGCAACTTATGTGGGAGACCGTACCCGATGCAACTTACGCAGCCTACCGTACGCATATCGCATCATCGGCAGCCAATCAGCGGCGATATCACGTCATCTACAGCCCCTGTGATTGGCCCAGGATGTTGCCACGGAGGAACCGAGCCCCACTCCAGGCATTCGCTATTCGCCTCATTAATAGACGCACGCATACGTGCCCTTTTTTTAATACGTAATTACTTTATTCTGTTTTTTTGTACCAAATGTACTAGTTGGTCATTAAAAGTATTTAAAACTAAAGGCGTCGTTACATTATTGCTGCTGAACCCGCTCCAAGAGGCTACGAGCTGAACCTTAGCCAGATCCACGCGCGACATAAAGTTTGGACCTTCGACCTCGGATGCGACCAGCAACGTGGCTACAAAGGATACTTGGCAAGAGTAACGCAATCGGCAAAGATAGCCATCGGCAGCTACTCAGTGCTTTGGTGAGGCGAACCAATCAAGAATAGCGACCCTGTCTCATTTCAGTTGTGATATACGTGTTCATATTTTAATTCCAGTGGTTGTAACGTGGCGTCTTTGTGATCTGCCTACACGCAAAAGGTCGCCAGGCCGGCAGCTGCATCGTTAGCAGTTGCAGGGAGCTTAGTACCTAATCCGGATAACTGTAAGTACCTCGCTTCTTACATCCTACCGACATGGCGGAAGAAAAGTTGTTAAAAGATCTTATTAAAAAGAGAGGTTCTGTTAAAGGTAGACTCACAAAATTCATTAAATATATAGAAACGTTCGACCAAGGTTTATCCATTAATCAAATGGCCGAAGTTAGGCTTCGCACTCAAGGCGCTACGGGTTTATATACCGAATTTAATAATATTCAGTCAAAAATTGAAGATGTTCTTCCCGAAACCGAACTGGACGCTCAACTCGACGCGCGAGACGAGTTTGAAGCCGAATATTATAGTATAATGGCCCAAGCTGAGAAATTGGTAAAGGACGAGGTTAAAATCGAATCCGAAAAGTCCGCGATTGCATTAAAATCGGTGAAATTACCTACCATTTCTTTGCCTAGCTTTGACGGTTCTCATGAACACTGGATTACCTTTCGAGATACATTTTCGTCGTTAGTACACAACTCGCGAGAAATTTCAGACATTCAAAAATTTCACTATCTCAAATCGTCACTTACGGGAAGCGCGCAGTTAGTTATAGACTCACTTGAATTTTCAACCGACAATTACAATATCGCATGGGAGTTGTTATTGAATAGGTATAATAATAGCCGCTTACTTGTTCATAATCATGTAAAGGCCTTATTTTCAATGCAAACGCTGCAAAAGGAATCACCGGTGTTGCTAAGGAAACTAATAGATAACGTGTTAAAAAATATACGCGCTCTTAAAGCCCTTAAGGAGCCTGTAGACTCGTGGGACACTTTACTTATTTATATGATCGTTTCTAAATTAGATTCCACCACTGAGCGAGAGTGGGAGCAGCATAAAGGTTCTTTGTCGGCCGATTCAACTGAGTCAAAATTAACTATTGACGATTTATTAACATTTTTAAGAGGCAGGGCAGACATGCTTGAAACTTTAATTGTAACGCACAGTAAGGCCAATTCGCAAGACAACAAAAAGTATACAAACAGTAATTATACACCAAAGTTGCATTGCAATGTCGCGACGGAAAAACCGCAGGTGAAAACACCTTTTAAAAAACAATTTAAATTATGTCCGATGTGTAGTGAGAAACATCCTTTATATTCATGCCAGTCGTTTCTGGATTTGAAAATGCAAGATCGATTGCAATTAGTACGGGATAAAAACCTTTGTGAAAATTGTCTGCGAACTGGTCATACAGCTGATGCGTGTAGGTATGGGCCTTGTAGGAAATGCGACAAAAAACATAACTCAATTATTCATCGCGATGAAGTTAATGTTATCAGTACAAACAGTTGTACCGGCATGTCGAATGCAAGCCAAAATAAACCTAATGAGCCCCATATTTCCACTGCTAAATCCAGCAATTATTCCATAACAAATCACGCACACATTGACAACGGTCAGGTGGCTGATTTAAACACAGATGTCCAATGCGCACAGGCATCATTCGATGAACCGGTTTTGTTGACAACCGCTATCATTGAAATAGTCGATGATTTAGGTAAAATTACGAAGGCATGCGCGCTTCTCGACAATGGAAGTGAACGGTGCATTATATCTCAATCATTATGCGATAAATTAAATACGCGCGTTATACAGTCCACACGAAGCTTGTTTGGCGTCGGGGAGGTGCCGGTCTCACAGCACACGCGATTTTGTGATATTGGCATTAAATCCTTAACTAGCACTTATTCTACGCGCATTAAGTGTTTAGTATTACCACGCGTAACCCCCCCGCGGCCATACCTTAATATGCGCAAAGAACAATTCGTTATACCGGACGGAATCGTGCTCGCGGATCCCAATTTTTATGAAAAAAAACCGATAGACCTTATAATAGGGGCAGATATATATTGGGACGTGATTCAAGAAGGTATTATTCGCTTAGGTAACGGAGCGGTTATGCAAAATTCGCATTTGGGCTGGTTCGTATCCGGGCGTACATATAATTCATATAATACGCGCAAAAATACAACAAAAACTAACGTTGTATGTAATTTCATGCAAACTATAGACATGCAAGTTTCTATAGACGAGCAGTTACGTAAATTTTGGGAACTCGAAGACGCGCCGATAAGTCAACGGGTTAACGAATCGCGCAGTGAGGAAGAACGTATCTGTGAGGATTTGTTTATGCAGACCACAAAACGGCTCGACGACGGTAGGTTCTGTGTATGCATTCCGTTCAAAAAGTCACCTGAGATTTTAGGCGATACGCGCAAACAAGCCGAACATAGATTCTTCGCATTAGAGAAACGGTTAGAACGTTATCCGAATTATAAAAAAATGTATAGCGACTTCATTAAGGAATATTGCGACTTAGGCCACATGGAGCATGTAGATTCGTATGGTACGCCACACTACTTTACGCCACATCATGGCGTTTTTCGTGAAAACGCCAAAACTACACGCTTAAGGGTTGTTTTTGACTGTAGTTGTGCGTCCACGTCGGGATATTCACTTAATGATTTGCAATTAGTAGGCCCCGCGATACAGGGTGATTTGTTATCCATACTATTGCGCTTTAGGGAAAACAAGTATGTGGCGTGTGCGGATATCGAAAAAATGTACCGCCAGGTACTGGTTGACGAGAAACAACGCGACTTGCAATTAATTATTTGGCGGGAAAATCCCTCTGACCCACTGCAAATATACAAATTAAAAACTGTGACTTATGGCACGAATTCCGCCCCGTTTTTAAGTTGTAGGTGCCTTAAGCAGTTAGCGCTAGAGTGTGATGACCCTGAAATAGCCAGCGTAATTAACAATGATTTTTACGTTGATGACCTTATTTGTGGCAACCCTAACCAGGATAAATTAAAACAAATTTGCACAAAGGTCGTCAAGGTCTTGCAGTCGGGATGTTTTCCATTGCATAAATGGATTTTTAATTTCGATTTTGATGAATTTACCGAATCGATGGACTCGTCCAAAGAGTTATCATTAGGTGAAAACGTACAAAATAAAACGTTAGGGTTAGGATGGTACAACCGCTCTGATGAATTGTTTTATCACACTAGATTTGAAATAAATTCTAAGCCGATAACAAAGCGCATTATCTTATCGGTTTCGTCTCAAGTCTACGACCCTCTCGGCTTGCTTAGCCCAACTATTATGATCGCGAAAGTACTTTTACAGAGGTTGTGGATGTTAAAGGCCGATTGGGACACCCCGGTCCCGAACGACATCGCAAAAACATGGACACGATTTGTCGCTGATCTTTCGAATTTAAAGTCAATTCGCATTCCGCGTTACGTATTAAATGACAACCCTAAACATTTAGAGTTGCATATTTTTTGTGATAGTTCTATAACCGCGTACGGAGCGTGCGCTTATGTTCGCGCTATCGATAATGATAACAGTGTCACAGTCAGGTTATTATGCGCAAAAGGGAAGGTGACCCCAATAAAACCAGTGACCCTGCCAAAATTAGAATTATGTGCGGCGCTAGTAGCGGCACGACTATATGCAAAAATAGATAGTTCACTTCGCAGTCGGTTTAACAAAGTAGTATTTTGGTCCGATTCCACAATTGTCCTAGGTTGGTTACGCACGCCACCTAACTTACTTAAAACGTTTGTACAAAATAGGGTTACCGAAATACATGATTTAACGCAAAATCATCCCTGGCATCACGTAAGAAGTGAAAACAACCCCGCTGACTTGATTTCGCGATCTCGACCGTTAAATTCGTTGTGGTCTTCTACATTTTGGGGACAAGGCCCAGAGTTCCTTCGCGATATTAATTTCGAGCCTAACTCGGACTCAAAAAATAACCAAAATAATGACGATTTGCCCGAGCTAAAGGCGAATGTTTCACTTGTTTGTGTACCTAATCGTGACAATGAGGGATGTTTTCCTTTCCATAGATTTTCTCAATTCAATCGTTTACAGCGTACCGCGGCGTATGTTTTGCGATTTATTTATAATGCGCGCAATAAACTTAGAAAAAAAACTGGGTCATTAAGTGTAGACGAGTTGAATGAATCCGTTCTGTTGCTAGCCAGGCTGGCGCAGTATGAGTCATACCGAGATGTGCATAATTGCTTATCACGTAAACAGCTGTTAACAAACAAACACGGTGCAAGCCTTACTAAATTAAATTTATTTCTTGACAACACGAATGTGTTAAGAGTAGGCGGCCGTTTAGAAAATGCTAGCCAGTTTAGTTACGAGAAAAAACACCCTATTTTAATTTCGTGTAAACATTATTTAGCAGTGCTATTATTTCGTTTCGAACATAAGCGACTGTTGCATGCGGCGCCACAGCTGTTGTTGTTTACTATAAAGGAAACCTGGTGGCCAGTAGGAGCTAGAAATTTAGCACGAAAGATTGTTCATGATTGTGTCACGTGCAAACGGATGCAAGGTCAAACATTGACACCTATCATGGGCAATCTGCCTCGCGAACGATTGGAACCAGGGTATCCGTTCATATACTGCGGCGTGGATTATGGTGGTCCAGTGCTTGTTTTGAATCGCAAAGGTAGGGGTGCGAAATTAATAAAATCATATATTTGTTTATTCGTATGTTTAGTAACGCGCGCTATTCATTTAGAACTGGTCAGTGACCTCTCGTCTGATGGTTACTTATTAGCATTAAAACGTTTTATATCGCGTAGGGGTAAACCTGTTGAAATAATAAGCGATAATGGAAAAAACTTTGTCGGACTAATGAACGATTTTGAAAAATTTCTTTCAAGTATATCTGGCGATATACAAGAGTACGCCTTGTCTCAGAAAATTAAATTTCGCATGAACCCGCCGTACGCCAGTCATTTCGGTGGGATATACGAGGCAGGTATTAAAAGTTGTAAATACCATTTGCGACGCGTTGTAGGCAACGCACATTTGACGTTTGAACAATTAAGCACGACCTTGACCGAGATTGAGGCCTTGCTTAATTCTAGACCACTTACTCCTATGTCATCTGACCCCAACGATTTTTTACCGCTTAGCCCAGGGCATTTCTTGATTGGTCGTCCGCTAACCGCACCTGTGTGCGCTAGCCTGAGCGACGTTCCTGAGCATCGGTTAACGCGTTACCAGAGAGTCGAACAGCTTCGTCAGCATTTCTGGAGTCGTTGGTCGCGAGAGTACGTGACGGAGTTACAAGCCCGATCAAAATGGAGGTTTCAGTCTGATGACCTCAAAGAAAACACGCTTGTCGTCATAAAGGAAGACAATGCTCCCCCGCTAAAATGGAGTTTAGGCCGAATCGTCAAAACGTATCCAGGCAAGGACGGCGTCTCGAGAGTGGCCGACGTAAGGATGCCTTCTGGAGGAACTGTGAGACGCGCTTTCTCAAAACTGTGTCCGCTTCTTCAGCCAGACTGTTAGCCACGTCATCAGTCCCATTATCACGTTTTGTAAACCACCAGTTTCCAAGGCCGGGAGTATGTCAATGCAACTTATGTGGGAGACCGTACCCGATGCAACTTACGCAGCCTACCGTACGCATATCGCATCATCGGCAGCCAATCAGCGGCGATATCACGTCATCTACAGCCCCTGTGATTGGCCCAGGATGTTGCCACGGAGGAACCGAGCCCCACTCCAGGCATTCGCTATTCGCCTCATTAATAGACGCACGCATACGTGCCCTTTTTTTAATACGTAATTACTTTATTCTGTTTTTTTGTACCAAATGTACTAGTTGGTCATTAAAAGTATTTAAAACTAAAGGCGTCGTTACATTATTGCTGCTGAACCCGCTCCAAGAGGCTACGAGCTGAACCTTAGCCAGATCCACGCGCGACACTAGTATATAGAACTAGCATCGATAGTCGAGTTTATCGATACAGGAACTCCCTACTTGTCAAACAATTTTGCCCCACGGATTCCTATGTCCATGTAGTATAGTTGAGCTTATCCGTGAGCAAGTAACAACGGTACTTACTTTTAGAGAATGTGGCCAGTTGAATTTCTTCGGGCAATGAGGACAGGCGTACGGCTTCACGGCGAGGTGCGTGCGCATGTGGCACGCGAGGAGCGACGGGTACTGTCACAACATATAAAATCTATGGAGTGTGGAATAAAAGGAAAATCTCTATGTATGAAATGTGTCCATCAAAAAACATTAAATAGGCGGCGCCACAATACACCGGAAAAAATGTCATAGACCTAATATTTATATAGATGTGCTATACGCGTGCGCCCGTGAGGGACAGAACATACGCAATGCGACAAAATTAAAAACACGCTTTAACATTCCTGACAACATACCACAAACAACCTACGTAATTTGGTTGGGTTATTTGTTGCCCCTCTATTTCATCTCTATATTATTATACCTCTATGGTTCATGTAATCCATGAGCCTACCTAGCGAGCGCCACCGGAGACATAGGAACTATTATTTAAACCTGAAATCTGGTCACTTTTGCAATAGTTCTGCCATGAGAGATTTTCCTCCTTTTAATTCCACTCTCCATAATAAGTTTTTGGTAAAAATTTCATATTTGGTACAAGCTTTTATCGCTGACTGTACTTTTCTCTACTGGCAACTAATACTCATCGAGACAATTCTAAAAACTACAAACACAAGTAGGTTGCGTTGTTTTATCATAGAGTTCCTATGGCCACCTCCTGTCTCCATCATCAGATCAGCTCGATAGTACCATAAAATTGCATTGTCACCCGACTTACATATGTATGCAAATTTTCAGCCTCAGTGGAAGTCGGGAAGTAGGTCAAATTTAACTTGCAAGATTTGACCCGTACAGTCAAGTGTAAAAATATGGGTGCACACATCTTACTAAAATATGTCCCATAGCATCTTATTCCAGTGTAATAAGAGCGTAGTACCATATTTATGAGGCGATTCTTTCGATACATATTTTTGCACTTGACTGTACATACATAGGTACATTGCAAGTTAATATAAAGCTTGTAAAATCAATATGATATAGATCGAGCGATCTTATTGAGACACACAAAATCTTGTCTGGACACTACAATGTTCCAAATATTAAAGACCTATACATATCAAGCCAGAATGTAAGGTTAAGAGGACACTCTAAAAAACTAGTCAAACCTCCATGTGCTAGCAACCCTAGGAAACACTTCTTGCCGAATCGTGTAGTAAATGTGTGGAAATCTCTACCAGAAACTGTTGTTAGTGCACCGTCGGTGAACTCTTTCAAAAATAGACTAGATACACATTTTACATGACTGAACCCGGGTACGTCCTTAAACGTCCACAAGAAAGGTATGGGCACTGTGAATGTCATCTCGCTTTGTGTGGTAGGGCACAGCCAGTGGATGTCATTCCAGATCTAGAGCAGAGCCCAACTGGGGAAGTACCTCCACCTTACAGAAAACCGCAGCCAAATAACACTAGACCCTACTCAAAGTGTTGTTCCTGCCGGTGAGTAAGTTTGCCAGAGCTCAACGAGGGGTGTTAGGGTCGGCAACGCGCATGTAACTCCTCTAGAGTTGCAGGCTTACATAGGCTACGGAGACTGCTTACCATCAGGCGGGCCGTATACTTGTTTGCCACCGACGTAGTATTTAAAAAAAAACATTTCAGAACTTTAAAAAGTGCAAAATAAACACAAGTGCTGCGATATACACGCATCAGCTCCAAGAGCTGCTAGTGTATCAAATAAATAATAATAATAATAAATAACTCACCATATTAAAATAGGTATCAAAATACGCAAATAGAGTCAGCAGCGATTTTGATAGCCCAGACGGTGCAAGTGTGATTTTAAACGTCATCATTTCATAGAAGTTTAACGTTTAAAAACTTTTTAACAAAAAATAAAACCGACTTCAAATATTACCAAAAGCGCCATACATATAATAATAAAATTTTAAGAGTTCCCTCGATTCCCCTCCCCTCGACTTGGTGCCAACGGGATCATCTGTACCCGTTCGATTAAAAATAATTTTTGAAAATCGGCTCACGATTCTCGGAGATATCGAGTAACATACATACGAAAAAAAAAACAGTCGCATTGAGAACCTCCTCCTTTTTTGAAGTCGGTTAAAAATAACCCGTGCACCATCTGGGCTATCAAAATCGCCGCCTTATCTTGGTTCAACTCTATGTCCGTTGTCCTTGAGTTAATACTGCATTCGCCAAACGCTTTCCATTTTTCCTACACCCTACAGTTTACAATAGGGTTTCCAAATTTTGTAACTTCGATGACTTCTCTTGCTATCTTAAAAAAGAAAACTAAGAAATGGCTTCTTTCTCAGTCTTACGATCAGACAGAAGACATCATTCACACTTAAGTAGCGTGTACACACACACGCACGCACGCACGCACGCACACACACACGCACACACACACACACACACACACACGCACGCACGCACGCTCACACACACACACACACACACACACACACACACACACACACACACACACACACACACACACACACACACACACACACACACACTCCACTCCTTAAATATAAATAAGTCCACTTACGCATGTCCTTCCTGTATGTTTTATTTTTTGTTTTTGTTTTTTCTGCATGCACTTTTTGTAATTGTATAGGGTTTCGAGATAAAGTCAAATATCGACTTACCGGCAGAATAGCGCCGCACTGCTCGCACATGCACGGATTAGGATGGTTAGCCTTTCTCCGGTATCGGCCTCGGTATTGACCTCGGTATTGAGCTGAAGGGGCCGCGTACCGCAGCCCGAGGTGCTTGCGCCGGCTGTGCGTGTCCAACGCCGCCGCATTTGAGAATGCCACGTTGCACTGTTTTAATCAAAATAATTTTTTTGAAAAAATTAGGTGGATCAGCATTTTTAGGGTTCCGTAGCCAAATGGCAAAAAACGGAACCCTTATGGATTCATCATGTCTGTCTGTCTGTCCGTATGTCGCTGCCACTTTTTTCCGAAACTATAAGAACTATAATGTTGAAATTTGGTAAGTAGATGTATTTTGTGAACCGCATTAAGATTTTCACACAAAAATAAATAAAATAAAAAACAATAAATTTTGGGGGTTCCCCATACTTAGAACTGAAACTCAATTTTTTTTCTCATCAAACCCACACGTGTGGGGTATCTATGGATAGGTCTTCAAAAATGATATCGAGGTGTCTAATATCATTCTTTTCTAAACTGAATAGTTTGCGCGAGAGACACTTCCAAAGTGGTAAAATGTGTGCCCCCCCTGTGTGTGAACTTAATTTGGTAACCAGTTCCGAAATTGAAAAAAGTTTCGGTTACAAACCGAATGATGGATGGGATTGCAAAAAGATATGATTACCAAATCATATCTTTTTGCAATCCGACTGCCAAAATAAGAAAAAAAAATCCTTTCCTTTGCTGGATGGGAACTAACATTAGTAACATTTAAAGAGAAACTTATAGACCGCGATCCAGGAACAGACTTCCATGACCAATCGCCTTCCGGGCGAAAAATCGTATAGTGGTTAACGGCTATGTGATGAACCCTCTTGAACGTCAGCTGCCGCTCCGTTGGTGGGTTGAGGAATGGCAGCCACCGGAACACGTAAAAAAATTGTCATCGCCTTCCGTTTGATACTTTGTCAGATGCTATTGTTAATTTAAGAAGTCGTTAGCCGGTTACATCGCGGTGGTAAGAACGTCCGCTGGTCACATGAACATGTAAAAAAATAAGCACTTTACCTTTTTATGATAGCAATAAGAAATCATGAAACTTTGCATCAGGTGAAACGCCATAAACGGATCACGCAATTTACACATTACCCATTTGCGGACATAAAGTAGACGCGTATTTTTTACATGTTCATTTTACAGCTGACGGTCTTTCCACCGCGTCTCCTGGCCCGCGGTCTATTAACACAAAATCTGAAAGTGATATTGATTATGTTCACCAAAATATACCACACGAAAATTATCTTCAAAAAAAAACAGTTACAAAATTAAAATAATAACAAATAAAAATTGTACAACTGTATGTAAAGCACATACCACTTCACAGATATGCGACTCGGTGGGATGCATCTCCCCGACATGTTCCCGTAGCGCGTCCTCGCTCGCACAGTTCTCGCCGCACTGCTCGCACGGCCGCAGGTCGCCGTGCTCGGCGGCCGTGTCCGTGTGTCTGTTCAGCGCCTCTACACTATTGAAGTTGGCTGAGCAGACAGTACATATGAACTTTTTCGAGTTCTGAAAAACAGTAATTAACTTTAATTTTCATCTTTTTCAGGAACTCCAGAGGTGTCGCATGCGCGTTACAATTTTTTTCTATAGGTACAATATGTGTGCATGCAGCCACAACCCTTTAATTTATTATTATTTTTTAATTTAATGTAAATTTCTCATTAAGTGAAGTTTTTGTTATATCTTGTTATAAGAAATAAGAATTATTTTTCTTCTTATACCTTAAATTTAATATAATCATTGAATGTAATATGATCCCAAGTTGTTCGAAATAAATGTTTATTTTTATTATAGTAATGTAGGTTTTAAAAAATCCGAATACTAAGTAAAATGCGTTTTTTTTTGTTAGATTTCGCCATAGATGATTTAAACCTACGAAGGATCAAATCTATAATAAAGGATACATTTTATTTTATCCCGCAAGCTATCTAGCCAAGACTCCTACGAGTTTGAAATGATTGACAATTTTGATAAAGTAATAATATGATCAATATTGATCAATGCATGCATTCCCGTTTTAAGGTAATAAGATGTTTACGAGCATCTACAAATAAAAACCGGCCAAGAGCATGTCGGGCCATGCTCAGTGTAGGGTTCCGTAGTTACTCTTCCGTCACAATAAGCTAAACTGGAGCTTAAAGTATAGTAAATTGTTAACCAAGGGATGACACGGTTTCACCCGAGTTAAACAAATAGGCAAATTTGCATAATCAGTACCTAATTAAAGTAAGTCTTTTTACTATGAAGGGAAAACTTTTTGCGATAACTCAAAAACAGCTAAACTGATCATGTCCGCTATAGTTTTCATTTAATGTCTTTCTTAAGCTCTACTTCCACGATTTTTTTCATATTTTTTGGACCTATGGTTCAAAAGTTAGAGGGGGGGGGATACATTTTTTTTTCTTTCGGAGCGATTATCTCCGAATATATTCACTTTATCCAAAAATGTTTCTTGAAAACCCCCATTAGTTTTGAAAGACCTTTCCAACGATACCCCACACTCTAGGGTTGAAGCGAAAAAAAAAATTCACACCCACTTTACGTGTAGGGGAGGTACCCTAAAAAAAAAATTTTTAGATTTTATTGTACGACTTTGTCGGCTTTATTGATTTATATATCCATGCCAAATTTCAGCTTTCTAGCACTAACGACCACGGAGCAAAGCCTCGGACAGACAGACAGACAGACATACAGACGGACATGGCGAAACTATAAGGGTTCCGTTTTATGCCTTTTGGCTACGGAACCCTAAAAAAGGCCCTTATTTCAGAGCAATCCAGATTTATAATAAGTTGCCAAACAGTATCAGCATTAACTCGTCACGTCAAAATTAAAATTACTTTTGATATCGAAAGCATACCATTCCGTTCCATTCCTCTTCCCATTTGTCCGAGATATTAAAGTTTTAAGAAAATGAGAGAATTGTTATTAGAAAAATGCTATTATATTAAAAACTTTTTAAATGGTATAGTTTATAAGGATTCAGTGTAGTTATTTAATTTTTAATTTGTACGCCGAGAGGCAAAACATGACGGACATTATTGTAAATCTACGATCACTGTGTTTGTACACTCATTCATGTTTTACAAATAATTTATCTCTTATCGTAACAACTTTAATGTACCATGGTTGACAATAAACTTCTTCTTCTTCTTCCTCGCGTTGTCCCGGCATTTTGCCACGGCTCATGGGAGCCTGGGGTCCGCTTGACAACTAATCCCAAGATTTGGCGTAGGCACTAGTTTTTACGAAAGCGACTGCCATCTGACCTTCCAACCCAGAGGGTAAACTAGGCCTTGTTAGGAATAGTCCGGTTTCCTCACGATGTTTTCCTTCACCGAAAAGCGACTGGTAAATATCAAATGATATTTCGTACATAAGTTCCGAAAAACCCATTGGTACGAGCCGGGGTTTGAACCCGCGACCTCCGGATTGCAAGTCGCACGCTCCTACCGCTAGGCCACCAGCGCTTTGACAATAAACGATTCTATTATATTCTACCAAGTCATGTATCCTCTTCCTGTGTAGCCTGAGCCCGTAGTCGCCGACGAACGTCTCGCCGCAGTCGACGCAGTCCACGTTCAGCTCGGGGTGCGCCAGCCGCACGTGGTTAAAGCACGAAGTGTTTTTTCTGAGGGCAATCAATACTGTATAGCTTGGGACCAAATATAATTATATAAAAAAAAATAAGGATATTACATTTTAAGGACTCCCTCGGGTCGCATAACAACTTATGTCATAATTTTAATTGTCATAAGTCATAACACTTTATGCACAAAATTGTAAGTCATAAAATTCTTTAATCAGAATTATTCCTGAGCATAACTGGGTTTTTGACATAAATGAGTTGTCATAATTTTTATAGTCATAAATTTAATTCGCATAATTTTTTTGGTTAGGTTCGGTAAGTATGCGCAAAAAATACATGACAACTGCTATGTATGTCATGAAATATTAAGACTAAAAATGTATGACACAATATAATATGACTTTTCATTTGTATGCGCAATGATGATTATGACACAAGTTGTTATGCGTATCAAAGGTATGACTTAAACTTTTATGCAACCCAATATGGATTTTATTATAGAAATACATAAATAAAATATTTTCATTTGTGTTTTGAAATAATCACACTACTATGATATAGTCTGCCAAGCCATCTCAGTCAGCAGAAAAAAACTTCAAAATTAAAAAAAAATAGGCGCGATGAGTCCATTACAAAATTTAAACTTCACGCCTTTTTCTACTGACAAAGTAGTTTGACAGACTATATTTTTTGTTTTTTTTTCTTAGCCGATGTGAGTCCTACTGCTGAGCAATGGCCTCTCCCCTTGATTTCCAGGAATCCCTATTCCATGTTTCCTCCAGCAGTTATTAAGGAAACTGTCCAGGTCATCCCGCCATCTCCGCCTGGGCGTGTCCCGCCCATGCCCTGGCACCGGCATCCACTACTAGCGTACCCATTTATAAATTTTAATAACAAAAATTCCGTGTAGTGTTGTAATTATAATTAAGTTATAATTAAATTAGTATAATTTTAGATATAATTGTTTAGTTTTAGGCTAAGTTTAGGTAATATCACTGTGATGCAATATAAGTAGTCAATGTCAGGTACTCCATAATTGTTGTATGTATCATTATTTATTACCTTTTAAAATGTTTTAGTGTAAGCTATTATATATATATATATATATATGGTGGAAGTACTTTAATAATAAATAAATAAAACCCGTCTTTTCGGACGCATGCGGCCCGGCACGTGACCGGCCCAATCCCATTTGAGCCTAGCGGTTTTGTCGCCTACGTAAACAATGCAAGTTTTGGAGCGCAATGTGGTGTTTCTTTCGCGATCTGTTTTTTTTTTTATGATACACGAGGCAAACCAGCAGATGGATGACCTGATGGTAAGCGATTACCGCCACATGCAACACCAGAGGGGTTGTAAGTGCGTTGCCGGCCTTAAGTGGCAGTACGCTCTTTTTGTTTGTTTGAATGTTTGAAAGTCGTGTCAGTTCTTTGAACTCCTAAAATGCTGCACCCCATGGCGCGTTGGCAAACCTTCAGTTTGGACTTCTGAATCTCGGTGAGTGACCAGGGTTGGACGCAGAGGACAGGCAGAATACACATGTCAACGATATTGCGCTCAACTGACAATAAGAGGTTTCCCTTCATTAGCTATTTCATGGACCAGTAACTCTTCAAGGCATTTTGACTCCATTGTCTTGCCTGTTACTGAAAGAGAAGAACAAAATGGCGAGAAAGAGGGGAAGCCTTTGCCCAGCAGTGGGACACTTTTTTTTTTAATTTATTTAGAACACAAACAGTCACATATACAAATGGATTTGAAGTACAATGTAGAGTACTTAACATACTTAAGAATCATAGACCTGGAGGTTCATTATTAAGTACATAATGTTAACATACATGCTAACAGCATAAAGAAAATGAAATCCTGAGCCATACTTACATTCTATTTACTAGTCTTCAGAGAAAAAAAATAATACTATAAGTAGTAATACAGTAAGCAGGTTTGAAATTACTGTCTGTTTCATTAATTATCGGATAGGTTGTACACTTACAGGCTAAATAAAATAATGAACTCACATGAAGATCTTCGAGCAGTGTGGGCACTCGTATGTCTTGCCCGTGTGCGTGGCGTGATGCTTGATCGCTTGTTCCCTGCGTCGAACATTAAAGGTCATTATCTAGAGCAGGGGTCGGTAAACCGCGGCACGCTTTGGGTACAATTGCAGCTCTTTAAGCGACTCACATTTTCAGGCTCTTAAACCACTGAAAACACCGTGTGGCGTTTTGATATTCCTACACCTCTCCTCTTCTTCCCAAAAGTTTGCCGACCCCTGATTTAAGAAAAAGGTCAAGGTCACCAAAAAAAAAAACAATTTTTTGAC
This sequence comes from Cydia pomonella, assembly GCF_033807575.1. Classification (NCBI taxonomy): domain Eukaryota; kingdom Metazoa; phylum Arthropoda; class Insecta; order Lepidoptera; family Tortricidae; genus Cydia; species Cydia pomonella. Next base: position 9,482,678 of record NC_084729.1, read on the forward strand.
GATATGTGGATGGATTATTTTCGCTTAACTACGTCCAAATGATAATCCGATTTAAATGTGAAAAAATTGTATACGTTTTTTTATAAAAATTGCATTGAAATAAAGGTCGTTATAGAGAGTGTAATGCTGGTCCAGACCGCTATACCTTACGTCGAAAAGCGCAGCGTATTTCGCAAGCGTATGCGTTCAATCGTAAACCCATACGACCGCGATACATGTCGCACTTCGAATATTAAATAAACTAACTTGTTTCTGGAGACGAAGCCACACGCATTGCAAATTAACTTCAGTCGGCGCTGGATGCGGTGCTGATAGAGTTGATTGGGTGTCTTAAAGTATGAAGCGCAGATATCACAGCAGTGCGGACCGTTGCTCTAAAATTAAAAGGAAAAGTCACGTGGATAAACTCTGTGCTAAATTAAGTGGTGCCGTTTTTGCACTGCGGAAACTAAAACCCCTTATATTTCGAGACGTTTTAAGATCCGTGTACTATGCGCATTTCCACTCATTAATATCTTACGGGACAATAATATGGGGAACTCGACAGACGCAAAACGAGTTTTTAACCGACTTTAAAAAAGGAGGAGGTTCTCAATTCGACTGATTTTTTTTTGTATGTATGTTACTCGATATCTCCGAGAATCGTAAACCGATTTTCAAATTTTTTTTTTAATCGAACGCGTATAACCCCGAGATGGTCCCGTTGGCACCAAGTCGGCGTCTGATGATGGGATCTTGGAGAAATCGAGGGAATTCTTCAAATGTTATAGGTACATGTATGGCGCTTTTGGTAATATTTGAAGACGGTTTTATTTTTTGTTAAAAAGTTTTAGTTATTCAAAAACGCGCACTACGTATCCTGGCCGGAGTGAATGCTAAGCAATCGTGTAGGGATCTGTTTGTAGAACATCACATTATGACGCACTTTGCCTTACATATTTTTGAAATCATTATGTTCGTTAGAAACAATATATCAGATTTCAAACGCGTTCGTGTTGAGGGTATAAATGTCCGTTCGACGGGACGGCTGAGAACTGTTCCGCGCCGAGAACTGTTTGGCCTTAGCTCAAAAAAACCCTCGTGTGATAGGACCAACTTATTATGAACGACTTCCAGCCGATATAAGAAGTGAACTGTGTGATCAGACATTCAAACGCCGATTGAGAGATTTTTTGTTGGATAGACCGTTGTATTCTGTTAGTGAATTTATGAACGATGTATAGATTTTGACGATCCTCTACAGGAGAAACTATCTTAACATTATTTTAAAATACTAGTATCCTTTAATTATTTAATTTTTAAATTGATATTTTATTGATTATATTTTTGTATATCTGTTTTGGCGATCATAATATGAATTCTTGTAGATTGACATGCCTGCAATTTATAATGTAATCTGTATTATGAAATAAATAAATCTAAAACTGAATATTTAGCTATCTTAAAAAAGGCTCGTAATGGTTGTCATAATACAATACGCAAGCGAACTGAGCTTAAAGCATATAATATATTATATGCGTTGTAATAATTTTATTATTACTCACCAACTTACTTATTATAAGAGAGAGAACATTTAAAAACAACTATTATACCCTTAGAGAATTTAGTCATACCAGAGTCTGCTTTAATACCTTACCCCTCTGTAGGAAACCTCAGCCAATGGTCATACTCGCGTCATACTTACTGTATGGACTGACGTTTAACTGGCATACATTTGACGTGCCCCTAGCCCGCAAAATCGGCAGACTGTTTTGTACAGAAAATTACAGACAAGGCGTCTCCAGTTAGTTAAATGCTCTAAGAAGATATCATTCAAATTTAACATGTTTTAATCATAAATTAAAAAAAAAAAACTTAGAGCCTCCTAATCCTCCTTACGAAGTAGGAGGTTCCATGCGTTAAAGTTGGCTCGGTAGAAAGAAATCACCATAACATGCCCTAAATGGAGGCTCTGAGCGGACTCACGGGGTTATGCCGGACTCGGTGGTTGTTGTAGGCGGACTCCACGCCGTACCCTTTCCCGCAATTTTCACACTTAAACGGCGACTCCAGGTAATTCTGGGACTTTTTGCGTGTTTCGATCTCTTCCAGCTGCTCTTCCTATAAAAGAATATGAAACACAAGCCCAAAATTAACACAAAAATAATATGAGAATATGAAGCACAAGTATAATTACTTGCGAGAACATTAACCCTCTTATGCATTACAGGGACCACCTCTTTCTAGAACAAAGCCTTTAAATGGCTTAGTCATTTATCGAATAGCCCCAACGGTTCGCTTTCCTTTTAAATAGTTTACCCGTTCATTTGACTTAGCTCTCGGAAGGGGTTTCCCTTTCAGAGATACCGCTAAAACGAAAGGGTATCCCCTACCTAATTAAAAAATAAAACTTGTGCTGTCAACGCGCTAGACACCCAGTCCTTCACTGTTAACATAAATAAGAAATATTTGATTCTATTTTTACGAAGAGAAAGTTAAAAATAGCATAAGCGTTATAATTCATAATCGATACCTGTTCAAGAGGTTAGCGCTTAGGAACGGGTATCAGCTTACCCGTATTATAAAGCGCTTAAAAAGCCAAATCTCAAGCCAAATCTCAAGCCAAAAATCCCTTTCGGTTTTATGTAGCAATGGCTTTGGTAAGCCTTACGAAATACCCCTTCCAAAACCCTCGAAGGGGTTACCAGACCTTTCTCTGATGGGATAACGCACTACAAACCTCAATGAACTAATTATATTTAATCTGTCGTGTCAACTGATGTATTTATAAGAAAGATGAACAAAATTTGATGATGGTTTATCAAAAAAGATGATAAATGGTCGGCCATTTTGTTAATTAAACAGCCGTACGGCATACAGCCAAAATAAAAGCAGAAAAAATATTCCAATTATAACAGAACGAGACATCTTTTTAGGGTTCCGTAGTCAACTAAGAACCCTTATAGTTTCGCCATGTCCGTCTGTCTGTCTGTCTGTCCGAGGCTTTGCTCCGTAGTCGTTAGTGCTAGAATGCTGAAATTTAGCATGGATATATAAATAAATAAAGCCGACAAAGTCGAACAATAAAATCTAAAAATTTAATTTTTTTTAGAGTACCTCCCCTACACGTAAAGTGGGGGTGAAATTTTTTTTTCGCTTCAGCCCTAGAGTGTGGGGTATCGTTGGAAAGGTCTTTCAAAACTAATAGGGGTTTTCAAGAAACATTTTTTGATAAAGTGAATGTATTCGGAGATAATCGCTCCGGAAGAAAAAAAAAATGTGTCCCCCCCCCCTCTAACTTTTAAACCATAGGTACAAAAAATATGAAAAAAATCGTGGAAGTAGAGCTTAAGAAAGACATTAAATGAAAACTATGGCGGACATGATCAGTTTAGCTGTTTTTGAGTTATCGCAAAAAGTTATCCCTTCATAGTAAAAAGACTTACTTTAATTAGGTACTGATTATGCAAATTTGCCTATTTGTTTAACTCGGGTGAAAGGTACCGTCTCATCCCTTGGTTAACAATTTACTATACTTTAAGCTCCAGTTTAGCTTATTGTGACGGAAGAGTAACTACGGAACCCTACACTGAGCGTGGCCCGACATGCTCTTGGCCGGTTTTTATTTACTGAATGTTGTAGAATAAAGTGTATAATGTATATTTTTATTATTTAACGGTTCGTGTTCTTACCTTGCTCAAAGTGACAACTTTAAGATCGTAGGTACTCTCAAATGAGGTTGAAATAAATTTAGGTAACTTTCGTTTAATGTTCCCGCTTTTTATCACATTCTTTGTACGTTCCGTACGTGTTCTATTATGAACTTTTTTTCTTTTAATTTTTACGTCTTCTATTTTTTCCTGCACTTCTTCATAGTAAATATCATCATTATAATCGGATTTTTCACCCACTTTTAATTCAATCTTATCGCCTTTTACTTCAATCGCCATCATTTTCAATGTTCCTGTATTATCTTTTTCAATTTTCACTAGGTATTTATCAAAATCCATACTTTCATTACAGACACGTTCAGTTTTTAAGACCATATTTTCCCCCTCGGGAGTTTTAGTTGTTTCTGTATTCTCTTTTTTCATTTTCATTACATTATTATCAAAATCCATACTTTCATTAAAGACACGTTCGATTTTTAAAACCTTATTTTTCTTTATTATCGGTCTTTTGCGTTTTTTTAAAGTTTTCAAGATATTTTCTTTAGTCTTATTTTTCTTAATATTTCTTTTGCTGAGTATACCATCTTTAAAAACAACTTCATCCTTAAAATCAACTTCACTGATTTCAATAAAATTTTCTCGTATTTCAGGTTTAATTTCAAGATAAGCTTCATTGATGCCGTCTCCCGACACAGAGTGTTCATCTTGTTCATTGTGCAGATCTTCCGGTGGAAGTAATTCTAGTATTTCGACTTGAGTTTTGGTTAAACTGAGTGACCGGTGAGGATTTTGGTATTTGCGAATATAATCTATATCCAGCTGGGAAATAAATAACACAGGTTACTGCAAAATAAAAATAGTGACATACATCGTATGTTTGATGTACCGACTGTACTTTTTATTTGCTTATTTGTGTATAAAACGGTGTGTAATGCTTAATATAATTATAAAAAAACTATTATACATTTGTTATAATGCCATTTGATATAATATTATATGTTATAATGCAATTTTTATTATACGTTGCTTTTGTTATATTGTGATTTCGTCCATACTGTCATTGATATAATGCCTATTGTAATATAATTTTTAAGTAGTATGTATACAACTTTTATAATGAGTAATGACTTTTGTTATATTATATTTCTGTATAACGTACTATTTTATATAATTTTATCAAGTATAAATACATATATTTTATAATAAGTAGTATGCAGACCGTATAACTAAGTACAGATTATCATCCCACCTAACCCAACCTAACCAATTCTTTCAAGGTTTTTGATTATTCGGGGGTCGCAGTTCAATCCTAACCTAAACCACATTTTTGCAAGGTTTCTTTTTTTTCCAAATTCATTTCGTTCTCTTGTTTCTGAATACTCTGTCACGCTTGTATCTGTCTTCTATGAGATAAATAAAAAGTTTAGTAATTTTTGAATCCTTTTAGCTATAGATTATATTTTTCATGAATAATTATAAAAACTAAATTTCATCTCATACAAAAAGCTGCATTCCGTCACCTTTTTTCAGAAAACTAAGGTTTTAAAAGACAAGACAACGAAAACAATTTTGTCCCAGTTATTCCTTTGTGCGGAGTCGCAGTTCCAACCTAACCTAACCCATTTATGTCATGCACTCATTATGCCACACAAATAATTATGTGATGTCACTCGTTAGAACAAATGATATGTTTTAGAGTATGTAACCGTTAATTAAGTATTACGGTAGTATGCCATTTATTACGTTAATCAAAATAACGATATATCAAACTATAATATATGAAAATTAATTTAAAAAATGTAGTGCTCCCCTATAATGGAACAGGCACCAGTAATGGGATAGTGTAGATAAATACTGTATAATAAGTATTTATCATCAGTTTTTAAACACTGGAAACATTTTACCATAAACAAAAGCCATAGAGCTGCTTAAGTTTAATGTTTCATAGATTTTTCTCACGGATGGTAGGATCAACTAGATGTGCTATACGCGTGCACCCGTAAGGGACAGAACATACGCAATGCGCCAAATTAAAAACACGATTGAACATTCCTGGCAACATACCAAAAACAACCTACGTAATCTGGTCGGGTTATTTGTTGCCCACCATACTAAAATTTGGGGGGAATAAAAAAAAATGACACTGTGACAAGAAGAAACAATCATAGGGATCATAGCGCTTTCTCTGCTACTCCCACTAGTCCCACTGAAAGTTCCATAAGAGCATCTCGTTCGGTCATCTGCCGGCTCTACCAATTCATCTCTATACTTATTGAACCTCTATGATATTTCTTTATTTTAAAATTAATGGCGCCACACATCCCATAACTGGAGGAAAAAAAGGTTTTTATTTGTTAATATTGAAACCAATTGCAGTATCATTAAATACATTGAAAACATAAAGGATGAATAGAACATTCAATTTTTAACTCAACGTGGTAGAAATTGGGAGTGGCACACTGAAGTCCTGAGGTCACCCAATTACTCCACACTGTTAGAGAATCGAATCTTCAAAATCCCCTGACCACAGTCGGTAACAATCTTTGTCAGAAAGTTTAGTTCACATCTTCACCCGTTTATCTACAATCAAGTGAGCAGCAAACTGGAAATTAAAAACCTTACAACCAAGCAACTAAAATCGAAACTTCACGAATGGCTAAGCACTTCAACCTATGGTGAAACCGAGAGCCTACTGAAAGGAATTTAGTACACTGGTTCTAACATACCCAATTTCTCTATTTTTCACACACTCATTCTTATTAAATCACGCACATTCAGCAATAAAGCTAGAACTTAATTAATATATCTATTATTATAACCTCTGCAGCTATGGTTTCTTACCTTTGACTAGTTAGTATTTAATTTTAGCCTAGATTATGTTACCTATAGATTAAGTAACGAACTTCCCTTGCCAGCTCTGTGGCAAAGTATGCCGCTTCGCATCGGTCTTTTCAGTCACCAAAAAAGATGTTTTGCGGACATTGCACTATAGATCGTCTGAAATAGACGCTAAGGCCAGTATGTAGATTAAGTAAAATACGCTCCTATCACTTTTTGTATCAATTCGTGCCAAATTGTGAAACTCGGATGTAAGCTGGTTTCCTATGGGACAGGCCTCGCCTAGTGTAGGAACCAGGCCAACTGGAAGGCACAAACCCTGTTCTTTCAAATTCTGTACTGTAGGATAGTTCTTTATTGTTATGTGTAAGCGTCAACTTGAATTTTTAAAGAGAAATAAATATGTTTATATTTTACAGAAAAAATATCAAAATACTCCCAATTTTCTGTTCTATGTCCCGTTGCCGTTATATGCCGTTAATATATCTACTCATTGAGACCTTACCTTCCAACTGCATCATCAGATTAGCTCCAAGTTAGCATATTGAGGAATACAAAAAAATTTGAGTGCACTATTGCAAGTTTGTGCTATAAAAATGATTGCTGCAGAGTTATCTTGGTCTTACTCTAGCAACGAAAACTAGAGCCAAGCGCATATATATGTTGTGTAAATGTTCATGCCAATTTTCATGTTAGTGCCTAATTTAAGCATCATCAATGGCCACAGCATCCTTATCGGATGATTGTTGCAATGTGTCGATCGGTCTAAAATGACAGTGTAATTTGCTTATATAAATAAATATTCTAGGACATCCTTATACAAATTAACTAAGCCCCTCAAGAACGCTTGTGTTTTGGGTAAATCTAAGATACATACATATAAAATACGAATACTTAAATAGAAAACACCCATGACTCAGGAACAAATATCTGTGCTCATCCCACATTGTATGATCCAGTTATGGTTCATGTGTCACCGCATAAAACTTGTTTCTACAAATACTGATAAGAATTTAGACATTATTATTCTTCATGTATTATATGTGTTTCCATGTACATTTTTTCAGAGGTTGTGCAATAAAGAGGATTTGTATTGTATTGTACTATTACACAAATTGGCTAAGTCCCACAGTAAGCTCAATAAGGCTTGTGTTGAGGGTACTTAGACAACGATATATATATATATATATATATATATATATATATATATATATATATATATATATAACATATAAATATTTATAAATAGTTTAATACATAGAAAACACCCATGACTCAGGAAAAAATATCCATGCTCAACACACTACTAATACCCTTACCAGGATTTGAACCCAGGATCATCAGCTTCATAGGCAGGGTCACTACCCACTAGGCTAGACGGGGCTTCGTCGAGAATCTTCAGATATTTAAGAATCCATGGTAAGTTAATTTATCTTAGCTGCCTTAGATGAAATAAAACAATTGAAATAGTTACCGCCCCCTTGAGCAGAGCAGGTGTGAGTTGCTTCACAGTGCGGAGACACATGTCTCTGAAGGACGCGCATTTGAGGAGCAGCACTAGACAGTACGCACACAGGTACTGCGGCAGACTGTCCCTGGACACCTACAATAATACACCATGGATGTACAGCAAATAATAACTTCTTACCAACTGCCTCAGTAAAACAACAGACCTATAAAATTCCTAGTAAATTTTTTAACCAAATGTTTGCTGTTTTAAAGTACAAACTGTTCAGGTATCTCCATACATACCTGATAATCACATACGATTGCAGTACTGCAGAATCAATATTTTTTATTTTATTTAGGGGAGGCGGCACTTTTTTTTTCCCATAAATGGCTTTTACTCCTCGCTAATTTAATCAATAATAGTACTACCATACTGATATCAATCAATTTTTTCGTGTTATGGCTCCATCAAGGTGTTGATGATTCTGCCAATGTCGAGGTTGGATAAGACACGGCTAGTATATGAATTTTATTACGGTCATAGACAGTGATATGACAATTCCTACAAAAGTGAAGTTTGACAGCAATTCAGGGACAAATCATGCAGTTCCTTTCTAATAAAGATAGTTTATTTTTCAAGTGGTCATATTACAATGTGGTTATGAACGTCAAATAAAGCTACACCAGCTTTAACCCTAAACCTCTGACCCGAGAAGATTTAAAGGAGGATATATTGTAGGAAGGTATCCCAATAAGGGACCTGCAAGAAACTCGGCGGCGGCTTCTAATGTATGGCCTTTTGGCTATTTGGGGTTGTCAAAATTTAAGTTTTTCCTTATCTGAGTTTCTGCACGCAAAGGGACCAAAGGGACGTCAAGTTGTGCCAACCCTAATAATTGCTCGTAGCAATGCTGAGCCGAACGGAGCCGACAATGCCCGAAAGGATCAGTGTTTCCCCACTGGCAATAAATTACGACGTTTAACTGATTGATTGAATTCGCTGCCAGCAATTATGTAAATCGCATGCCATCTGTTGCAACGTGTGTAGAAACCTTTATACTTACAGGAGTCCCGGAGATGCGAGTAAAGGTGTCGGCGAGTTTATATTCATGAATATTGTACAGTCTGCAGTCCGTCATTAAACAAACACGGCAGCATAGCAACCCGTGCTGCAGGAGCGAGTTTGTTTCTGTTACGTTCATCGTCGTATACTTGTTTCACTTAGCTAGAGTAACATGGCACGTTTGCTTTAATAGTTTATTTGGATTTTATTATAATACTGAAAAACAAACGCATGCTCAACCACACAACTTACAGCTGTGGTGTGACCAGTGTTGCCAGGTGCGCGGAAGAGAATTATCATGTTTGAGTGTCAAAATTATCGTACCGTTGAAAACATTATTGTACGCCTATCAAACTGGCAGTACCCCAAAAATTTCTTGCAAAATAAACTTAAATTTCCTATATATATAATCAAAAAAAACACAATTTCCGTCTAAATTGCGCAGAAATCAGTTTTATATTTGTGTCGTCTGCCGTATGCCGGATGACCTGTGGGCCAAAACAGCCACCTGTTCGGTCCCACAGGTTGTAAGGCTTCACGGTAGAACTCGTCGGAGATGGCGGGACGACATTGATGCCTTCGACAGAGACTGGTGGGAGACTTCCGAGGATAGGGACACGTGGAAGAATAAGAGGGAGGCCTTTGCCCAGCAGTGGGACAATATGGGCTCATAATAATAAATAAATATTTGTGTATTTTTTTGACAGATCCAAACGGTTTACAGGGAATTTCGACATTTTTGACTTACATTTAGGAGCCGAACACCCAAAAAGCTAATTTTACTCTATTTCTGAGGGAAAGTGTCATATTTTGCTTCAAATACTAGACTTTTTGGGTGGCATCATCCAAGGGCTGAAATTATCGTACTTTTGCGTACGATAATGCTCTTTGGAACGTACATCGTACCGGAGCCAAATTATCGTACATGTACAATAATTATCATACGCCTGGCAACGCTGGTGGTGACACTATTCTGTGACAGTAGTGACTAGTGACGGTGTTCAGTGTCAGACTGTCATATTCATTCGTTCGGAAACTTAAACTAGTAATAGACGTGCGTACCGGATCGCGACCTTTTTCGTCATATCTGATTAGATGGTGTGGACGCTAAAAAGGAACAAGCTAAGTAGGTAACAATTTTGATAGCCCAGCCTGTGTAAGTGTTAAGTAAACGTCATAATTTTATAGATATTATGGAAGGTGGACAGGGAAGGAAATCTCCATAGGCAGAACTTAGATAGATATTTGACGCTTAAAATAATATTTGCGTTTTCTGGGCTATCAAAATCGCTACCAACTTATCTTGGTCCGACAGACTTCCCGATATCGGGCCCGAAGTCAAGCGCCAATTACATCCACTTACCGATATCGGGCCTGATTATCGTATTATGTTTCCCGGAATATCAGCACATCGTTAACAATATTTGAAATGTAAATAATACTTTGTCTCTAATTGCCAAATTTGTCCAATGTTTGATATTATTGCATATGAACCATTTTTTTACATTTCAAATATTGTTAACGATGTGCTGATATTTGGTGAAACGGAAAGACACTCTTGCTCGTGCCCGACGTCGGGCCTTTTTTATAATTATATTTTTTCTATTTTTATAAAAAGTAATTAGATGTTGCATATAGCGTTGTTGTAACACGTTCATTACATTTAATTCAATCAACAATTGAAAACTGTGACATATCAATGTCATTTCGAACATCAGTCGTCCGAGATAGTACTTACGTTTAGCTTCAAATGTATACACTCGTACTAAACACTAATCAATATGTAAACAGGCCTTAAGGCAAGTGTATACGCTCGTAAGGGCCCTATAAGATATATATATTTTTTATTATTCTCATAAGACACGGTACATAGGTGTTACATCAAAATATACTGCCAAACTGCGAATGAAATTATCATATTATATTATATTCATATTAATTTTATTATCTCCAAAATTAAATTAATTAGAATACCGGTGTCTTTGAGAAAGTTACTAACTTTAAGCTCAGGAATGCACACTTGAAATAAACGGAAATAAAAAAAAACACGGTATTGAACAAGACTCAATGTTTTTCAAACGGAGAATCATTTATTATCTAATTTCGCCTTGGTCCTGCGTTTGCAGCGGTCCCGCTTGGGCCAGCCGGCGTCGCCGTGCACGGCGCGGAGGTGCACCTTCATGGCCGACCTGGTGGTGGACGCGCGGCCGCACACCGGGCAGGGGAAAGCGTCGCGTTTACCCAAATGTGCCTGAAATTTTTAAAAGATGCATATTTTCCAGAAATTGGAAAAAAATAGGGTGGCCTTGGGGTCCAAAGCGTTAGCCTAGAGGTCCGCCAGAGGGCAAGGTCACTTTTCTTTCTTGAGAATGTGATGTAAATGTAAACCAGATTTTGTAAGTTGACTAGGGTAAGACGAACATCGGGGCCAGAAGAAGAATGGAAGTATCCTTATAAAAAATGGCTCCATATATTTAAAAAAATAAAGGCGAAAGGCTATTGAACAGAAGTACCTATACTAATTATATTTGTGTACAGCGCCATCTATCGGCAAATTGTCTACCTTATTTGCGCGATGTAATGCACGTATGTTGGTTTTTCGAGAATAATTCTCTATCATGTGAACCGATTTCATAAATTGATCTTTTATATGAAAAAGGGTGTAATTAATGTAATAGAAATTTCAGGTGTACACACGTAAAGTTGGTTAAATTGCAAACTGAATTCGGAAAGGTTTTTGTTAATTAAAAAAAATTTACCAATTGGCGCTTAAGTGTGGAAGAGTAAGTTTTTTTTATACATTAAGTATAATACAATTTGATCATGAAATGGATGTACAAATAATGATTGCGTTTTTACTTTTTCGCCTTCTCGCAATACTATGGCTATTGCCAATCATTTTGGATTTAAATTCATAATTTACTATCCACGTAACAAGCATACGGCCCGCCTGATGGTAAGCCGTCTCCGTAGCCTATGTAGGTACGTCTGCAACTCCAGAGTTCCAGAGAAGTTTGTCAATTACGGGCATTTTTCTCTGTCATGTGACAGACACAAGGCGGTGCTAAATAAAAACTAGTAGTTTTTGACAAAAAAATCATTTATGGTATAAGCTTTTATCGCTGACTGTAGTTTTCTTTCCACAGGCACTAATACTCATCGAGATAATTTAAAAAACTCCCGACACAATTCGGTTGCGTTGTTTTATCACAGAGTTGCTTTGGCCACCTCCTGTCTCCATCATCAGATCAGCTCGATGATACCATAATATTGCATTGTCATAAATCATAATCATAAATCATTTATTCGTGGTAAAGCTTAATTTACATACAGAAGTATATATATAACAAAAAAATAAGATTTAAACATATTGAAATAGTTTACCACGAAATGGGCTCGCCTCAGCTTAATGCTAACCTGCAGGTCAGCGCTGATCTTCCGACGAGACCATTTGTGGGCCACGATTGCAACTGTACGGCATGGCCATTGTCACCCGACTATATGTATATACATTTTTAGCTTTATCAGAAACCGGGAAGTGGGTCAAATTTAACTTGCAAGATTTGACCCGTAGAAACGCACATAGTTACATTGCAAGTTACATAAAATCTAGTAAAATAACGTTGGCCAATATGGCCTAGTACTAGTACGCACAACTTTGTAATGCCGGGTGTAGTTCCCCTGCAGGGTGAAGGCGAGCGGGCACTCGGGGCACTGGTACGGCTTCTCCCCCGTGTGTGACCGGATGTGACGCTGCACACACACACACACACACACACATACGATACAATAAGATACAGTTATTTTCACCACACCAACTGGTAAAGGCCCTCTTGGTTAAAAACTAATAAGAACGTTGCATTTTATCCACATTTGGGGCAAAGTAATCAGATACGAGTTTTGACTTGTTTCCTTATGTTGGCTGGTAGAATTGACTTTTAAATGATGATTTTGAATGATAATTTTTATTAGCTTCATTTGGATATGATTTAATTTGATTTTTTTGGTATTTCATAGTTAGTAGTTTCCTCGTGTTGGTGTGGTGAAAATGTTTGTTTCACTAGGAGGCATAGTTTGTTCGCACGAGGGTAACGAGTGGTTCGAGTACCTAGTGGATTCTTGAGCGTTGTGAGTGTTTCAAGACCCGAGGTTTAAACTTTTAAACAAACTTTGCCTCGTGAAACACAACATTTTTCACCACTCCAACGCGAGGAAAATACAAACTACGAAATACCAAAAAGCGATCCAAATCAAATTCAAATTATCGTAATAAAAAAAATCATTCAAAATCATCATTTAAAAGTCAATTCCAACAGCTAACGTAAGGAAACAATTCAAGATTTTCATCTGATTATTTTGCCCCACCTGTGGATAAAATGCAACTTTCTCATTCGTTATTGCACAATCAAAAGGGGCCTTTACAAGTTGGTGTGGTGAAAATATAATTATTACATTCAAAAAATTTGAAGACTAGCAACGACGAAGACGCGAGCAACGTCGAGTGAAGCGGAGCAAAGTTGCCGCACATCACTCGACATGTCTGGAAAGTTTCAACATGGCTTACAGCGCCCGACACGGACAGATGTCGCCGGGATCTCTATTAAATCATTAATTTCAGTGATTGTACACTTTTGTTTGTGTTTGTCATTCATTCACTGTTACTTCTGTTTTACTCATTTCCTCAAAGGTTAACTGGAAGATATCCCATACAGGGATAAGTTCGCCTTTGTTGTATTTAATTTACTCTGTAACTGTGTTTTTCGTGTTTTTATTTCTATGTACAATAAAGTATATACATACATAAATCATAATGTATTGTTTGTCCGCATTTTCGTTAGTCATAATTTGGTTTTTCTCAGAAACGCGTAGCTTTTCATGATTGCCATAATACAAACCTAACCTATCTATAGGATAGCCTTACGAAAATCCTGAAAAGCGAACGGTTTAGAATTATGACTAATGACGATCTGACAATCATTACATTATGACTTTCAATAATTATGTCAAACAAAAGGGTCATCTATTAATTATATCACACGTTTAGGGGGGAGGGAGGGGGTCAAGAAAATGTGACATGTTGTGACAAGGGGGAGGGGGGAATCACAAACTTTGTGACGTCACTTCAACTCCATCAGTATTTTTATTTTTTTTATTTTTCGTTTTATGCAATTTCTCAAAAATATTTTGATAAAATATTAATAAACCTGAACCGATTCGCCAATTTTGTTGAAAAAAAAATGGAAAAAATGTGACGTCACAACAGGGGGGAGGGGGTTTGCCAAATGTGACCAAGTGTGACAAGGAGGGGTCAAAAAAACCTAGAAATTCGTGTGATCTAATTGATGAATGACCCCAAAGGGATCCGATGTCGCCGGTGTGTCATAGTGTTACACAAAAAGTTTTGTAATTATATTCTATGTATTTAAGTATTTATAAATATTTATATATTATATATATCGTTGTCTAAGTACCCTCAACACAAGCCTTATTGAGCTTACTGTGGGACTTAGTCAATTTGTGTAATAATGTCCTATAATATTTATTTATTTATTCATAATAAACACTTACCTTTAGAGGAGCTGCCAATGCAAATGTCTTCGGGCAATGAGGACAGGCGTACGGCTTCACGGCGAGGTGCGCGCGCTTATGATATTCGAGGAGTGACGAGCTCTGTTACAAAGTGTGTAAAGTGTGTTAGTGTTGTGTTCCTGCCGGTGAGTAAGGTTGCCAGAGCTCAACGAGGGGGGTGGGGTTAGGGTTGGCAACGCGCATGTAACTCCTCTGGAGTTGCAGGTGTACATAGGCTACGGAGACTGCTTACCATCAGGCAGGCCGTATGCTTGTTTGCCATCGACGTAGTATAAAAATAGAGTATAATTACTAAGTAGTATAATTATTAGGTATACTAAGTATTATTAGAATAGTTAATTTAAATTAAGTTATTTTTTGTACTCGTTTTTTGTGGCAATAAAGTATTTTTCTTTCTTTGTTTCATAATACGACTCCCAAAGACGTCAACTGACGCGTTCAGTTGTAATATCAACATTCGGGTATTCCAATAAGGTTTATAATCACTATAACCAGTTTTTTTTGTAAGATTAAAAATTTCTAACCTCAAAAGTACATAGTCGTAAATAACTTTTTCTTCCGAATCGCTATGCTATGCAGGTTACATTATAAATTGCAGGCAAGGTCCTTATGCACGAAACGTATTCGCTTCGCTTGAGAGGGAGTGCTATGGGACATGCGCTCGCATCGACGGCCGGACGCAACTGAGGCGCGCGCAGGCGGCGCGCACGTATTTATGCAGCGGTTGGAGCGAGATGGGAGACAGGGCGTGCTACTCTCGCAAGCGACATTCTCTGCGGTAGTCCTGAATTGCTGTATTTTCTACTACCCACTTCATGCAACCGGCGATTGTGAGCGGGATAGAAGATATGCCATCGCACTCTAGAGAGGTGCGATTTACGTCAAAGGGTAGATTAGATTCTGTAGTTCTAAGATACCTATCTTTCTATTTATTCGTAGGTTTAGGAATAGTATATAAGACGACGATACATTTCAATAAATGTTCATTATTTAACTGACTATACCGCTGTTTACACTTGACTCCTCCTGCCTGGACCCCCATATATTGTATAGGGAGCGTGCATGAACTGTAGGAGGCAGCACAGGAGCCGTCAGATTTTTGGCGCGAGGCGTAAATGTGATGTCTATTGTTCCGATGTAGCCCACAAGATGGCAGAACCTACTATGCACAAGAAAACACGTGACGTGTACATGTGCATGTTTATTGTTCCGATTCAGGCCACAAGATGGCAGACCCTCCAACGCGCACGGTCCCTATAGTATTTTTTTAACATATAAAAGTTTATTTAGGTCAGTACACAAAATAAGTATTGTATTGTCTAGTATCTCACCCGCACAGTAGCCCCGCACTGCTCGCACACGGCCTGCAGCTGCGGCCGCACCCGGCGGCGCGGGTCCTTGCGTGTCGGGCCCTGGTAGCGCTGCCCGAGGTGCTTGCGGCGCGTGTGTGTGTCCAACGCCGCCGCGTTACTGAACGCCATCGAGCACTGAAAGTAAATATTCTTTCAACACACCAGCTCGCAAAGGTCCTCTAGATACTTCAAAAACTGATGAATTTTTTTTAAAACGATAACGTTTAGTCATTTGAGAGAGACAAATAGGTGCGACAACGAGCGAAGCGAGTTGTATTTTTTTATTTTATATTATAGGACATTATTACACAAATTGACTAAGTCCCACGGTAAGCTCAATAAGGCTTGTGTTGAGGGTACTTAGACAATAATATATATAATATATAAATACTTAAATACATAGAAAACATCCATGACTCAGGAACAAATATCCATGCTCAACACACGAATAAATGCCCTTACCAGGATTTGAACCCGGGACCATCAGCTTCGTAGGCAGGGTCACTACCCACACTTTTGGCCTACCAAACCGGTCGTCAAAAAGAATTTTATCAAAACGAATTCGAAATAGAGGTGGATTATCAAGGTAAACTTTGTAGCCACAGTAAATTTACTGCCATCTTTCGACACATGATTAAAACTTTTAGAACGCCATTTGACTTTGATCTTTATTCTTTCACTGATTGTATTTTTATTAAATATTAAAAAGTGGCGCCGCGCGCTTTACCCGTTCACAGTGATGAAACTCAGTAGGATGTACCGCCCCGACATGTTCCCGTAGCGCGTCCTCGCTCGCACAGTTCTCGCCGCACTGCTCGCACGGCCGCAGCTCGCCGTGCTCGGCGGCCGTGTCCGTGTGTCTGTTCAGCGCCTCTGCACTATTGAACATGGCTGAGCACATAGTGCATACAAATTGATGCGATTTCTGAAACAGTCAAATGTGTGAAACACAAATAAGTATGAGAAAAATGAAACCAATATTTAGATTTTTCTTATATTTAACGACTCATTAAAAATACGAAATTCTCGTTTAGATCATGCAATGGGTCGTTCTCCTTTTATCCCGTTTTTATTTAGTCAACATTTTTTTTCGTAATATTTTAGTGAAAATCGGCGGAATAACGGTGGAGCAGGGCGGCTACCGGGAAAATCGAAATTCGTCAATTGCGGGCATTTTTCTCTGTCACTCTAATTACGTCTTAGTGAGAGTAAAAGAGGAAGATCCCCGCAATTTGCGAATTTCGGTTTTCGCGGTAGGCCCCCAGGTTTCCAAGTCCCGATGTCGGGCCTGATTTTCGGTTTCCGTTTCACGCAACATCAGCACATCGTTAACAATATTGGAAATGTAAAAAAATGGTTCATATGCAAAAAATATCAAACATTGAACATTTTGGCAATTAGAGATAAAGTATTTTTCACCACACCAATTTCCATGCCACCATTTTTCAAGCCTTATTGAGCTTACTGTGGGACTTAGTCAATTTGTGTAATAATGTCCTATAATATTTATTAAATTTTTGGACTCAGTTCTGTGAGGAACCGTCCAGCATTACTGGTGGAACAGATTCATAAGTTTTATATCCTGCTTTGAATATCAGTAGCTTAATAGCATCGTTCGCAGACGTTTCTCCAATTTCAAAACTTAAAAATTATGCGTGAAAATCGTTAGTTTAAATCAACATAGAGTGTTAATACCACGTCGTGTGTCAGCTTCCTGTGTTTCATGAGCCCGTGCTCGCCGACGAACGTCTCGCCGCAGTCGACGCAGTCCACGTTCTGCGCGGCGTGCACGACGCGCACGTGGTTAAAGTACGTCGTGTTCTTTCTGGGGGAAGACAATCAAGTCTTTGGCAAATGTATTTTCGGCATGGCCTCTATTTTTACAAGCTTTTATTCAACTTGCCCTGTTAGTATGTATATAATGTGTGGGTCAAATCTTGGAAGCTAAATTTGACCCACTCCCCGATTTTTGATTTGCATACATATGTAAGTCGGGTGACAATGCAATATTATGGTACCATCAAGCTGATCTGATGATGGACACGGGAGGTGGCCATAGGAACTCTGTGATAAAACAACGCAACCTAATTGTGTTTGGGGTTTTTAGAATTGTCTCGATGAGTATTAGTTGCCTGCCGTAAGAAAAGTACAGTCAGCGGTAAAAGATTGTACAAAAAATATTTTTTTTGCCATAATCTTATTTGTTTTTAAGATATAATAAATATACATATCCTCCTGAGGCAAATTTGTACTTACTTGTACTTATTCCACAATCTATTCTTAGCTTTCATCTATTAACAAAAGGTTCCAAATTCAACAACAAAACAACTGTGTCTGGGTCTCAGGTGGTTAGGAAACAAACGAGCAGACAAATCGTCTGACGGTAAGCAACAACCATTACCCATGGACACTCGCAACACGAGAGGGGTTGGAAGTGTGTTGCCGGACTAGACGTTATTACATTAAGCCCTTTTCTTGGAGGTTTAATGGTCGTATTTATCTGAAAATCCTGCAGGCGACAGTTTAGCTTATAAATAAGCTGGCTAAGTGGGTTCTCTGTTCGTAAGCGCTTTTCACTACATAGCGGAAGACACGTGTTATTGTTTATGCTCATAGCGCGGAGCTCGCAAGAAAAAATATTTACTCAAAACAATTTCGTAACCTGTGACAACTGGTTACAAAATTGATAAAATACGGCCTAGACGCTAGCGGCATCTATCGGTCAATCTCGTTTAAGACATCGGAAGTAAACCATCGCCATCGGGTAAATATTATTTATGATATTTTTATTTTTATTACTGAAAATATTTTTTATTATTTACTTTTTGTTTTATACTCTGCAGGTTGCGCTGCAGCCGGGTTTATTGACGCTAATATACTTTTTCATTGTCGGAATGTGATACTAATTATGTTCTCAAATATATTGTTAGTAATTTTGTAACACCTTAAATAATTACCATAGGTGCCTATTATACACCGTGTTTTTTTTAAATTTCCGTTAATTTCAAGGGTGCATTCCTGAGCTTAAATTAACTAACTTTCTCAAAGACACCGGTATTCTAATTAACTCCATTTCGGAAATAATCAATAATTTATTTTTATCTTATAATAAGGCCCTTACGAGCGTATACACTTGCATTAGGACCTGTTTACATATTGATTAGTGTTTAGTACGAGTGTGCAAATTTGACACTAAACGGAAGTGCTATCTCGGACGATCGATGTTTGAAATGACATTGATATATCACCGTTTTCAATTGTTTAGTTGAATTAAATGTAATGACCGTGTTACAACAATGCTATATGCAACATTTAATTACTTTTTATAAAAATATACCAAAGATTTTTTTTTTATTGACTATGCCATTTAGTTTCCTTAAACGTACTTACTCATATCCCGTAGTTAACTGAATTCAATAAAAACACGGTGTATACATATTATCACTCTGTTTGTACCGGGTCTAAAATAAGCAAGGAATTTCAAAATAAAACAAATACCTTGGCACAGCCCTGCGTCCGAAATTATGAATTTCCAACGAGAATTATAAAATGTTCAAAGTTGGACTACTGGGTCTAAAAAGAAACCTTTCTTAGGGGGCTCACATTACCCGGACGGTGTTCACCGAACGATATCGGCCTATCAGTCAGAATAACTGACAGGCCGATATAGTCCGGTGAACTGGACCCGTTATACTGTGGTACACATAATAAACTATAGGCTCAGATGTCTGGTGGTAATAATCTTAAGTACTTACATGAAGCTCTTCTCGCAGTGCGGGCACGTGTATGTCTTGCCCGCGTGTGTGGCGTGGTGCTTATTCGCTTGACTCCTGCGTCATATAACTCATGATATAAGTGTGCATATGAATGGTTTTTTTATACTATGTCGGTGGCAAGTAGAGGTGGAGGGAGTTCCCTTTGCCAACAAACTGCCTTCTGGCATTAAGTCCGCCATTTGTACTCTTCATGTATTGTGCAATAAAGTTTAAATAAAAAATAAAAAAATACAGTTTGGCAGAAGAAAACAAAATTGTAAAATCAGGGTTTTTTTTACCGGAATAAATGTTTTTTTTTAATTTTATTTTTTTAATAAGCATACGGCCCGCCTGATGGTAAGCAGTCTCCGTGCATGTACGCCTGCAACTCCAGAGGAGTCATATGCTCGTTGCCGACACTATCACTCCGCACCCTCGTTGAGCTCTGGCAACCTTACTCACCGGCAGGAACACAACACTATGAGTAGGGTCTAGTGTTATTTGGCTGCTGTTTTCTGTAAGGTGGAGGTACTTCCCCAGTTGGGTTCTGCTCTAGATCTGGAATGACATCCGCTGTGCTGTGCCCTACCACACAAAGCGAGATGACATTCACAGTGCCCATACCTCTCTTTACTTGGACTTACCCGGGTCCAAAATTTATGATTATATTTGTTTTAGAAAAATCCATATTTTTATTAGGACACTTGTCAAACCATTAGTTAGTAAATAGTAAAGTGAAGTGTACATCAGCGCCTAGTACATATAGTACAAGCTTTGCTTATACTCTGTATGTTTAGGTATTTAAATAAAAGTAAACAAAATCTACCCTCAAATGGCTGCTTAAGCCAGTTGAGGGTAGATGAAAACATTACGTGATCAAATAATGTAGGTTGAAGTCAGGTTTTATATTTGGTTGGTTAACCAATAACTATTATAACTACCCGAAAATGTACAAATTGTTTGTTTATTTTTATTTAAATACCTAAAGATACAGAATATTGTTTGGGGTGGGCTAATCTATGTAAGATTATCCCCAAATACTTATTTATTTATTTATTTATTTATTCAAAACATTACTCAATACTCAGTAACCATTTGTGATAAATAAATAAATCTCCATTTTTCAACTCCAAAGGTTTTAATTATATTAGGAAATCCAAAAAGATAAACTGCTGCAGATGGACCGATTTCGTTATCGAAAAAGTCCCCTTGTATAGATCGCAGCCAGCACCCATCACAACGCACGCAGTCACCTCCCGTTGTCATGCAGCATATTTCGCAGGCATATGTGTTCCTTAGCGAACCCATACGCCAGCGAAACATGTTTAGTTCAGATATTAGATTTACTAACTTATCTCTGGAGATGAAGTTGCACTGATTGCAGATGTACTTCATTCGGTGCCGGCTCTGGTGTTCACGGAGCCGTTTGCTCGAGAGCAAGCGCATAGCACAGATGTTACAGGAGAGCGGTCCAATGCTCTAAAATCAAATAGTTACTTCAATTTTATTACACAATAAATACATTGCAAATTTCATTTTTGGTACGGTCACGTCTGAAAATATCGATACGGACAAAGTGCCAAAAATATGTATACACTACCGTTATATATGGACCATAGTCGTGTATACATATTTTTGGCACTTAGATCGTGTCCATGTTTTCAGACGTGACTGTACAAGGTCTTGTCGCTGACTGTACTTTTTCAGCCACAGACAACTAATACTCATCGAGACAATTCTAAATACCCCAAACACAATTAGGTTGCGTTGTTTCATCACAGAGTTCCTATGGCCACCTCCTGTCTCCATCATCAGATCAGCTCGGTACACCCGATTTCCATATGTATGCAAATTTTCAGCTCAATCGCAAATCGGGAAGTGGGTCAAATTTAGCTTTCAAGATTTGACCCACACTAAGAAACTTACATACTAACAGGGCAAGTTAAATAAAAACTTGTACAAATGCAGTAATGGCGGACAGCCAATCATGGGGTTTAACAGAGGTAAGAATGGTGCATACCGGAAATCCAGTATTCATGGTCTATTCGTGATACCAATGTTAAAAAGCGCGAGTGCGAGTCAGACTCGCCCACCGAGACAGAAATACATCATCTGTGAAAATTTCAACTGTCTAGCTATCACAGTTCATGAGATACAGCCTGGTGACAGATGGACAGTGGAGTCTTAGTAATAGGGTCCCGTTTTTACCCTTTGGGTGCGGAACCCTAAAAAAATTGGACAAGTAAAAAGTCGGACTCACCTACCGTACTTTTTAGTTGTTGTTGTTATAGCGGCAACAGAAATACATCTGTGAAAATTTCAACTACCTAATTATCACGGTTCATGAGATACAGCCTGGTGACAGACGGACAGTGGAGTCTTAGTAATAGGCTCCCGTTTTTACCCTTTGGGTACGGGACCCTCAAAAATGGAGGCTCAGAGCGGACTCACCGGACTGTGCCGGACTCGGTGGTTGTTGAAGGCGGACTCCACGCCAAACCCTTTCCCGCAGTCCTCACACTTAAACGGCAACTCCAGGTAACTCTGGGACTTCTTACGCGTTGCGATCTCTTCCAGTTGTTCTTCCTACACATACATAAACATAAAAATCAAATAGTTAAACTACAATTAAAACACAAAATATTACTTTGCTAATTCGTGAAAAGATAACGTGCTAGTCAAAGCATTAGCCTGTGCAAATGTTAAGTAAACGCGATAATTTCGTAGATGTTTGACGTCTAAAATAACACTTGCGCTATCTCGGCTATCAAAATCGCTACCAACTTATCTTGGTCTGACTCTATGATATCTTTGTCAAACTACACAAAATGGCCGCTATTTTTTATTTCTTTTTTTTTTTCGTATGATCATCCAAAAACCCGAAAATTCCTTTTTGCCAGTGTCTGATTTGATCCACCAAACTTTGCTGGTAGTGCCATTAACATTATAATTGATGGTGTGCTCCTTCTACATCGAGTGGTTTATCAATCCAAAGAAAAAAATTATCTCATAAGGCCAAAACTTGGATTACTTACACGTATTTTGGACCTAATGAAGGCATTTAAAATAATTCTATCTAGCTGGGACTTAATTCTACAAAACGCTTTTTTTAACTGATTTGATTGGCCTAGCATACCGAAAATGAAGTATAATTATGTAGTATTTTTACAATAGACTGCATTTTTTTACAAGTACCAGTCTCGCCTGATGGTAAGCAGTCACCATCATAGAGTATATTGATAGACTATGATACCAGCAACTCCAGAGGTGTTACATGCGTGTTGCCGACCCTTAAAAAAGCTGTACACTCCTTTATTGAAGAACACCATACTGTAGCCCTTCAAGAACACCTCGGCAGGGAGCTCATCCCTCATGCCACAGCCGAAGCGTCCGCGGGAGTAAATTCAAATGTTAATTGACAAAAAAAGTGTGAAGTATAACCAAAGAGAATATAATAGAGAGAAAACTTTGTAGCCACAGTAAATTTACTGCCATCTTTCGACACATGATTAAAACTTTTATGTATGATATGTGTTAAATTTGTTCAATATCTACCTAAAAGTGGCGCCAAATCATAGATCATATCAAGATATGATCAAGGTATGGTGGCATCGTTTCGAGCGATGGCGCCATAACCATATATAAAGATGGCAGTCAATTTACTGTAACTACAAAGTTTTCTTTGACAATCCACATTTATTTCAAATTCTCTTTGGTACACAAAAATAGTAAATACTAAAAAATATGGCTGTCTATAGCCATAATCTTGTAGGTTTTAGTAAATATTCAGGCGTAAGGAAGGTATTTTAGTATTTTAAGAGTTTTTATTCTTACCTTGCTCAAAGTAACAAGTTTATGGTCTATGGTATTCGCAAATTTCGCTAAATTAGATTCAGAGTGTGATCGCTTTTTCCCCCTTTTTCTTTCCTTTAGATTGTCACCATTACATTTTTCAGTGACATTAATTTCAATTTTATTATCCTTCACATCAGTCGTCATCATTTCGTTATCTTTTTCCGTCTTTATATTTTTATGAATGTCCACACTTTCACTGACCTGACCGGTTTTTAAGATATTTTCCTTCACTTTAGTTTTTAGTTTGCTGTTTAAGTTTTTTTCATTTTTCGTCTTTTTTGGAGTCCTAATATTTTTTTTGCTATTTATGTCTTTTCCAGTTAACAAGATATTTTTCACAATTGAAGTCTCAGTTTTCATCTTGCTGATTATGCCATCTTTTGAATCGATTTTGTCAGTAACACTATCACTGTTTTCAATTAAATCTTTTTGGACATCAAGTGGCACTTCAGGAACTTCATTGATGACATCTACCGGCGCAATTTGTTCATTTTTTATGTGTGTGGTCAGTATTTGTCCATTGAAAAAATCTTCTGATGGGTTTAACTCAATAAATTCGAGCTCAGTTTGAGTTAAGTTGAGCGACCGGTCAGGGTTTTGGTATTTGCGAACATAATCTGTATCCAGCTGAAAAGCACGAATATGAAGTTAACTGTTGAAAAATACATATGAAAGGAAAAAATTAAAGTCAAGATTGTGATTATAGTACCTATAGCTTGCGAACATATTTGCTTGATATAAATTGTTTTAAGATATGAAGTCACTTCACAAAAGGATGTATATTATATATTTATTTTGCATTGACAACCTGTCTGACCTATTGCGTGACCCTGCCTATACAGCAGATGTTCCCGGGTTCAAATCCTGGTAAGGGTATTTATTTATGTGATGAGCACAGATATTTGTTTTTAAGTCATGGGTGCTCCTAAGTATTTATAAATATTTATGTATTATATATATATTGTTGTCTAAGTACCCATTAACTTACTGTAGCTTACTGTGGGACTTCGTCAGTTTGTGTAATAATGTCCAATAATATTTATTTGTTTGAAAAAACAATAGTTACCGCCCCCTTGAGCAGCGCGGGAGTGAGTAGTTCCAGCGTACGGAGACACATGTCTCTGAAGGACGAGCATTTGAGGAGCAGCGTGAAGCAGTACGCGCACAGGTATTGTGGCAGCCTGTCCCTGGACACCTACAATCATACATATATTAATTTAAAAATTGTGTAATGGAAGATGGGTCTCCCACACAAGTATTGTTATACTTAATGGGAGATTCCAGCCTTTTATGTAATTAGCTCATACAGTCAAATTGTTGCACATTGTTGAGATAAATACTTATCTACTCTTTATACCTAAGATGGACTACTTACCTACCTAACCTTTATACCTATGAATTGCTGTAAAAAGTAATGTAATAAAGTATTGTATGTATAGAGCACTTAGTTGTAGCCTTAGGTTTTAGTTATATTATATTATATATATGCATTTAGTAGAAGGGCTTCTTAAATACAAAAATTGACAAAGGATATATATCAGGCGTCATCCAATGGCGGACCACAGTCTGGACCCAGACCACCTACCTATATTATTTGTTACTTATTTAATAAATTCAAGTAGAAACTGACCACAATGGTAATTTTTTTTAAATCAGACCCCTGAAGAAACTAATTGGTGACCCCTGATATGTATTGTCCTCAATTGACTAAAAGTTTCCTCATTGTATTACCTAAACTAGCTAACAGAATCAATCCCTTCAAAAGCTACTCATTATTGCATCACTTCAGATAATCTCGCTGCTCTCGAGATACCCGTCCCATCTGAAGTACGAGATTGAAGCAAGCTTTGATTCAACATGACTTTAGGTTTATATGGCTTTAGAATATTGTCCAAATTTGTGAATATTACAATTCACTTACATAAAGAAAATACGGGTTCAAGGGCCTGTTTCACAATGTCTAAGTAACGTCTGAATCTTATTAGATGAACAAAGTCATCGTTGGCGTTTCACAATCTTCAAATAAGCTTAACTGGTAGATAAAGTGCAAAGTTTTGCAGGAAGTGTTATTTGACAGTTAATTTAGTTATTAATTAGCTATCCAATACTTTACTTGGACATTGTGAAACAGGCCCTAAGCATTATTAAATTATAGGATAGGTTGTTTGTGTTATAATATATAGCAAAGAAATTCATAAAAAAAAACAATTGTAAAATAGAATGGTCTACAAAACAAAATAACATTTTTTTTGGTTTGTTTTGTCTGTTTTATGTTAACCTGTTTATATGCAATAAAGTGACATACATACAAAATTCAAATAAACAACAGGCCAGGAGAATCCTTATAAAAAGTCTTGGGTGTCTACCCAAGGGCCAACCGGGCCATGGCCCATGGCCAGGAGCGGCGTACTGGGGCGGCGAAACTTAATGGCCCAGGGCGCCAAATTTTTTAATTACGCCCCTGCCTGCAATGCAAACACAAGAGGGTTTTCAAGTGCGTTGCCGGTTTTAAGATGAGAGTACGCCGTTTTCTTAAGGTTTCAAGGACGTACGGTCCGGTAATACCGCAGGCGCCAATTCATTCCACTGTTTAGCTGTGCGAGGCAGTTCTGGAGGAGTTGAGGGCCTTGTCAGACACCGCCTTGAGGTATATATAATTATTAGCTAATACTTACAGGCGTCCCAGAGATGCGAGTAAAAGTATCGGCGAGTTTGTAATCATGGATATTGTACAGTCTACAGTCCAGCATTAAACAAACACGGCAGCATAGTAACTCGTGCTGCAGAAGTGAATTTGTTTGCGTTCTATTCATTTTCGTATACTTGTTTCACTTAGCTTTAGTAATACTTGAATTTTATTTACTGAAAAACAAACGCATGAACAATATGAACAACTTACAGCTGTGAAGACACTTTTTTTTTGCTATGGTGACACTGACTCTGACTGATTCATTCGTTCGGAAACATAAAGCAGTAACAGACGTGCGTACCGGATCGCGACTTTGTCGTCCAATCTGATTACATTTCAAAATTGGTTACGATTGATTTGATCATGTTTTATACGTCAAATTAATGCCTTTAAACAGAAAAATAACTTATCACAAATAAAAATAACAAATAATGACAACCCAGGGCAGCTTGTGGCGAGCTGTTGTGGAGTAGCGATCCCACGTACCCGAGTGTTCCTGGAGACTTCTATCACCCGAAGGAGGGTGGGTGGATCAAGATTCTCTGCCTCTGTCTTGCCTTAGCCGGCCAGCCAGAGTGGAGCCGCAAGAGCTGCGTTCTCGAGGGAGATGTGGAAACGTAAGTGGCGAAAGGGATAGGTATTTGTTGAAATTCCAGTGACACCTCTTTACTCTCAGCCCTCACACCGGTGTTGCTCTTCAGCCATCCTAGATGACGCTTTTTGTGTGGACACATCTCGTGGGAGCGAGACACCATTTGTCAAAAATGAATTTGTATACAGTTTTATTAGGCAGGCGTCCGGTTTTTTAGCCATAGCCCAGCCTTACTTTTATTTTTAAGTAGTTATTACCATAGAGTATATTGAATAGTAGGGTAGTTATTACCAAAGAGTAAAGTAAGTATAAAGGAAAAGAGAGCCCTCTTGAAGCATTATAAGGAAACTAATTTCGAAGCGCTATCTCTGATTTGCATCCGAAACTAGCTATGTATGTGTGCGTGCACATCTACATATGCATACGTATGTGTAGGTACTTGCGTACTACATAATATTAGTTCTACTTGGGCGGTTTAAAAGTTAATTTTTTGTTCGATTTCTTGTAACTTTGATAGTTTTTTTGTTTACAAGATATCAAACAAAACATTAACTTGTGAGCCACCCAAGTAGACCTAATATTATGTAGAAAAGTTTCAAAATAATGGAAACCAAAATAAAGACATACTTTATAGTAAAACAATATGTTTATTGTTTTCAATTTGGTATACAAGATAATAATTGACTGTTGAGGTGTTGTAAGTACTTGCAACTTCTGATTCTGTTTGGAAATGTTCTTCTTTTTACCTTTGTTCATCTTTGTGTACAAAGCTCCATTAGCTTCATCTTCTGTGACTTATTTCTCAGTCTGACTTGGAACTCTTTCATGTGCGCATAACCATAACTGACTTGCCTAGTTCTCAATTGAGCGTACCTTCTTTGACCTTTACATCCAACTGGACTTGAATTCAAGATATTCCGGAGGTAAAGTAAGGACAGGTATAGTGTATATTAGGATAATTCCTGGTAATTTCGTCTCGCTCTCTAGCTCCGTAAATAATTCACTCCAGATATTCTTTAAAATAAAAACATGTTTATTATTTAGTGATTAAGAATCGTATTCGTTGCATCACTTTATTGAAATAAATTAAACAACTTTAATATTTTTAATATTTATTTTTATTTTCATAAAAAAATAACATGGAGTACTTTATTACATGATTTGTTATGTCTTTACAACTAGGGAGCAGTCCATCCTTTTATATTCTGATATGTATATTTACGTAGTTACATCGCATGTCTTAGGTTTAATAATGTGTTACAGAAAGTTGTTTATTAGAATTTTGTATGGCAGAGATACTTTTGACATACTGCTTTTCGCATAACATTAATATTACTTCACAGATTTTTTTTCGCATTTATGTGACAGAAATCCCAATCCTAACCCACTTAGAAAATTCTGCCAAATGAATATTATGCAATATGACTATTATGGCAAGTATATATTTATGCGAAAGTATCATTCGAATTAAAGTTTTTCTGATACATGTTATGCGAAGTGTATTTCTGACAAATAATATTCTGTCAGATAAGAGTAATACCATGTCTTATCATGCATTTGTCGCGTCATTTTTGTCATGTGTCATCTTAGTGGAACTGCTTTCCGGGCGCTTGGGTCGGTTCCGCTTGGGCCACGGCCGGCCGCAGTGCACGGTGCTCACGTGCATCTCCATGGAACCCTTCGTGGTGAACACGCGCCCGCAGATGCCGCAGGGAATGTTATCGCGGATGCCCTCATGTGCCTGCAAAGATGTTTTAGGAAAAAAAAAAAACATTTACAGTACATATTGTTTGACGACCGGTCTGGCCTAGTGGGTAGTGACCCTGCCTATGAAGCCGATGGTCCCGGGTTCAAATCCTGGTAAGGGCATTTATTCGTGTGATGAGCATGGATATTTGTTCCTGAGTCATGGGTGTTTTCTATGTATTTAAGTATTTATAAATATTTATATATTATATATATCGTTGTCTAAGTACCCTCAACACAAGCCTTATTGAGCTTACTGTGGGACTTAGTTAATTTGTGTAATAATGTCCTATAATATTTATTTATTTATTTATATGGTGCTACTTTACCGCACTAGTACGAAAATTAGCATATTACGTTACTGTGTCAAAAATTTAAAGGGCCATATGTACTGTAAAACGTTGTACGATACATGTGCGAATAGATAATTCGCAACTCGTGTCGATTTAAAACACTCCCTTCGGTCGTGTTTTAATTTATCGCCACTCGTTTCGAATTTCCTATTTTTCGCACTTGTATCGTAATGTACTATTTTGTACTCATCGACTGTAATGGTTGAATTAAGATTTCCATTGGGTACGACTTTTCATGTATGGGGTCCCAACTCAACTATAATATTCATTTCGAGACGGTTTAGTCAACTATAATGAAATGGACCAATCATAGCTCGCCGCGATCAAGAGGACGAAACAAAACGATAGCTCAAATTATTTATTTATTTTAGGTTGTATAGTAGAATTGCTTCATAAGTCATAAACGCACATGTGACACCATTAATATAGCAACATCCATAGACTACGAAAACCGCTTACCATTGCTTGTTAGTCTCCATAGGCTACGGTGGTCAAAATCCAGAAAAATCTGTCTTAAAATAGAATTTAGCGCGGAGCAAGTACCAGGGCCTCATGAGTTACGAGAAGGTGTCGTTGCCCACCCGCCGGGGCCCGGCGGCCGGGGCCAAAATACAGTACTCGACTGAAAAGCTCTGTATCACGATTGTATAATAGTACATTACGATACAAGTGCGAAAAATAGGAAATTCGAAACGAGTGGCGATAAATTAAAACACGACCGAAGGGAGTGTTTTAAATCGACACGAGTTGCGAATTACCTATTCGCACATGTATCGTACAACGTTTTACAGTACATATGGCCCTTTAAATGTTCGACACAGTAACGTAATATGCTACTTCTCGCACTAGTGCTATAAAGTAGCCCCATATGTACTGTAAAATACTATTATGAAAGAGAATTTGAAATAGAGGTGTATTGTCACAGAAAACTTTTGTAGCAACGTAAATTTACTGCCATCTTTCAACACATACTTAATTAAAACTTTTAGAACGCCATTTGACTTTGATACTTATTCTTTCAATTTGTTAAATATAAAAACCGGCCAAGAGCATGTCGGGCCACGCTCAGTGTAGGGTTCCGTAGTTACTCTTCCGTCACAATAAGCTAAACTGGAGCTTAAAGTATAGTAAATTGTTAACCAAGGGATGAAACGGTACCTTTCACCCGAGTTAAACAAATAGGCAAATTTGCATAATCAGTACCTAATTAAAGTAAGTCTTTTTACTATGAAGGGAAAACTTTTTGCGATAACTCAAAATTCTCAAAAACAGCTAAACTGATCATCTCCGCTATAGTTTTCATTTAATGTCTTTCTTAAGCTCTACTTCCACGATATTTTTCATATTTTTTGGAGCTATGGTTCAAAAGTTAGAGGGGGGGGGACACATTTTTTTTCTTTCGGAGCGATTATGTCCGAATATATTCACTTTATCAAAAAATGTTTCTTGAAAACCCTTATTAGTTTTGAAAGACCTTTCCAACGATACCCCACCTCTAGGGTTGAAGCGAAAAAAAAATTTCACCCCCACTTTATGTGTAGGGGAGGTACCCAAAAAAAAAATTTTAGATTTTATTGTACGAAGTTGACTGCTTTATTGATTTATATATCCATGCCAAATTTCAGCTTTCTAGCACTAACGACCACGGAGCAAAGCCTCGGACATACAGACAGACAGACGGACATGGCGAAACTATAAGGGTTCCTAGTTGACTACGGAACCCTAAAAAGTGGCACCATCTTACCGCGCACTACCTAAAGGTTATGGCGCCATCGCTCGAAACGATGCCGCTATACCTTTGGCCTTTGATCTATTAGATGGCGCCACTTTTTGATATTTAACACATAAAAGTGAAAGAATAAGGATCAAAGTCGAACGGCGTTCTAAAATAATTATGTGTGGAAAGATGCATCTCTATTTCACAATTCTCTTTGCTATTATTTAATTTGAAAAGCGACTTTACAGTGAGATAGTGTCGTTTGAGGTTCTTCTTTACGCTGAAGGCGCGCGGGCACGCGGGGCACGGGTACGGCCTCTCTCCGGTGTGCGAACGTATGTGAACCTGCAATAAAAATGGTAAATACATTTTTCAAAAAAAAATATATCTTCATTGCTGACTGTACATTTCTTTGTCATATAGTAAACACCCCTATAATGGAACAGGCACCAGTAATGGGATGGTACAGACAAATCCTGTAAAACAAGTATTTACCATCAGTTTTTAATCGCTGGCAACATTTTACCATAAACAAGAGCCAAAGAGCTGCTTAAGTTTAATTTTTCATTAATATTTGTAAATTAATGGTGCTATACAACCCATGACTGGAGCAAAAAACCATAGTTTTAATTGGTTAATAATATTAAAACCAATTGCAGTAGCTTTCATTAAATACATAGAAAACAATTAGTTAGGTACCCAACATCTCCGAAACTATTAATGTATTCTTGATATAATTGACTTATATACCTGCATATGTTGCAGGTGTATGTGAGAAACCATATGCCTGCAATATGCATGTACTTCAAAATTACCTGCAACGCCGGTTTATTGAAAAATCTCTTCGGACATTCGTTGCAGGCGAACGGCTTCACGTTCTGATGAACCCGCAGCAAGTGATACCGGAGGAGGGCTGCGTTCTGTCACAATAGTGTTAGGTTAGCTCAACGTCACCGTACCTACCGATAATATTGTAGAACAAAATGTTAAATTACTTTGCGGTACATTACATTATTTTAGTATAGTATATTTACACGTCATACTTAAAAATCAAAATATATGCAGAATTGCTATTCCAGTAATCAAAAAGTTCCTTCTAATCCGGCTCTACAGTTACACAAGTTAGCCGGTATTGTACTGTAGTTACCAAATATCAAACATTTATTCAGCAAATAGGCCACTGGGGCACTTTTAAATAAATAATAAAATATAAATATTATAGGACATTATTACACAAATTGACTAAGTCCCACAGTAAGCTCAATAAGGCTTGTGTTGAGGGTACTTAGACAACGATATATATAATATATATAAATATTTATAAATACTTAAATACATAGAAAACACCCATGACTCAGGAACAAATATCCATGCTCATCACACGAATAAATGCCCTTACCAGGATTTGAACCCAGGACCATCGGCTTCATAGGCAGGGTCACTACCCACTAGGCCAGACTGGTCGTCAATTTTTACAAACAATAAAAATTACAAATATGGAATCGATGAAATAATATTGTTGGCAACATCAAGTCTACCCTACCACGCATAGGGTATAAAAGCCGGTGCAAACTGTTGCTCGGAACATTTTGCCTTCGGCTGCCGTCGTGTTTGCGCGAGCTACTTTGATATCGTTCCATGCTGTTATTTTATATTTCGTTATGTAATATAAAATGTGCGATTTGTTCCTTTAATTTTGTGAGATTTATTAGAGCTTTGAATAAAATAATTGTGATTTGTTATTCTGCCGTTTTTGTTCTCAAATCCACCCTGAGACCTTAAAATATATACTTTATTAGAGATGTATACTGTCTCTAAATGTCAAATTACACAAAAAAACCTGGATAAAAAAATAAAACCAACAAATACTAAAATTCTTTAGATATATGTATGTAAATAAAATCATAAATTTATCTTTAGATATGTAGAGGGTCTCCAAGACTTGAATACTTATGTAAATAATTAAAAGACAAAAAAGTTAATCAGACGAACAGACAAGAACCGAATGAAGTATCTCACGTTAATGCCACTCAAAAGCATGTTCCATCCTAGACTACATCGGCACTTTCCATCAGGTGAGATTGTGGTCAAATGCTTACCTTTTCCTAAAAAAAAAAAACATAATAACCCCGTGTAAGCTTAAACAGACCGGTCTCCACAAACAGCACCTGTTTACGAGTATGACGTGTATAATACCTTCATTCGGGAAAGTGGCGACCCGATCAAGGACGCCACCGCAAGCAGACTTCTAAGCGAGCATGACATGTTCAAGGTGCCGGGCTGTATTAGTTGATGGAGGGTAGATTCAGTTTTTTTCTGCCAACAAACTGTACTGCAGTTTGGCAGATTAGTAGTTTAAGGCTTTTTGTAATCTTCTTTTGATTCAAATAAATAAAAATAAAAAAACAACGAGTTGCACTCCGGGAGTGCTGGCAGAAGTGAAAACTTGAATATTAACGTTGTGCATTTTTGATATTTTGGAATGGTTAAGGAAAATAATTTTGTACGAATTGCTTTAATTATTAGTATTTGCTATAATATATATCAGTGACAATTTATATTACATTAAAAATGTAACTACTGGCTTCAATGACATGACAACAGTTTTTCAATCAGGTCACGTGTCCGTCTTACGAATTTTCAATCTGTCGAATCTGTCGGTCACGTGACCTGTCGCGAGTTTAAAATTTTTCCACCATCACAAAAAGTGCACAGAGCCGCTAAAGAAGTTTTCACTTCAAAAAATCAGTGAGATACATTTGTGCTTGTATGTTACAAAGAGTTAGTGCCGGATTAACGGGATTGTACTGTAGTTACCATCATGAAACGCCCGCACTGGTCGCACACCAGCGTGCGCCCGCGTGAGTAGTTGCGCGGGCAGGCTGCGGCTGCGGCTGCGGGCGCGTAGCGCTTCCCGAGGTGCTTGCGGAGGCTGTGCGTGTCGAACGCTGATGCGTTTTGGAATGACATGTCGCACTGCAACGACGACATATCAATTAAAAAATAAATAGGTCTGCCCTAGTGGGTACCCTGCCTATGAAGCCGATGGTCCTGGGGTCGAATCCCGGTAAGGGCATTTGTTTGTGTGATGAGCACAGATATGTTTTCTATGTATTTTCATCACACTTGCTCGAAGGCCTATTTTGTTCCCGCGGGAGTTATGGATTGTGAAAAAAAAGCTAGCTTTTTTTAAATTATGTCACTTATTTATACAAACCAAGTAGCATAAATGAGTTTTACTTTTAAATTACTGACGTTTAAAAAAAATAATAATAATAAAATAATAATAATTTATTCAGTAACTTGATAACTTAACAATATGCAGGTTGGCGTCTCTTTTTAAGTATACAAAATACCTTACGTTACGATACGTTTAGAATTTAATATTTTTGTTTATAGTTAAAATTATTTAATTTGATTAGTTTAAAAGCCGTTTAAAATATTTTTACATAATTTTCAATCGTGGCTGAATGCCGAATAGGTCTGTGCCTTCGATGCCTAACTTGTCAATAAATTACAAAATGGCGGACGAATGTTTGAATTAACACCGTATTTAAGAATTATTTCGCTTAAAATTTAGTTTTTTCTTCGCAAGTGTGATAAAAAACATTGTGTGTAACTCCGAAGGTAAGAATATTGCAAAGTCGGGTCTGTAATTCCCTCCAGCCTGCGGCTGTCGGGAATTATCACCCTCGTCTCCAAAACTTTACTCCCCTCGTTGCATAATGTAGTATTAATATTTGTATATTATATATATCGTTGTCTGAGTACCCACAATACAAGCCTTTTTGGCTTACCGTGGGATTTAGTCAATTTGTGTAAGAATGTCCCTATAATATTAATTTATTTATTGTTATTTAAAAAAGATAAAGACAGTTTATTATTCAAGAAGGCATATTACAATACGCTTATGAACGTCAAATAAAGCTTTATTTGGTGTAGCTACACCAAACTGAAAAACTGAAACACAACTTTAAATCATTGTAGTTATCCAAAATGATCCATATAGATCCAAAATTAAAAAGTTATCAAAGTACACTAAAAATTATTTTCTAAATTCTATAAAATGATACGCCATTCGATATAGTAAGTACGTAGGTTTACCTTTTGTTTATTTATTCATAATATGATGTCTGATTATCGCCATATTGTTTATTTTTTTGTCATATGCGGATTTAGGCGGAGGTCATGGGGGTTATGACACCTCCTGGACCCTGGGCTGGGTCTATAATGAATTAGTTTCAATGTTTTATTTACGAATAATTAGCTATTATTTGACTCTCCATTACTCGGGAACAAATATTTTTGACATGCACACAAATAAATGCCCTTACCAGGATTTGAACCCGGGAACTGCTTTGTAGGCAGGGTCACTATCTACTATACTCTGTATCTTTAGGTATTTAAATAAAAGTAAACAAAATCTAGTTGAGGGTAGATGAAAACATTACATGATCAAATAATGTAGGTTAAAGTCAGGTCGTTCAGTCACAGATCCAGGCGGTTTTGTATTTGGTTGGTTAACCAATAAATGTTATAACTACCCGAAAATGTACACATTGTTTGTTTACTTTTATTTAAATACCTAAAGATACAGCGTATTAGGAGGGCAAAAAAAATAAGGAAAATAATACCTCCTCACACCGATACGTCTCCTTCGGATGTGTCTCTTTGACGTGTTCCCGTAGCGCGTCCTCGCTCGCACAGTTCTCGCCGCACTGCTCGCACGGCCGCAGGTCGCCGTGCTCGGCGGCCGTGTCTGTGTGTCTGTTCAACGCCTCTACGCTATTGAAGTTGGCTGAGCAGACAGTGCACTTAAATTGTTGCGGTTTCTAAAACAAACGCAGGTAAAGTTTAAGTGTGTTTTTTTATTAAACCTGTTTTTTTCTCTAATATATGTATTTTACTGAAATTTTATCGTGAAAACACCCAATTATTTTCTTCGTGCCAACGTTAAAACACCTCGTTTGCAATGATTTAATTACAACCCTTGTTGCTTAATAGGCTAGATGACATTTTTTTATTAACGGTATCAATGGATCAGGTTTGTTTTTAGGATCAATTGTCTATATCGGACCCATTTTTTTTTAAATATTATAGGACATTAAGTCCTGTCAAGAAATTACAAAATGGCGGACAAATGTTTCATATGTGACCGTATTTAAGAATTATTTCGTTTAAAATTTTGTTTTTTCTTCACAAGTGTGATGAAAAACATTGCGTGTAACTCCGGGGGTAAGAATTCGGGTCTTTAATAGCCACCCCCGTATCCAAAATTTCACTTACCACAATTCTTATTCTTATTTATTTTATTCTTTTCGTTGCACAATGTACTATTGTAAGTCAATAAATGCACCTTGGTGTGAGTCAACTTCTGATGCTGTCTCAGGCCGAGTGGACTTATGAAGGTTTCCCCGCACTGGCTGCAGATGACGTTCTTCGTGGGGTGCGCCAGCCGCACGTGGGAGAAATACGACGTAGACTTGCTATAAGCAAAGAGAATTTGAAATAGATATGAATTGTCAAAGTAAATTTAGTAGCCTCAGTAAATTTACTGCAAGCTTTCGACACATGATTAAAACTTTTAGAACAGCATTTGACTTTGGACCTTATTCTTTCACTGATATGTTAAATTACAAAAAGTGGCGCCATCTAATAGATCCTAGGCCAAAGGTACGGCGGCATCGTTTCGAGCGATGGCGCCGGCGATGCCCGGTAAGATGGCGCCAGTGCGCTAGCTATACAAGGTGCCCGTGAGCATTGCGAGAGATTTTAACGGTGCATTCCTGGTAATCTTTGAAACTAAAATGTCATATAAAATTTTCTGGATTAGGCCTAGATTCAGAGATAATTAAATGTTTTTCGAAATCATTATTTCGCCATAAGTCGGTACAAAACACATTTTTGACTGCGGTATTGCCACTTTGAAGTCTAGTCTGGACATACCTCATGGGTGACTGGTAGAGAATGCCTTCTGGCATTAAGTCCGCCATTTGTACTCTTCATGTATTGTACAATAAAGTTTAAATAAATAAAAAAATAAATAAATACCTATTGATTGACATCGAAAAATTTAAAAAAATGT
The DNA here is from genome assembly GCF_033807575.1 of Cydia pomonella. Lineage (NCBI taxonomy): Eukaryota > Metazoa > Arthropoda > Insecta > Lepidoptera > Tortricidae > Cydia > Cydia pomonella. The sequence goes on from NC_084729.1 coordinate 9,519,411, forward strand.
ATTCGAGAGGCTACCCCCAAATAAACAAAAACTTTTTAGTTAATTTTAAGTTATGTGTTTATCAATAAAAACTACGTTTTATGTACAGGAGTCTTCAAAAAAGCGGCCAAGTGCGAGTCGGACTCGCGCATGAAGGGTTCCGTACCATTTAAGACGTATTAAAAAAAAATCTACTTGCTAGATCTTGTTCAACATTTTACCACTTTGGACACACATTTTACCACTTTGGGACTGTCTCTCGCGCAAACTATTCAGTTTAGAAAAAAATGATGTTAGAAACCTAAATATCATTTTTGAAGACCTATCCATAGATACCCCACACGTATGGGTTTGATGAAAAAATGTTTTTTTTTAATTTATTGACGTATTAAAAAAAAACTATTCACTAGATCTCGTTCAAACCAATTTTCGGTGGAAGTTTGCATGGTAATGTATATCATATTTTTTTTTTAGATTTTTCATTCTGTTATTTTAGAAGTTACAGGGGGGGGGACACACATTTTTTCACTTTGGAAGTGTCTCTCGCGCAAACTATTCAGTTTAGAAAAAAATGATATTAGAAACCTAAATATCATTTTTGAAGACCTATCCATAGATACCCCACACGTATGGGTTTGATGAAAAATTTTTTTTTTTTAATTTTTATGACGTATTAAAAAAAAACTACTTACTAGATCTCGTTCGAACCAATTTTCGGTGGAAGTTTGCATGGCAATGTATATCATATATTTTTTTTAGATTTTTCATTCTGTTATTTTAGAAGTTACAGGGGGGGGGGACACACATTTTTTCACTTTGGAAGTGTCTCTCGCGCAAACTATTCAGTTTAGAAAAAAATGATATTAGAAACCTAAATATCATTTTTGAAGACCTATCCATAGATACCCCACACGTATGGGTTTGATGAAAAAAATTTTTTTTTTTTAATTTTTATGACGTATTAAAAAAAAACTACTTACTAGATCTCGTTCGAACCAATTTTCGGTGGAAGTTTGCATGGCAATGTATATCATATATTTTTTTTAGATTTTTCATTCTGTTATTTTAGAAGTTACGGGGGGGGGGGGACACACTTTTTACCACTTTGGAAGTGTCTCTCGCGCAAACTTTTCAGTTTAGAAAAAAATGATATTAGAAACCTCAATATCATTTTTAAAGACCTATCCATAGATACCCCACACGTATGAGTTTGATGAAAAAAGATTTTTTGAGTTTCAGTTCTAAGTATGGGGAACCCCCAAAATTTATTGTTTTTTTTCTATTTTTGTGTGAACATCATAATGCGGTTCATAGAATACATCTACTTACCAAGTTTGAACAGTATAGCTTTTATAGTTTCGGAAAAAAGAAGCTGTGACAGAATCGGACAGACAGACGGACATGACGAATCTATAAGGGTTCCGTTTTTTGCCATTTGGCTACGGAACCCTAAAAAGGGGGAAAAAAAACATAAAAAATTTTTTTTTGTCGAATTTCACAAAAAGTCTTATAACATTTTTTGCTTCTGTTGCCATCAGGAATGCACCGTTAAAATCTCTCGCAATGCTCACGGGCACCTTGTATTAAAAATCTTCCTGGCAATTTAAGAAAAAAATGCATATGAGGCTGTGTGAATTATGTGTTTTCTCTATAAGCAAGTTTTTAATTGCTAAATTTAGTTATAAGGAGCTAGTTACAGTTTAATGTATACTTGACGCGGCGAATGATGATCCCCAGGACAGTTCCTCGAATTCGCTTTTGGATACACATAATTTAAAGAATAATTGTAGTAATAGGTTTTTACCGTATTTTTATTACCTATTTATAAATAATAAGTTTTTGGCAAAAATTTCATTTTTGGAACAAGCTTTTATCGCTGACTGTACTTTTCTTTCCACAGGCAACTAATACTCATCGAGACAATTCTAAAAACCCCAAACAGAATTAGGTTACGTTGTATTATCACAGAGTTCCTATGACCACCTCCTGTCTCCATCATCAGATCATCTCGATGGGACCATAATATTGCATTGTCACCCGACTTACATATGTATGCAAATTTTCAGCTTCATCGGAAACCGGGAAGTGGGTCAAATTTAACTTGCAAGATTTGATTAGAAACAGACAACGGTCAGGTGAAAGTAAATAAAAGCTTGTAAAAAAGTGTTTAAGTACCAAAAAAAGTCCAAAAACATTTGTAATTGACGGTTAGTCCATACGAAAATGACATGTCATAGAGATCAAGGTTCCCCGGGCCGGGTATAAGCATTTACATTTAGTTTAGTAATAAGGCATCTTAATTTTGTACTTTTCTTTTTCTAGATTTTATATTTGCATGCTTAAATAGAGAATAGAATAGAATTTGTTTTATTCATAAACACACAAACAGTAATAGATAGACATACACAAATGTCTCTGTTTGACCCAATGGTTGACTGGTAGAGAATGCCTTTTGGCATTAAGTTCGCCATTTGTACATTTTTCTTTATGTGTGCAATAAAGTTTAAATAAATAAATAAATAAAAGAGAACATAGTGAGAGTAAAGTGTCACGAAATGGCCTCATCTCAGCATGTTGCTGGCGACTTCCAGCGCTGATCTTGGACCCGGGTATGTCCTTAAACTACGTCCAAAAGAGAGGTATGGGCAATGTGAATGTCATCTCACCTTGTGTGGTAGGGCACAGCACAGCAGATGTCATTCCAGATCTAGAGCAGAGCCCAACTGGGGAAGTACCTCCACCTTACAGAAAACCGCAGCCAAATAACACTTGACCCTACTTATAGTATTGTGTTCCTGCCGGTGAGTAAGGTTGCCAGAGCTCAACGAGGGGGGTGGGGTTAGGGTCGGCAACGCGCATGTAACTCCTCTGGAGTTGCAGGTGTACATAGGCTACGGAGACTGCTTACCATCAGGCAGGCCGTATGCTTGTTTGCCACCGACGTAGTATCAAAAAAAAAAAATCTTCCAATGAGACCATCGAGTGCGAAATAATCACGGAAGGTAACAGACAAAAGGAAAGAAACGCAAAATAAACATGACGAACATACTTAACACTAAGTTTAAATAAAATTGCACGGACGAAACGAACGTACCGGTCTGTACCGGTCCGGTCGGTCGGAATATGGTGGACTTTATAATTAAAATTGCAACAACTTATTGTAACCCATATTCAGCAAATTAAACAATCAATCATTATACTGTGTGAGCGTGACAGCAATATAAATATGTGTGCTCAAAATACTACCTATAATACATACAAGTATCTATATGCAGACCTCGCCCGCGGCGTTTAAACTTAGTTGACACCTATGACAGACGAAATAAGACATGCAAACGAGACGTGATTCGCGAACCCGTGAATTTGTGAACCCTAAAGAATTGTGTACCCTGGTCGGGGCCCCTGTGTGAATCCCAATTCCCGGAGAAAGGTGAAAATTGTGTACCTACTTATCCCGTTTTCAAACATTGCGCGTGCAATAGAAATAGCAACATCTTTATACATATAATTACCCATACATGTAGTTATAATATATATATATATATGTACTAGTTGTAAATCTAGGGAAGAGCGGTGCCTCCCAACACAAGCATTGTTTTGCTTACCGGGCGGCTCCATCCCCTGCATCACAAGAATGTATATTATTATGAAATAAAGATTCTTTGTATTTTTTTTTTGTACATATGTAGACTAGACTCACAGGAAGGTCTTCCCGCAGTGATGGCACTGGAAGGTCTTGCCCTCGTGCATGGCGTGATGTTTCTTCGCTTGGTCCCTGAATTAACGAATTCATTATAATAATAATAATAAATGGTTGTGCCACGCTCTATTGGGATCGATCTATCATCACTGACAGGACTATTGTAGCCAATAAGCCTGACATCGTGATAATAGATCGATCGCAACGCCGGGCCGTGCTCGTCGACATCACCATCCCCCATGATGAGAATCTCGTGAAAGCCGAGAAGGACAAGTCCAGTAAGTACTTAGACTTGGCTCACGAGATAACTGCCATGTGGGATGTTGATTCGACGATCATTGTCCCGATAGTCGTGTCAGCGAACGGTCTCATAGCGAAGAGTCTCGACCAACACCTTGAGAGACTCTCGCTAGGTGGTTGGATCAAGGGTCAGATGCAGAAGGCGGTGATCTTGGACACGGCGCGTACAGTACGTCGGTTCCTCTCCCTGCGGCCCTGACCACCGGCAGCTTGGGCCCTGCCCCGCTGCTGGCGGCACCCTAGGTTAGGTTTTTTATAATGTGTTTATAATTATCTTTTGTATTGTTTTGCAAGTGTTTTTATATTTTACTTTTATATCCATATTGTAAAAAACATAATCCTAAGAAAGAGAAATAAAGGAATAATAATACAGCCTATATACGTCCCACTGCTGGGCACAGGCCTCCTCTCATGTGCGAGAGGGCTCGGGCTATAGTCCCCACGCTAGCCCAATGCGGATTGGGGACTTCACATACACCTTTGAATTTCTTCGCAGATGTATGCAGGTTTCCTCACGATGTTTTCCTTCACCGAAAAGATGGTGGCTTTTTTTGTGGTAGACGAGCAGACGGATCACCTGATGGTAAGCAATTACCGCCGCCCATGGACACCTGCAACACCAGAGGGGTGGCAAGTGCGTTGCCGGCCTTTAAGATGGGAGTACGCTCTTTTCTTGAAGGTTTGAAGGTGAAACACATTTAAAGCCGTTTTTAGTATAAAAGTTGAATTTTAGAGCAACTTTTAGTTAATATAGAACGTAAAACAAGCTTTTCAAAAAATTGGAAACAACCCTATTTGTTTAGCCCTCGTGCCTTGAAACCCTTGCAACGCTCAATATTCCATTTTTCGAACACTCGCTACGCTCGTGGATCAATTTTGGATTCTCACTGGCTCGGGTATCAATATTAGCACAAGCCGTTAAACAACAACTTTTCCCCTTGTAAAACATTTACTATTTCACACCAACTCGAAAAGCCTCTTTTTACTCCTTAAAAACTTAAGCCTTCAGTTCAGTTTGATACTGAAATATTCGCTAGCATGTGCGTAACTTAATTTCTATACATCTCGCTCGTACTATGTAGGAAGTAAGTTACGCAGACGTTAGCGATAATGTCAGTGTCAAATTTATTCTGTAAGGATTTTTCTTCTTCCTCGCGTTGTCTCGACATTTTGCCACGGCTCACGGGAGCCTGGGGTCCGCTTGACAACTAATCCCAAGAGTTGACGTAGGCACTAGTTTTTACTAAAGCGACTGCCATCTGACCTTCCAACCC